>NC_087500.1:2701054-3376317 GCF_036417665.1 Passer domesticus
AAAACGACAGTGATGAAATAGATTGCCCCAAGAAATTGTATCTGCTCCAAACACACCCAGGGTGGCAAACAGTACCAAAAACTCCAGAAATGTGCCAAGCACTGCATGATGTCTGGCAGACATGGGGTGTGGAGTTAAAGTGTAGAAAAAAATCCCTGAAGCAGTGGCAGAAACCAGCGGGGCTCGGCAGTGGCAGGCAGGCCCCCAAAAACAGCCAGGAGATGCTCCCTCCAGAGGGGCTAAGGGGTCTGGCTCCCAGGTGTCCCCTGAGGCACCTGAACTGATGGTGAGTGTCTCTCCCTGTGAGATGGGATTTAAGAGAGGTACCAGTTCAATGACTGCCCTTACACGCAAAGGCTCAGCCACGGTAGGAGGAGCAGTGGAGGACAGAACTCCGTGGTGGCAGTGAATTCTCCCCGCAGCAGCAGCCCAGCACCAAGACTGTGACCACCTCCAACTCCCAGAGCGAGTGCCAGCGAGGAGCTGAGCCCAGCTCCCTGACTTCACCCGCAGCCAAAATCTCATTTCTTCAATTCCCAAGAGAATGCCCCCAAGCTAAGAGGGAAGACAACTGCACCCCTCTCCCTATTCAACATCCCAGTCACATCCTTTCTCTCTAAAAGGATCCATCCTTATAATCTCTCAGGCAATAAAAGGGAGAAAAATTCCCTGAGAGAAAGAAGAGGAAAAATCCTAACCTCCACCACCTGTTAAAGTTGAAAACATCCCTGATTATTGCAGGAGGATTAGGAAAATGTTCCACAATTGCAGGCTACCACTAATTATATGATTAAGATACCAATCAAATTAAAAGCCAACTTCAGTCAACTGTAACAACAGCAAATAGAGTCAATTAAAGCACCATCAGCTGGACCAAAATAAATCCTGAACAATTCTTAAACATGCACTGATTTTTCCTCTGGCATGCAACTAGGCTTTGAGGACAGTAATGCTTGAAGGTCTAGAAGACTTAGAAAATATAGAATGAAAATTACTTGAAAATGTATAAGCTTGAGAGATGCTCCCCAGAAAATTTTTCAAGCATTTAACCCTAACTCTCTTGTTGTGTGTTAAAAGACAAACCAGTAATCAGATCCCTTCTGTGAGACACTTCTAACAACAATATTCCTTTCCAAAGTGTTGTGGCAATGTTTTAGTGACTAAGGGTCCATTCTGCCAAAAACACTAACTGTCCAATCTGTCAAAAAAAGCAAGGATGATAATGTTATTTTTAGTGGAGAGAATCCACTGGAACAGTGTTAGATGTTCAGAAGTAGAGCAGTGTAGAGGGACAGGAAAACAAAAAGGCAGCACTACAAAGACATGAAAGAGGAGACCTCTTTTCAGTACCTGGCACTGAAAAACCACCAAATGTTTTTGTAGAACTGTGTAGCACAGTGTGGACTACGTACCACAGTGACTGAAAACAACTGAACCACCACACACAAACTGTCTCCCTCCCTTCCCCTGGAGGGGGAAAACACGGTGGCTTTACCTCATCTATTTTTCCTCAGACAACTCTGTGCACATACACAAATTTCATTTCCAGAATTACTCAAACAGTAGATCACCTCACCTATTTTTTCCACAACCAATTTCTTCACCATTCAACCTGAGATCTTGGCCCTCACAAACAGGTCATTTTAGACATTTGATAACCAGCTCCAGTTGAACAAGTGGGCAGGAACCTTCTGTACTTACATGTTTCCATTTTAACTCAGCATTATGTTCTTCTCTTGTTCTGAGAGCACAGAGAAGAACAAGGATGCTTTTAATTTCAGATCCAACAATGGCCAGAAGCAGATGCAGATGAAGAACAAGACCTGGAGACCAGAAATGGCACTTCCCACTAAGAATGTCTCAGCTATAGGCATCAAAACAAGGAATTGGAATCACTTATGGTAGCTTTGTATTTACCCTTTATGAATTTATTCAGAAGCTCTTTGTTCATCCTTTTGGACTTCTGACGCAATGCTTGACTTACTGCTTTGTCAAGGGAAACCATTCTTGAGGTTCAAGGGGGAATTTCTGAACATGAGCAGCTCTCCTAGACCCCTCCTCTGTCCAGGAACATAACCCATGGGATTCCTCCCAGAAGATACCCGATTCTGCTCTCCTGAAGCCCAGGGCTCCAGTCCTGTTCTTGCATTGCTCTCTTCTCCCTGGAGCCTGAGCTCAAGCAGTGCATGGTCATTGCAGCCAAGGCTGCCCCAACCACCTCACATCCAGCACCAGTTCTTCCTCAGTGGCACACAGAGGACCAGCTCACCAACCACTTGTGTCAGCAAGTTTGGATCAGTACATGCCAGAAAACTGCTGACTCTGTGTGTGCCCAGCTGTGCTGTCCTGCCATCAGACACCTGACACACTTCTAGCACCCCATGAGGACCGGAGCCCAGTGATGTCTCCATTTGTCCCAAGAAAACCTCACCTGTTTCTTCCCATTCCTCTCGTGTTTTCTACCCATATTTCTGTCTTGGGAATGGCTTGAATTCACTATCCATTCCTGGTTTTGTTTTTGTTTTGTGTTCAGAATGGCCATTGCCTCCTCTGGCTCAGGGAGTATCGCAATGGATGAGGGGCAGCGGGGTTCCCCTGAGAGCTGGGGGCCAGGGGCTGCTGCTTCCTTCCAGAGGGGCTGCTCAACTCAGGAGCCACACGGCAAGGCCATATGACTGGAGACACTGCTGCTCTGTGCTTTTCACCTGTTTTTCTTTTTATCTTTTCCTTTGGCACTGTGAGTACAGCTTGCCAGTTTGTTTCTCTGCTCGTTTGCTGACTGGGAGCCCAGAGCCAGTGCGTGCTGCACCAGGAAGCGATGCAAGGAGCACACTGGGCCATGCTCTCTGTGTGGCGGCCTGACCCCAGGATCAGCCATCACTGGTGAGCTGTCCAAAGGAGCAATCCCCCGCCCAGCCCTGCTGTTGTCTGCCACTACTTCAGGGATTTTTGCAACACTATAACTTGACACCCCTTGTCTGCCCAGACACCCACAGCTCCTGCCACAGCTTCAGAGATTCTCCTACACTTGGTTCACCACCGTGAGTGCTCTCACTTTGCCATTACAGCCTGCTGCTCCAAGGTTCCTGCTAGAGCTGGTTTCACTATCCAGAGGGGCACCGGAACCAGCTGCTCCTGTGGGATTGTAATGGGAGCCCCATTATCCATCTCTCCTGCCTGCCCACCCACCATTGCCCACATGCAGAGAGGCAGCCGAGCCGCGCCACAGCGCCCCCTGCTGGAGCGGGGCAATCATCGCACCCGCCCTGCCCGGCCGGGAGCCAGCAGCGCCCCTGCTGGCTGTGCCCGGAACTGCACCACAGGGGAAAGCGCCTGCGGCCGGGACAGGCTGGGACCGGCTCTCTGCTTCTCTTTGCTGCTGCTGCTGCTGTTTGTTTGTCTTGTACATACACATACTGTGAATGAACTGTTATTCCTTTTCCCATATCTTTGTCTGAAAGCCCCTTTATTTCAAAGTTATAATAATTTGGAAGAAAGGGGGTCATATTCTCCATTCCAAGGGAGGTTCCTGCCTTCCTTGGCAGGCACCTCTTTTTCAAAGTAGGACAGCCACCATCACCTGTGTGAGGCAGCACAGGCAGCAGATAGAGCAGCCACAAACTCACACAGAGTACATTTATGTCCATGACCTTGCGAACCTGAGGGAATCCCTGAGCAACAGCCAGGCAGAGGAAAGGAGAGACACTGGTATCTAAAACAGGGTCTATGCTAGAGGATCCCTGGAGGAAGTTCACCCTGGGCTGTCAAGGGTAATTCCCAGCTGGAAGGTCACTTCAGCAATTTACGGCCCTCCTGCATTTTCTGCTTTTAATCCATTCCTCCCAACACCCCCAGAGCCAGCCTGCTACATCTCAGGACTCTGTCACACTACCACTATTACTCACAAGAAGAGAGGTAGAGGGATTAGACTGCATTGTAAGAAATGCTCCGAAATAACAGCAGAAGTACTGATTACTCTCCTGCTTTCTATCCAGCTTAACTCCCCAAGACTTTTCAGAGATGTCACATGGTCCCCAAGGTCTCATTAACAACTCAACCTTTCTGATATTATTTTAGATCCTTCCTTGAAAGCCATATGGTGTTTCTTCCTGTGGTACATTGAGTCTTACACCACTGAGGAGATCATGTGACTGCCTGTATAATCCACAATTCGGTGTAGTGGAACAGAGACAGTTTTTGTTATGAAATATATCACTGTGTTTGGGGCTTGGGTACCACAATGATATAAACAGCATAGGGACCTGTACAAAAACAAGAGGGAAAGAAGGTGAGATATTTTGGGAAAGAAAGGAGATGGGTGGTTCTAGTGTTTAAGAAGAACAATATTCTTCCTATATTTCCTTTTATCCTGGATACATAAAAGAGCTCATGAAGGTTCTGAAAGGTGGAAGAAAGGGAGAAGTTGAAAATTCTATACTCAGTCAAGCTATGAGAAAGCACTGATCAATTCAATTACCTTTTTTATCCTTTCAAGTTTTAGAAGGAAATCTATCTCTGGATCCTATCATGGACTTGCACTCATGGACAATTAGAACTGATGGCTTTTCATCGCCTCTTTTTACAATACTTTTCAACATCAGGACAAAAGAGTGAGTTATTGGAATAAGTCTTAGCAGTGTGAGGATAGAGAAGCTCATATTTGGACCAGGGACGACTCTCACAGTTGTAACAAGTAAGTGACATTTCTATATTTCTAAAACTCCATTTAAAATTGAGGTGGGGGTGGAGAAAAAAAATTGATGCTTTCTGTTCACTGAAAAGATTTTCAGCTGCAATAATCCCTTGAATGCACTCATTCTCCAGCCAGGCTTTCAAGCCAAACCCTCAGCTTGGATCAGCTCAGGAAGGGTTCCCAGGAACAATTGGGCTGACTCTGCATAGCACCGTTATTCCATGGTCCACAAACAACAGCACGGCACTACTTAGCGTGTGATAACTTATTCCCACTTTGGGCAGCACTCTGGCCCAAATTTACTGTCCAGTGTCCAATTCTCCAGTGGAATTGCAGTGACTGACTCGGGGCAGGAATGCAGAGCTCAGTGAAGAGCTCCCAGTGCTGAGGAGTTTTGAGACAGATCTGTAACTGCCTGCTTGGAGAAGTTCTGGTTTGACACCAGCACCACACTGACAGTGTCCCCAGCTAAGGAATTCCACTGCCCTGGGGACAGAGCAGGAAGGATGTTGAATAGCCTTGGGCTTCAATTCTCACAAGTGCCTCATATCCAAGAGCTCCTGGAATGAAAGACAGTTGGCTGCCAGGCTGTGTGTGTTCTGAAAAGAGCAATGTGGGGAGTAGGGATCATAAGAATCCTTACTTATTCCTATCTTTCTTTGGAATTCTGTGATGAACAATAAAGGTGCATGTCACCCCAAGCTTTTCTAGGGAAATGTGAATGTTGGTGTGGCAGAGGGGTTTTTGATGATGATCTCTGTGATCCTAAAGTATCAGGTGCATCCCCCAGAAATTGTTGCTTTGCTTTCAGAGGTCTGCACGTCTTAAAGTGTGTCAAGAACGTCCCATGTTATTTTGCATCCCTAAAACCTCCTGCTCTCCTTCCAGAAAGATGTGGGACTGCCTTGGGTGCTGCTGAATATCTCTCCATGTCTGTGGGATATGTTGCATGGGAATGAATGTGTATTTGGGAACAATCTTAGTTCACTTCCTGTTCCAAAGGGACAAAGGAATGTAAACTTACCAGTCTGCAGAAAGACCTCTTCTTTCTGCTCTGTTCAATGGTTTTCTTTTTCTAGCAAATGGCAGGATATTTCCAGAGCGGCACAGGGACTCTGGAATTATGTTTGACAGTAAAAGACATTGAGCTTAAAGTATCATAGTCCCTTTCAAGTCTGCTGAGATACTTAATAAGCTGAAGCTAATATTTTCAGGATGTGAGCAACCTCCCCATTTTAGTTCTGAATTACTTTGGGGGCTGCAAATTAAAATATGAATTTTAAGATATTTAGAGCACTAATACTTTAGTATCCAAGCTTTTGCCAGTTCCCCAAGTCAAAATGACATAAAATAGCAAGCATTAGTGCCACTGTGGGATACTCCAGGCATATTCTGCTGAGGCCTCAGTTAAGGACAGAGCAGGCTTTCCTTTTGGTTCAGGTTGGATTATTCCAGACTAAACATACATTAAAAATGCTAAGGCCCATTACTTTCTGGAATATAGGGCTCCTCCTGTGACTTTATAAGATGAAAGCAAAGGAGAAGAACAAATTTTTCTCCAAATAAATTTGAACATAATCATAAAACAGGAATCCCTTCCAGAAGCAAGCAGTGGCAGGAATTCATGGCTGTTTTGCCTGGTAATGCAAACCAGTGGGACTCGGGGTGAGCCTTCTGGGGTCAGATAAAACAAATCTTCTGCTCTCTCAACTACAATTGCACTGGGTACATTATTGCTTGCTGAAGATCCTGCCCAGGGAGCTATTGCAGAGGAGCAGCCTGTTTGTATTCTGGCTGTTTGGAAAGCCTGGAGAGGAGATCACATGAAAAGCCTTTCAAGGTTTTCTCAGAGAACACAGAACGCACAGCACTGACAGGATCTGGCCAAGCCTGGTACAACAGCTGGGAAGGAAATGCTGGATTTCTGCTGGGTGTCTGGTTGCTGTAGGTGTGGACAAGTGTGTAGTTCTGCCTGTTTGGTCAGGAGAGCTGATCCCTGAAATTGTGGCAGAGCACGATTTGCCTTTCACCTCAGTTCCTCAGCAGTGGCATAGGGCGGATGGGGAAAGGGGTAAAATCAGAGCTCCTTGATCAACCTTCCATCAGTACCCTGGGATGAACAAAATGTTATAGCTGGGGGATCTCTTGACCCACCCGCAAGGCAGACACCATGCAAAATGAAAAGCCTAATGCACCCAAGAGACGCCTCAGGATGTTCCTGTCTAAGCAGACACGCCAGTCTTTGCGGATGTGTCTGACAGCCTTTCATAAGCTGAGCCCTTTCTGGCAAGGAAGGCTGCTGGAGGATTCTTTCAGTTCCATGTTTTTTCTCTAATTCAAATTGCTAATCTGAGTTAAATCCTGACATTGTTTTTTGAGATCACCCTTGATTCGCCATATATAACCTGACCTAGAGGGAAGGGTGTTTTCTCTAATAAATAAATCATGGTACCACAATTATTGGTTTGGTACTAAATTATTTTGACACCAATAGTTTTCTTGTAACACAGCTGGTTGTGAGTTTAAGCAATCTTCTTTTGTTACTTGTACCACTAACAGCAAGCAATAATGACATAAAAGACAGTGAAGGACAATGTTACAAATTAGTCAGAGCTGGAGTACATCTGAATTTCAGGTCACTCAGCACTCAGCAAGCCTGCAGGAAAATCAATCCTGACCATACCTTGCTTTTCTTTACAGACATTTCAAAAAATTCTGACCCTCAAGTCATTGTGATGAAATCAAAGACACTGGAAGGAGATGGCAGCACTGGGAAAGCAGCTTGTTTGGCAAGGAACTCCCCTACAAAGAACATCAGCTTGGAGATGCCCTCTCAGGAGGTCGTCTATGAACAGGGCACATCCATTTTGACATCAGAGGGGTTGTACAATGCAATTAAAGTGGTCAGGCTGACAAAAGACACGGAGGTGACCTGCATGGCCAAATTCAACAACCGCACGATAACAGCACAGCCAGGTACAGTTTGGTGGCACAGCTGTCACTTATTCCTGGAGACAGTGGCCTGTGGGCTTTGTGTTCTTCTGGACAGCACTGCCCCAGGCAGCCAGCAGAAATTAGAAAGACTTTTGGGATTTAAGCAGAGAGAGCTGAAAGATGTTTCAAAGCATATAAAAGCAATGGTTTTTCAACTATTTAATTACTTTCAGATACCTTTTTTGGGAAGAAAAGGGAAGACACCATCTATTTCTTTAAAATGTGCATTTCCTTAGGATTCAATATTTTTGCCTAGAGCAGCAAACCTGCTGCAGCACAAGCTGGAACAGCCCTTCCAATACCAACACAAAAAGTTAAAGGTGGGGTATGTTGTGAGAGTTTTTTAACTAAATGGATTGTCATATTTGTTGGGTTTACTCTTGTAGTCCTGAAGGCCATTCAATTAGTAAATCCAAAATAATGCGGGACTTCTTCTGTTTCCTGCAACTGCATGGAGAAATTGACTCTTCAAATTGATGTCGGAATTAATCCTGACCAGCTGAGGCCCACTCTGTGCTTGTCCCCAATTTTCTATGAGAAATGTCATCTAAACATATTTTTAATCCTGTATAAATGGTGGATATAGTTTAAAATGCCTTTTCTTTATCATGCTACAGAAGAGGAGCCTGAAGAACCAGTAACAGGGTTTGGGGAACCAAACAGAACCAGGACAGTGTCAGAGGCCAGTGACAGGATTTGCAACAGCACAGCCCCCTCAGCACAAGGTGAGTTACCCTAACAGGATAGTGAAGTTACATTGCTCTCCGGGGGATAAAGGCATGGAAATGTATTTTCTCCAGGGCAGAGGACTCAGGACACAACACATTCAGCAGACACAAGCTGCTGTTCCAGGGTTGCTCCTGCAGTTACACACAAGCCCCAGGAAGCAAAAAGCAACAGGGACAGACCCTGGGCTCCCCTGTTGCTGCCATGTTCTCTCTCGCCTGTTCCTTTGCTGCTCTTCCTTTCCCTGAAACTGCCACCTGTGCATTTCCCACTTTCTGCCAAGATCACAACACCAAAACCTAGACCATGATCTCTCCCCTCTTTTCTGGTCACTGAGCAGACCCTGAAGGGCAGAGAGTGAACATGCTGTCCATGGCTGTGCTGGGTTTGAGAGTCCTGCTGGCAAAGAGCATCGCCTTCAACGCCCTCATGAGTATCAAGCTGTTTCTTTCCTGAGGTAAGGGAGCTCACAGCTATCAAACACTGGTTCAGAGTCCCAATTTCTTTAAATGTACTTTAAACCTGCCTTTGCTCTTCCAGACGTGGGGAATGAAGGCAAGAAGAACCCGAAGAAGAGCAGGAAAGAATGTGAACCAGCAGAACAAGAGGGTGGAACAAGCAGGGGCAGAGCTGCTGACAGACACCACCCAGGACACAAGGCAGCACCTTCCCCTGAAGACACTGAACACTGTTCACTCCTGCCTGGCCAGCTGATTTACACTGAAGAGTTTCAAGTGCTTTTGCTCTTTCCCCTCCTCTGACAACTGAGGAGAGTGGATTTCTCCTCATCCTCCTGCTAAGCAGATCTCCCCACTCTTCTGGCATTTGCACACAAGTGTCCAACCTGCTTCAACAGCTTTGGAAACTCCAGGGCTCTCTCTAGATAGATGGCCTTTTAAAAGCACCTTTCCCAGGCATGCTGTGTTTCTGCCTGTGGAACTGGAGAAGCACTGCTGAGGCAATTCAAGCCCAGTAGCTGCCATTTGTAGCTTTGGGTTTTAGATAGATTCAATGAATGTGTCTTGCAGATAAGAAGAGCTCTGTAAAATCTGGAGTGATTTAATTTATCCAGATCAATTTCTGGATTAAGCCTTTATTTATTCTGCCAAATGTATTGCATGTGAATTTTAGGTTCTTGTAGTAGTGACAAAAATAAAGTTTTACTAGGCCAAAATGCTGTGGATTTTCTGTGCTTTTTCTTCTGAATCTGGGATGGAGATTGCTGAAATCCAACTCTTCTAAAGCCCACTGGGATCAGGAAAAAAGCTTTTTGGTTAGCTGAATTTGTCTTTTGCAGACTTTGTCCAGGGAAGTGTCTCTCTGGCACATCCAGGAGCTTCAGTGAGGAGAGTCCTTGCTGAAGGCACGAGGGAGGAAAATGCTCCTGTCAGCAGAGAAGAAACCCTGCTGTTGTTTTGCACTCAGGGATAGGAGCAAGGGGCCACCAGAAAATAATCTGGGGTGGTTTGATGGAGTGATAGTTGCCATAGCAACTTGGTTCTTACCCAACACAGCTCAGCCCACACCTTCCCCAGCTCATGCCCCTCTCTCAAGCTACAGGCAGGATGCTGTGGTCACCATTTGTGACTCAGTTCCACCAGGCAGCATTAACCCTCCCCTGCTTTTGAGAACACAAGGTAACCACATCCTGAAGGGGAAAGAAGGCTTTGCTCCCCCTGCCTGAGTTCCTGCAGCCTTCAAGAGAGCCTCTGCACAGGACACAGCAAGGGGTGCTGCATTGATCTTGCTCAGCTCAGACCCTCAGGCCCTGCAGACACCCAGAGAAGAGCCTCAGCCCTTGCAGCAGCTCTGTGAAATTTGTGAAATTTGCATGGCAAATCCAAATCCATTGAAATGCTCATTTAGTATATTCTGCCACCATAATATCAATTAGGGGGAGCCGTTCACCAGTATTTTCATCCTGATTTTCCAGTGACACCCAGAATGTTTTTCTCAAGCACTCCACAGGTTTTTCCAATTTCTCAGGCAGATTTACATTATAAGCATATTGCCTCCGACAAAACCAGTGGAATCAGATGCACAGGAGGGAAAGGACATAAAAATACCCTCTGTTGAAAGAAGCACATTTTCATGTGGAATTATCCTGTCATCTGAAAAAACAATATTGTCCTGATTCCTAAATAATGGAGGATGATTATAAGGAGAACTCTTTGGTACAATACATTTTCACAGTACTACTTCTCTTCTACTAGAGACTAATTTGCATCCATATTTGATTCTGCTCACAGTCTTTGGAAATCTCCAGGGGCTGAGCCACTGTCCCTAGAGACATTCAAAAGTCATCTGGTCATGGTCCTTGCCAAGCAGCTCCAGACAGTCCTTGTAGAGCAGGGGACACCCAGTCACCTCCAGAGGTCCCTTCCAACCTCAATTCTTCTCCATTTCTGTGACACCTTTCCCATACTGACGGGAATGATAAGAAGTTCAAAATCTCTTCATATACCTTTAGTCAGAGGTTTTGTTCACCTTTGCCCAGGGGGATAGGAAATGAAGTTTCTTTTCAAAGGACTGTTTCAGCACTCCAAGCCTGATTAGCCTCACATCTCAGCAGACTGGGAGCAGCACAGAAGATACACAAAAGATAACGACCATTAATGAACATCAGCTCCAAACATCAGCCCTGGCATGGTCAGAGACACCTGGTCTGGGAAAAGATCAATGACAGAATCAAGAATGAGAACCAAAATAACATTGAAGGTGAAGGGATCAATAAAAACTAAATACTACAAACTGTGGAACTTGGGACCAATGATCACTGAAGCAATGAATTTCCCTGGGTTTTAACTGTAGAAGTACAAGAACACTCCAGTGAAAACCTCGTGTGATGGAAGCATTTTCTCTGCACAACCCTTGCAATGTGTGGATTAAATTATCTCTCTTGCCCATCTTGGCCAGAATAAAGTAATGCCTTGATCCTCTAACACTAAAAAAAAAAAAAAAGTGGGAGAGTTTTTGTTTTTCTCACAGTTTCAGTGACAAGATCACCCAAAACATGAACTTCAATAAAACTTTTGAAGTAATTTGAGGAAAATTTTCACCTCTAGCACATTCATTTCTCCCACCCCTTAGTGAGACTCACACATGGAGTGTGGTATCTGACATTGGTCCTGCTGAGCAACCCAAAATGGTGAGAGCTCTCTCCAGTGGCAGAGAACATTAAAAGCATCCTGAACGAATAAACCTCTCTCCAAGAGGTTACACGGGAAAACATAATGAAAAACTCCGTGACAATGGGCAATGCAAAATAGCTTTTTGTACCACTGAATCCATCTGCTGTCTTACACAGCATTAACAGTACAATGTAATATTCACATTACTGCATCTCTTGTATATAATCTAACCTCTCTGTTTTGTGTCCTGAAATACTAAAAAGTTCCTGGTAAAGTTAGATCTATTGATGTAAACTGAACTGCTTTCTCTGGTCTCTCCTGCTACCTTCTGGCCAAAGTGTTTATTGTTCTCACAACACTTTCAAATTCATGAAATCCCGCAAATAGCTCAAGCAGCAGATGAAAAGCAAAAAAACAACCAATTAAAGAAACCACCCAAACCCCACAAGAAGTGTTGTGCTTGGGAATTCTACAAATGAAACTTCTTTGCTCTTCATTTGCATTCTGGAAAGCCATCAGGAACAGTTGAAAACTCTCGTGAAGTGATACTGAGGCTTTGGAAAGATCAGAATCAGGAAGCTGAAAGAGCTGAAAAACTAAGGTGAGATTTGATTGAAACTTCAAACTAAAGCACGATTAGAGCTGAAAGTTACATATAACAGAAGAAATGGAGTAAAATACAGGAAGCACTTGCAGCATTGCTTTCAAAATTCCTTAGGAATCTCAATCTGAAACACTGCAGCATTCTTACACTTGGGCTTCCTGACCGTGTTCTATAGAGATCAGGCTAAATATCTCAGTAAGTCCCCCATTCCTGACTTGTGATCAGAATGGTGTTTCTGTCAGATAATGCCTTGGATTCACAGGTGAGAAACTGTGGGTTTGCTTAATTCTGTGATAAGCATTTTCAAAGGTCAGAAAATACTGAAGGAGAGGGGAACACTGGTAATAAAAAGTGGTATGTGGAAAATGACATAGACTCACCCAAGTGAGCACCACAACGTGTTGGTTAATTCCTCTACAGACCTGTTTTTATCTGGATCTTTGTCAGGATGCAGTGAGTGATGTGTGCCCTGGTTTGGTGCAGGAAGTAGAACTACATGGGGTTGAAATAAGGACATCAACATTACTGCATTTCTGAAAATCTCCTATAAGCAATTCATCCACTTAAACATGTGTGGAACAACTCAGGATATGCAAGGAAGAGCTGAAATGGACATATCCATCACAGAAACTGTTAGGAGGATGGTTAATTACCTGATGCAGGGACAAGTTCATTTTCTCTCTTTCCCTTATATTTCAGTCAGCAGATCTTGTCTGAACTGAAGTATTGGGAACCTGATCTTCCCCTGAAAAACCATTCAGGACTGGGGAGTGCAGAGTCCGTGGAAATGTCTGTCTTTCCAAAGCACAGATTTGAAAATAGATGTCAACTCTAGAATTTCTGTAGGGATGCCCCTAGCTGATTCCTGGCTATGCCAAAGCCTCGCACAATCAGGGCACTTAATCTTTTGTGACCTGTATTGAAATGCAACCTGCAAGCAGACAGACACACCCCAGACTTCATTATTCGGGCACCTCTAACAGGCATTGTGCACACACAGTTTTATTTTGTTGGCCAATAGAGTCTCTGGCCATGGGGTTCCACCTGCCTGGGTGCACTGCAGGATCATCCTTGGGACAATATCTTTCTCTAATGCTGGACGGGAACCACCTCCAGAGGCTGAGAGTTTCTGTCCTCTTCCCAATTCCCTTCTCAGTGCCCACAGCCCTGCACAATATCATCACGGGAAGCTCCCATGGGAACATACACAGGGTTAGGTTCCACAGCCACAGGAACAGCCCCAGCAGCATTGGCACCAGTGGCTCCATACCTGATACCACTAATGCTGACATCAAATTTGTCTCCAGTCCACTCAGGGCAGATCTGATCTTATCTCAATCCTTAAAGCCCCACACTGGATGCCAAATGAGGCAGTTGTGCTTTAGGAATTTCCCAAAGTAGTGTTCCCTCTGAGACACTCCAAAGCAAGCCTGAGGCTGTTTCACAGGATCACAGAAAGTAGGAATATGGAGAGGGCTTAACAGAAAAATGGGAAGCACCCAGGGTGAGAGACACTCAGGAGAGCACCAAGAGCTTCAAGTTCTGCTCCTGGTGCCCCACCTCTCCCCCTCACTGTTGTCATAGGCAGAGGGAGGGACCAGCAGGGACTGGGCCTGAGAGCAGTGACACAGGCCCAGGCAGGGCAGGAGTGGGCAGAGCTGCTGTGCAGGCTCAGAGAAGCTGGAGAGAGGCCACGCAGAGCGGGCCTGGCCATGTGGAGTGCCCTGTGCCTGGGCTTCTTGCCCATTGTAGGTGAGTGAAGGCAAGGGCTGATGGCCCCAGGAGCTGAGCGTGGCCCTGGGCTCTGCAGGGCTCTGGGGAGCTGTGCTGAGCGCTTGCAGCCAGAGCTGTGCCTTGGCTGGAGCTGCCCAGCCATGCCTGTGGGGCACGGGGAGAGCAGCCCTGCTCCTCTTGTGCCTCTGAGCTCGGCACCTCCATGCCAGCTGCCTCCTCTGCAGCCTGGGCACACGCAGGGCACCTCCCTGCTGCACTCACATCTCGGGGCCCAGCGCTTTGCCTGGCACTGGACACTGCTCCTGGGGCACTGCGGCCCCTCTGGCACAGCCCAGCTGGGGCAGGGCAGCACAGGGCACAGCCCCACTGCCTGGGACAGCCCTTTGTCTTTGCTGTGCTCACTCAGAGCAGGTTCAGGGAGAGAAGAGTGGGTTCCTCATCATGCTGTCTTGGCAAGGACAAAGGGATTTGTCCCATCATGGTGCAAATCCTTCCTTTTTCTTTGGGGAAAATCAGAAGAAGCTGCCTTTGTGACTGGGAGAAGGAGGGAGGGAAATGCGGTATCTCCTTCCTTGTGAGCCTTGCTAGCTGCCAGCAGCTCTGTCCATCTGCGTCAGCTGGCTTCAAAGAAGAGGATTTTGTCCTCCCACAGTCCAAGGCCACACCAGCACTGCCTTAAACATTGATGGCTCTTGCAGTGACTGTGCTTTGTTCTTGCTCTCTGCAGCAGTCACTGGCCAGGTGACCTTGGAGCAGCTCCCCAGGGGAGTGACTGTGCAAGAGGGAAATGGAGTCACCATCCACTGCAGCATGAAGGGAGGTCATATGAGCAGCTACTACATGTACTGGTACCGTCAGGGCCCACGGGGCAAGGAATGGATTTCCACAGATGGTACTACCTATGAAGGTTTCCAAGATCGCTTTAAGGCAAGACTTGAGAGCTCCAAGAACATCTACACACTTCAGATCCTGGCAGTAAATCAAGGCGATGCAGCCACATATTACTGCAGAGCAGACTCACCCTGGAGCAGTTCTACAGCAGAGTGAGCCAAAAACCAGCAGATGGGGAAGACAGATCGCTCAGCATTTCCTACTGGCAGCTGTTCCCCAGGGCTCTTGTCAGGCAATGGCAGGTGCAGGAAACATCCCTCTGGCTTGATGGCACTAAAAGGCACTGCAGGGAGGGCTGCTAGGAGGGCTGCTAGAAAGGCTGGTACCATTGATGGTGCAGGAGGATCTGTCCTGGGAACTGCACAGGCTGCAGTTTGGGCAAGTGCAGGTTTAGTGCACGTTGCCTGGGCTCCTGTCCAGCACAGCCTCATTTCTCCTCTGTGCCTTGGCTGCAGAGCCATGGGATGATGGGGATGTGTTGCTGGAGCTTCCAGAGTGCTGTGGTAGGTGCAGCCAGGCTGTTCAGGAAAGCCAGATCAGCAGGGATGACATTGCTCTACACGGTGGCTGCTACAGAGAGCCTGACCAGGAAGAAGGAGTTGAGGTGTGGTGAGTTGACTTTGGTTGTCCTGCAGGGGCTCAGCAAGCTGCTGTCTCAGTGCCCCTCCTCTACTGGACAGGAGGAAAACCACACAATTCATGTTTCTTGGTCCAGATATGGACCAAGACATAACCCAGCTGTGCCATTATGTGCAAACACATTGACCTGGAGAAAGGAATTGAAGTAACTGCCAATCAAATCAGTATAGGTTAGTGAGAAATAAGAGCAAATCATGAAACATCTCCTCCATGTGATCATTGCACATGGACGGTGAATGTGGCTTACAATCACTTCAAAACATGTTTTCTTTGCCATTTCTTCTTTCTCATTCTTCTTTCTCATTCTCTTCCCCTGCTTCAGTGTGGAGTCCAACCCATGGATGGCATTTCTCCAGGAACTTCTCCAGTGCAGGTTCTTCCCTCTGGCTGCAGTTGCTCACAAGCTCCTCCAGCCCAGTGGCTCCTTTCCATGGGGTGCAGCCTTTCAGAAACACACTGTGGCACTGTGACTCTTCTGTGGGACACGGGTCCTGCCAGAAAACCTCTTCTGGCCTGGGCTACTCACTGCATGGGACCACAGCTCCTGCCAGGAGCCTGCTCCAATGGGAGCTCTGCATGGAGTCACAGACTTTGTCAGGCCATGCCCACTTACTCCTATGTGGGGTCTTGTACTGTCTGCATAGTCAATATTTGCTCCACCCCCTATCCCCCACTAAGTGAGAGGGACAAACCTTGGTTTCCAACCTTGGGCAGCTGGGGAATATCTGCTCTGCTCTCTGCAGCACCTCCCACCCCTCCTTCCTAAATCCTCCTCCTTGCTAATTGCAATACTGATGCTTAGAAGAATGGGGATCAGCATGAGTCCTGCCTGAGACTGTGAGATTTTACCTCAGCGTTTGTTATTCTCAAGGCCCAGACAACACCAGCTCTTCCCAGCTCAGAATACCCTGGAGCAAAGACAAAACCCTGGAAGGGCAGCTCTGCTCAGCTCCTCTGGGGCTCCCATGGAGCCTCAGATTTGGCCGGGCAGGAGCTCAGCTCAGGAGGGGAGAGGGACAGGCAGGGGCAGAGACTGGAACAGGGACAGCAGAGACGCAGGGAGTACAGTTAATTTTCTTCATAGTAGCAGGAATGGGAGTGTGTTTTGAATCTGTGCTGGAAAGTGTGTTGGTAATTAAGGAGTGTTTGAGTTATTGCTGAGCAGTGCTTACATGGAGGGAAGGCCTCTTCTGCTCCTCATTCCACCCACCAGTGAGGAGCTGAGGGTACACAAAATCTGGGAGGGAACACAGCTGGTTCAGCTGACCCCAGCTGACCCAAGAGGGATTCCAGGCCATAGGACATCATGCTCAGCATATAAAGATAGGGAAGAGGAAGGAAAGGGGGGATATTGAGTGATGGCATTTGTATTTCCATGTAACTATTAACCACGATGGAGCTCTGCTTTTCTGGAACAGGATGAAGTCTTGGCTGTGGATGGCAAGCAGTCAATGAATTCCTTGCACTGCTTTGCTCACACATGCAGTGCTTGCTTTATTTATAAAAAAATATTAATTTATTTGTTAAACCCATGAATTTTCTCACTTTTTCTCTTCCAATTCTCTCCCAGTTCAATGAGGGGGCAAAGGAGCAAGCAGCCATGTGGTGCTTAGATACCATTGGTGGTTAAACCATGACAAAGAAACACAATGGGCACTGAAAGAACTGCAGTTTGAACATGGCAAAGCAGAACTGAACCACATTTGGATACTTCATGATATTTAGGGAGTCTCATAACAACATTGCAGTAGGATATAACAACAGTCAATTAATTGTATCTGAGGAAAGAGAAACACTGCACCAGGAACTGCACTGCTAAGATGGACTTTCCCAGGACATGATGAAAAACTCCTTCCCTGCGCTCCCAGCTCTACCACCATGTGAATAAACATAGGTGTTGTTCTTCTGAGCACTTGTGAATTCATTTATTTCTTTACAAGTGTAGTCTTTCATGGAAGATATAGGGAGACCTGTGCAAATGCATCCACGGGCTTGTTCCTGAGCACAGTGCTCAAGGCATCCCAGACAGGAGTTACAGACACCAGAGGGTCAGGCAGGTGTCCCCCAGGCTTTGCCACAATTCCCCCCATTGGTGCTGTCACGTGAAAGCAGGAGGCTTCCTCAACCCTTAGTGTAGGGAGATTTAATTGACCCCTAGTGTTTAATTTATCTGTCAATGCCCCAGAAAAGCTGAGACCCTTGAACACAATCACCCAGTCAGTGTCCAATAATGCCCCAGAAAAGCTGAGACCCTTGAACACAATCACCCAGTCAGTGTCCAATTAGGGGGATCCTGCACTGAGGCATCCTGCTGGATCAGAGAGCAGCTCAATTGACTCAGACAGTGAAGCATCATCAGCCTCAGGGAGACCCCTCAGCAAGCCCTCCCCTGTACTGGACTGTGTTCCCTAGCGATGGTACCTGCCAGCACCTGGCAAGAATTTACTCTGACAGTTTCAGAATACCACTCCCAGAAGCCCAGGGCCCCTGAGGGAGCATCCCCCACTGCTTGTGGGAGGCTGGCAATCACTATCCAGCCCTGTAGTTTTCAGCCGCTGCTTAGGCCTTATGGCTGCAGCTTAACTCGACACCCTGTGTCTGCTCAACCCCCGTGGCTCCTGCCACAACTTCAGAGATCTTTGTTTGCCTCCTGGGTGCGCTCACCTCTGTTGTTCCGGCTCGCCACTCCAATGTTCCGGCTGCAGCACATTTCAGCACCCATAGTGGCACTGGGACAGGCTGCTCCCCGTGAGTTTTGCAGATGCAGCCACCTCCCCTCTCCTCCACCGCCTGAGCCGCCATCGCCTCATGAGGGAGACGCGCTCGCCCCACAGCGCCCCCTGCTGGAGCGGGGCAATCATCGCACCCGCCCTGCCCGGCCGGGAGCCAGCAGCGCCCCTGCTGGCTGTGCCCGGAACTGCACCACAGGGGAAAGCGCCTGCGGCCGGGACAGGCTGGGACCGGCTGGCTGCTTCTCTTTGCTGCTGCTGTTTGTTTGGGTTGTCATACACGTATTTATTAGTAAAGGACTGTTATTCCTCTTCCTATATCTTTGTCTGAAAGCCCTCTATAATAATTTATACAATTATATAATTATATTTATATTTATATAAGAAAAGTTATAAAAATTTGGAGGGAAGGGCGTCATATCTTTCCATTCCAAGGTAGGTTCTCACCTCCAATGGCAGACAGCTGTCTTTCAAACCAAGACACTGCTCCAGGACATTGACAGGAAAAAGAAAGGCAGAACTGAGCTTTTAAAGCAACAAAATGCCAGCATTTGTGGCTTGTGGGTGGCTGTGAGCACAGGTGTCTCTCTGTGGCCACTCAAATGGAAAGGGGCTGTTTAACAGCCTGGGAGAGCTCAGGGAGGAGCAGGGTGAGATCTCCCTGCTCTGGGAGGATTTGCCAGCCAGGGCAGGGGACATGAGAGGCACCTGTGTGTGCCCAGGCCTGGTACAGGAGGGGTTTAGAGCTTGTTCTCTTTTTCACTGCAACCCTTGGCATGAAAGGGTTCCCATCAAATCAGCACATTCCCCAGCTTTCCTGCAGGACTCAAGCAACAAGGAAGAGAAAAAAAAAATGACACACTTAAGGGAACAGCAGATGAGCATATCCCTGTTACCATTGGGAAATAGTAGCCTTGATGTTATAATCATTGATTAAAAATGAGAAATACACCTCTGTCCTTGGGGACAACAACAATGCAAACAGGATGAAATCATGCTATTTGTGGCTTAGAACTGCATCTGAGGATTAAGAAAATGCTCCAGAATTCCAGAGTATCTTTATTAAAAATTATTAAAGCAAGATAAAAATCAAACTAAAAGCCAAACGTCAATCAACTGTAACCAGATGTTCACCACCTAGAAAGTAATTGAAAAGCTATATAAATAAATCAAAACTCCAACCAATGGCCAACTCTGTGGTCAAATAATCAGTTCACAAGATTAAAAAAATTTAAGGGGAAAAAAAATGTTGATCTAATTGGGACAAACTCATGTGACCCTTATAAAAATGGGACTCACATAAGAAATACCAAAAATTAATTAGCTGAGTAAATAAGCATATTTAGGTCATTAATGAAAAGAGAGTCAGGGAAAGCCCCATCAGCTGAACCAAATTATGCTCTGAACAATTTCTAAACATGCACAGATTTTTTTTTGTCATGCAAATCATATTTAATGACAGATGTGCTTGAAGGTCCAGAAGGGCATAGAGAATGCAGAATGAAAATTGATATAAAGTTATTTACCCTGAGTGACTTCTCTCCAGATACAAATCAGGGCAATATTTCATTACATTAATGCTAACTACTCAATCTGACAAAAAAATAAAAAGCAAGGATGATAATGATATTTTTGTTTTAGGAATGCTCTGCAAGAGTGTTTAGAAGTGGAGGAGGGACAGCAAAACAAAAGGCAGTACCACAAAGACATGAAAGAGGAGACATCACCTGGCACTGAAAAACCCCCAAATGTTTTTGTAGAACTGTCTAGCACAGTGTGAACTACGTACCACAGTGACTGAAAACAACTGAACCACCACACACAAACTGTCTCCCTCCCTTCTCTTGAAGAAGGAAACACAGTGGCTATACCTCATCTCAGTTTCCTCAGACAACTGGGTGCACATACACAAATCTGATTCCCCGAATTACTCAAACATCAGAAAACCTCTCCTATTTTTCCAAGACCAATTTCCTCACCATTCAACCTGAGACCTTGGCTCTCACAGACAGGTCATTTTAGACATTTGATAACCAGCTCCAGTTGAATAAGTGGTCAGGAAGCTTCTGCCATTAGATATTTACATTTAAGTTCATATTTGTGTTCTTCTCTTTGTCTCATAGCACAGAGGAAGATTTTGGTAAGAACAAAGATCCTTTTAATTTCAGATCCAACAATGGCCAGGAGCAGATGCAGGAAGAACAAGACCCTTCACTCTTTGATCCTCACTCCCAAGGTTTCAGTGCCTCTACACAACAAAATAAAATCACTTTACCTGCTTTCACCTCTTACCTAAAACACCATGAAGACTTTCTAAGGTACTAAATAATCCCTAGGCACCAATTCTAAGAGACCAGAGGGCATTCCTCCTGCCTCTGAGCACTGAAACTTTTTTCCCCAAAAAAGGGGAAAAGAGGATAACTTCCTGCAAATCAGAAGAATTATCAGAAATGCTTTGAAATAACAAAAAAGTACTAATAAATTTCCTGCTTTCTATCCAACTTAACTCCATCAGACTTTTCAGAAGCGTCATTTAATCCCCAAGTTTTCATTTACAACTGAAGATTTCAGATATGATTTTAGATTCTTTCTTGAAAGCTGTATGGTGTTTTTTTCATGTGGTGTGTTGGCTCTCAAACCGCCGTAGAGGTCATGTGACTGCCTGTATAATCCAAAATTCTGTGTAGTGGAACCGAGGCAGTTTGTGTCATGAAATATATCACTGTGTTTGGGGTTTGGATACCACAATGATATAAACAGCATAGGGACCAGTATAAAAACCCAAAGAGGGAAAGAAGGTGAGATATTTTGGGAAAGAAAGGAGATGGATGACTGTAATGTTTAAGAAGAGAAGTAGAACATCCTTTATATATTTCCTTTTGTCCTGGATACATAAAAGGATTCATGAAGGATCTAAAATGTGGAAGAAAGGGATAAGTTGATAAATTCTATACGCAATCAAGCTAACTGAAAGCAGTGAAATAATCAAATTTTTTTTTCCCTTTCCAGTTTACAAAGTAAATGTATTTCTGGACCTTCTCATGAACTTGCACCCATGGATAATCAGGCCAACTATCTGGTGATCCATCTCTTGATTTACAACAAGTTTAAACAGCAGGAAGAAAGACTGAATTATTGGAATACGTTTTAGCAGGGTGACAAAGATAAATGGACCAGGGACAATTCTCATAGTTCGACCAAGTAAGTGACATTTCTTTATTCCTAAAATTTCATTTAAAATTAATGTAGGGGAGAACAAGGGAATTTAAAGGCTTGGGTTCACTGAAAGGATTTTCAGCTGCAATAATCCCTTGAATGCACTCACTCTCCAGCCAGGCTTTCAAGCCAAACCCTCAGCTTGGATCAGCTCAGGAAGGGTTCCCAGGAACAATTGGGCTGACTCTGCATAGCACCGTTATTCCATGGTCCACAAACACCAGCAGGGCACTGCTTAGCGTGTGATAACTTATTCCCACTTTGGGCAGCACTCTGGCCCAAATTTACTGTCCAGTGTCCAATTCTCCAGTGGAATTGCACTGACTGACTTGGGGCAGGAATGCGGAGCTCAGTGAAGAGCTCCCAGTGGTGAGGAGTTTTGAGACAGATCTGTAACTGCCTGCTTGGAGAAGTTCTGGTTTGACACCAACACCACATTGACAGTGTCCCCAGCTAAGGAATTCCGCTGCCCTGGGGACAGAGCAGGAAGGATGTTGAATAGCCTTGGGCTTCAATTCTCACAAGTGCCTCATATCCAAGAGCTCCTGGAATGAAAGACAATTGGCTGCCAGGCTGTGTGTGTTCTGAAAAGAGCAATGTGGGGAGTAGGGATTGTAAGAAGCCTTAGTTATCCCTATCTTTCTTTGGAATTGTGTGATGAAAAACAAAGGTGCATGTCACCCTAAGCTTTTCTATGGGAGTGTGAATGTTGGGGGGGAGGCAGAGGGGTTTGTGATGTTTATCTGTGTTATCCTTAAGATCCAGGCCCATCCCTCAGGAATTGTTGCTCTGCTTTCAGAGGTGTGCATGACTTTAAAGTTCTGAAGGTATGTCCCATGTTATTTTGCATCCCTGAAACACCCTAATTTCCTTCCAGAAGGGTGTGGGTGCTGCCTATTATCTCTCCTTGTCTGTAGGATATGTTGCATTGGAATAAATGTGTATCTGGGAACAATCTCTCTGCACTTCCAGTTCCAAAAGGAACAAAGGAATGCAAATGTACTATTCTCATGAAAGACCTACTCTTTCCCCGCTGTTCAACGATTTTTTTTTCTTGATAAGGATGGGATACTTTCTGAGCTGACCAGAGACTCTGAAATTAAATTTGACAGTACAAGATCTTGGGTCTTATGAATCAAAGTCCCTTTCGAGTCTGGTGAAATACTTAATTAGTTGAAGCCAAAATATCCAGATTCTGAGCAACTTCGTTATTTGGTTTTGTATTCCTGTGGGAGCTATTAAAATGCATTTTGACAGCCATATATGAAGATATACATTAATATATTTTACCCAAATTCTATATTATGTATCATACATATGTTACATATGTAATGTATGTTATATTTGTTAAATATTGTATATTATTATTATGCTATTATTGTTGTGGTTATAAGTAATTTTGAGAATACACCTAAATCAAAATGACATAAAATAGCAAGCATTAGTGCCACTGTGGGATACTCCAGGCATATTCTGCTGAGGCCTCAGTTAAGGACAGAGCAGGCTTTCCTTTTGGTTCAGGTTGGACTATTCCAGACTAAACATACATTAAAAACGTTAAGGCCCATTACTTTCTGGAATACATGGCTCCTCCTGTGACTTTATAAGAAAAAAGCAAAGGAAAAGTACAACATTTTGTTCAAATAAATTTGAACATAAACATAAAACACAAATCCCTTCCCAGAAGAAACCAGTGGTAGGAATTCATGGCTGTACTGTCAAGTAATGCGAACCAGTGGGACTCGGGGTGAGCCTTCTGGGGTCAGATAAAACAAATCTTCTGCTCTCTCAACTACAACTGCACTGGGTACATTATTGCTTGCTGAAGATCCTGCCCAGGGAGCTATTGCAGAGGAGCAGCCTGTTTGTATTCTGGCTGTTTGGAAAGCCGGGAGAGGAGACCACATGAAAAGCCTTTCAAGGTTTTCTCAGAGAACACAGAATGCACATCACTGACAGGATCTGGCCAAGCCTGGTACAACAGCTGGGAAAGAAATGTTGGATTTCTGATGAGTGTCTGGTTGCTGTAGGTGTGGACAAGTGTGCAGTTCTGCCTGTTTGATCAGGAGAGCTGACCCATGAAATTGTGGCAGAGCACAATTTCACCTCAGTTCCTCTGCAGTGGCATAGGGCTGATGGGGAAAGGGGGTAAAATCAGAGCTCCTTGATCAACCTTCCATCAGTACCCTGGGATGAACAAAATGTTAGAGCTGGAGGATTTCTTGACCCACCTGCAAGGCAGACACCCTGCAAAATGAAAAGCCTAATGCACCACTCTTTACCCAAAACACACCCCAGGATGCTCCTGACAAAGCCGACACTCCAATCTTTGTGGATGTTTCTGACAGCCTTTCATAAGCTGAGCCCTTTCTGGCAAGGAAGACTTCTGGAGGATTCTTTTGAGTTCCATATTTTTTTACTCTAATTCAGATTGCTAATCTGAGTTAAATCCTGACATTATTTTTTGAGATCATCCTTGATTCTCAACATATGACCTGACCTAGAGACAAAGGTATATGGTTAAAAAACAAATCATTGTATCACAATGATTTGTTTGCAACTAAATTCTTTTGATACCAATTGTTTTCTTGTAAGACAGCTGGCTGTGAATTTAAGCAATCTTCTTTCATTACTTGCATGTCCTATGGTGAGGAATAATGACATAAAAGACAGTGAAGGACAATGTTACAAATTAGTCCCAGCTGGAGTATATGTGAGTTGTGAGTCACTCAGCACTCAGGAAAGCCTGCAGTAAAATCAATCATGCCCAAACCATGCGGTTTCTAACATACAGTCCAAAAATTCTATCCTAGAATTAGTTGAGAAATCAACTACATCACAAGATGGTGGCACCACTGTGAAAACAACACCTTTGCCAACGATTTTCCATACCAAGAACATCAGCTCTGAGGAACAGAACACAACACAGCTGATCTGCACGGACAAGTTCGACAGCAGCATGGTAACAATCCTGCCAGGTACAGTTTGGTGGCACAGCTGCAACACATTTCTAGGGACAATGTCCAGTGGGGCTTGGTGCTCGCCTGCCTGTCAGCATTGCCCTGGGCAGCCAGCAGAAATCAGAAAGATATTTGGTATTTCAACAGGGAGAGCTGAAAGGTGTTTCAAAGCATGTGAAAGACATGGTTTCAACTGTTTAATAACTTTGGGAGAAAGAGGCAAGACACAGTCTATTTCATTAAAACGTGAATTTTCTTATGACTCCATATTTCACCCTGCAGCAGCAAATCTACTGCAGCACAACCTGGAACAGCCTATCCAACACCAACAAAATGTTCAAAGTGGGGCATATTATGAGGGTTTTTTACTAAATCACATTTTATATTTTGTGGGATTGGTTTTGTACTCCTGAAGGTCATTCAAGGTGCTGAAGGGGCTAGTAGGAGTGTTTGCAACAGCAGAGACCCCTCAGCTGGGCAACAAGGTGAGTTACCCAAACAGGATAGTGAAGTTACATTGCTCTCTGGGGGATAAAGGCATGGAAATGTATTTTCTCCAGGGCAGAGGACTCAGGACACAACACATTCAGCAGGCACAAGCTGCTGTTCCAAGCTTGCTCCTGCAGTTACACACAAGCCCCAGGAAGCAAAAAGCAACAGGGACAGACCCTGGGCTCCCCTGTTGCTTCCATGTTCTCTCTCGCCTGTTCCTTTGCTGCTCTTCCTTTCCCTGAAACTGCCACCTGTGCATTTCCCACTTTCTGCCAAGATTACAACACCAAAACCTACACCATGATCTCTCCCCTCTTTTCTGGTCACTGAGCAGACCCTGAAGAGCAGAGAGTGAACCTGCTGTCCATGGCTGTGCTGGGTTTGAGAGTCCTGCTGGCAAAGAGCATCGCCTTCAATATCCTCATGAGTATCAAATGGTTTCTTTTCTGAGGTAAGAGAGCACACAGCTTGGTGTCTGGAAAGCCTGGAAGCATATGCCAGAAGTGACTGCCTTTCCATGTGTCTGTCCCTAGCCCCACAAAGAATCATGCCTATTCATCTGCTCCTGATTCCATTTAACAGCCCTTGCAAGTATTCTGGGGAAAAGACAACAACAATAACCGAACCACACACAAGAAAATCATTTATCCCCCTAAAAATGCAATTAAAACAAGCAGTTTGTGCCTCCCAAAGGACAAAGCAAAGAGTGTATTTCTGTATTCAAAGTTCAGTTCTTGAGGCTGGTTCCCAAATTTTGTTTGCCAGAGAAACTCTGGTATTACCTGAACAGCCTAAGAAATATCTGTCTTGGTTTGAAAAGACAGGAGTCTGTGAAGGAAGGCAAAAAGCCTTCTGTGAAATGGAAAAGGTAAACCCCCTCCTTCTGAATTATCACAACTTCAGAATTAAAAGGGCTCTCAGGCAAAGATATGGGAATGGGAATAACAGTTTTTTTACTAGGAAGAGAAAAAAAAAACTAAATAACAATGTAATTTAGCACAAGCAAAAAACCACTGGCAGAGTGAGAAAAACCTGACACCCTTAGAAGTCAGGGTGTTGATAGCAGTCCAGCGAGATGGTGGCTGCTCCTCCTGGAGCGGCGATCTGCAGAAGGGTGTAGATCCTTTCTGAGAATGCGGCGAAGGAGCAGCTGGGCCTTGGTTCCTGATTCCTCTGAGAAATCCAGCGAAGAAGGCTGTCTGTGGTCTCAGAAATGCTTGTTTTATGGTGGCAGGGATGCTTGGCTCCTCCCTCTGGGTGGAGCATCTCCCAATGGGATGATGTAACTAATCTTACCAGCCACAGTGAGTAATTCAATAGCCCATTAGCAGGAGATTATCTTCCTGGCAGTGTCATTGCTCTTGAAAGAGATAAGAAAAACTGCCTAACCCCCAACAGATGGTAAAAAAAGAATACATGCTTATTTTACAAGCCAGGACATTATATAGCCCATTAGCAGGAGATTATCTTCCTGGCAGTGTCATTGTTCTTGAAAGAGATAAGAAAAACTGCCTAACCTCCAACAGATGGCAAAATAGAATACATGCTTATTTTACAAGCCAGGACAATATCTCATTGACTATATTGAGTGGCAGAGTACAAAGCCGGGAGAAAAATCCAGACAAATAAGGATTCAAAGGCAAGGATCCCAATATAAAAACATTTGGGAGTAAAGAAACCAAGGGGGAGAATTTTAAAATTAAAGTATCTAAAGAGGAACAAAATATTGTCCAGCCTAACTTTTGTGATTGCATCTGCCCTCATCTGACAGTTATCAAGCAGTGGTTCATAGGTCCAGTTTCATTAAATGTACTTTAAACCTCCCTTTGCTCTTCCAGACATGGGGAATGAACCTGAAGAAGAGCAGGAAAGAATGTGAACCAGCAGCACAAGGGGGTGGAACAAGCAGGGGCAGAGCTGCTGGCAGACACCACCCAGGACACAAGGCAGCACCTTCCCCTGAAGACACTGAACACTGTTCACTCCTGCCTGGCCAGCTGATTTACACTGAAGAGTTTCAAGTGCTTTTGCTCTTTCCTCTCCTCTGACAACTGAGGAGAGTGGATTTCTCCTCATCCTCCTGCTAAGCAGATCTCCCCACTCTTCTGGCATTTGCACACAAGTGTCCAACCTGCTTCAACATTTGGAAACTCCAGGGCTCACTCTAGATAGATGGCCTTTTAAAAGCACCTTTCCCAGGCATGCTGTGTTTCTGCCTGTGCAACTGGAGAAGCACTGCTGAGGCAATTCAAGCCCTGAAACTGACATTTGTAGATTTGGGTTTTAGGTAGTTTCAATACCCAAAATGTGTATTGCAGATAAGAAGAGCTCTGTAGAATCTGGAGTGATTTAATTCAACCAGATATTGTTAATTTCTTTATTAAGCCTGTATTTCTTCTGCCAAAAGTATTGTATATGAATTTTAGACTCCTGTAGTAGACAAAAATAAAGTTCTACTAGTCCAAAATGCTGTGGATCTTCTGTGCTTTTTCTTCCAAAGCTGGAATGGACTTGCTGAAATCCACCTGTCCTAAAAGCCTACTGGGATCAGAAACACAGCTTTGATATTGTAGATTTCCTGTTGGCTGAATTTGTCTTTTCCACACTTTGTGCAGGGAAGTGTCCCTCTGGCCCATTCAGGCGCTTCAGTGAGGAGAGTCCTTGCTGAAGGCACGAGGGAGGAAAATGCTCCTGTCAGCAGAGAAGAAACCCTGCTGTTGTTTTGCACTCAGGGATAGGAGCAAGGGGCCACCAGAAAATAATCTGGGGTGGTTTGATGGAGTGATAGTTGCCATAGCAATTTGGTTCTTACCTAACAGAGCTCACCCCACACCTTCCCCAGCTCATGCTCCTCTCTCAAGCTACAGGCAGGATGCTGTGGTCACCATTTGTGACTCAGTTCCACCAGGCAGCATTAACCCTCCCCTGCTTTTGAGAACACAAGGTAACCACATCCTGAAGGGGAAAGAAGGCTTTGCTCCCCCTGCCTGAGTTCCTGCAGCCTTCAAGAGAGCCTCTGCACAGGACACAGCAAGGGGTGCTGCATTGATCTTGCTCAGCTCAGACCCTCAGGCCCTGCAGACACCCAGAGAAGAGCCTCAGCCCTTGCAGAAGCTCTGTGAAATTTGCATGGCAAATCCAAATCCAGTGAAATGCTCATTCGGTGCATTCTGACACCGTAACATGAATCGGGGAGAGCCGTTCACCAGTATTTTTATCCTGATTTTCCAATGACACCAAGAACCTTTTTCTCAAGCACTTCACCCCTTTCCCCATCTCTCAGGCAGATTTGTATTTTGAGAATCCTCCCTTAGAACAAAACCAGTGGAATCAGATACACAGGAAGGAAAGGTCAATGACTAAGTGCTGTTATAATCCCTTAGTCATAAAATCTTGATCAAGTCTGGGACTAGGATTGGATCCATCCACACCTCCTCTAGAAGGAGTTTAGAAAGCAGGGGAGTCCTTTCTGCACCTCATGACTCAATTGGAGGGACTTCCTTTTACAGCTCTGCCCCTTTCTTGCCCCCAGTCTCCACATCAATCTTTCCAAATTAATTACAATTTCATGTTCCTGTCCCTGATTCATCCATGGAGTAAAGCTGCAGAAGGGAGCATTGCTGTTGGATGGTGCCACACTTTGGCAAATCTGTGTCAAAGCTGCTTCTGCTGACACCCCTGGCAGTGAGAGTTTCATTGACCTAAAGCCCTCAGTTCATGACAGGGTCCCAGATTGTCCCCACTGAGCAGTGGCTTTTCACTTTGCATTGGCAATGCAGGACATTCAGCTTAACAAAACAGGAGAATAGAAGTGTTTTCAGGCCAACAGTAAGATTGTGTTATTGCAGTTAATTCCACAGAAAGGGACAGAATCTGCAGCACTGCCACCTGGTATCAGCTGAGGAAAGTTTTGTAGAGATACTGCACTCCACATTAAAATACCCTCTGGTAAAAGAAACACATTTGCATGTGGAATTATCTCGACATCTGGAAAAATTATATTTTCCTGAAAGGGATCCCATGATACCAAAAAAATAGAGAATGATTATAAGCCAAACTCTATGGTGCAGTACATTTTGACAGTGCTATCCTATTGTCCTACAGATTAATTTGTGTCTATGTTTGATTGTGCTCATAGAGCCTTTGCAAGTCTTCAGGAGTTGAGCCACTGTCCCTGCAGACATTCAAAAGCCACCTGGTCATGGTCTTTGCCAAACAGCTCCAGACAGTCCTGCTAGAGCAGGGGACACCCAGTCACCTCCAGAGGTCCCTTCATACCTCAATTCTTCTCAATTTCTGTGACATCTTTCTCATACTGGGGGAAATTATAATAAGTTCAAAAATTCTTCATATACCTTCAGTCAGGGGTTTTGTTCACCTTTACCAAGGGGGAAAGGAAATGAAGTTTCTTTTCAAAGGACTGTTTCAGCACTCCAAGCCTGATTAGCTTCACATCTCATCAGACTTGAAGCAGCACAGAAAATACACAAAAGATAATGACCATTAATGAACATCAGCTCCAAACATCAGCCCTGGCCTGGGAAAAGATCAATGACAGAACCAAGAATGAGAATCAAAATAACATTGAAGGTGAAGGGATCAATAAAAACCAAATACTACAAACTGTGGAACTTGGGACCAATGAATTTCCCTGGTACTGACCGTATAAGTACCAGAAAACTCCAGCGAAAACCTCATGTGATGGAAGCATTTTCTCTGCACAAACCATGCAATGTGTGGATTAAATTATCTCTCTTGCCCATCTTGGCCAGAATAAAGTAATGCCTTGATCCTCTAACACTAAAAAAAAAAAAAAAAAAAAAAAAAAAAAGTGGGAGAGTTTTTGTTTTTCTCACACTTTCAGTAACAAGATCACCCAAAACATGAATTTCAATAAAACTTTTGAAGTAATTTGAGGAAAACTTTCACCTCTAGCACATTCATTTTTCCTACCCCTTAGTGAGACTCACACATGGAGTGTGGTATCTGACATTGGTCCTGCTGAGCAACACAAAAAGGTGACAGCTTTCGCAAGTGGCAGAGAACATTAAAAGCATCCTGAAAGAATAAACCTCTCTCCAAGAGGTTACATTGGAAAACATCACGAAGAACTCCATGACAATGGGCAATCCTAAACAGATTTTTGCACCACTGAATCCATCTGCTGTCTTACACAGCATTAACAGTACAATGTAATATTCACATTACTGCATCTCTTGGATATAATCTAACCTCTCTGTTTTGTGTCCTGAAATACTAAAAAGTTCCTGGTAAAGTAAGATCTATTGATGTAAACTGAACTGCTTTCTCTGGTCTCTCCTGCTACCTTCTGGCCAAAGTGTTTATTGTTCTCACAACACTTTCAAATTATTGAAATCCAGCAAAGAGCCCAAACAGGGAATGAAAAACAAAAAAGCAAACAAACCACTGGAGCTCATATAGGAACATACACAGGGTTAGGTCCCACAGCCACAGGAACAGCCCCAGCAGCATTGGCACCAGTGGCTCCATACCTGATACCACTAATGCTGAGATCAGAGTGGTCTCCAGACCACTCTGGGCAGATCTGATCTTATCTCAACCCTTAATGCCCCACACTGGATGCCAAATGAGGCAGTTGTGGTTTAGGAATGGTATTTCCCAATTTAGTGTTCCCACTGAGCCACTCCAAAGCAAGTCTGAGACTCTTTCATAGGATGACAGAAAGAAGGAATACGGAGAGGGCTAAACAGAATAACAGGGACCACCCGGAGTGCGAGACACACAGGAGGGCACCAAGAGCTTCAAGTTCTGCTCCTGGTGCCCCACCTCTCCCCTCACTGTTGTCACAGGCAGAGGGAGGGACCAGCAGGGACTGGGCCTGAGAGCAGTGACACAGGCCCAGGCAGGGCAGGAGTGGGCAGAGCTGCTGTGCAGGCTCAGAGAAGCTGGAGAGAGGCCACGCAGAGCGGGCCTGGCCATGTGGAGTGCCCTGTGCCTGGGCTTCTTGCCCATTGTAGGTGAGTGAAGGCAAGGGCTGATGGCCCCAGGAGCTGAGCGTGGCCCTGGGCTCTGCAGGGCTCTGGGGAGCTGTGCTGAGCGCTGGCAGCCAGAGCTGTGCCTTGGCTGGAGCTGCCCAGCCATGCCTGTGGGGCACAGGGAGAGCAGCCCTGCTCCTCTTGTGCCTCTGAGCTCGGCACCTCCATGCCAGCTGCCTCCTCTGCAGCCTGGGCACACGCAGGGCACCTCCCTGCTGCACTCACATCTCGGGGCCCAGCGCTTTGCCTGGCACTGGACACTGCTCCTGGGGCACTGCGGCCCCTCTGGCACAGCCCAGCTGGGGCATGGCAGCACAGGGCACAACCCCACTGCCTGGGACAGCCTTTTGTCTTTGCCGTGCTCACTCAGAGCAGCTTCTGGGAGAGAAGAGCGGGTTCCTCACCATGCTGTCTTGGCAAGGGCAAAGGGATTTGTCCCCCCCATGGTGCAAATCCTTCCTGCTTCTTTGGGGAAAATCAGGAAAAGCTTCCTGTCTGGCTGAGTGGAGGGAAATGTGGTGTCTCCTTCCTTGTGAGCCTTGCTAGCTGCCATCAGCTCTGCCCGTCTGTGTCAGCTGGCTTCAAAGAGCAGGATTTTGTCCTCCCACGGGTCCAGTGCCAGTCCAAAGCCCCACCAGCACTGCGCTGACCTTTGCTGGATCTTGCAGTGATTGTGCCTTGTTCTTGCTCTCGGCAGCAGTGTCTCTCGCTGGTGCAGCCACCTTGGAGCAGAACCCCAGGGAAGTTTCCGTGCAAGAAGGAAAAGCAGTCACCTTGCAGTGCCGCATGAAGGGGGATTCTATGAGGTACTACACCATATCGTGGTACCGTCAGGGCCCAACTGGCTCTCAGGAATGGATTTACAAGGAGGATGGCACCTATGGTGAAAGTTTCAAAGATCGCTTTAAGATAAAAGATGAGAAGTTCATGAACAGATTCCCACTGCAGATCCTGGCAGCAAAGCCAGAAGATGCAGCAACCTACTACTGTCGTGCAAGAATCACCCTGGAGCAGTTCTACAGCAGAGTGAGCCAAAAACCAGCAGATGGGGAAGACAGATCGCTCAGCATTTCTTTCTGGCAGCTGCTCCCCAGGGCTCTTGTCAGGCAATTGCAGATGCAGGAAACATCCCTCTGGCTTGGTGGCACTAAAAGGCACTGCAGGGAGGGCTGCTAGAAGGGCTGGTACCATTGATGGTGCAGGAGGATCTGTCCTGGGAACTGCACAGGCTGCAGTTTGGGCAAGTGCAGGTTTAGTGCACGTTGCCTGGGCTCCTGTCCAGCACAGCCTCATTTCTCCTCTGTGCCTTGGCTGCAGGGCCATGGGATGATGGAGATGTGTTGCTGGAGCTTCCAGAGTGCTGTGGTGGGTGCAGCCAGACTGTTCAGGAAAGCCAAATCAGCAGGGATGACATTGCTCTACACGGTGGCTGCTACAGAGCACCTGACCAGGAAGAAGGAGTTGAGGTGTGGTGAGTTGACTTTGGTTGTCCTGCAGGGGCTCAGCAAGCTGCTGGCTCAGTGCCCCTCCTCTACTGGACAGGAGGAAAAATACACAATTTATGTTTCTTGGTCCAGATATGGACCAAGAGATGTCCCAGCAGTGCCATCTTATGCAAACATATTGAGCTGGAGAAAGGAATTGAAATAACTGCCAATCAAATCAATATAGGTTAGTGAGAAATAAGAGCAAATCATGAAACATCTCCTCCATGTGATCATTGCACATGGACGGTGAATGTGGCTTACAATCACTTCAAAACACGTTTTCTTTGCCATTTCTTCTTTCTCATTCTTCTTTCTCATTCTCTTCCCCTGCTTCAGTGTGGAGTCCAACCCATGGATGGCATTTCTCCAGGAACTTCTCCAGTGCAGGTTGTTCCCTCTGCCTGCAGTTCCTCACAAGCTCCTCCAGCCCAGTGGCTCCTTTCCATGGGGTGCAGCCCTTCAGAAACACACTGTGGCACTGTGGCTCCTCTGTGGGACACGGGTCCTGCCAGAAAACCTCTTCTGGCCTGGGCTACTCACTGCATGGGACCACAGCTCCTGCCAGGAGCCTGCTCCAGTGGGAGCTCTCCATGGAGTCACAGACTTTGTCAGGCCATGCCCACTTACGCCTGTGTAGGGTCCTGCACTGTCTGCATAGTCAATATTTGCTCCACCCCCTATCCCCCACTAAGTGAGAGGGACAAACCTTGGTTTCCAACCTTGGGCAGCTGGGGAATATCTGCTCTGCTCCCTGAAGCACCTCCCACCCCTCCTTCCTAAATCCCCCTCCTTGCTAATTGCAATACTGATGCTTAGAAGAATGGGGCTCAGCATGAGTCCTGCCTGAGACTGTGAGATTTTACCTCAGCGTTTGTTATTCTCAAGGCCCAGACAACACCAGCTCTTCCCAGCTCAGAATACCCTGGAGCAAAGACAAAACCCTGGAAGGGCAGCTCTGCTCAGCTCCTCTGGGGCTCCCATGGAGCCTCAGATTTGGCCAGGCAGCAGCTCAGCTCAGGAGGGGAGAGGGACAGGCAGGGGCAGAGACTGGAACAGGGACCACAGAGACGCAGGGAGTACAGTTAATTTTCTTCAGAGTAGCAGGAATAGGACTGTGTTTTGAACCTGTGCTGGAAAGAGTGTTGGTAATTCAGGAGTGTTTGAGTTACTGCTGAGCAGCGCTTACATGGAGGGAAGGCCTCTTCTGCTCCTCATTCCACCCACCAGTGAGGAGCTGAGGGTACACAAAATCTGGGAGGGAACACAGCTGGTTCAGCTGACCCCAGCTGACCCAAGAGGGATTCCAGGCCATAGGACATCATGCTCAGCATATAAAGATAGAGAAGAAGGAAAGCGGGGATATTGAGTGATGGCATTTGTATTTCCATGTAACCTTTAACCATGATGGAGCTCTGCTTTTCTGGAATAGGTTGAACTCTTGGCTGTGGATGGGAAGCAGTCAATGAATTCCTTGCTTTGCTTTGCTCACAGATGCAGTGTTTGCTTTATTTATAAAACATATTAATTTATTTGTTAAACTCATGAATTTTCTCACTTTTACTCTTCCAATTCTCTCCCAGTTCAGTGAGAGCGCAAAGGAGCAAGCAGCCATGTGGTGCTTAGATACCATTGGTGGTTAAACCATGACAAAGAAACACAATGGGCACTGAAAGAACTGCAGTTTGAACATGGCAAAGCAGAACTGAACCACATTTGGATACTTCATGATATTTAGGGAGTCTCATAACAACATTGCAGTAGGATATAACAACAGTCAATTAATTGTATCTGAGGAAAGGGAAACACTGCACCAGGAACTGCACTGCTAAGATGGACTTTCCCAGGACATGATGAAAAACTCCTTCCCTGCACTCCCAGCTCTACCACCATGTGAATAAACACAAATAAACACAGGTGTTGTTCTTCCGAGCACTTGCGAATTCATTTCTTTCTTTACAAGTACAGTCTTTCATGGAAGACATATGGAGACCTGTGCAAATGCATCCAGGGGCTTGTGTTTCTCCCAAACAGGAGTTACAGACACCAGAGGGTCAGGCAGTTGTCCCCAGGCTTTGCCACAATTCCCCCCATTGGTGCTGTCACATGAAAGCAGGAGGCTTCCTCATCCCTTAGTGTAGGGAGATTTAATTGACCCCTAGGATTTAATTTGTCTGTCAATACCCCAGAAAAGCTGAGACCTTGTACCAAATAATCCCGTCAGTGTCCAGTTAGGGGGACGCTGCACTGAGCCATCCTGCTGGATCAGAGGGCTGCTCAATTGACTCAGTCAGGGAAGCACCATCAGCCTCAGGGAGACCCCTCAGCAGGTCTTCCCCCTTTACTGGAGTGTGTTCCCTAGCGATGGTACCTGCCAGCACCTGGCAAGAATTTACTCTGACAGTTTCAGAATACCACTCCCAGAAGCCCAGGGCCCCTGAGGGAGCATTCCCCACTGCTTGTGGGAGGCTGGCTACCACTGTCCAGCCCTGTAGTTTTCAGCCGCTGCTTAGGCCTTTTGGCTACAGTTTAACTCGACACCCTGTGTCCGCTCAACCCTCGTGGCTCCTGCCACAACTTCAGAGATCTTTCTTTGCCTCCTGGGTGCGCTCACCTCTGTTGTTCCGGCTCGCCACTCCAATGTTCCGGCTGCAGCACATTTCAGCACCCATCGTGGCACTGGGACAGGCTGCTCCCCGTGAGTTTTGCAGATGCAGCCACCTCCCCTCTCCTCCACTGCCTGAGCCGCCATCGCCTCATGAGGGAGACGAGCTCGCCCCACAGCGCCCCCTGCTGGAGCGGGGCAATCATCGCACCCGCCCTGCCCGGCCGGGAGCCAGCAGCGCCCCTGCTGGCTGTGCCCGGAACTGCACCACAGGGGAAAGCGCCTGCGGCCGGGACAGGCTGGGACCGGCTGGCTGCTTCTCTTTGCTGCTGCTGTTTGTTTGGGTTGTCATACACGTATTTATTAGTAAAGAACTGTTATTCCTCTTCCTATATCTTTGTCTGAAAGCCCTCTATAATAATTTATACAATTATATAATTATATAATTATATTTATATAAGAAAAGTTATAAAATTTGGAGGGAAGGGCGTCATATCTTTCCATTCCAAGGTAGGTTCTCACCTCCCATGACAGACAGCTGTCTTTCAAACCAAGACACCGCTCCAGGACATTGACAGGAAAAAGAAAGGCAGAACTGAGCTTTTAAAGCAACAAAATGCCATCATTTGTGGCTTGTGGGTGGCTGTGAGCACAGGTGTCTCTCTGTGGCCACTCAAATGGAAAGGGGCTGTTTAACAGCCTGGGAGAGCTCAGGGAGGAGCAGGGTGAGATCTCCCTGCTCTGGGAGGATTTGCCAGCCAGGGCAGGGGACATGAGAGGCACCTGTGTGTGCCCAGGCCTGGTACAGGAGGGGTTTAGAGCTTGTTCTCTTTTTCACTGCAACCCTTGGCATGAAAGGGTTCCCATCAAATCAGCACATTCCCCAGCTTTCCTGCAGGACTCAAGCAACAAGGAAGAGAAAAAAAATTGACATACTCAAGGGAACAGCAGATGAGCATATCCCTGTTACCAATGGGAAATAGTAGCCTTGATGCTATAATCATTGATTAAAAATGAGAAATACACCTATATGTCCTTGGGGACATGAACAATGCAAACAGGATGAAATCATGCCATTTGTGACTTAGAACTGCATCTGAGGATTAAGAAAATGCTCCAGAATTCCAGAGTATCTTTATTAAAAATTATTAAACCAAGATAAATTTAAATTAAAAGCCAACTTCAGTCAACTATAACCAGATGTTCCCCACCTAGAAACTCATTGAAAAGAACATACAAATTAATCAAAACTCCAAACAATGGCCAACTCAGGGGTCAAATAATCAGTTCACAAGATTAAAAAAATTTTAAGGGGAAAAAATTATTATCTAATTGGGACAAACTCATATGACCCTTATAAAATGGAACTCATGTAAGGAATACTAAAAATTAAATAGCTGAGTAAATAAGCATCTTTAGGTCATTAATGAAAAGAGAGTCAGGGAAAGCCCCATCAGCTGAAACAAAATATCTTCTGAACAATTTCTAAACATTCACAGATTTTTTTTTTTGGCATGCAAATCAACTTTAATGACAGATGTGCTTGAAGGTCCAGAAGGGCGTAGGGAATACAGAAGGAAAATTGATATAAAGTTATTAAGCTTGAGTGACTTCTCTCCAGATACAAATCAGGGCAATATTTCATGACATTAATGCTAACTACTCAATCTGACAAAAAAATAAAAAGCAAGGATGATAATGATATTTTTGTTTTAGGAATCCTCTGCAAGAGTGTTTAGAAGTAGAGCAGTGTAGAGGGACAGCAAAACAAAAGGCAGTACCACAAAGACATGAAAGAGGAGACATCACCTGGCACTGAAAAACCCCCAAATGTTTTTGTAGAACTGTCTAGCACAGTGTGAACTACGTACCACAGTGACTGAAAACAACTGAACCACCACACACAAACTGTCTCCCTCCCTTCTCTTGAAGGGGGAAACACGGTGGCTATACCTTGTCTCAGTTTCCTCAGACAACTGGGTGCACATACAAAAATTTGATTCCCAGAATTACTCAAACATCAGAAAACCTCTCCTATTTTTCCAAGACCAATTTCCTCACCATTCAACCTGAGACCTTGGCTCTTACAGACAGGTCATTTTAGGCGTTTGATAACCAGCTCCAGTTGAACAAGTGGGCAGGAAGCTTCTGCCATTAGATATTTATATTTAAGTTCATATTTGTGTTCTTCTCTTTGTTTCATAGCACAGAGGAAGATTTTGGTAAGAACAAAGATCCTTTTAATTTCAGATCCAACAATGGCCAGGAGCAGATGCAGGAAGAACAAGACCCTTCACTCTTTGATCCTCACTCCCAAGGTTTCAGTGCCTCTACACAACAAAATACAATCACTTTACCTGCTTTCACCTCTTACCTAAAACACCATGAAGACTTTCTAAGGTACTAAATGATCCCCAGGCACCAATTCTAAGAGACCAGAGGGCATTCCTCCTGCCTCTGAGCACTGCAACAGAGACAAAAAAGGGGACAGCTTTCAGCAAGTCAGAAGAATTATCAGAAGTGCTTTGAAATAACAAAAAAAGTACTGATAATTTTCCTGCTTTCTATTCACTTTAACTCCATCAGACTTTTCAGAGGTGTCATGTAATCCCCAAGTTCTCATTTACAACTCAAGATTTCAGATACTATTTTAGATTCTTCCTTGAAAGCCATATGGTGTTTTTTCATGTGGTGTGGTGGATCTCAAACCACTGAAGTCATGTGACTGCCTGTATAATCCAAAATTCTGTGTAGTGGAACAGAGACAGTTTTTGCTATGAAATACCTCACTGTGTATGGGGGGCTGGGGGAGCCACAACGATACAAAGAGCATAAGGACCAGTATAAAAACCCAAAGAAGGAATAAAGGTGAGATATTTGGGGAAAGAAAGGAGATGAGTGACTGCAATGTTTAAGAAGAGAAGTAGAACATCCATTATATATTTCCTTTTATCCTGGACACATAAAAGAGCTCATGAAGGTTCTAAAAGGTGGAAGAAAGGGAGAAGTTGAAAATTCTATACGCAATCAAGCTAACTGAAAACACTGAACTAATCAAATAATTTATTTCCCTTTTCAGTTACAAAGTAAATGTACCTCTGGATCCCCTCATGAACTTGCACCCATGGATAATCAGGCCAACTATCTAGTGATCTATCTCTAGATTTACGACAAGTTTGAACACCATGAAAGAGTGAGTTATTGGAATAAGTCTTAGCAGTGTGACGACGGCAACTGGACCTGGGACAGCTCTCACAGTTCGACCAAGTAAGTGACATTTCTATATTTCTAAAACTTCATATAAAATTAATGTGGGGGAGAACAAGGGAATTTAAAGGCTTGGGTTCACTGAAAGAATTTTCAGCTGCAATAATCCCTTGAATGCACTCACTCTCCAGCCAGGCTTTCAAGCCAAACCCTCAGCTTGGATCAGCTCAGGAAGGGTTCCCAGGAACAACTGGGCTGACTCTGCATAGCACCATTATTCCATGATCCCCAAACACCAGCACAGCACTGCTTAGCGTGTGATAACTTATTCCCAATTTGGGCAGCACTCTGGCCCAAATTTACTGTCCAGTGTCCAATTCTCCAGTGGACTTGCAGTGACTGACTTGGGGCAGGAATGCAGAGCTCAGTGAAGAGCTCCCAGTGGTGAGGAGTTTTGAGACAGATCTGTAACTGCCTGCTTGGAGAAGTTCTGGTTTGACACCAGCACCACACTGACAGTGTCCCCAGGTAAGGAATTCCACTGCCCTGGGGACAGAGCAGAAAGGAGGTGAAATAGCCTTGGGCTTAAATTCTCACAAGTGCCTCATATCCAAGAGCTCCTGGAATGAAAGACAATTGGCTGCCAAGTTGTCTTTGTTCTGAAAAGATCAATGTGGTGAGTAGGGATAATAAGAAGCCTTAATTATTCCTATCTTTCTTTGGAATTCTGTGATGAAAAATAAAGGTGCATGTCACCCTAAGCTTTTCTAGGGAAATGTGAATGTTGGGGTGGCAAAGGAATTTTTTATGATGGTCTCTGTGATCCTAAAGTATCAGGTGCATCCCTCAGGAATTGTTGCTTTGCTTTCAGAGGTCTGCATACTTTTAAAGTACTTCAAGAACATCCTATGTTACGTTACATCCCTAAAGCCTCCTGCTCTCCTTCCAGAAAGATATGGGACTGCCTTGGGTGCTGCGAAATATCTCTCCATGTCTGTAGGATACGTTTCATGGGAATAAATGTGTATCTGGGAAGAATCTCTCTGCACTTCCAGTTCCAAAAGGAACAAAGGAATGCAAATTTAGCATTGTGGAGGAAGACCTTTTCTTTCCATGCTGTTCAATGATTTTCTTTTAATAGCTAAAGACAGGATATTTTCAGAGCTGCACAGGGACTCTGAAATTAAATTACAGCTCATCCTGTGACGTTGTAAGATGAATGCAAAGGAAAAGTACAACTTTTTGTTCAAATAAATTTTCCAAACATAAAACACAAATCCTTTCCCAGAAGCAAGCAGTGGTAGGAATTCATGGCTGTACTATTCAGTGATGCAAACTAGTGGGACTCAGGGTGAGCCTTCTGGGGTCAGATAAAACAAATCTTCTGCTCTCTCAACTACAATTGCACTGGGTACATTATTGCTTGCTGAAGATCCTGCCCAGGGAGCTATTGCAGAGAAGCAGCCTGTTTGTATTCTGGCTGTTTGGAAAGCCTGGAGAGGAGACCACATGAAAAGCCTTTCAAGGTTTTCTCAGAGAATACAGAATGCACAGCACTGACAGGATCTGGCCAAGCCTGGTACAACAGCTGGGAAGGAAATGCTGGATTTCTGCTGGGTGTCTGGTTGCTGTAGGTGTGGACAAGTGTGCAGTTCTGCCTGTTTGGTCAGGAGAGCTGATCCCTGAAATTGTGGCAGAGCACGATTTGCCTTTCACCTCAGTTCCTCTGCAGTGGCATAGGGCTGATGGGGAAAGGGGGTAAAATCAGAGCTCCTTGATCAACCTTCCATCAGTACCCTGGGATGAACAAAATGTCAGAGCTGGGGGATCTCTTCACCCACCTGCAAGGCAGACACCATGCAAAATGAAAAGCCTAATGCACCCAAGAGACACCCCAGGATGCTCCTGTCTAAGCAGACACACCAGTCTTTGTGGACGTTTCTGACAGCCTTTCATAAGCTGAGCCCTTTCTGGCAAGGAAGGCTGCTGGAGGATTCTTTTGAGTTCCATGGTTTTTTACTCTAATTCAGATTACTAATTTGAGATAAGTCCTGACATTGGTTTTTGAGATCATCCTTGATTCTCAACATATGACCTGACCTAGAGACAAAGGTATTTTGTTTAAAAAATAAATCATTGTACCACAATGATTTGTTTGCTACTAAATTTTTTGACACCAATTGTTTTCTTGTAAGACAGCTGGCTGTGAATTTAAGCAATCTTCTTTCATTACTTGCATGTCCTATGGTGAGGAATAATGACATAAAAGACAGTAAATGGGATTGTTACAAATTAGTCCCAGCTGGAGTATATGTGAGTTGTGAGTCACTCAGCACTCAGGAAAGCCTGCAGTAAAATCAATCATGCCCAAACCATGCGGTTTCTAACATACAGTCCAAAAAATTCTATCCTAGAATTAGTTGAGAAATCAACTACATCACAAGATGGTGGCACCACTGTGAAAACAACACCTTTGCCAACGATTTTCCATACCAAGAACATCAGCTCTGAGGAACAGAACACAACAGACCTGATCTGCATGGACAAGTTTGACAGCAGCATGGTAACAATCCTGCCAGGTACAGTTTGGTGGCACAAGTGTAACACATTTCTAGGGACAATGTCCAGTGGGGCTTGGTGCTCGCCTGCCTGTCAGCATTGCCCTGGGCAGCCAGCAGAAATCAGAAAGATATTTGGTATTTCAACAGGGAGAGCTGAAAGATGTTTCAAAGCATGTGAAAGACATGGTTTCAACTGTTTAATAACTTTGGGAGAAAGAGGCAAGACACAGTCTATTTCATTAAAACGTGAATTTTCTTATGACTACGTATTTCACCCTGCAGCAGCACATCTACTGCAGCACAACCTGGAACAGCCTATCCAACACCAACAAAATGTTCAAAGTGGGGCATATTATGAGGGTTTTTTACTAAATCACATTTTATATTTTGTGGGATTGGTTTTGTACTCCTGAAGGTCATTCAAGGCGCTGAAGGGGCTAGTAGGAGTGTTTGCAACAGCAGAGACCCCTCAGCTGGGCAACAAGGTGAGTTACCCAAACAGGATAGTGAAGTTACATTGCTCTCTGGGGGATAAAGGCATGGAAATGTATTTTCTCCAGGGCAGAGGACTCAGGACACAACACATTCTGCAGACACAAGCTGCTGTTCCAAGGTTGCTCCTGCAGTTACACACAAGCCCCAGGAAGCAAAAAGCAACAGGGACAGACCCTGGGCTCCCCTGCTGCTGCCATGTTCTCTCTCGCCTGTTCCTTTGCTGCTCTTCCTTTCCCTGAAACTGTCACCTGTGCATTTCCCACTTTCTGCCAAGATCACAACACCAAAACCTAGACCATGATCTCTCCCCTCTTTTCTGGTCACTGAGCAGACCCTGAAGAGCAGAGAGTGAACATGCTGTCCATGGCTGTGCTGGGTTTGAGAGTCCTGCTGGCAAAAGGCATTGCCTTCAATATCCTCATGAGTATCAAATGGTTTCTTTTCTGAGGTAAGAGAGCACACAGCTTGGTGTCTGGAAAGCCTGGAAGCATATGCCAGAAGTGACTGCCTTTCCATGTGTCTGTCCCTAGCCCCACAAGGAATCATGCCTATTCATCTGCTCCTGATTCCATTCCACAGCCCTTGCAAGTATTCTGGGGAAAAGACAACAACAATAACCAAACCACACACAATAAAATCAGTTTTCCCCCTAAAAAAGCAATTAAGACAAGTCCATCTTGACTCCCAAAGGACAAAGAAAAGAGTGTATTTCTGTATTCAAATCTCAGTTCTTGAGGCTGGTTCCCAAATTTTGTTTGCCAGAGAAACTCTGGTATTACCTGAACAGCCTAAGAAATAACTCATTGACTATATTGAGTGGCAGAGCACAAAGCCTGGAGAAAAAGTCCAGACAAATAAGGATTCAAAGGCAAGGATACCAATATAAAAGCATGTGGGAGTAAAGAAACCAAGGGGGGGAATTTTAAAATTAAAGTATCTGAAGAGGAACAAAATATTGTCCAGCCAAACTTTTATGATTGCATCTGTCCTCATCTGACAGTTATCAAGCAGTGGTTCGTAGGTCCAGTTTTATTAAATGTAATTTAAACCTCCCTTTGCTCTTCCAGACATGGGGAATGAACCCGAAGGAGAGCAGGAAAGAATGTGAACCAGCAGAACAAGGGGGTGGAACAAGCAGGGGCAGAGCTGCTGACAGACACCACCCAGGACACAAGGCAGCACCTTCCCCTGAAGACACTGAACACTGTTCACTCCTGCCTGGCCAGCTGATTTACACTGAAGAGTTTCAAGTGCTTTTGCTGCTTCCTCTCCTCTGACAACTGAGGAGAGTGGATTTCTCCTCATCCTCCTGCTAAGCAGATCTCCCCACTCTTCTGGCATTTGCACACAAGTGTCCAACCTGCTTCAACAGCTTTGGAAACTCCAGGGCTCTCTCTAGATAGATGGCCTTTTAAAAGCACCTTTCCCAGGCATGCTGTGTTTCTGCCTGTGGAACTGGAGAAGCACTGCTGGGGCAATTCGAGCCCAGTAGCTGCCATTTGTAGCTTTGGGTTTTAGATAGATTCAATGAATGTGTCTTGCAGATAAGAAGAGCTCTGTAAAATCTGGAGTGATTTAATTTATCCAGATCAATTTCTGGATTAAGCCTTTATTTATTCTGCCAAATGTATTGCATGTGAATTTTAGGTTCTTGTAGTAGTGACAAAAATAAAGTTTTACTAGGCCAAAATGCTGTGGATTTTCTGTGCTTTTTCTTCTGAATCTGGGATGGAGATTGCTGAAATCCAACTCTCCTAAAGCCCACTGGGATCAGGAAAAAAGCTTTTTGGTTAGCTGAATTTGTCTTTTGCAGACTTTGTCCAGGGAAGTGTCCCTCTGGCACATCCAGGAGCTTCAGTGAGGAGAGTCCTTGCTGAAGGCACGAGGGAGGAAAATGCTCCTGTCAGCAGAGAAGAAACCCTGCTGTTGTTTTGCACTCAGAGATAGGAGCAAGGGGCCACCAGAAAATAATCTGGGGTGGTTTGATGGAGTGATAGTTGCCATAGCAACTTGGTTCTTACCCAACACAGCTCAGCCCACACCTTCCCCAGCTCATGCCCCTCTCTCAAGCTACAGGCAGGATGCTGTGGTCACCATTTGTGACTCAGTTCCACCAGGCAGCATTAACCCTCCCCTGCTTTTGAGAACACAAGGTAACCACATCCTGAAGGGGAAAGAAGGCTTTGCTCCTCCTGCCTGAGTTCCTGCAGCCTTCAAGAGAGCCTCTGCACAGGACACAGCAAGGGGTGCTGCATTGATCTTGCTCAGCTCAGACCCTCAGGCCCTGCAGACACCCAGAGAAGAGCCTCAGCCCTTGCGGAAGCTCCGTAAAATTTGCATGGCAAATCCAAATCCAGTGAAATGCTCATTCAGTGCATTCTGACACCATAACATGAATCGGGGAGAGCCGTTCACCAGTATTTTTATCCTGATTTTCCAATGACACCAAGAACCTTTTTCTCAAGCACTTCACCCCTTTCCCCATCTCTCAGGCAAATTTGTATTTTGAGAATACTCCCTTAGAACAAAACCAGTGGAATCAAATGCACAGGAAGGAAAGGTCAATGACTAAGTGCTGTTATAATCCCTTAGTCATAAAATCTTGATCAAGTCTGGGACTAGGATTGGATCCATCCACACCTCCTCTAGAAGGAGTTTAGAAAGCAGGGGAGTCCTTTCTGCACCTCATGACTCAATTGGAGGGACTTCCTTTTACAGCTCTGCCCCTTTCTTGCCCCCAGTCTCCACATCAATCTTTAAAAATTAATTACAATTTCATGTTCCTGTCCCTGATTCATCCATGGAGTAAAGCTGCAGAAGGGAGCATTGCTGTTGGATGGTGCCACACTTTGGCAAATCTGTGTCAAAGCTGCTTCTGCTGACACCTCTGGCAGAGAGTGTTTCATTGACCTAAAGCCCTCAGTTCATGACAGGGTCCCAGACTGTCCCCACTGAGCAGTGGCTTTTCACTTTGCATTGGCAATGCAGGACATGCAGCTTAACAAAACAGGAGAATAGAAGTGTTTTCAGAAGAAATCTCACAACTTGGAGCTTTAGTGCAGTCCATTGTAAGACTGTCTTAGTGCAGTTGATTCCACATAAGTGGACGGTATCTGCAGCTCTGCCACCTGATACAAGGTGGGGAAAGTTTGTAAGGAAACCGCCCTGCACATTATATAGCCTCTGTTAAAAGAAGCTCATTTGCATGTGGAATTATCCTGACATCTGAAAATACAATATTGTCCTGTAAAGGATCCCATTATATCAAAATAACCGAGGATGATTATAAGCAGAACTTTTTGTTACAATACATTGTGACAGTACTAAAAATCTCCTAGAGATTTATTTGTTTCTATGTTTGATTGTGGTCACAGAGCCTTTGAAATTCTCAAGGGGTTGAGCCACTCTCACTGGAGATATTCAAAAACCACCTGGTCATGGTCCTTGGCAAACAGGTCCAGACTGTCCTGCTAGAGCAGGGGACACCCAGTCACCTCCAGAGGTCCCAACCTCAATTCTGCATTTCTGTGACACCTTTCTCATAATGTGGGAAACGACAAGAAGTTCAAAATTTCTTTATATACCTTCAGACAGGGGTTTTGTTCATCTTTGCCCACGGGGAAAGGAACTGAAGTTTTTTGCTAAGGATTGTTTCTGTGCTGCAGGCATGAGGAGCTTAACATCTCAAGAGACTGGGTGTAGCACAGAAGATACACAAAAGATAATGACCATAAACCAACATCAACTCCAAACTTCATGGTCAGAGACACCTGGTCTGGGAAAGATGGATAAGAGAATGAAGAATGAGAACCTCATTGAAGGCCAAGGGATCAGTAGCCAGTAGGAAACCAAATACTAAAAACTTGTCACAAACAGGAGTGCTTGAGGTCGCTTAAAAAATCTCCATCAAGGTTATGAGCAAAAGTCAGATTTAATATTAAGCAACAAAGCAGGACAAGTTACTACTGCTTACAGGACAGCTAAGGCACAAGGGAAAACAAGCAACAGCACCAAACAAAATCCATGCAATCAAAACAGAAATGCACTGAGAACTCCCTAGGGTTGTGTGTGCGGGGGGCTGTGTGCATGTGAAAAGACATTGCATACAACTATAAAAAGGAACCATACAAATATAAAAAGGAACATGGCCTAAAAGCTTAATAGCAGCACTCAAACTTAACAGTTCTTTAGCTTAATTTATACCTTAAATCTAGTAATTTAACATAGGGAAAGCATTTAACTTATACCAACTTAACTTGAACTTTATTTATAGCTTAACCTCAACATTCAAAACACTTGACAACATTTAACCTAACTTATAACTTCAGTTCAAACTTAGCAACTTAACAAAAGGATATTTAGCAAAACTTACCTTATGTTTAACTTAAAGCAAAAGACCAACACTTAGCAGCACTTAATAAACTTCTAACTTAACCTTACTTACAGGCCTGAATGCTTAGATATCTGAGGTACTTAAATACCTAAAAAAGAAGTATTTCTCTCAGATTTGTTATAGCAAATGCACACAGAAACAGTGCAGCAAGGTAACTGTGACAATTTCCCTCAGAGGTCAGCGAAATACTCACTTTTGCATCTCTGATGGGTGAAGGACTGGGGCTGGAGGAGTGAGGGTGTGGGCCCAGGACACGTCTTGGTTTGCTGATCCTCCAGGTGTAGCAAACCCGAGGGTCTGCTGCTCTGAGAGACCCCCTCAGAGGGAGATTGCTGCTCACAGCCCACTGCCCAGGAGAGCTCAACAGCCCCACTTTGGAGCACTGCTTATAGGTCCCAAGAGTGGGCTTTAGTTATAGCCGTGTTACAGCCTGGCCACAGTTTGGCTCAGCAGCTTCTTTGAAAGTATGAAAATAGGAATGTTGTGCCATTCAGGCCAGAGGAATATTTTCCCAAGTTGAGTATAAGGAAAACAGCAGCTTGTTAGCAATTCCTGGGAGCAGACAGTATTTCTGACAATCTTGGAAAGAGCTGAGTCCAGGTGCTGTTTGCAAGGCCAAGGTCTAACAAGCATTTCTCAGATAACACTGCAGCCTGGAAAGGAGTAGGGGGAAGAATGCACCACCACAACTGTGTTAACATTGAACCAATGGATTTCCATGGGTTTTGACTGTATATATGTGTGAAAAATCTAGTAAAAACCTTATGTGGGAAGGATTTTCTCTGCACACCCAGGCAATATGTGGATGAAATGGTTTCCAGAATAAAGTAATGCCTTAATTCTCTAACAGAAAATTGCTGTTGGAGAGTTTTCAGTTTTTCCACAGTTTTGGTGACAAGAGCACCCACAATGAGAATCTCAATAAAACTTTTAAAGTAATTTCAGGAAAAATTTCACCTCCAGCACATCATATGCATTTTTACTTCCCCTTGGTGAATCTTTGTTGGGGGTTAGGATTTTTCATTTTGTTTCTTTCTGTCACAGAATTTGTTTTTAAGAGACAAGAAGGACCAGTACTTAAGAGAGACAAAAGATATAGCCAAGGGAGAGGGGAAGGAGAGCAGCTGGCTGCATTATCTATCTGAGGGGCATTCTCTTGGGAAGGGCAGAGATACCTCAAGATTTTGGCCTGGGGGCAAGGGCACAGCTCCTAGCTCTCTCTTGCTGCTGGCATTGTGGGATAATCTGTTTCTTGCTGTGAGAATTCACTGCCACTGCTGGAGCCCAGCCCTGTACTGCTTCTTCCTTACTGTGTGTGAGCCTTTGCTTGTAAGAAGAGCTGTTGGACTGGGACCTTATGAACACCCTCCCTCCCTCAAAAGGACCCTCACCATCCACTCAGGGTGAGGAGCAGGGGGGAGTATGGAACTCCAAGCCCCCGAGCCACCTCTGAGGCACTTTCCCTGGCTGACTTCTCTGACACAGTTCGGGATTCTTCCCTGCACTGTAACCCCATAGCCCTGGCCAGCCAGGACACCCCACAGCTCCTGCTACAGTGTGGAGTTCCTGATACACTTCATTTCTGCCTTGCCCAGGGATCTGCTTGCCTTCCATCTGCTGCGCAGAGCTTCCTGCTACAGCTCCTTTTGCCATTCAAAGGGGGACTGGAACTGGCTGCTGCAGCACATTTCAGCACCCGTAGTGGCACTGAGACCATTCCTCATAATGTTCTTTTAAATTTCAGTGGCTGCTCGCCGCGAGTTTTGCAAAGGGAGCCACCTCCCCTCTGCTCCATCGCCGGAGCCGCCATCGCCTCATGAGGGAGACGAGCTCGCGCCAGAGCGCCCCCTGCTGTTTGTTTGGGTTGTCATACACGTGTTTATTAGTAAAGGACTGTTGTTCCTTTTCCTACATTTTTTGCTTGAAAGCCCCTTAATTTCAAAGTTATAATGATTTATTTATAATTTATATTTTTATTAATATCTTTATATATATTTTAAACTTAATATATAATTTTAAGGGGGCCATATTTTTCCATTCCAAGGGAGGTTCCCACCCTTCTTAGCAGACACCTGTCTTTCAAACCACGACAGTCACACAGAGTGTGGTATCTGACATCTGTCCTGCTGAACAAGGCAAAATGGTGAGAGCTCTCTCCTGTGGCAGAGAACATTAAAAGCATCCTGAAAGAATAAACCTCTTTCCAAGAGGCCACATGGGAAAGCATCGTGAACAACAAGGAAATCTGAATAGCAGGGAGAATATTTTGCTCACTGGCAAACTGAAAACTGTTTTTAGAGTGAACACTAAACCATCCATGTGTTATCAATATTATTCTTATACCACATCCAAAACACAGCACTGTTCTAGCTAGTAAGGAGAACATTTTTCTCTCCCATTTTTATTTATATTCAGGTAGAGGAGTGTTTATGCTTCCAGTTTATACCTTTCTTGTTTTGCAGAAAGGGATAGGAATGACCCATGCAAGATTCAATATCTGAAAAGTTTCTGTGTCTAAGACACAAATGATGGAGCCAGAAAGGCTCTGGCAGCACCAGGCAGGACTCCCAGGCTCATTCCTTCAGTGGATCCTTTCCCAGAGCCAGAGGTATGTGACAGAAGGAGAAGTTCAGGATGAAATAAATGGGCAGGAGATCTTTCTCCTTTTTAATGCCTTTATTAAGAAGAATCAGCTCAGGTGGGGAGAAATTGACGTGTCACGGAGGAGGAGGGTGATGCTGCTTTGTCCGCTGGTCTGCAGGCAGAGCAGGGGATTCTGTCCTCACGGGAGAGTAGCAGATTCCTGGCTTTTTTGTCTAACACCCCGGGGTGTCTCTTTAATCAACATCTTTTCAGGTTAGGGTGAGAAGCAAAAAGGATCCAAGCAGCTACGGGACTATGCTCCCATCCTTAGACGTCACTTAGGTCACTTGTTGGCTCGTAGTTTTAGAGGTTTTTCCTGGGAAAACTGTAAAAATTCGGGACCCAACGCATTTCTCATCTGCATACTGGCTCTGATGTCACTGCTATTTTCCTCGTACCTGGAGGGTCTGTCCCGTGTCCCTCCCTGGCAAGCGGCCAGCATCAGGGGGACAATGGTTAATCACCAGCCATTAACACGTAATTGAAGAACTCTTCTTTGGCAGTGACACTAACTTACAGCAACTGGTCTGACTTGTTTTTAACTCTGCAACCTCAAAAAAAAAAACAACTTTCTATTCATAACACAGGACAGTATCAACATCTCTGCATTACCTGATCCCTTTGCACTCAGCCTCCTGAATTTGCACATATCAAAGCCTCAGCCTTACCCTTGCTGAAATCCTTGGGGTTTTTCCCATGTGGTGCCCCACAGTATTCTAGGGCCAGAATTCCTCACCCTCAGGCCCTTGACCACCTCTGGGCACAGCACAGCAATCTGAGCTGGGCTTTATTTAATATTTTCCTGCCACAGGGGCACAGGGAAGGGTGCTGCCAGCTGCAGTTCAGATGCTCTGGAGGGGATGTAGCTGATGCTGCTCCTTTTTTCCTGCTGCAAGGCCAGGCTGGGTGTCAGAGCACTGCCTGTGCCCATCACTGCTGCTGCTGCAGCCCCAGCTGCAAGGCTGGTGTTTGGGAGGAAGGCTGGGCATATATTTAAAAGGATACTCAAAGCAAACCTCCAAACTTCTATGAGTTTTAATTTGCTAGAAGTAATTTAAATACATTAAATGAGGTTTAAAAATATTCCCCCTTTTTTTCTTTAAAATGGATTTCCTCATAATATTCTTTTTGATTTCAACACTTTGAGAGGGTAAACCAGACTGTGTTTCACTTTCTCTTCACATAAACCTTTAGACATGTTTTGATAAGATGATAAATGTATTCTTTTCTTGGTTTTTTTACTTAAAAGGTATCAAACTCCATGATAAATGGACAAAACAGCTTTTTGTACCACTGAAACCTTTTGCTGTCTTATACAGCATTAAAAATACAATCTAATATTCATATTCCTGCATTTGCTGGGTATATTCTGACCAGCGTGTTCAGTTCCCACATATACTAAAAAGTTCCTGGTAAATTTAGATCTACTGATGTAAACTGAACTTCTTTCTCTGATCTCTCCTGCTCTCTTCTGGCTAAAGTGTTTATTGTTCTCACAGCACTTTCAAATTCGTGGAATCCAGCAAATAGCTCAAGAAGGAAAAAAAAAAAAAACAACAACCAATCAAAGAAACCACACAAACCCCACAAGAAGTGCTGCGCCTGCACATGCCACAAATTAAACTTCTCTGCTCTTCATTTGCATTCTGGTCTTCCAGCAGGAGCAGTTGGAAAATCTTGCTGAGTGATGCAGAGGCTTTGGAACTACCAGGACCAGGAAGCTGAAAGAGCTGGAAAATTGCATTTGAAGGTTCAAACTACAGCAGGAATACAGCTGGAAGTGATTTGTAACAGAAGAAATGGAGTAGAAGACAGGCAGCATTTGCAGCACTGCTTTCAAAATTCCTCAGTATTTCTGAAGGAGTTTTAAACAACAAGCTATTCAAGAAACTTGGTGCTCAAAATTTCCTGGGCTGGAGGAAAAATGTCTTGATGGTGTTAAGGAATGGGTTTGTGCCCCAAGAAGCTGTTACACCTAAGTCAGGTCTTCCAAAGGTGTGGATGGGATGCTTGGCTAAGCAATCAGCAAGTCTGAACCAGCAAGGAATGCAGCCCAAGCTTTCTGGCTTCAGGCAATGAAGAGGCTGATAAGAAAATGAGGGAATGCAAGTGCCAGAGTGCCTGGTGCTCTGGGATAAGGATATTGTAAGGAAGCTGTTTCCTGCAGCTGAGATGCCCTCAGGAGCTCCAGTCCTTGGGTGTCTGCCGAGGGGTTTCTCACTGGGGCTTCTCACATCAAGTTCTGGCTTTTTCTGCCAACAGGTGAGTCTGTTTGCATGGCACAAACCTGTGGATATGATACTTCTTTAACTGAATCCAGCTGGGAATTCAGGGGGTTGTGCCTTGGAGCAGTCTCCTTTAGGCATCCCGATACTGAGTGTGCTTTGAGCAGCTATAATGGGTCTAATGGAGGAGGGAACGAGTGGAGGGTGGGGCTCAAAGGACAGCCTCAGACATGGTCACTTGCTCTGGGAAAACCTAAATTATCCTTTGGTGGGCCATTCACTCTATAAATCAGGACACAGCCATTGAATCCCTTAAATCTTGTTCTGTAGCAAAGTGGTGCAGGGACTTGGAAGAGGATGGAATGATTTAAATACACAGAACTGGCCTGTTCTTGTCTTTAAAATAATTTGAATTAATAAAGGTTTTTCTATCTATTTAATAGAAATATATACAGTTTTCCAATTATATGTGTTATAGTAGCATCAGTGGGAGAGTTTCCATTTGTTGAGCAAGTTTGTGTATTTGGAATTCTGGGTGAGATATTTAAAACTGCAGTGATGTGATCTGCTGCTTTTCAGCTCTTTTTCCTTCCTCATCTCAGCCAGCTTTTAGCCGAAAATATTGGTAGGAATATAAAGATAATGAATTTGAACAGAAATAATTTCTGCATGGGCAGGCATGAAGGTTTCCCATTACTTAATTTGTAATTTGAACAATAGTCATTCCTCCCTCCCTTTACTTCCTTTCTTGCTGTGCCGTACATTAATTTTGGGAATGGCACTTGAGAAAATTCCAAACGCCAGTTGTGCTGTGGCTGACCTGCAGAGAAAAACTCACCTGGACATGGTGAGAAGGAATTATTTTGTGAAGTGCTATTCCACTGACACTGGGAGTTACTGCTGAGCAGGAACCACAAACACTTCAATTTAGCTTCAATTTAGCTACAATAACCCTGAGTAAAGACAAAATCCTGGCTGTTCTTGCCAGCCAAGAAGAAACTTCTGGTTCTAGTTGTTTCCTTTTTCTTATTTGCTGCAAGTAAATGTACTTTGAGGCTGCTTGACTGGAGTGGAAAGGATGGACTGAGCTGTTCTGGAAGGGATGCCCAGATTTTTTTCAGCAGATCCTGAATATCCATGCAGAATTTTTTTTATTATTATTTTTTATTTTTTTTATCTATAGTGGGACACAGAAAGAGCAATTGCATTGCTGAGGAAAGTAAAAGATTTGAATAAATTTTCTTTTTGGTCTAAGAAAAATCTGCATGTGTTCAGTTATTTTAGAAACCAGCACAGAATTATTGATTTCATCACAATCATGTCAATTAACACAGTTACCACACCAAGAAAAGAGTGTCTGGTTTTAGAGCTGCAGGTATTTTCATGCCTTTAAATATTTAATCCCTGAGTATAATTCTCAAATCACTTTAAAACAAACATGATCATTACTTCTATGTAATAAGAAATAGTTAAAAATCATAAAGTGCAATGGAAATATCTTAAATTTCATGAGAGGAGGGAGGAGGAGTTTTTGTAAAGGGTGGAGCTGCTGTGGACACGCTCATTGAGACACTGCAGTTTGTGTCTGGATTTCGGCTGACTGTGGTTTCAGGTGAGCTGCTCCTCTTTGGCTGCAGGAATGTGGGGATGCTATTTCCATTTGCTCCCATTTACAATTCCAAAACGGGGAAAAAATGACAAAAGCACAAATCACTTCCCTGCCAACTACAGTTTGGGGAAGTAAGATATCAGTAAAATTAAGATAATTAAGATAGTCAGATATTAAGATACGGAATTAAGATAAACAGATATTAAGATTAAAGAATTAAGATAATCAGTAAAATTCTAATTACAGCAACTGCTTTCAAAGCTTTAGTCTAATATAGCAATGAGACATCTTCCCAGAGGTATAATTCAGAACAGAAAATGCAGCTGAGTAAGAAAGAGAGGGAAAAAACCTGCAAATGGATAGATATAAGCAAATTATATCACAATATTCCCTGTGCATTTAGATGAACTTAATACACAGAGATGTTCACACAGAGATTAAATTTTAATTTATTTTTCTATTACTTTACTTTTATTTTACTTTAAATGTTTATTAATTTTAAAATGCCTTTTTATTGTTTACATTTTATTTTGATTTGGGTTCATTTAACTTTTGAAGGTCAGTAGCAACTGAGATCCTTGTGGACAAACTGGTTGTGGTTGCCAGTCCAGTGTTCCATGAGAAAGGGTTGGGAAGCTTCTGCATGTTCAGAGACAGAGACACCATGCAGAATTGTTTGTTCTGTGTGGAAGGGTTTGAGGTTACATTTGAGAAAGGAAAATTTGGATTAAAGTCCTACAATGCTTTTTTTTTTTTTTCCCCTGCACATCAGCAATTTGAAAAAGATCTAGAAGCAGTGCATGAGGTGAAAAATGAATGGCATGCATCAGTCTGCTTTGCTTCTTTTTAAATTAATTATTTTACAAGCCCTTCTATAGTACTGAAAACACTTGTGGCAAATACCAGCTTACTTTTGTCAAGGGATTAGATCTCACACTAAAACCCACTCTGCATAAGAACTTTTGAGGGGTTTTTTTGGTGTTTTTTTTTTTTTTTTTTGTCTAAAAGCTTATTTCTCCTTAAATATGAGGAATACACAGACTGAGTCCAAATGTGGGACAACATCTCCATGAAATCTCTTGATTTCCAGCTAAACTAGACAGGAGAAAATCAGTTTTTGTCCTCAGTAAGTCATCAGCAGTAACCCAGTGTCCCTGAAGCCAAAATGACCCATTTACACTGCTTTCAGCACAGGTTAGTGGGTTTTTTTCTCAGCAGCACTAGAGCGGCCCCTACAGCCCCATTGGGTGAAAAACATGAGGTTTTTATAGTTTTATAATAGTGAAATTCTAATGGAGAATTCTGAGAAAGAAAGTGGTTGGAGCAGAAGCATGTGGTTGTCTCAAACAGCTGCTTTACATGGTGTTAATTTGAATTAGAAGTGCCTTAAAGAAAAGGGTGTTTTACACCAGGCTGAAACAAGTGATTCTTCATCTTCGAGTTGTGAGAACTCAGCAAGTTTTGAGTTCAGGTTTTTGCAAAATTTCTTGAGTTTTTTGAAATTTCTTACAGTTGTGATATACTAGTTTTGAGAAAATCATTTTCGGTCAAGGAAGAGCATAATAATAATAATGTCAAGGAATTCTGAAGAACAGTAAAGAACCTGATCATTCCAGAGTAGCTATGAAACTGTAAAAGGTTCCTGGAATTGTGTGGCTTCCACAGATTTTTAAATCAGAATTCAGCCTGGCATTTTGAGGTGGTCTTGTGATAACTTCCACAGCAGTTGGAATGTTGGAAATGGCAATGCACTCAGCTTTGGGACAAGGACTGCTCTGAGGGTAAATCCAAGTGAGTATAATACAAGAGGAATAAGGAAAAAACAATGTGAAGGAAAAATATTTTTCTGAATAAATTCCACTCTTCTGTTTGCATGTAAGTTGTCAGAATTACTGATGTGTAGGTGGTCTTGTGTAGGCTAGAAAAAGGAAATACTGAATTTGGGGGCTGCTGTGCCAGTTTCTAGAAATCTCTGTGCATCTGTTGGAATGCAAATAGAGGCAGAAATAGAGGAGTTGCTCTGTCGATGGTCTGTCTATAATTTTAGTTATACAAGAAGATTATAGAAGTGTTTGTGGTTTTGTTGTTGTTTGGTTGGTTTTGGGGTTGAGTCTTGTATCATTGTTTGGGTTTGAGGGTTTTTTTTCCCCCAAAACTGGAAATTTGAGAACAAAGGCAAATTCATATCTTAGAGAGGAATAAATCCTAAGGCTTCATAATAATTTTGGTGCTGTTCAGGGGATGGGGACACTTGGATGAGAGTTGAGACAGTTTTGATGTGAAATGCCTGATGTTGCAGGCTGGTGTAAGCTGGGGTAAGATAAGTGCTAAGTGAAGTAGATGGACAAAGTGCTGTAGGAAAATGTCACTCCTATCTTGCTTTTTCTTGTTCATCTTGCTCACAGTTAATTATTCTGATTTCTACAGTTGCTGCTATCACAAGAGGATGGGACACAATCTGTGATAGATGTGAGCTGGGCTGGTGAGATAGGATCCCACAGCTCTGGGATTCACTGTATGGAATTGTCATGAGGATTTTTTTCAAGCATTTCAATCACAGAATGGTTTGGGTTGGAAGGGACCTTAAAGATCACCTCACTCCAACCCCCTTCTCCAGACCTCATCACCTGCCCTAGATCAGGTTTTGACCTAGAAAGCTTGAGAAAAAACACCCTGAGAGATCTGAGTGCACATCAAAGCTGAAAATCTCCTTTCAGTCAGAAGCTGCTGGCAGCAGTTTTGGTAAAGCTCTTTGTCACAGTGAAACTCCGGAGGTAGCTACAACAAGCTGACTTTTGGAAAAGGGACAAAACTCTCTGTTTATCCAAGTAAGTGCCAGAAATTTATAAAAAACTGAACTTTATCATACTGTCTCGGTTTGAAAAGACAGGTATCTATTTAAGGAAGGCAGGAGCCTCTCTTGAAATGGAAAATGTAAATTCCTTCTTTCAGAATTATTATAATTTTGAAATTCAAAGGCTTTCTGGTGAAGATTTGGGAATAGGGATAACAGTTTTTTATTACGAAAACTAAAAATACAAGTGAACTAATACAAACAACCAACAACAACAAAAAAAACCCTTCTGACAGAGTCAGGATACAACTTGACAACCTGAGGGTCAGGGTGGTGGTAGTAATCCTGTTAAATGGTGGTGGTAGTCTTCTTGGAGTGCCGGGTGTGGTTCTGCTGGAGCAGAGATTCTGGAGAAGGGTGGAGTTTTCCTCTGAAGGGGTGCTGTAGATGGGTCTGGACTTTTTTTTGGGAATTTATTGGAGAAGAAAGCTGCTCCTCTGGGAGTGCAGTGGGAAAAGGCTGTTTCTGTGTTCTAAATCTGAGATTATATCCAGGAAGGAATGTTTGGCTCTCTTTGGGTGCAGCATCTCTCAATGGGATGATGGAATTTTATCAGCCATGCAGGGACACTCAATGATTCATTAACAGAAAATAATAAATAATTAATGACCCATTAACAGAAGATATCTCCTGGAGGAAGGATTGGTTGTGGAAGAGATAAAATAAACTGCTTAATTAACAGAAGATAACTGCCTCACCCCTAGCAGATGGGAAATAGAATACCCCCAAACCATATTTTAAGACCCAGGACAAATACTGAGATGAGCTTTGGCCCTGGCAGTGTTCAAGACCAGGTGGATGGGCCTGGAGCAACCTGGTGTGGTGAGTGACATCCCTGCCCATGGCAGAGGGTTGGAGTGAGGTGACCTTTAAGGTCCATTTCAACCCAAAACATGCTATGTATCTGTGATTCAGGGGGTTAACGAGAATTTTTTCCCTAAATGATAATCTTTCCAATAGCAAGAGTTAGTGGATGTGTCACCTTTCAGATACAGAATAAGTGGATATTCATCTTGAAACTGTCAGGCTTGTGAGTCCAGGTTACTCCCTTCCATGCAAAATATTCAAAAATCAAACCATCCCAAGGGGATTTGGCTTCCATCTTCTTCAGTGCTTTTTAAGGGTGTTTTGGGTTTTTTTTGTCAGAGTTAATATCCCCAAGATGAGAACTGTACTTGAAAACTGTCCATGTTTTCCTGTTGGTTATAAGGGACACTAGGACTGTAGTAAATTTAGACATCTCACATGTGCAGGACATGTTTCTGGTCTCTCACGATACCTCATTTCCCTCAACATGTACTTCAGATGGCCAGTTTCTTTTTAAAACAAAGTTTTTTGCAAGTTTTACCTTTAGAAATTGAAAAAATATATATATAATTGCTCATTTTTTAATAAGTAGGGAGAAAGTCTCTCATAGATCTGAAGTTTCTGTGGCCAGGAGTTTGTAAAGGTTTGCCAAGGTGTAACATTGGAGGTGAAAATCAAGGGCTTAAATGTGAGTAAGGAATGGGCATAAAAGTAAAACCAGAAGGAATCATGAGAGGCTGTAGGAAGGAAATTTCAGTGGTTCTGAGGATTGCAGGCAGGTAGATCTGGGCAAAGATGTCCAGTTCTAGTTCCCCATGGAGTTTAACTGATGATTTGGGAACTTTCTTATTCTAAGTTTCCAGAATTTGAAGTGGGGAATGCTATGTGAATACTTACATTTCAATTTTCCAAGAAATTTGATGTTTATATCCAACATAGGCTTTAAAATCACTGGCATAGCAAAAGCTGTGAAGAATTTTTGCATGACCTTGATCACTGAAATCTATTGATCTATTGATGGAAATTTTCTTGAGTGTCTTTATCTTCTAACAATTTTTCTTAGTAGTTTTTTTTTTTTGGTTTTTTTTGTGTTTTGTTTTTTTTTTTTTTTTTTTTTTTTGAAACCAGAAGTTTTAGTCTTTAGAAAATATCAATATACATGGATTTTCATCCCAAGATAGACTATTAGACTATCAGTAAAATCAGGTAAGAACTTAGTGGTTTTAGAAATACCCAACTTTCATTTATCTGCAGGTGAAATAAAGGCAAAGCAGCTTGCATTTCAACTGCAGTGGCTCAGTGTCTTGGATGAGAATATTCCTGCCTGTGAGATTGGATGTGGCACAAGCCTTTAACAGAAGGAGAAGCAATTTGCTGCAGTGTGCTTTGGCAATGTTCACAGGGAGAAACTTCTTTTAATTTTAAGCCAGATATACTTTCAGCAAATGAGGTAGAAACTTAAAAGAAACTGAGTCCATTAAGGTTTTTATTACTGCACACATCAATTCTGAGCTCTCCCTGCAACTGGTAATTCACCTTCAATAGGCTATTGGGGAAAAATGTTGCATTTTTTCCCTCATGAAGGATTGCTTTGTAATTGTTTTTATGGCTGAAAGTAGGCATACAGTTAAGATAGAGTGATAATTACTCCTTGGTGGAAAAAAAAAAAAATCAGTTTCCAGTTTAAAGGAGAAAGAAGATGAAGTGGTGCATACAATTAGGTGTAACAGGGTGATGGTGATGTCTCTAGTTAAGCCATGAGTCTTATTCCAAATAAACTATGGATATTATAATTTACCGCTCCCAATTTTGTTTAGTTGGCTTCTCTTCTAGGAAAGGAGGAGTTAAAAAGGCAAATATATTTCTTTGGATGATTTTTGCAAAGCACTTTCTGGCTGTGTGAACACAGGAAATGTTGGGAAATTAACTTTTGGACAAGGAACAAGAATTATTGTTAAACCAAGTAAGTGAAAATGGATAATTTAATAATTACACTTCTGTGTTCTTTTTTTTCTGAATATTTAATCTGTTTGAAGGCTTAGGAAATCTTATCTCTGTTCTGGTGAGTCCATAAGACTGAAAACCTTTTCATTATTGATTTTTATTAACCCTTCTCCAATGCACTGCTACCAGGGCAGTGGCATGGAATGATTCAAACAAACCTTTTTTATTCTTTTATAATCGACAATAATGACACAATAATGATTGCAGAGGAATGTTGCAATACTAAATACTGTCTTTTTGTACCCATGAAATACCTTAAATGGGGGGGGAAAAAAGTGAAATAGAAGACGTGTTTGCTTTTACAGACCCAAAATACTTACTGAAGTGAGCAGAAAAGTATTAAATACTGCCATGTATGATAAGATTTAGTTTAGCAAAATTTTAAGCAGCAGAAATAAATTGCTGTGGATACCATCAAGAGCAGAGCAAGACATTTTGCTTCACACTGGCTTCCACAGTGGAACAGATTTCACAGAATCTGCTCAGTTCTTCTGCAGTGGTTTCTGTAAGGACCCCTGTCACCGTGTGTCTACTGGTGACAGGAAGGTCACTTTTGGTGGAGGAACTCATCTGTCTGTGCTTCCAAGTAAGTCTTCCAGGAAAAGCAGTGTTTCAGCATTTGTTTTCACTCAAAAATGGTGTTTTGTCACATCCCAGAGCCAGTGAGAGCCCGTTCTGTGCTGCTCCTGAGTGCTCAGCAGAGCTGGATGCAGAAATGTTCTTGGGCTCTGCTCCAGGGATCTTCTCCCAGATCCAGCTGGAACGATGAATTCAGATTCCTCCTAGAGCCTCACAGCAGTACAAACAGACAGGATAACTGCAAGTGTCTGTTCAATTCTGTTCTGCCCTTACAATTTCTATGAGGTGCTTTTTATAAAGGAGTTTGTATTCAAGTCTCCAGAGCTGGGTTTTGACACCCAGGCCAATATCTGACAAAGTGCACAGACTTTTTCAGGGGCTAGAACACATTTCCTACCCATCCACAGATTTTGGCAGTGCTAGTTCAAAACTGCTGCATTGTTTGGGCAAGTTCAACAATCAATATGTAATTGGAAGTCATTAGACTTCCAATCTGAAATTAAATTTAAATTTAAAGTCATCTCGTTCTACCAGCTGAATGACTTTGATGCCCATTGAATATCTGGGATCGAATGGGTGCTTGGGAGGTAGATATACTTGAGAAACAGAAATCAGTAAAGTAAAATGAACTTTCTGTTCACTTTGTAGAAAAGAATCAGAACAAACCTTTGTTCATATGAAAACCTCCAATTTTCAGTCAAAATTTAAATAAGATACCTGAGGAAGAAAGGAAGAAAACCAATCCAGACAGCATTTCCCATAAAATTTTTATGTACATCTGACTGGTTGGTTCTGGGTTTTTTTCCATTTTGAACTGTGAAAAGCACAACTTTTTCTTTATAGGCAGGTCCTGTGACTCACAGCACGCTTTTAGCTGAGTTCAAGCTTCAGAGATGACTTTATTAGAGAACTCTCAGGCAGTGCCACTGCAGGTGGGAGAAAGCAGATGTTTGGACAGGGGACACAGGTAGTTATGACAACAAGTGTAGTCTGATTAAGGAAGCAGCTTTTTTTACCTGTTTACCTTCCTACTCTGCCAGATATTTTGCAAATGTACTCAGCCCAATTTACTGTTCCATCGTGCAGATCCACAGAGTGTAATTCTTATTCAGAGGTGATGATCTCAGATACTGCAGCAGTCTTACACTTGGGCTTCCTGCCTGTGTTCTGTAGAAAGCAGGCTAAATATCTTAGCAAGTCTCCATTCCTGACTTGTGATCAGAACACTGCTTCTGTCAGATTTTGCCTTGGATTCACAGGTGAGAAACTGTGGTTTTGCTGAATTCTGTGATAAGCATTTCTCTTTTGCAAAGGTCAGGAAATACTGAAGGAGAGGGGAACGCTGGTAATGAAAAGTGGTGTGTAGAAAATGACAGGAGGAAACCCAAGGCTCACCCAAGTGAGCACCATAACGTGTAGGTTAATTCAGCTACAGACCTGTTTTTATCTGGATCTTTTTCAGGATTCAGTGAGTGACGTGTGCCCTGATTTGGTGCAGGAGGGAGAACTACGTAGGGTTGCATTAATGTAACCTTCATTATTGCATTTCTGAAAACCTCCCATGAGCAATTAATCCACTTAAACATGTGTGGAACAACTCAGGATATGGAAGGAAGAGCCGAAATGGGCATATCCATCACAGAAACTCATTAGGAGGATGGTTAATTATCCAACTGTAAGGGCAAGTTCTCTTTCTCATCTTTATATTTCAGTGAGCACATGTCTGAATTCTTAGTGAGAAACAAGGAACGGAGGCTTGCAGTTAGGCTGGAAGTGTTTTACTGTCCAGATAGATTACAGATTTGAAATATTTTATTGAGATGCCAAATATATGCCTAGATTTTCTTTGCCAGGTTCAGTAAGTCTGGGAGGAGATTATCTGAGTTCACTCATGTCCAGAAACCATCACAGAGCAGGAGTTTTCCTGGTTTTGTGTATTTGCAGAACAGGAAGGGTTTTTGCAAAGGAATTGAATGATGTGTGAATTCAGGAAACTTTGCAAAGTTGCAGTTTGGCAAAGGAACGAGGCTCAGTGTTAAACCAAGTAAGTGCATGGTCTGAACGAGAGTATTTTGAAAAGTACTGGAGAATCAGATGTTTGAAATCAATAATATGTAATTTCCTTGGGAGAGGAAGGGGAATTTCCTTCCATATCTGCTGCTTCTGGGGCTGAAATGAGAGTGTGGCTGGAGCATTTAGTGGAAACAGAGCAGCAAGAAGAAGTCTGGGGGTTTTTTTTGTAAGGTCTGAGAGTTCATGGAGAGTAGCAATTATGAGAGGAGTCCTTCCAGGAATTACAGTAAGTTTCTGCTCATACAAAGGATGCAAGGACAAAATCATGGAAAATCATGTAAATCAGTGTGGAGTGCCAGACAAATGACAGATCTTTCACCAAAATACAGACCTGTCTGAATTCTCAAGTTTTTTTATGTTTATGGTATTTCTTGGTAGAAGGAGATCCTGCAGACAGTGTAAAAGAATTATTTTCCTTGTGCTTTTCACATTTACCCGTTTTGAAGAGCACCGCAGGGTCTCTTCATATGTGGAATTACATGAGCAAGAAAAGAAAAGATGGTTCTTCAGAGAACTGGCAAGTCTCTGTCCTATAAAAAAAGTGATTTAATATGCGTTAACAGCTATAGAAAACCCTGCAGAAGTTCTGCTAATGTGAAATACTGAGCCAGGTGTCCTTGCCAGATATTGTCCCCAGCCACATCTTCCCCTGCAAAACCACTCAGAACTGGGGAGTGCAGAGATCCTGGGAATGTCTGTCTTTTCAAAACACAGCTTTCAAAATAAATGGATTCATTGGATAAATAAATCCATTTATTTCAAAATAAATCGATAAATAAATCCATTAGCTATCATTTATTTATTGGATAAATAAATCCATTATTTAAAAATAAATGGATTTTCAACTCTAGGATTTCTATGGGAAGGGGATCCCTAACAGTCATTTTGTACATAGAGTTTTATTTTGGTGACAAATAGAGTCTGCTGCCCTGGAAGCTGAAGTGTGCAGAGGAGCTTGGGGGTTTTTGTAAGGGAGTTTTTGGCTGTGTGTACTCAGGAAATGCAGACAGACTGACCTTTGGAAGTGGAACCAGGCTGCTGGTAAAGCCCAGTAGGTATCTCCTCACCAAGGACAGACTACAGTTTTTAGGTTTTTTATCAGGTCTTCCTTAGGATACAGAGGGAAAAGCTTCTTTATGACTTGAAGGAAAGAGGGCATGGGGGAGGAGAGCGCATCCTTAACAATTAGCTTCTAACTCTTTGCCAGGTTGGTGTGAGTGGAGCAGCTCTGAGCTGCTGCTGTGCTGAAAATCAGTGAATGTGTTTGTGTTGTGGAGCGTCTCAGCTGGAGGAACCTCCTGGGGAATGTATTTGAGATTAACATACATGAATAGCCTTTGTTCGATGAGAAAATTAGATAGAGCTGCTTTCTGGGACCTGGGTTTGCACCCTTTACTGGATTTATTGTCAACTAAACAAACAGGAGAAATTAGGACCTTAGACTGGTTTTCTCTGGATGTTTCTGTTTCATTTTTCTTTGCTTCTTTCTCTAATGGGTCTGGTCCCTTGCTTAACTTCTGGGGTTGACTAGCTAGCTGATGTGTCTGACTCCTTCTTTAGACCATGATAAGTTTTAGAAACAGCTCTGTTAGCTGTTTTAAAAAATGGTGGAAATTTCATCCCCTTCTGAACTGTCAAACATTGTGTTCTGGCTGTTAGAGACTGAGGCTTTTCTGCTTTGCCATTTTTGCATAAAGGTTGATTACTGTGGGATAACTGAGTCTTCCTGGAAACTCACCTTTGGGAGAGGCACAAAACTAATTCTCAAACCAGGTACACCTAAAAACAAATAGTTGTTTCATATTATAAGGGCAAGGCTGAGATTCTCCTCTCTCCTAAGCATTACAAAAATTGTCCAAGAACTTAAACTGTGTTATGCTAGTAGGATTTGGATTTGTCCTGCATTCAGAATTGTTTCTGTCTGGAAAGATCAGAGGTATGTAGCTGGCAAAACATCCTAATTTAGATTTAGATGGATGTGACTAGGGTGGCATCTCTTTTCCTCTTGATCTCTTTTGGAAAACACACATATTTATGTGGACCCAAAGCTGTGTGTGGTTTTTGTCAGTGAGTGTGTCACTGTGTGAATTCAGCATCTGGCTGGCAAGTGACCTTTGGAAGTGGGACACAACTGGTAGTGAAACCAAGTAAGTGGAAAACCTGAGGGGAGTTCTGGATAGGAAAGCCTAATTCCTCTTTCCAGGAAAGCATTGAAACAGCCATTTTAAATGGAATTAAAATTCCATTGTTCTTTCCTTCTGAGAGCAACTGAAGGTCAGAGCTTGACCTTGCACCAGAAGGGAAAATAATCATTATTAAGTTAAACATCTACTTGTGAGGCTGGATTTTTCTATGCCATATGTGTCATTGAGAGCTGTGACCTTTTTGAGTTGTTTTCTTCACTGCTGCCTGTTCCCAGGAACCTCCCAACCTGCAGATCTCTCCCTGTTCTTTTATTTCCCTTGTCCAGAACCCAGGCAAGGTCCTCATTAATTCCCAGAGGCTGCAGTTCCTTCTCTGCTGGGAAAACTGTCTTAGCCTTTGCTCTGTGCCTCCTACTTGCCTCCTACTTCTCTCTACAGAGAGGTTTTCATCCAGGTTTGCACGCCTTGACAAAAAAAAATTTAAAAAAAGCCCCCCCCCCCCCCAAACAAAACAAAACAAAACAACAACAACAAAAAAACCCCCAAACAAACAAACAAAAAAATCTGGGCTGTAATGGAAAGAGGTTGCAACATGCAGGGAATTTTTAGTTTGGAGAATCAATAAATGTGTTTTGTGCAGGAAGGTCCAGGAGGAGATACCTGTTTTTAAAGCTGATCTAATGCTGAAGCAGGAATTTTGCTGTGGGATTTCTTTGCATGAATGAAGAAGAAAACTTTCAGTCAGTGCCATCTCTGAATGAGACCATAAACTAGGAAAAATCTTTACAGGAATTGTAGTTAAAATTGCCAAGGAGTTTACTTGGGTAGACTAAGTTAAAAGAGTCAAGTAGGACCTAATTAGGTCCTGGAGGAAAAAAAAGCGTTTTTGCTTTGAAGGCAAACACTGTGTGAATAGCTATGGAAACAAATTCACCTTTGGAAGTGGAGTGCACCTAAGGGTAAAACCAAGTAAGGTTTAAACCAGTTTTTGCTCAATATTGTAGATAGAAAGAAGAAAGATGCAAAAAGTAGTACTAGTGATATGAGCTTGTAATTGTCATTGCTAGAAATGAAGGAATGGGACTATTTTTAAATTAAGAATGATTTATTGCTTAGATAAACATTAATCTTAGAGGGTGTGAGATTTTAGAGGAGTAATTATTTGGCTATAGCTCAAGAGTAGTCACAAGTTTCTTCGTTACAGGGTAATATAGAACTTCCTAAACCAATAGACTGTTGCCACATAATTTATTTTACTTTTCTAACCTATTACTTTTACTTGCTTTTGTTGTACTGCATATACTTTTATTTAATGGGCTTCTAACTCACATGCACACATTGGCTTCTATTATAACTTCTAAACTCTTACATTACAATACTACAGACTCTTCACTATTTTAGTCAATACAGTTTCTCACTTAAGGCATATTCTTACAAGTATAGAAATACAAATTTATTATTTTTCTGCTTAATATCTGTGTGTTGTATTTTTACATCAATCTAAGCTTCTTCTAAGGCTGCAGATCAAATCCTTCAGTGTGTGTGGAAGTTTCTGTTTTTTCTGATTCCCACATGAGCTGAAGACAAGTCTGCTAGAGAATGTCCTCAATTAGCCTGTCAGTGATCTGTCCTTCCTTTCAGACACCCAGTGTGGGGTCCTGACCACATTTTGTGCCATGCCCATGCCAGCAGGGTTGCTTTTCTCTCTCAGATTGTGGATGAGCTTGTGCTCTTGTTGAGCTGAAAACTGCTGTGTGAGCTGTGGCACAGGCTCACATTGGCAGAGGGATACAGCTTCCAGCTTTCAGGTGATAAGTGCACCAATTTCTTGTTAACTCCTTCCACATAGGGTAAAACTGCCTATGCCCAGCAAGATTTTCAGGATACACTTCCTGGGATGGAGGTTCTTCAGTTATGGGGTTACACTCCTCTTCTCTTCTCTTCTCTTCTCTTCTCTTCTCTTCTCTTCTCTTCTCTTCTCTTCTCTTCTCTTCTCTTCTCTTCTCTTCTCTTCTCTTCTCTTCTCTTCTCTTCTCTTCTCTTCTCTTCTCTTCTCTTCTCTTCTCTTCTCTTCTCTTCTCTTCTCTTCTCTTCTCCTTCAGACATCCAAACAGAATTTACATCCACAAATCCAAGACTGCTCTTGACCCCACAGGCAATCACGGCAGTTCCTCCCTCCAGGCTCTGGCTGCATCCCCCTGGCATTCAGCCCTGGCTGCTGGTGACCAGTGCTGCCAGGAGCTGGGGAGGGTTTTTGTTAGGGCAGGAAATGCTGTGTGAATTCAGGAAACGCTGGTTATGCCCCTACCTTTGGCTCAGGAACCAGACTCACTGTTAGGCCACGTAAGTCCAGCACTGCTGCTGTGCTTTCTGTGCTTTCTGCTGTGGTGGAGCTCATTCCTTGGGGGGCTGAGAGCAGCAGCCTGGCTGGGCTTTGGCCATCTCTGTGTGTCCCTAGCCAGGGGTGACTTTGCTTTCAGGGAGTGTCCAAACCCAGGCTCCTTGCCCTGCCTGTGACTGGGGGATGACTTTGGGATGCACCCAGTGGCCCCACGCCTGCTCCCATGGGCCCAGCTGCCCCTGGCCAGGCTGTGCTGTGCCTCTGCAGCCCAGGGAGGCACAGGATGCAGGGCAAGGCTCTGTGTCCCCTCTGCTGCCCCGCCAGCCTGGACCATGGCTGGGAAAAGGCTGGGGCAGAGCTGCTGCTGAGAGGAGGCTGGCTGGGCTTTTTGTTAGGGCAGGAAATGCTGTGTGACAGCACCTACAGGCTGACCTTTGGCACAGGGACCAGACTCTCCATCCAGCCCAGTGAGTGCTCAGCTTTCCTGTGCCTCCTCTCTCCCAAATCCTTCCCTGTCCCCTGGGGCACCCACTGACTGTGTGGGGCACACAATATTTGTGGATGTGACTGAGGACCTCCAGGGTGGTTTTTGTTGGATTCTTTCTCACTGTGTGAATGATTACAACAAAGTCACCTTTGGGAAAGGGACAAAGCTGCTTGTGAAACCAAGTAAGGAACAGGTTTCTCTGGGTTTCCCTCATTTATGGAGGGTGTAGGGGTTGAACAGCTGAAGGGCTTCCAGCCCCATGACTTGGGAAGGGAATGGACAGAGCCTGGGGCAGAGGTGCTGCTCTGCAGGGGCTGGCTGGGCTTTTTGTTAGGGCAGGAAATGCTGTGTGAATTCAGGCTATGACAACAAGCTGACCTTTGGCTCGGGGACCAGACTGTCCATCCAGCCCAGTGAGTGCTCAGCTTTCCTGTGCCTCCTCTCTCCCAAATCCTTCCCTGTCCCCTGGGACACCCTGTGCACTCTGCTGGTGTGTGAATGGCAGAGCAGACTGGGAGGAGAGCAGAGAGGCTCCTTCATTTCTTGCTGCTGCTGCTGCTGCTGTGAACCTTCAGCAGAGGTTCTGAGCTGCTGGAAATGCACAGAAACTCCCCCTTGCACAGGGACCTGCCCTTGGAACAAGGGCTCAGGACAGGATTTGCCCTTCTTCTGGGTACCAGCAGTGCCTCTGAGCCTGTTCAGTCTGCCAGCTGTGCAAGGGCTTTGTCCAAAGGCATTTGCAGGGCTGACAGGGAATATTTGTGATTGCAGTGAGACAGGGTCATTTTGTCATTTAGTGTGTCCAAAGTGACGCTGTACAGAGAAAGCCCAGTGGAAAGGGAGCTGTGCTTTCAGTGGGATCCCACAGACAGCCAGTGGCTCTAGAAACTGGGGTGAAATGTTAAATCTAGTTTTTCTGTGTGTTGCAAAATTTCTTGGACAATTCATGCTTTGAATCTGTGCAGGGGATTGCACAAACCCAGTGGGAACACAATTGGCTTTCCTTGCTTTAAAACCTGAGGGTTTGAAATTTCATTTCTTTGGGGTTTATTTTTTTAAAGTCCTTCCATGATTTTAGGTTATTATTCTATGTGAGAAATGCTGTGCTGCAATGACTGCTCTAGACTGGCTTGAAAGTCTGCCTGGCTTCTCTTGCCTTCCTCTGAAAATGCCAGCCTGCAGAGCAGCCGATGCAGAAGGAAAAGCTGGATGAGGCACTGAAACACCCACAGCCCCAAATTTCCATGAAGCAAGTGCTGCATTTTTGGGTCTGCTCTCAGTGACTGTGTGAGGCACACAATGTTTGTGGATGTGATTGCTGGCCTCCAGGGTGGTTTTTGCTGGATCCTTTCTCACTGTGTGAGTGATGCCAACAAAGTCACCTTTGGGAAAGGGACAAAGCTGCTTGTGAAACCAAGTAAGGAACAGGTTTCTCTGAGTTTCCTTCATTTATGGAGGCTGTAGGGGCTGAACAGCTGAAGGGCTTCCAGCCCCATGGCTTGGGAAGGCAAGGGGCAAAGGCTGGGGCAGAGGTGCTGCTCTGCAGGGGCTGGCTGGGCTTTTTGTTAGGGCAGGAAATGCTGTGTGAATTCAGGTTCCAGCTACGCCAAGCTGACCTTTGGCTCAGGGACCAGGCTGTCCATCCAGCCCAGTGAGTGCCCAGCTTTCTGTGTGTCCTTTGTCCCAAGTCCTTGAGTGTCCCCTGCAGAGTGTTGCACACACTCTTGCTGTGTCTGAGGCGCCTTTGTTAGGGCAGGGAGATTTCAGCTGCCATTGCATTTACTGCAGATGATGCAGAGGAGTCTCTGAGATGGGAAGCTGCATGAGAAACCCACTCCTTGAGCCCAGAGCATGAGCAGCAGCCTCTGCCACAGGGGCTTGTCCTTGCAGCTCCAGCAGGGCCCTTGGTGCTGCAATCAGCCCATGGCAGTTCTTCCCTGCAGGCTCTGGCTGCATCCCCCTTGCATTCAGCCTTGGCTGCTGGTGACCAGTGCTGCCAGGAGCTGGGGAAGGTTTTTGTTAGGCCAGGAAATGCTGTGTGAATTTGGATCTGGCAACAACAGACTGACCTTTGGCTCGGGGACCAGACTCTCCATCCAGCCCAGTGAGTGCTCAGCTTTTGTATTTGTGGGGTCCCCCAATGAAGACATGAATGATGAATCTGAGTCCATCTTCTCAGAATGCTAATTTATATATTATATCATACTATATTATATTTAAGAATAGTCCACTAAACTATACTAAAGTAAACAGAATGCTATAAAGATAATAATGAGAAGTCGTGACTCTTTCCAGGGTCCTGATAGAATCTGGCCCCAATTGGCAGGGAGACAAAACAACTCACACCAGAATCCATGGAAACAATCACCTGTGGGTAAACTATCTCCAACCACATTCCACATGAGCAAAACACAGGAGAAGCAAATCAAATCATTATTGTTTTCCTTTTTTTCTGAGGCTTCTCAGCTTCCCAGGAGAAAAGTCCTGGGCAAAGAGATGTTTCAGAGAATGTGAATTCCACAAGCAGCTTTCTGGGGAAGCCTTGCCATAGCTGGGACTTGTCTCTCAAGGCTGCTCGAAACTGACAAGCCAAAGGGAGCTGCTGCTCTCCAGGCAGGAGCTGGGGAACAGAAGTTGCCTTGTGCAGGGAATGGAGCCTGTTGTGTCAGGAAGCTTTGCTGGTGCCTGGATTTGCAGGTGCTTGAGATGGAATGCAGGGCTGGCAGAGGAGTTTTTGCAAGGAAATGTGTCAGGGTGTAAATGTGGCAGCCAGACTCATTTTTGGCAAGGGGACAGCGCTTTCAGTCCTGCCAGGTGAGCAAGCCCTCGGCCTGGGAAGGGGAATTGCTTCATTTCTCTCTTGCTCTTGGTTGTTTGGAGGGGCACAGCTTTGGGAAACACAATCATTGCAGCTCTGCCATAGCCCAGGTGTCCCCTGGATTTGAGTTTCCCTCGTGGGCCCTGCCCTCTGCTCTGTTCCAGCATCCAGAGCCTTTCTTCAAGGGACTCTGGTGCCAAAACAAAGCAACACACTACATTTCCAGAAGGGTTCAAACTGTTTTTATTATAACCTGCATGCTTTTTGTACATTTTTACCAAACTCACAAGTCTACATTTTATCCATTGGTCACCAGAGACAAACAAAATGCTCATTGGAACAGGCAGTTGCAAGTTTCTCTTATTTATCCTTCTTTCTTTCTTGGTTTCTATGTCAATGACCTTGGTAGGAAATTGTTTCAGAGGCAAACATGCATCCTCTCCTCAAACTTCTCTCTGGCTCACAGAAATCACTGCAAAACCTTTTCCACATTCCTGGTCCTCTGCACCTTCAGATTATCCAGAGAAGTCAGGGGTGCTGGATGGAAACACGGAGTATTTGAGTTTGTGCAGCTCAGGCAGGGCTGGGCAGAGGCTGGGGCAGAGCTGCTGCTCTGGGGAGGCTCCTTGGGCTTTTTGTTAGGGTAGGAAATGCTGTGTGAATTCAGTCTGGCTATGACAAGCCGACATTTGGCTCGGGGACCAGGCTGTCCATCCAGCCCAGTGAGTGCTCAGCTTTCCTGTGCCTCCTCTCTCCCAAATCCTTCCCTCTCCCCTGGGACACCCTGTGCACTCTGCTGGTGTGTGAATGGCAGAGCAGATTGGGAGGAGAGCACAGAGGCTCCTTCATTTCTTGCTGCTGCTGCTGCTGCTGTGAACCTTCAGCAGAGGTTCTGAGCTGCTGGAAATGCACAGAAACTCCCCCTTGCACAGGGACCTGCCCTTGGAACAAGGGCTCAGGAGAGGATTTTCCCTTCTTCTGGGTACCAGCAGTGCCTCTGAGCCTGTTCAGTCTGCCAGCTGTGCAAGGGCTTTGTCCAAAGGCATTTGCAGGGCTGACAGGGTCATTTTGTGATTCGCTGAGTCCAAAATGATGCTGTGCAGAGAAAGCCCAGTGGAAAGGGAGCTGTGCTTTCAGTGGGATCCCACAGACAGCCAGTGGCTCTAGAAACTGGGGTGAAATGTTAAATCTAGTTTTTCTGTGTGTTGCAAAATTTCTTGGACAATTCATGCTTTTAATCTGTGCAGGGGATTGCACAAAACCAGAGGGAACACAACTTGCTTTCCTTGCTTTAAAACCTGAGGGTTTGAAATTTCTTTTCTTTGGGGTTTATTTTTTTAAAGTCCTTCAATTATTTTAGGTTATTATTCTATGTGAGGAATGCTGTACTGCAATGACTGCTCTAGACTGGCTTGAAAGTCTGCCTGGCTTCTCTTGCCTTCCTCTGAAAATGCCAGCCTGCAGAGCAGCTGATGCAGAAGGCAAAGCTGGATGAGGCACTGAAACACCCACAGCCCCAAATTTCCATGAAGCAAGTGCTGCATTTTTGGGTCTGCTCTCAGTGACTGGGTGGGGCACACAATATTTGTGGATGTGACTGCTGGCCTCCAGGGTGGTTTTTGTTGGATCCTTTCTCACTGTGTGAATGATTACAACAAAGTCACCTTTGGGAAAGGGACAAAGCTGCTTGTGAAACCAAGTAAGGAACAGGTTTCTCTGGGTTTCCTTCATTTATGGAGGGTGTAGGGGTTGGAGAGCTGAAGGGCTTCCAGCCCCATGGCTTGGGAAGGGAATGGACAGAGCCTGGGGCAGAGGTGCTGCTCTGCAGGGGCTGGCTGGGCTTTTTGTTAGGGCAGGAAATGCTGTGTGATTCAGGCTTTGGCTCTGGAAAGGTGACCTTTGGCTCAGGGACCAGACTGTCCATCCAGCCCAGTGAGTGCTCAGCTTTTGTATTTGTGGGGTGCCCCGATGAAGGCACGAATGATGAATCTGACTCCATGTTCTCAGAAGGCTAATTTACTATTTTATTATACCAAATTATATTATATTAAATAATACTCTACTGATCTATTCTAAAGAATACAGAATGGATACTTACAGAATGCTAAAAAGATAATAATGAAAACTCGTGACTTTTTCCAGGGTCCTGACAGAATCTGGCCCCAGTTGGCAGTGAGACAAAACAGTTCACACCAGAATCCAAGGAAACAATCACCTGTGGGTAAACAATCTCTAAACACATTCCTCATGAGCAAAACACAGGAGAAGCAAATCAGATAAGAATTGTTTTCCTTTTTCTCTGAGGCTTCTCGGCTTCCCAGCAGAAAAATCCTGGGCAAAGAGATGTTTCAGAGAATGTGAATGCCACAAGCGGCTTTCTGGGGAAGCCTTGCCATAGCTGGGACTTGTCTCTCAAGGCTGCTCAAAATTCAGAATGGCAAAGGGAGCTGCTGCTCTCCAGGCAGGAGCTGGGGAACAGAAGTTGCCTTGTGCAGGGAATGGAGCCTGTTGTGTCAGGAAGCTTTGCTGGTGCCTGGATTTGCAGGAGCTTTGTGCTGGAGATGGAGTGTAGGCTTGGCAGAGGAGTTTTTGCAAGGAAATGTGTCAGGGTGTAAATGTGGCAGCCAGGCTCATTTTTGGCAAGGGGACAGTGCTTTCAGTCCTGCCAGGTGAGCAAGCCCTCAGCCTGGGAAGGGGAATTGCTTCATTTCTCTCTTGCTCTTGGTTGTTTGGAGGGGCACAGCTTTGGGAAGCACAATGATTGCAGCTCTGCCATAGCCCAGGTGTCCCCTGATTTGGGTTTCCCACGTGGGCCCTGCCCTCTGCTCTGTTCCAGCATCCAGAGCCTTTCTTCAAGGGACTCTGGTGCCAAAACAAAGCAACACACTCCACTTCCAGAAGGGTTCAAACTGTTTTTATTATAACATGCATGCATTTTATACATTTTCACCAAACTCACAAGTCTACATTTTATCCATTGTTCACCAGAGACAAACAAAATGCTCATTGGAACAGGCACTTGCAAGTTTCTCTTATTTCTCCTTCTTTCTTTCTTGGTTTCTGGGTCAATGACCTTGGTAGGAAATTGTTTCATGGGTAAACATGGATCCTCTTCTCAAACTTCTCTCGGGCTCACAGAAATCACTGCAAAACCTCTTCCACATTCCTGCTCCTCTGCACCTTCAGATTATCCAGGGAAGTCAGGGCTGTGGGATAGAAACACAGAGGATTTGTCTTTGTCCAGCTCTGGCAGGGCTGGGCACAGGCTGGGGCAGAGCTGCTGCTCTGGGGAGGCTCCTTGGGCTTTTTGTTAGGGCAGGAAATGCTGTGTGAATTCAGGATCCAGCTTCACCAAGCTGACCTTTGGCTCAGGGACCAGACTCTCCATCCAGCCCAGTGAGTGCTCAGCTTTCCTGTGCCTCCTCTCTCCCAAATCCTTCCCTGTCCCCTGGGGCACCCTGTGCTCTCTGCTGGTGTGTGAATGGCAGAGCAGATTGGGAGGAGAGCACAGAGGCTCCTTCATTTCTTGCTGCTGCTGCTGCTGCTGTGAACCTTCAGCAGAGGTTCTGAGCTGCTGGAAATGCACAGAAACTCCCCCTTGCACAGGGACCTGCCCTTGGAACAAGGGCTCAGGAGAGGATTTTCCCTTCTTCTGGGTACCAGCAGTGCCTCTGAGCCTGTTCAGTCTGCCAGCTGTGCAAGGGCTTTGTCCAAAGGCATTTGAGGGCTGACAGGGCCAATTTGTCATTGGGGTGAGACAGGGACATTTTGTGTTCTGGGTGAGCCTGGACTGTGGGGCAGGATGGCCCAGGTCAGCAATTGCTGCTTTCTCTTCCTTTCACTGCTTCTTTAACCTCTGTGGGAGAGCCCCATGTCCCTCTCTTCTGGCTCTTTGCTCCCTGCTGTGGGGGTTGCTGAAGCCAGCCCTGGCTGTGGCATTTGCAGGGCCAGGGCTGGGCAGGCTCAGCTTTGGGGCTGGCAGCAGAGTTGCTGTCAAAGGCAATGAGTAGGTCCACCTGAAGTGTGCTGGGGGCTGAAACACGGGGGAGAAAGAGAGACCTGGGCATCCCTGGCATTGGGGGCTCCTCTTTCTCATCTGCCCACGTGGGCATGGGGGTGGAATTCCACCTTCATGGATTTCTTGGTTGTTTTTACAGTCTGAGAGCTCAGGAATGGCACAGGAGGGACATTGCTGTGTGGGAGGCTGGGGCAGGTGACAAGGACAGCCCTGGATCTCAGTGGGGAGCATTGTGCTGTTTTCTGGAGTGAAAGGGGTGTGGGGGTTTGTCAGTGGGTATGAATTGAGCACCCAGTGGAAAATTGCCTCTGGGATTGGCACCAAACTGAAGGTGGCACCTGCAAGGTGGAAACACAGCTTGAAGGAGTGAGGACAGCAAAGTGCCATCCCTCACCTGGAGAAATCCACCTGGGCTGTGTTGGGAAGGGCTCTGCCCACGGATGGAGCTGGTGCAAGGGAGGGGTGAGGGACAGGGAGCAGCCAGGAGCAGGGAAGACATCCTGAGTGTGCAGGAAGGGCCAAGAGAAAATCTCTCATTCGGGGACAAGGTCCGGTGCTGAGTGAGGAGCTGTGCTCATCACTGGGCATCTTCTCTGTGTGGGACAGAGATGCTGCCAGGTTCATCTCTGCCAGGGCTGAAGGTGATGCCCAGCTGGGACTGTGCCAGAGAAATCCCAGGCAGCAGAGCACAGCTTTCCAGGGAGCCAGACCAGGAGGAGGCTGGCAGGGTTTTTGTTGAGAAGGCAAACACTGTGTGTGAGTGGTTATGGCAACAAGATCAGCTTTGGAGGTGGAACTCAGCTGAGAGTCAATCCCAGTAAGTTTGAAAGCTTATTCTAGCTTCCCCCTGTGGAACAGCTCTGCAGTCCCCAGTCAGTGAGAGGGAAGTGCAGGGAGATGGATTCAATCCAGGGGAATTTTGGTGTTTTCTCTGCCTACAGAAGGGACCTGGCCTCAGCAGGGCTGTGAATTTTCTCCTCCTCTCTCCCCTGGCAGCCCCTGCTCTCTGCTCCCCCCAGGCAGAGCTCCTGAGCCCTCTTGCTCAGGATGGACAATTCCTGCCATGGCCCTGCAGAGCTCTGGGATCAGGCTGGGATGCTGGAGGCTCTGTCTGGGCCAGCCCAGGGAGCTGCTCCTTGGCTCCACAGAGGAAAGGAGGAGTGGACACTGCTCCTGTTGGCAGCACAGCCCCAGCTGCCATCCCTGCTGTGGGGGCATCCCCAGACCTTCCTCCCAGGGCTGCAGGGATCCTTGGCTCCCAGTGCTGCTGGTGCTGGGCAGGAGCTGCTCTGCTGCTCCTGGAGCAGGAAGAGGCAGCAGAGCTGATGGTTTTTGTTGGGCTCTGAAGGACTGTGTGAGCTCAGGGAGCTACAAACTGACCCTGGGGCCAGGGACACGCCTGCTTGTGCAGCCCAGTGAGTACAAGAGCTGCCCAGTGGAGCAATTCCTGGCCCTGCTGTCCCTGTCCTCCCTTCCCACCTCCCTCAGCACTTCCCAGGCATCCCCAGACAGGAACAGAATCTGCTGCTTTGGCCCTTCTTGCCCAGCCTGCTCTCCTCTTCCTCAGCCAGAGCATCTGGCTTTGGGCTGCACAAAGTGTGCCCAGCTCCTCTGGGGCACCCAGGGGGCTCAGAGCCACCTTTGAAACCACCCCAGACCCAAGTCTGGGGGTGCCCAGGGGGTCCCTGCACAGGAGCAGGTGCCAATGGTTCTGGGGGAGCCTTCCCATGGCTGGGACTTGTCTCTCAAGGCTGCTGACAATTCAGAATGGCAAAGGGAGCTACTGCTCTCCAGGCAGGAGCTGGGGAACAGAAGTTGCCTTGTGCAGGGAATGGAGCCTGATGTGTCAGGAAGCTTTGCTGGTGCCTGGATTTGCAGGTGCTTGAGATCAAGTGCAGGGCTGGCAGAGGAGTTTTTGCAAGGAAATGTGTCAGGGTGTAAATGTGGCAGCCAGACTCATTTTTGGCAAGGGGACAGTGCTTTCAGTCCTGCCAGGTGAGCAAGCCCTCAGCCTGGGAAGGGGAATTGCTTCATTTCTCTCTTGCTCTTGGTTGTTTGGAGGGGCACGGCTTTGGGAAGCACAATGATTGCAGCTCTGCCATGGCCCAGGTGTCCCCTGGATTTGGGTTTCCCACATGGGCCCTGCCCTCTGCTCTGTTCCAGCATCCAGAGCCTTTTTCCAGGAGACTCTGGTGCCTGGAATAATTTCCAGCAGGAGGATTTGCTCTTTAGACAGCGAGCTGTGGGCATGGCAATGCCGTGCTGATAGTTCATCAGCCCAAAGGAGCAGAGGGGAGGTTTGGGAGAGAGAGACAGATGGATAAACTTGTGCTCAGAGCTTGTGTGTGCCTGGGAAGGGCCAGCCCTGGGCTTCTGTCACAGCTTCTGCTCTGGGACAGCGGCTCCAGCTCCCCTTGGGCTCAGGGCTCCAGTGCCCTGTGGCCAGGGCAGGGGCTCAGAGCCTGAGTGCTGCAATCTCTGTGCCCCAAAAATTCTGTCCTGGTTCTGGGCAATGCAAGGAATGGCCCAGCTGGAATGGAGAGCCAGCCCTACAGTGCTGGAACACCTCTGGCACTGCTAGATGCTTCCTGGAGCTGGGGATCTGGGCTGCTGGAAGGTGCCCGGTGCCAGGAAACCTGATCCAGGCTGGCTCCAGGGTCTTCTTCCCTTCCCTTTGCCATGGCAGGGCAAGCAGCCTTTGGGGCAGGGATCCCAAATTCTCCCTGATAACTGAGAGGGAGCTTCTTCGCATCTCTGACATGTTTGGTGACCCCAATCCAGTGCAGTTCTCCCCAGGGACTGAACAGAGAAATGGGGTTTGGGCAAAGAGAGGCCAGAGGAGATCTCTGGAAATCTGTGCGGGTGCTCAGAGCCCCTGGCAGGGCAGCTCCAGGGCTCAGGGGATCCCAGCCCTGCAGCAGCCCCTGAGGGCTGGATGGAGAGGCCCATTTTGTAATGAGCTCTCACACTGTGTGACCTCTGCTAACTGGGGAAAACCGATCTGGGGCAGTGGAACCAGACTTCTCGTTGCCCCAGGTGAGTTGTCTGAGCCAAGCTGGACCTAACACAGACAATGCTGAGCTGCACCAAGAGCAGTGCAGTGGATTTGTGGAGAAATTTGGGCTGGTTTTAGTGTTCTGAAAAAATGACTGGGAGACTTTGTGCTTAACCAGTGTGTTCTGGAAATGTGTCAGTGCTGGGGGAAAAGAATTATTGGAAAAGTGACAATAAGCAAGTGAAATGCAAGAGCAGGGATGTGTAAGACTAAATAAGATTTCTGAGATTTGGGACACTGATCCCAGTGGAAAACTTCAGCCCACTCAAAACCAGGGGTGATATTTGGAAAGGAGGAGTAAAATGCAGTTCAGGTTGTTGCAGCAGCTTTAGCAGTGATCTCTGGGTTACTGCTGGAGCTGTAGAACTGGAGCAAGGACCCAGGGAGAGAAATGGGAATGACACGAGCTGTGGATGTTTTCTGTTAGTTGTGGGGCTTGGGAGGATGTGTTTGGACACTCCCTGCTAAATTTAATGGTTTAGGGGTGAGCACGGCACTGCTGGGGATGGGGTGGACTTCATGTCTTGGAGGGCTTTTCCAACCTGAACAATTTTTTTTGAGATCAAGTGCAGGGCTGGCAGAGGAGTTTTTGCAAGGAAATGTGTCAGGGTGTAAATGTGGCAGCCAGACTCATTTTTGGCAAGGGGACAGTGCTTTCAGTCCTGCCAGGTGAGCAAGCCCTCGGCCTGGGAAGGGGAATTGCTTCATTCCTCTGTTGGTCTTGGTTGTTTGGAGGGGCACAGCTTTGGGAAGCACAATGATTGCAGCCCTGCTGTGGCCCAGGAGTCCCCTAGATTTGGGTTTCCCACTTGGGCCAAAATTGGGATTGGGAGGATGTGTTTGGACACTCCCTGCTAAATTTAATGGTTATGGGGTGAGCATGGCACTGCTGGGGTATGGGTTGGACTTCATGGTCTTGGAGAGCTTTTCCAACCTGAACAATCCCGTGTTGCTAAAATTCCAAGTATGAATCATTACAACAAGAAGTGCAGCCTGCAAAGGAGGGTGGACACGGCAAGAAGAGAGAGCAGAAAGGTGACACAGCCTGGTGGGACCCAGCAGCAGCACTCAGGAGGCTCCAAACACACCCTGGGAGGTTGTGTGTGCACACAGGGATGGACAGATGCTGCTGCTGCTGTGTGGAGAGAGGACAGAACACACAGATGAGGAATTAACCAGGCAGAGGAGCGGGGCTGAAGGAAGGGCTGATTTGTGCTGAGGTGACAGAGGTTCACCAGTAATGGTGAGCATTACTGGATCACCAACCAGTGATGTTGGAGAGCATGTGTGGATCTGCTGGAGGGCAGGAGGGCTCTGTGGAGGGATCTGGACAGGCTGGATAGATGAGCTGAGTCCACCAAGGTCAGGTTTAACAAGGCCAAGTGCTGGGTCCAGCCTTTGGCCACAACAACCCCTGCAGTGCCACAGGCTGGGGACAGAGAGGCTGGACAGCAGCCAGGCAGAAAGGGACCTGCAGGGACTGAGGGACAGCAGGCTGGACATGAGGCAGCAGCATGCCCAGGTGGCCAAGAAGGCCAATGGCTCCTGGCCTGGATCAGGAATGGTGTGGCCAGCAGGAGCAGGGCAGTGATTCTTCCCCTGTGCTCAGCACTGGTGAGTCCACACCTCGAGTGCTGTGTCCAGTTCTGGGCCCCCAATTTAGGAAGGATTTGGAGGGGTTGGAGCGTGTCCAGAGAAGGGCAACAAGGCTGGAGATGGGTCTGGGACAAAAACCCTGTGAGGAACAGCTGAGGGAGCTGGGTTTGTTTAGCCTGGAGAAGAGGAGGCTCAGGGGAGACTCATCACTCTCCACAACTCCCTGACAGGAGGGTGCAGCCAGGTGGGGTCTGGCTCTGCTCCCAGGTGACCACTGACAGAAAGAGAGGACACAGCCTTAAGCTGCACCAGGAGAAGTTCAGGTTGGACATCAGCAAAAAATTCTTCACTGAAAGAGGAGTTGGGCACTGGAATTGTCTGCCCAGGGAGGGGCTGGAGTCCATCCCTGGAGGGTTTAACAAAGCCTGGACTGGCACTCAGTGCCAGGGTTGGGTCATGAGGAGGTGTTGAGTCACAGGTTGGACTTGATCTCAAAGGTCTTTTCCAACCTAATTTATTCTGTGGTTCTTTGAGCTGCTTCCAATAAAACCTTGCCCTGCCATGTTCTCCAGCCTTCACCCAGCACACGCCCACCCCAGGGCACCTTTTTGCAAAGGGCTGTGTCACAGTGTAATTCTGGGAACTATGGCAAGCTTACCTTTGGAGCTGGAACCAAACTCGTGGTTTCTCCAGGTATGTCTGAATTCAGGTAGAATTCAGGTGGAATTCAGGCAGAAGTTCTTCTTTCAGCTCACAAGTTATTTTGCCTATTTTGCCACCCCACAATATTTTAGCAACAGGACAATGAATTTTCAGATGGTATTAAGAGCAAGTGGTTTCCATGGCTGCAAGTATATTCTCCTCTCCCTGTTCCTGAGAATGAACATAGAGGTTTTACATCTGCAAGAGGATTTGTCTTGGAAATTCAATGGGAACTGGGCTCCTACATCGATCTCCTCAAACAGAGGAGAAGTGAAATGGTGAAAGCCAGCACAGGCCAGCAAAATGTAGAGAGGTGAAACTGGTTTGATAAAGCTGTAGGGGGTAAAAAGGACTTTTCTTGTATGTGGATAGAAATAGTTGGGGATAACCAGACTCATAATTGTGTGTGGACACAAAAAATGCATATATTGGGTTAGTGCTGTGGAGATCCTTGAGCTGTGACCATGGGGGTGGGTTTTGGTTTATAAACAGAATATAAACAGAATATAATGATATAAACACAAGGCAGGCGTGACACCAAGTTGATGTCACAGCCAGATTGTGTTGATTTACCTTGTTCTGCCACATCCAGGTGAAGCTTGGAGCACGTTAGAAGTGAGGATCTGGAACTGGTGGAGAGCAGCATGAACAGCCTTAAAACTGAGGGTGGGAGAGATATTTGGATAGAGGGGAAATAATTAATTACTGAATTAATACTAAATCGTAATAGTAATTACTAATTACTGAAAAAGTTAATTGACCTTGGGGGAAGGATGGAAAGGTGACCCTTACCTCAGAGTATTTTTCTGAAGAAAAAAGGATGCATAGGAAAGTGTGCTTTAACTGTTGCTGCCATAAATGTATGGCAAAAAAAATAAAAAAAAATCCTACATTTCTTGTTTGAAACCCTTTGTAAAAGGGAAAGTAACAATTGCCAAGATATTTATATTTGTTGTAAATGTATCAAATTTTCCAAATTTCTTAAAAATATATTTAGGATTGTTTAATATCTAAATTGAGTGAAAAGTAATGGTTTTGTTTCTTAAAATAGTAGTGATTCTTAAGATAATTTCAACATTATTTTATTCTGAAAGTTAAAAAACAACAACATAGGGAAAGAATTCCAGAAGGAATTCTTTCCCTATGTTGTTGTTGGAACCTCTGAGGAAAATAATTTTATTTTAAATGACCCCCCTGACCCTCTTCAAAAACATCTGAGAGAAATGAGAATATCAGGTTTATGTGGAGCCATCAGCAAGCTAAAGGAGCTATGAATCAGAGCTCTGAGTTCATGTAGGTGTCTCCAGATTTACCATTCTGGTAAATTTACCACAGATTTACCATTATTTACCATGTCTGTGTGCAGCTGCTCCAGATCTTGCTCTGGTCCCACTGGAGGAACGTTCCTGACACATCCTGAAACCTCAGGGTTCAGTGGCAGAATGAGCAATGATCTCCCTGCCCCAGTGAAACTGCACACCAAAAAGAGCTTTCTACTCAGAAACTAAATGGCAACTTTGTTGGAATCACTCTGGACTAATTCAGGTGGTAAATCCAAGAGAATGGGATGATGGAGGTTTCACTGCACCATCACTCCCTAGGGACTGATTTACTGCAGTAATAGTAAATAAATGAATTTTTGAAAGAGGAATTTGACTGGCAGAGTAAATAAATGAGGAATAAGATGGAAAATAGAAGCTGTGGTGCAGGTGGCTTTCTGGAAACAGTGGGACAAACGTGATTGAGGGGAATATTAAGGAGAGAGCATTTGGGAGTGCAAAATGCAAAATACCACAAGAAAAGAAAGTCAGTAGGTGGAAAAGTCCCAGGTAATTGGATCTGTGTGTTCATAGAGATAAACAGGATTTCTTCTGGTGGAGTATTTAATTGCTGAAGGCTCCATTCAGTGCTGCTCTGGATATTGTAGAGGCCTGTGCTATTGTGTAGCTCTGGAAGTAATTACAAACTCACATTTGGATCTGGGACGAGACTTCTGGTTTTGCCAGGTACATTTACCGAGATGTTTTTACTAATTTTCAATTTGTTAACACACACCAAGATCTGGGGAATGGCAGCTGTCAGGGCACTGTAGCCCACCTCAAGCAGTGGCATTAGCTCAGGGCAGCTGTCCAAGCTGGCTCAGGCTCCCAGGGCTCCTCCTCTGGTTGCCCTCCTGGGATCAGCCAAGACAGAGCTGGTTCTGCTCTGCTGCAAAGAGAATCAGGTGGATTTGTTCCCTCCTAAAGGATCTATCCAGGCCACTTCCATTGGCCTCAAGAAAAGCCATGGGATTGCACAAGTCAGGTGGAAATGCATTGAGAAGGAAGGATGTTTATAATATTGCCACTGCTGGCCAAGAGCCAGGGATGTGCACACAGAGCCCAGAAAGCCAAATCCATCCTGGGCTGCATCCCCAGCAGCATTGCCCAGGAGACTGAGGGGTTGATTGTCCCTCCCTGCTCTGCTCTGCCCTGGGGAGACCCCACTGCAGAGCTGTGCCCACCTCTGGGGTGCCAGGAAAGACAAGGACCTGCTGGAGTGGTTAACAGGAATGCCACAAAATCCCTCAGAGGGATGGAGCAGCTCTCCTGTGGGACAGGCTGAGATGGATGGGGTGGTCTAGCCTGGACAAAGCTCCAGAGAGACCTTGTTTCAGCCTTTCAGTACTTAAAAGTATTCACAGACGTATAAGAAATATGGAGAATAAGTCTCAAAAATAACCTGTAGTGACAGGACAGAGAGTAGTGGTTTTAAACTAAAAGAGGATAGATTCAAACTGGAGTTAAAGGAGAATTTTTTTTTACTATGAGAGTGGTGAAACACCAGCACAGGTTGCCCAGAGAGGTGGTTCATGCCCCATTCATGGACACATTCCAGGTCAGGCTGGATGGGGCTCTGAGCAATCCTAGTTGAAGTTGTCCCTGGTCATTGCAGGACGGCTGTAATAACACCCACAAGGGGTAAATTTAGATGATGGGATTTAAGGCATTTACAGCATGGGGTGGCAAAATAGGCCAAGAAACACTTATAGTGCATTGAAATTAGGAAATAGTTGGCTTCTGATTGTGATGGTGTGAATTAGAACATCTGTATTGTCTCACCCTTCACATGAGACTGAAAACAGAATAGAAATTTTTAAAACACCTCTCAGTTACCCCATCTCTGGGTCAGAAAAGGGCTTTATCCGAAGGTAGTAAATACTGAGGAGAAAAGCTGGGCTGAAAGGTTGGGGCCCCAGATGCAAGGCTCAGTGATCTGGGATTTTAGGTGATGTTACAGGTGGAAAAGCAGATCATGCTTTATATTGACCCAAAATCTATAACACCACACAACTGTAACCAGTGAATGAATGATCAGTTTTTCAATTCGATCCATGTGTTTCTGATCCTGATAATTTTCTAGCAGATTTATTTGGAACTTTGATAGTGTGTAAAGTCAGCATGTTTCATGATGGCTCCCTGAAGTCAGCCCCTGCTCTGGGCTGCCAGGATGCATGGCAGAGACCTGCCCACATTTCTGTAGAGGCTGGCACCAGTGTGCCAACCAGGGATACAGCAAACCCACATTTGGAGCTGGGACCCAGCTTGTTGTTACCCCAAGTAAGTTTGAGCTTTCTGTTCCATATTAACACCAGGAATAGTAAATAATTTGTTTATTGGGTAGATGTGATGGCTTTTGCTCTGGTCCTTGAATTAAGAGTCAGACACAATTAAGGGATAAAAGGGTTTTTATCTCAGTAGTTAATAAGGATTCTTAGGTGCAACAATTCACCGAGATGGAATACTCTGAAATGCACACACACAGTAGATTGTGTATACAATTTTATAGACCTTGCAAATTAGCATATTTTACAAAGATTCCTAATGAGAAGCTTAAGTGAATGGTGTGACATTTCCCTATTCTGATGTATTCCCCCCAGATGAGCTTGATCTCAGTTTACAGAATGTGTTCTGGACAGAACCTTGTTTTCCCAAGATAGTGCAGGGTTTTCCAGCTGTGAGGCCTTCAGGATGTTTGTTCTCCTGGCCTAACAGAATTCCAGGACTATGCTAAGATACGAGGTTTAAAGAGTTACAAATGTAAGAGTACTGAGAATACATAAAAGGTATACATAAAAGGCAAAAAAAATCATCATGGCATCAGATGGGCCAGGGATTTCATGGAAGAATATTCCAATTTCCTTGCAGCTTCCCTTGGCAGAAGCCAGTCTGAGGTGCTGCCTTGGAGTGCCAGCAGGGCTTGGCTGTGCTGTGGCACTGCCCCACAGCAGCTGGTGATGCCCACACAGCTTTCATAGCCATGGTTGGATCACTGGAGCTTCTTCTGACTAAGCCCTAGAGACTGGATTTTCCAAGTCTTAGCCTAAGGGAATATGTCCTGATCTTTCTATTTTAAAATCCATAACCGTTGCATGATTCTAAGATTTTTATTTTTCCCCTGGAAACACAATTTCTGCTATATAGAATAGAAAACATGAGCTGGCAATTGAAAACCAGTCTGATTTTGCAAGAAAATAATGGAAAAGCATTTTGTGAAAATGACAGAGGTTCTCAGGAGGTTCATGAGCAGCCACGTGAAGTGTTTTTGGTTTGAAATTGTCACACAGCTGGGTTAATCCATGTCAGTCACCTGTCAGAGAGTGGATTAGAGAAGCAGAATTGCTCCTTCTGACCCCCAAAATATTTTCTTAGCATTGTTGAAAAGAGCAGCAGAGGACATCATAGCAATGTTCTCCTGAGGTTTAGATGGTGCCCGAGTAGGTACATGAACACAAACAGGGTATGGCTTCCCAGTAAGAAAAAATTCAGAAAAAAATAATCTCAATTTTTTTTGAACATGAACACAAGCTAAAATCCCAGGATTTGTCCTGGTTTGGTACTAGAGAACTGTTTATTCCATTGAGCATTTGATTTCTCCTCACATGCTGTGTATCTTCCTTTATTAATGCACTGTGACTTTTGGTTCAGTCAGAAATCTTCCTCTTAAAAGCTTTGTGAGAAAGTTTTGGTGATTTGACTTCCCCAAGTCTAATTACAGAAAAACAAACACATTTTTTGGAAGGAGACCAGAATGATGCCTGAACTCTGTCAGTGAAGCAGCATATTGATATTTGCAAACACTGAATGTCTCCTCAGAGTTCTCTGCCCTTTGGATGACAGGGGCTGATGCTGGACTAGGGCTGCTTCTGCTGCCTGAGTGTCTCTAGACAGAGTCTAGGAAGGGCTCCAGTCCTAAATGTGTTCATCTGGGCTTGCTGTAGCCACCTCAGCTGGGAGCAGCACAGATAAAGAACATTTATTAAAGAACATTTATTTCAGTGAGAAAGAAGATTTTTGAGGCCCTTTCTAGACTTTCCCCATGGAAAGGAATTAAAATTTCTTCACCTGGCAGCTGGGCTATCCTCAGCATTCCTACAGTGTGACAGATTTCACAGAGGACCTCTGGCAGACCTTTTGGAACTGGAGGACAGACAGGAGACATCATAAAGCGCTTTTTAATCCTCTGGAGTTGCTCCTCTGGGGGAAAGATTGGCCTGTGTGGGTGGGCAGGAGGGGGTCCAGGTGCTCCTGGGGTGGGCTCCAGCTTGACTCCAGCTGTGAAATATCATGGCCCGGGCTGAGGAGTGATCAGAGCACCAAAAATTCACACCAGTCCCAGTCTGACCAGAGATGCAGATAGTTTGCTTTGGAAGGAATTGAGAATTTTATCATTTTCTGCATGATAGCAGCTGGGAATTAAAGCAGTTCAGGATTTCTACTACAGCTTGTTTGGGGGGGGGAAAGAAAGGGCCCAGGTCTCAGTGTGATGTTGGAACAGGGTTCAGCTCCCCTGAAAACAGCCTTGGCTGTCTCTGTAGATTGGGCAGGAATTGCATTTCAACAGCTCCTGCTCCTCCACCTGGAAGACATCCTTCAGTAAAGATGAAATTGAGCAGCATGGAAAGCTCAGAGCATCAGTATTTACTTCTATTATTTTATTATTTACCTAATTATTTACTCTTTCCTGTAAATAGAGGTGATAAATGTACAGCACCTCCAGCACAGGCAGCACATCAAGCCAGAATAACAGGTCACAGGGCTGTGGTTAAAGTAGATTTTTTTTACCAAAATGATTTCAAGCCTTCATGGGCAAACAAACCGAGGAACTTACAGGAACTGAAGTGCAGCACCAGAACTGAGGCAGCCACCACTCTGAGTAAGAACAGGAAACTAATATTTTGCAGAGCTGCTGAAGCTTCCTGTGAAAAACAGACTTTATTGTTTTATGTGTTCAAGATCAAAGCACTGCACAGATTGAAAAGGAGAAAAACACCCTAATTTGGTGTGAGGTAGATATTTATCTCTTCAGAAAGCACAGTACTGGTGATGAGAGAGAAGAGAGCAGCTTGACAAATTCCTCCTCTTCTCTTTTATTTCCATGTGCCCCATGGCAGTGATCTGCCCTGCCTCATCTGTATTTTATGCAGGGATTTATCATCAAGCTTTTTGCCAGCTCCTGCCTTCCTCTCCCTAACAAACAATCATCATTTCCAAAACACCAGCTGGGAGTAGAGGAGCTGAGGGAGTCTCAGCAGACATCAGGCTGTATTTCTGCAGGGTTTACAAAGAGTTTTATCAGGTTCGTCAAAGCCAGGGCAAAGCTGGAATGGAGGAATTACAATTCAGGAGATGGGCCAGAGAATGAACCCTTGGGCTTTGTGGATTTAGTTTTTTTTCTGAGATACTAATAGGGAAATATGGCTGTTTCTCTGAGGTGGCAACAGCTGGGAGCAGAATAGGTTAAGAATGTTTATTTCAGTGATAAAGAAGATTTTGAGTCATTTTTCCCATGGGAAGAAATGAAAATTTCTTCATCTGGGAGCTAAGATGTCTTCTGTGTTTCTATAATATTTATCAGTGAGGTGTGTGAACAGGGAGAAAGCAAAGATTAAACTCAACTCCCAATCCTACACAGTAACACTGCATCAGTTTATAAATGTGAGCTGAAGCTGTTATTGAAGTCTGTGATGGCCAGTGGAAAATGCAGCCACAGGGCTGCTGAGAGCCCCAAACCTGCATTGTATCTACAGAATGTCTGAAACATTTCATTTATTCATCATGAGAGCATGATGAATACTGCAGTGTCTGGAACATTTTACTGTGAGCCATGAATAAGGATTTAGGAATTCACCTTCTCATAGAACCAGATGAAATGTGTGCTTAGAGGAGAATTTTATAAAGCTAAACACACAAAAAATGTAACCACAGGTTGCGTTTTGATATGTGTGGAATATCCCAGTGTGCATTTCCAGGTGGCTGTATGTAAGACAGCAGGAACTATGGATGTGTAATCTGACCTAAATCTTCTTTTCTCCACTTTGCAGAAGTGACTCCATCTCCCTCAGTCTACAGGCTGACCTCCAAAGATGCCCAGGGTCTGGAAATGTGCCTTATCACCGATTACTCCCCCGAGAAGCTGACTCTGAGCTCTGCTGAGCAGCACACCTCTGCTGTGGTGGGGGTGGCAGCTGCTGGGAGCAGCGAGGAGGAGTCCAGCTACCTGTCCACCTTCTGGGCCAGGAGGGACGAGCTGCACTGTGCCGCCAGCCACGAGGGCTTTGGAGAGCTGCAAGGAGAGGACCCTGAGAGTGGTAATGGCATTGCTGGGGCTGGGAGCAGGCTTGGAGCTGCAGCTCCACGGTGGTCCCACGGGACAGAGGAATGTTGCCTCCTTGCCTCTGTTTTCTTGTCAGATTAATCCCTTTTCTGACCCAGTAATGGGGTAACTGAGAGGTGTTTTAAAAGCTTTTATTCCATTTTCAGTCTCATGGGAAGGGTGAGACAATACAGATGTTATAAATCACACCATCACAATCAGAAGCTAATTATTTCCTAATTACAATAAGTGTTTCTGGCCCATCAGCATTTGTCACACCATGCTGTACATGCCTTACAGCCAATCATCTAAAACTACCCCTTGTGGGTCTTACTACAATATGTCTTTCATAGCTCTAATTCTGTAAAGTATCTAGTTTTATTTTTAAGGCCACCTTTTGAAACTTGTTTTGAGAATTTTCTATAAATTCATTTCCCACACTCTAAGCCTCTGGCAAGCAATAGTTCCTTCTCCCAAGAAACAGTATTACTTAATTCTCTCAAGGCTGAATTGGGATTGTTCAGCCTGGAAAAGGGAAACATTATAAGCATTTCTTGGCCTATCAGCTTTAGCCACACCATGCTGTAAATGCCATAAAGCACATAATGTAAAATTACCCCTTGTGGGTCCTACTACAATACATCTTTCATAATTCTGTTTCTCCAAAATATCTAATCTTATTTATAAAACTATCTTTTGAAACTTGTTTCTAGTTCCATTTCTCTCTCAGCAATGTCTGTCCCATTCCATGGCATTTCTAAGTCAGCATTTCTTCTCTCCAGGTTTGCACACAGATGCTCACTGTGTGAGCCTTCTGCCAGGCTTGGAGAATTCCCTATCAATCCATTTCTCACATTTCCCCCTCTCTTTTGAATGGAAAAAACTTCTTTGATGGTTTTGTTTATTGTCTCTCCTTTGTTTAGTGTCTCTCCTTTTTTTTATTTTCCCTCCTTCCTCCTTGGTGGAAACAGGATTAAGGGTCAGCAGACTGGTACAGTCATAGCAGAACACATTGTGGGGGGATAGAAAGTTTGAAATTCCTTTGTCCAAAGGGACACTGAAGTTTAATTAGATCATGTTTTATGCTTGTCCTAAAAAAAGGAGAAAATAAAGTTTATGGGAAGGTTTGTTGGCCAGAAATCCTAATTTACTCCTCCTAAGCAGAGATATCTTTATAGACCTCTGAAGAAGTACATTTTTGTTATTAATCACATTTATTGTCACTCTCTGCAGGTGCCAGTGCTGTCTGTGTCACAGGGCTGTCCCTACACTTCAGGACAGGTATGTAACACAGCATTTGAGGAGAAACGTTTGCCCTGACTAATGTGAATGAATTCCTGTCACCATTGAGTCAGAGATGACACAGAGTTGTATCAGAAAGCAAAAGCTCCATTTATTTGATCCTGTTCTCTTTTATAGCTCAGTTTGTTACAGGTGGACCTGATGGGTCATTTAATCGATACTGTGGAAACCCAGGGCACAGGGAATATTTCTCTGTCTGCTCTGGGGTGCCCTGACCCCCAGGGGAGCTCTGACTTTGATCCTCATTCATGGAGAAAGTTTCCTAAACTTCAAGATAGACCAGAATCCACTAAAGTGTGAAATAGATTGTAGAGAGTAGTGTAGGTGTGTCACTTGGTGAGAAATTTAGGTTTTGGGATTTTTAGTATGTTGTGGATGGAAGCAAGATGGAGGACACAGGGTGTCGTCCTGGGTTTCTTCTTCATGCTTCCTCTTCCTTCTTCTTCATGGGTTTGGGTGGCATTTTGTAATTGGGCACAGAAGTCTGCATTGTGGGCTCTGTGGGATCAGTTATTGGGTTAAAAGAGAAAACAATCTAAGTGTCAGTTCTTAATTGGATAGTTTAGTCTTAAAAGACCTTGTAACAAGAGATTGTTGGCCACTTTGTGCCTTCTAATGAAAAGCTGAACTCACAGTTGTGAGACTGTTTTACTGATAAGAAATAATAAACACCTCAGTCTGAACATGGACTGCCATCTCAAGTGCCTTCAATCCAAACCCAGAGAAACCAATAAATACATTTCACATGATTGGCTAGTTAACAAGACACCCATTTGTAAACAACTACATGAGGAAAACAGCAAAACAGATTGTTAAAAACACTACCTGCAGATTGTTTAATATCTGACTATCCTTGTTTATCCCCAGCTCCCTAAAGCTTCCCAGGCTGATTCTGGAAGAGCTTACCTAGCTTTCTCTCTATCTGAGCACACTGTCACATCCACATCTTCCCAGATTTTTGCTGGTTTTCCCTGATTGCAGAATCTTTCTGAAGCAGCAAAAAGACAGAAAATTTCCCCAAAAAGGCCCCCACAGGCTTTAAACATCAAGGCTGAAAGTCGTGGTGTACATGCAGCCTTGCTGATCCAGGCTGATAATTTTGTGCAGTGTTCTTGCTCTGAATCACCACAGAGCTGCTGCTGCTGCTAAAAGTTTAAAATCTTGAGAAAAATATCACTCTGCTGCTCAGCCCAGAGTGGCTCCAGGTACTGCTATGAGTCAGCACTGCTGCATTTCAGCCTTGAGCATTGGGTTATTTTGGGTGCACAAACACCGAGTGGAACCACAGTTAGCAGTGGTTTCTGTGCTCAGGGGTCACTGAAGCTGGGGTGTGTGGATGCTCACAGTTCAGTCAGAGAGAAGCCTGATAAACTTTCCCAGGAATTGTTCTGGGGACTTTTGAGAAGGTTAAGAGAAAGAATTAAAACAATCTTGCAGCTGGTGTTGTGAAGAGTTGTTTTCTCATAAGATGTTTACCAAAGGGTGTCTCCTTAATTAGCCAGTGGTGTTGATTAAATGACCAGTCAGGTCCACCTGTATCAGAATACTGTATAAAAAAGGGTTTCTAAAGAAGAATGTATAAAATAAAGGGTTTCTAATGACGAATGTGTAAAATAGTAGGTTTCTAATGAACAATGTATAAAATAAGGGGTTTTTAATAAAGAATATATAAAATAATGGGTTTCTAATGAAGAATATATACAAGAAAGGGTTTCTAATGAAGAATGTATAAAAGAAGGGGTTTCTAATAAACTCAGATTCAGCCTTCTGATGAGACCTGGACTCTGGGTGTTGCCTCACCCCGTTCCTGACCCAAAGGTGAGAGGGCTGCACCTCAGCCACTCTGCCCCAGCTCCCTGGGGAGGGGTCAGGGCAGGGATCTGCTGCTCGGCCACTTCAGAGAGCAGAGCCTGTGCCTGCCCTGCTCACAGAGCAGCTGTGCTCTTGCAAATCTTTCCAAAACATCATTTCAGGAAAATGCTCAGCAGTAAACACAATCAGCCTTTCAGCTCTCTGAAGGGTTCTCAATATTAAACTTACAGTGAGTTTTTGCTGACAGCTCCCTCCTTCTCCACTAAAGATCAACATATTTTCAAATACTAATGGTTTTGTAAGTTCAGATTAATATAAAATTCAAATAAAATTGTATTCTATTATTAAAATCAAAATTGCTTTCACCCTGCCCATCTTCAAAACAATTTAGAGAGAGGAAGGAGAGCTGCCTCCAGCATCCTGGGTTCACAGTGCACAGTATTTAAAACCAGTTAGGTGGAAGACTGGCACACTGGATAATTAAGTGGTTATTGATTGGAAGAAATTAAAGTCTCTGAGTCCTAAACCCCATCTCGTTTCCTGCCCTACCAGCTGACTCCATGACACAATGGAGCAACTTTGTTAAAAAGAGCTTTTAAGTCTGACTGAGGATGTCTTAGTGCTCTTTTAACTCTTCATTTTCTGGTTTTTTCCAGATCAACACTTGAACACCCTGTCCTTGTCACAGCTGGGCCTCAAAATCATTTTAATGAAAGGAATCATTTTTAATGTGCTGATGACAGTGCTTATGTGGAAGAAAAAAGAGGTGAGGATGCTTGGGGGGTTCAGAAAACATCTGGATTGGTTCTTCAGCTCTGAATGCTCCTTCTCTCTGGAACAGCTGTTTGTGCAGCTAAAATCTATCCAGTCTATCCAGACTTCTTGTGTCTGCCAGCAGTAAAATCCCTCCATTCCTCTGGCCATTCCATTTTCACCCACCCCTCAAGTGCTCTTCTTGGTCCATAAGAAATTATTTTCCTTTCATGACATTTGTCCCTTTTATTTGTACATCCATCCCTTCCCTTGCCTGCATTCATCCATCAGATTTCTCCCCTCACCTGTCTCCACTGGGAAAGTTTGATTGTTAGTGACTTTAATATAAATCCTAATATATCAGATTTTCCCAGTGTCTGCTTCTCTTTCTCTTGCCTGGACACTCCAGCTCTACAATTGTGCTGCTGTAACCCAAATATTGATTGAACACACCTTTGTTTTTGTCACAGGACTGAGAGTAACCAGGTGGAGCAGTCCTGAAGTGCCAAACCCATCTGCTTTGAGAGAGCATCGTGAGCAAGAGGGAGCTCAGGGATATCCCTTGTGCAAGGACATCCCTTGCTGCTCCTATATACCACCCCAGCCATTATATTCTGAATTGCTTTATTTGCATTGCTATAAAACCACTCAAAATGAAACATTTCCAGTGTTCTGTCCTCCAGATGTCTGGGTCATTCAGCACACAGTGCCTCTTTTGCATGAAGCACACTTTGTTCTAATTATACATTGCCAAGTTGTAAATGTAAAATGTAAATGTAAAATGTTGACTTCTGCCTGGAGCAGTGCTGTGTGTTAAGAACTGCGAGCTAAATATCATCTGAATGGGAATTTTTCCTATTTTGGTAGCTTTAGGCTATTCATATCTCTTAGGATGCACCCCCAGAAACCTTTTCAGGTGCAAATGAAACACTTTGAAAAGCAAAGGGAGACTGGCTCAGGATGCACTGTCCTGCCACCTTTTCCTAGATCAGAGCCAGATATCCCGTTTTTTCCCTAAAGGGTGAGATGCAGTTCTCCCAGAAGTCCCAAATTCAGTGAAATTGTCACTTCAATGTCACAGAAAAAAAAGAAAAGAAAAATACTATTTTTTTAAGTCTATCTGACCATAACACCTTCTTAATTTAAACCAGTTTAAGATTTGGCTTTGTGTTTAGTAAAAGTACAAACCATTTTTGTTCTTTTTGTTTACTTCTAACAACGTGAGATCTCCCAAGTTCTTTTTGTACCAGTTGCATAAAAATGTACTGAAATATTTACCTGTCCACGTGTGCCCACCTTGGAACTGTGCTTGCCTGTGGCACCTGCATGCTGCTAATTCATGAACTGTACTGGCACCACGAGATGTCTTGCATTTCTTTAGGCTGTTATAAAAAAATTTTACAAAAAATGAGAAACTTGTTTGTCTTTTTTTTATTTGTTGTTTGAGGCATTGCTTCGCCCTTCCAGCTGAGTTTTGGGGTGCAGGAGGGAAGGGGTTCACCAGGGAGGGTGGGAACAAAGCCCTTCTGCAGGACATCTCTGTGAGGACAGTGGGGACAAGAGCAGGGGCACCCCTCTGCCCCAAGGGCAGGCTGGGCTGGCTGGAGACAACAAAAACATGGCTTGGCCACACTCAGGGGCTGGCCACAGGCCCCTGGAGGCAGATTGGTGCTGCTGTGGGGTCCAGGACCCTGAGGTGTGCTGTCCCCCACTCCTGGTGTGACAGCAGCACAGGGCACCTGCTCTGCAGAGATGGCACCAATGGGCTCCCTTTGCCTCCAGGGTCTGTCTGTCCCTGGCTAGTCTGGAAGGGCAATGTTCTCCTTTTGTGACATCAATTTCTCCAACATCTTCTGATGCCTTTTGGGACCACCTAAAAACAGAGGCCAGACAAAATCAAGGGAATAAAAATAAATATTGAAGGGCCTTCAAAGGGTACATTTTGGGCAGACAAAGCCTCCCCAGGGACTACACCCAAAAATGGACCATGGGCCATGGATTTTTATATTTTTCTAAGTTTGGTCCATTTGCATATTGGGAGTTAATCTTCCAATTACAGCTTCAGGTAATGAAGTCATTTACCCCAGTTTGCTCCCCACAACTCAAAACTTTTGTTCACATCTCTCAGGGCCCAAGGCAGTGAGGTGTCCTGGATTCCCAGGCCCAGAGAGGAGTTGTTGTGTCTGCCCAGAAAGGGAAAGCAGCAGCTCACACTGTGTGTGGAGTTTAGAGTTATACAGGAAAGAATTGCAGGATTGCAAATAGATGAAAAATATAAAAGCTAAAATCCTTAAGTGTCAGTAGTTCAGACAGAGACAATACAAAGCAACACACTCCATTTTCAGAAGGTTTCAAACTGTTTTTATTATAGCCTGCATGCTTTTTATACATTCTTACAAAGCTCATAAGTTTACACTTTATTCATTGGTCACCAGAAACAAACAAAATGCTCATTGGAACAGGCAGTTCAGGTTTCTCTTATTTCTCCTTTTTTTCTTGGTTTCTACATCAATGAGCTTGGTAGGAAATTCTTTCAGGAGTAAGCATGGATTCTCTTCTCAAACTTCTCTCTGGCTCACAGAAGTCACTGTAAAACCTCTTCCCCACTAAGGCATCACCAGAGGTTCCTCTGTGGGGGAGAAATGAGAAGTGTCCCTGCAAAGCTTGAACCTTGCCTGCACCTCCAGCAGCCCCCAGGGTGGCAGGAAAAGCCTCTCTGGACAATGGGGGTGGCTGTCCCTCACCCAGCTGGCACAGCCTGCACAAGGAGCTGCTTTTGGAGAGGGTCACCATTCAAACACTTCTAGCCAGAAGCCCTGGGGCTCTCTGTGGGAGGGCCATGCCAGGATCTGACCCCACTCTGCTGAGCAGCACAGCAGAGCCTCCCTGGCTCCTGCCTTGGTCCTGCAGGTCCCTGAGGGGGTGACCTGGCACAGGGGGACAGAGCTGCTGACCCCTCCTGACACAGAACAACTTTAAACCTTCCCTGTGACTGCCCTGATTATTTTACAGTACGGATGTTCAGCGATTTGTTCTTGTCTCTCCCTTGGCACAAGCATCATTCTCATCTCTCCAGCTGGAGGAAGTGCTGGATTCCAGGAGCCTACATCCCACTCATGATGAAATCTGCCATACCACTGGGAAACAGCCTGCAGAAGCTGCCTAAACCATATTTGAATTATATAACAAGTCATAAGTCATTGCATTTCACAGACTTCCAACCAATTAACCTCATCCCAGAAACTTTCAGGGATGTGAAAGAAAACTTTCCATAGTCATTTACCTTTAGCATCACTTTTTAAAATTAATAACCATAGTAAATTTTTTTTTATGTTGCACTTCAAACTCACTCCCATATGAAAGGGCAAGAGTTAAGGACTGTGCTGCTTCTGTTTCCACACCTGAGTCCTTCCTCTTCCAGGTTAAACTGGGACAGGGAGAGGATTTGCCAACTGGGAGATGAGTTAAATGTTCTGACTAAAATGGCTCCTAGCATGTGACCTGCAAAGCCCTGAATTTGCAAGGTCTGTTTCAAAGATGTGAAAAATGTGTATTTTATGATTGGCTTTTCCCAAATATGAAAATTAATATTATATGTGTTATGTTAGAAAGTTATGCTGTATTAATTTTCTTAAGTAGTGTGTTAAATATAGTTTTAGGTTATAACATAATGTTAAAATAGAAACTATGCTATGTAAGATACTTTTTTTAAAAAGAGGACTCACACCAGATAGAAGCCACAGGACACCTAAATCTTTCAGAGAAAAATAACTTATTGCTCCATTATCAGAAGAAACTAACTTCTTCCTGCCTCCTCAGCCCTGAAGAACCATAAGATTCAGAGGAAGAAGTTGACACTGACCAGACAGAATCCTTTGTTTGAATGGAATTTATGCATAATGTATGAGGTGTATGAATATGCAACAGGCTATTGTTTTTAAGGGTTAATCCTCTGTTAACGGAGGTCCTTTTTTGGGCTTATTTTGCCCAGAAAGAGGTACCCAGACTGTCTGTAACTCTTTGTTTTTATTGTCTTGTATTGTCCTAATTTTAATTGTCCCAATTTTTATTACTCTAATTATATTGCTATTTTTATAACCATTTTATTATTGTAAAACTTTTAAAATTTTAAAAACAAGCGATTGGTGTTTTTCACAAAAGCCACTTTCAGATATCAGGCTGCCAATCTCCCACCACCACAACGAGCCCCCCTGCATTTTGTTGTTTATTTCGAGCTACAAAAACCACAGAGCAAAGCAAAGCCAGGAAATAACCCGGCAGGGCAGGAGGTGCGAAGGGGCTGGTGGCCCAGCTGGGGCAGGAAGAGGCCACAGCACAAGTTCCATGACGCCACAGTCGAGATCTGGGTCACCACTGGTGCCCGTCTGCAACCCACCACAAAAACCACTTCCTCTGGAAAGTGCAGCACAAAGGGGATGGGGGAGGCACGTGGCAGGGAGGGGAGAGGCTGTGGAAAAGAACAGCAGACGTTAGACCACAAGCCAAAGTGGAATGAGGTTGAGGTGTCCTCCCCTCACCACAGCCTGCACTTGGGGAGCTGTTTTGGGTGCAGCAGGAAGGATTGAGCTATGAATAGAGTGGGCAGGGAAAGGAGGGCAGAAATGCATTGTAAAGCATGGCGGGGGTGACACCTCAGGTTTTAGCTTTTCTATTTTTCAGTGGTACTTCTGAGGTAGTGTTGGAAACAGAAAAGTTTTAATAAAAGGCAAAATAGCAAAGCTCTTTACAGAGAAAACCCAAGCAAGAGGCTCTTGCTCCTGCTAAATTACTTCACAAAAGCAATTAGTTAATTTTTTTTCTCTTCTTTTTCTAGTGAATTGCTTAGGTGGGACTTTTTGGCTTCTGTCTAATTGGGTATCCTTAACTTTGAGGTGAAGTCCCCAAGGTCCTATGAGGTGTCTTTTTACCCAATTGAGGAGAGAAACTTCTGAGCTTTTTTCCTTTTTAAGGAGACAAAGGATAATTTGGTCACTCCATCCACAGGGGACACATTCCTACACAGGAGGGGATAAAAGGCTGGGCTAAAGAACAAGAAGGGTCAATGCTTGAAGCCTTCTGAAGTGCTGTGCTGTTACCTGTATGGGCTGAAGCTTTCTGATGCTGCATGCTGATACTCTGTGTATTGTGGCCATCTCATCCTTCGACCCTGACCCATCAGCCAGGACAGTGAAAACCCTGACCCCTCACAGGCCGTGTCAGGCAAGAGATTTGGGAGCCCCAGGTTTCAGGCTTTTACAGGTTTAATGACTGCAGCACAGCTGGAAATGTTAAAAAGGTGATAAAGAGAAGCCAAAATAGAATTATGAGAGGTTCTGAAGCCATCAGAGACCCAAAGTTCCATCTCCTCAGTGCAGCACACAAACATTTCCATGCCATGGAGTACCAAGGCTCTCAAGGTTTTACCTCCCCAGTGCTTCAGCTGCAGAGAAAACCAGACAAGAACGAAGCAGACCAGCGTGAACACAGAACCTCATGAAGGTTCCAGAGAGGCCTGGACAGACTCCATCAGTGGACAAAGTTCCAGGGCATGAGGTTCAAGTGCTGCTCCTGCCCTGGGGTCACAGGAGCCCCGACAGCTCCAGGCTGGGGAGGAGTGGCTCAGTGTTCAGCAGAAGGGACGTGGCAGTGCTGGCTCCAGCTGCGAGCCAACAGTGTGCCCAAGTGGCCAAGGAGGCCAACAGCAGCCGGGCTGGTGCCGAGAGCAGGGCAGGGATCACCCGTGCACTCGTGCTGGTGAGGCTGCAGCTCAAGTGCTGCTTTCAGTTCTGGACCCCTCACTTTAAAAAGGACTTTGAGGGGCTGGAGTGTGTCCGGTGAACAGCAAAAAGGCTCACAAAAGGACTAGAAAGTATTTCTCTTCTGGGGCATGGCTGAGGGAGCTGGGGTTGTTCAGCATGGAGAAGAGGTGGCTCAGAGGGGCTCACATCACACCTGTAGTGAGCTGGGGTCGGTCTCTTGTGCTGTGCCTGCAGTGAGGGGACCTGGGAATGGAACTGAGCTGAGACAGGAGAGATTCAGATCAGACCAGGGTGGTCAGGCCTTGGAAGGGCTGCCCAGGGAGGCAGTGGAGCCATCACCCCTGGGGTGTGGCTGCATTTCTCTTCCCAGAGAAAAGCAAGGCACAACTTCCCAAGGATATTTCCTGGGAATTACAGTGAGGAACCTCAGAGAAAGAAAAACCAATTCTTATCTCATTTGCTGCTCCTGTTGTCCTCATGTGGAATGTGTTCTGGAGATTGCTTACCCAAGGTGATGGCTTGACTGGATTGTGGTGATGGTGTTTTGGTTCATTGACCAATTGGATCCACGTGTGTGTGTTGGGACTCTTGGGGGACAGTCACAAGTTTTGAGTAAGTTAGTCAGAAGTAAGTATGATGTAGTATAGTTATACTATAGTGTAATAAAATATAAGTTTTAATAAAGTGAGTGTTCAGTGTTCTAAAGCCTTGGAGTCAGATGCCAATCATGCTCAGAGCTGAGGTCACCTGATTTTACCATAGTGGGTTCTCAGGAGGTGCCAGGATCTGGTGCTGGGTGCTGAGGTTTGGTTACAGTGGCAGTGCTGGTGCATGGCTGGACTGTACAATCCTCCAGCCCTGATTCTGTGACTCTGAGGGGGCAGCTCCTCCCTGCCCCCAGAGCAGCTCCAGTGGCACTCCGAGGTCCATGCCACCATCCCTGTGTTTGTCACACGTCAGAGTGCAGCACACTGACACCACAGATCACCCACAGGCCTCAGTGAGCCTCAAAGTCCAGCTGGGACTCCCAGCTGTGGCCCCTGTGTCTCTGAGGGATGTGGGAGGCTCTGTAGGAACTGGTACACCTGAGAATGTGCTGGAGGACACTTTCCTCCCTGTGTGACCACTAACCACAGCCTCAGCTGAAATGTTCCACAGCTTTCAAGCCCGGGGACACGTTAGCAACAGACTCTGGGAGATCAAAAAGGCAGGAAAGAGGGAGATGAAAAGGGTGGATGACAACTAAGTTTCCATGATCACTTGTTTCCTGCTTCCCTCCAAAAGTGGGGCACAGGAAAAAAAGCCTGCTGGGTAGAAAGGAAAGGAGAGAGGTAAAACCAAGGAGAGGTAAAACCAGGGAGTCTGAGAGGGAACATGGATGCAGGAGAAGCTGTGTATTTGTCTCCAGTATGGAAAAGGCTGCAGTGTCATAAAGGGTTTTATTGATGGAAAGGATCACAGTTACACAGTGAGGCTGCAGACCCCTCCACAGGACACTCTGAGAGGGGGAAATCTCGAGCCCTGTGTCCCCTTCCTCCACCAGGGAAGGTGAGAGTGTGCTGGGCACCTCCCCATGCCAGGCTTTGCCATCAGGAGCAGTTCAAGACCTGGAAAGAGAGCAGGCAACATCAGCAATGTTACTGCAGAGCAGAGGGGACAGAGCTCCCCCAAGCCCCAGTGACCCTGTGGCACCTTGCAAGAGTAACAGCAGGGCATGTCCCCACTCCCCAACACCCAAGTGTCCCTGTCCCCAGCTGCAAAGAAACTCCAGACCTGAACCCAGCCATGCCTCAGCCTCACAGAGCCCAGGACTTGGAGCTCCCAAAGCTCTTCCTGTAAAGAATGGGGAATCTCTCTCCTAAGAGAGGAATGTGCGTTGGTTTCTGTACTAGCCCTAGTCTCTTTAATTATAAAAGCCAAAAAAGGCAGGCTCAAAACCAGAAAGCCATAAATCCTCACTCTGTGCCAACCCAGAGGACAACAGCTCAGCTGTGCTTGGCCAGGAGGAGCTCAGGGCTCCTGTATTTATTCTCATTCTAGTTCTCCCCAAAAGCACTGCAGCCCTGGGTTGCCCCTTTAGTGACCCCACAGTTCAGTCCTGGGGTTGTCCCTTTAGTGACCCCACAGATCAGTCCTGGGGTTGCCCCTTCAGTGACCCCACAGATCAGTCCTGGGGTTGCCCCTTCAGTGACCCCACAGATCAGTACCTGTCAGCCTCTCCCAGGCTCAGCCAACGAAGTTGATGACGACGAGGTGGAGAATGGTGTTGGCAAAGAGGAAATCAGCGAAGGCCCTCTCTGGGGAAATGCCCTGGAACTCGCCCTTGTTCTGGGGGTTGATCTGGATCCGGAGGCAAACTGCACAGCACAGAGACAACGAGCCATCAGTGAGCACAGGAGGAAGTCAGGGAGGAAAGCAAAGTCTTCCTGGGGCAGCCCAGCCCAGGATGGGTCACTGTCCCCCCAGGGCGAAGTTACTCCATTGTTTCTAGAGAGGAGCAGGACACTGCCAGGGAATTTGGATGTGGCTGCCATGGAGTCAGTGCTCCCACAGCAGCACACACAGCACAGGGTGCCCAGAGCCCTGGGGGGAACAGGCTCAGAGCAGGACTGGACTCACACAGAAGTGTGGCTATTCCTCTGTTGGGGGTGTTGGAAACACAGAATGATTTGGGCTGGAAGGGACCTTAGAGATCTCATTCCAATCCCAGGGACACCTTCCACTATCCCAGGGTGCTCCAAGCCCCATCTAAACTCACTTCCAGGAACTACAGCAGTCTGGGCACCCTGGGCCAGGCCTCCCCACCCTCACAGGGAACAATTCCTGCCCAATATCCCACCCATCCCTGCACCTTGGCAGTGGGAAGCCATTCCCCCTTGCCCTGCCACTCCAGCTCTTGTCCAAAATCCAGCTGTTTTGGAGCCCCTTTACCCCTGGAAGAGGCTCTCAGGTCTCACTGCAACCTCCTCCTCCCCTGATCACCCCCAGCTCTCACAGCCATGAGGAGGGCTGGCAGAAACAGGGCGGCTCTGGGGTATTCTGGGGAGCAGCACCGTGTCCCTGCGGCACTCTCGGTCCCAGCGAGCTGCGAGGACAGCCGGGGGACAAAGCTCCGGGCCGGCCCCGCAGCTGCAGAGCAGGGGAGAGGAACAGAGAGCTCAGGAAAGGGCTGGGAGTGCTGATCCCCAAGGCTCCCCGCCCCTCCCGGCGGCTCAGGGTGCGCCCGACCCGCGGCACGGCCGTGAGGGGCCGGCACTGACCGCCCAGGATGAAGCTGCCGACGGCCGAGATGAAGCCGCTGAGGAAGGAGTTGAAGGGGAAGGTGCCGACGCCCAGGCAGTATCCGAACTGCAGCGCGCCCGTGAGCAGCACGTAGAGCAGGAAGGCGTCCAGCGCCTTGAGGCGCCCGGCGGTGCCGCCGCCGTACTCGGACAGGAAGCGCCGCGCCACGGCCCGCACCGAGCCCGCCATGGCCGCCGCCGCCGCCGCCGCCGCACCGCGCATGCGCCGCGCCGCCCTCCCGCACCGCGCGGGCGCGCACTGACGTGGCGGTGAGCGATAGGGGACACTGCGCATGCGCTGATGGGTCCGCGGAGTCCGCACCCCTGTGCTTGTCAAGAGCCAATAAGAGCGCAGAGCTGGCTGTTGCTGGGCAGATTAGAGAGTTGTTCCTGCCAAAAGCCAATCAGAGCCCGGCGCTGCGGCTGAGGGCGGGGCCTTGCCTGAGGGGGCTCGGCTGAGGGAGTGTCGGGGATTCCTGACTAAAGTAATGTCCGGGGGTTTGTGGCCGAAAGAGGGTCTGAGGGTTTTGGCTGAAGAAATGCCCGGGGGTTTGTGGCTGAAGCAGTGTCCAGGGGGTTCCTGACTGAAGGAGTGTCCAGGGTTTGTGACCCAAAAAGTGTCCAAGGGTTCTGGCCCAAGGAGTGTCCAGGGGGGCTCCTGGCTGAAAGAGTATCCAGAATCTACCACAAAGGTTGTGGATAACAGACCTGTGTCACCCTACTTGGAAAGGCAAACCACTGCTTTCCCTTTTTTTTTTTTTTTTCCCCTCAGAAACGCTCATGGTGTCAACCTCATGGAGCCTAACTGAGCAAAACAGCTGAGAGCAATCCAGCTCTGCTGCTTTTTGGTTTCTGAAGGGGGAACGACTTTTCAATGAACCAAAGCAGAACTTTTCTCCATATTCTATTTAAATCATCCCAGCCCTCCCACCTCTCCAAAACGAGGGATGCTCTCACTGTGGGCAGTGGATGCTCCCACACAGGCTCTGCAATGAGGAAAGGGCATTTTCCTATAATGAAATCACAGCTTGAAATGTTACCCTCACCCTCTGCAGCCCAGTTCCTTGCTAGCAGAGCCTTTGGGGTGGATTAGAGTGAGATGACTCTGTATGATGGATGGTTGCAAATATACACACATAGATTTATTGTAGAACACTTTGGTTGCCCACAAAACTAGTATGTAACCATTTTAGTAGTAATTTATAGTAATATTACATTAATATGTAGTGTTATAGTATAATAATATAGTAGAGTAATATAGCATAGTAATATAGTATTATGTCATTTATAGTAATATGGTACTAAACCATAAAGATACCACTCAAGAAAATGTATAAGGATAAGGGAAGAAAGATCTCACCACCCACAAAACAGTAAACATGAGGCAAATAATCATAGGGTGTGATTAGATCAGGTTATATAATAATATAATGCACAAATGGACAAATGTAAACAATCAATGCAGCAAAGAACTCTCCAGTCCTGTTGCTACTTCATCTTCACATGGCCACAGCATCTTTTTATGGAATATCTGTAAGAAAAGAAAATTATGTCCTACTTGGAGCAGTTTAAAAAGAAAGAACTATCCATTTTTCCAACTCTGTTTCTTGTCTGGCATAATGCCACTGGAGTAGCAATAATGGGGATGTCTGAAACATGTTTTCTCTAAAAAACCAACAAACCTAAAGCATGCTGGAGCTCCTTTACACTCCCCAGTATTTTACTTGTTCTGGGGTGGGCAAGGTTTCAGAGGGAACACACACTGACCCTCCTTTCCACCATATCCCCAGGAATTTAACCTTGGAGGAAAGAAGTTGTACTGATGCCTTGAACAGAGGCTAGATGAGTTTGAGAAAATCAATATATTTATATTTATATTTATATTTATAATTTTATTTGCATTTTTCTTTGTAATTTTATTAAATTTTCTTTTAATGGTAATTTTTTAAAATAAATATAAATTTATTAAAGGTCTTCAATAGACTCACCTTGGGCAGTCAAAAGCCTCCCAAAGGCTGCACCCAAGGTGAACAATGGTAATGAGGTTTTCAGACAATTGTAAGTTTGGTCCATTTACATATCAGGGGTTAATCCTCCAATTAGTTTCAGCTAATGAAGTCATTTACCCCCAGTTTGCTCCCCCAACTCACTTTTTTTTGTACTTTTCAGGGCCTGAGGCTGTAGGGTGTCCTTGACTTTCAGGCCTGAGGAGTTGTTTGTCCAAAATGTGAAGACAGTAACTAACGCTGTATCTGCAGTTTAGAGTTCTACACAAATGCAGTACAGGATTTGAAAAATAGAACAGCTAAAATCCCAAGGCACCAGCACCTTCTGTGGGAAATTCCAGGCTCTCCAGGTGGGTGATGATATCTGTGTGAGTGTGGCTGCGGATCGATGTGTGGGTGTTCCTCAGTGCCCTCTCCAGGGTGGTCTGTGATGGGCACGGTGCTCTGGAGGTGAGTAAAGGGACACTGATTCCCCTCCCGGGTAAACGCGAAACGATCCCAGTCTGCCTCCTGCTGTTGGAAAATGATACAAAAATTAAATTTTTTGTAACTAGTCAGTTTTGTTCGACTTTGCCTGGGGGAGAAGGAGTTGAGGTTTCTTTTCAAAGGATCATCACTCAAGGTGTGATGCGCTTCACATCTCAGCAGGCTGGGAGCAGCACGGAAAATACACAAAAGATAACAACCATTAATGAACATCAACTCAAACATCACCCCTGGCATGGTCTGAGACACCTGGTCTGAGGAAAAAATGAGAGAACCAAGGAATGAGGACCTAATTAACATCAGAGCGCAGGAGATCTGTAACCAACAGGAAACCAAATGCTAAGAACTGCATAACTTGAAACCAATGAACACTGAACAAAGAATTTCTATGGGTTTTGACTGTGTAAGTATCTGAAAAATCAAGTAAAGAGTGATGTGTGATAGAAGGATTTTCTCTGCACACCCAGGCAATGAATGGATGAAATTATTTCTGTTGCACATCCTGACCAGAATAAATTAATGCCTTCATTCTCTAACACCAAATATGTTGTTGGAGGGTTTTCCCCACAGATTCAGTGACACTGCAAGGGAACCATAAAAAACATGTCTTTGATACCAGCAATCACACAGATCTGATGGGCCTGAGGCTGGGTTGTGGAAATCAGTTTGGCTGTGTGAGGCACAGCAGCTGTGCCAGGCCAGTGTCAGCTCTGAGGTGTTGGGAATCACTGCCAGCCACCACTCCCTGCTGAGTTTATGTTGGATTAAGCCTTTTCTGACTCAGAGATGGGGTAGTTGAGAGGTGTTTTAAAAACTTTTATTCCATTTTATGTCTCATGAGAAGGGTGAGACAATACAGATGTTATAATTCACATAATCACAATCAGAAGCCTAATTACTATTTCCTAATTACAACAAACTATAAGTGTATCTTGGCCTATCAGCTTTAGCCACACCATGCTGTAAATGCCTTAAAGCCAGTCATCTAAAATTACCCCTTGTGTGTCCTACTACAATGCATCTTTCATAATTCTGTTTCTCCAAACTATCTAGTGTTATTTGCAAGGCCATCCTTTGAAACTTGTTTCTAGTTCCATTTCTCTCTCAGCAATGCCTGTCCTGTTCCATGGCATTTTTAAGTCAGCATTTCTTATCTCCAGGTTTGCACACAGATGCTCACTGTGTGAGCCTTCTGCCAGGCTTGGAGAATTCCCTACAAATCCATTTCCCACACGTTTACAGACAGGCCACAGGAGAGAATTGTACCACTGCCCCTTGCTGCTGCAGTCCTGCAGTTACTGCAGCAATTCCTGCACCCATTCCCAAGGGCTGTGGGTTGGGTTTCACATTTGTTATTTTGAAAGGAGCAGGCTTGGAGCAGTTTGAAGTGCTGACATTTGTGCTCCAGTACCTACCACAACCACAGCCACGGATCTAAAGGGGCCTGTGGGAAATGATAGGGATTTTCACATCTCTGTGGCTCTTTCCTGTGAGCCTTCACAGTCAATCCACCTGCCACTCCCCAGCTCACTTGCTGAGAGCAGTGGAGTCCAATTTCCCAACTCAGAACAAGTTTAACAGGTTAGTTCAACTTCCAGAGGGGCTGGGGGGATGGCAGTGTTGGACTCCTGGGAGGGCCACCCTCAGGAGGTTCTTTGATCTCACCCCAGTTCCTTATCAAGCCTTCCAGATTAGTGCTGGGTAATTTGTCCATTACTTCTCGAGGACTTCCTTTTGCAGCACCCTCCACCCACAAACTGTACCTCATTCTCCCACAGGGTGACACATTTTGTCAGCAATCTGGAGGGATGTTTTAGGGCCTGTCCTGCCCTCCTGATATCTGTTTTTTGTTTAGGACCACCTGTCCCATAGAGCCCCAATTTCTGACCAGGAGTTACTAATTCTTGGCTACCTCCAACCAGGTCATTCCTGGAGATGCACCCCTTCTCCAGGCCTAGGGATTGCCACAATGTGCTTTTCTAATTCTTTAACGTGGACTTGTAGTGCATCAGGCAGGCCTTGGGACTGAGAGGAAATCTCTGGATTTGCCTCAATTTCCATATGGGAATGTCATTGTGGGTGCAATAATTGCATTAATTGGAGACATCCACGCTTTCCACAATTGAGGAGGGTTTAATCATGCAGGGATCTCCCCTTTCCATAGGTCCAATCCCCCTGCCCTGTGGGCAGCCCTCTGGGTCAGAGACCACACGCTCAATTATCAGTCATGGTCAGCAAGACCCAGGTCCACAGCAACCTCTTGCTTTGGCATCCAATCCAGTCCAATCCAATCCAATCCAATCCAATCCAATCCAATCCAATCCAATCTCCTCCAGTTACGGAGACCCTCCACACATGCTCAGTTTCTGCTTCATTTCCTAATTCTTTCTTCTTTTCCTTCATTCTTTCTGCTCAGTTTCTTCATTCATCCATACACTCTATGGGTGTGTTTTTCTCTTATTTCAGCCAGGGCTACCCCCATGTACATGATAATTTGTGTGGCAGTTTGCTGAGTTCCCCCAGCATCATTAGTGGTTTCAGTTTTAATGAAGGGACACTTATGTATTTCTTTATCCTGTGAATAACTTTGTGTAAGCTTTTCCAATTCATCAGAGGGGTACAAAGATTTACTAACCCACTCTGGTCTGGGGCATCTTAAATTGATGGCCCATAGTTCACAATTTTTTGTTTCTAGGTAGTTTTTAAATGTTTAGTTTTGCTCATCCACTTCCTGGACAGCCAACTGAAGCAACAGATTAAATTTCCCTTTCCACCAGAAGTCCTTCATGCTCAGCAGCTCACTGGGAAGGTTCCTTTCCTATTGTTCCTGCAATGATTTCTGTGACTCCTGTAAAGGTCTTATTTCACTTGCAGATTTCTGAATTGCCAATCTCTCCTTCTGTGCAACCAAGAACTGACATTAGGAGGGGACAATCCCCATTTGGTTTGCTCTGGGCAATTATTCCTCTTCAACTAGTCATTAACCCACCTTGGTTACAAATTAAGAGATGGGCTGTAGCTTGGAGTCCCTGTTCTTCCTCCTGTACTAAATGGTTACTGGTAATTTTGTTTATTTGTTCTTGGTGTGCAGTGAAGGAATTCAACCCAGCCTCTGAATTCCTTCCCTCAGGAAGAGGGAAAGTATTAAATATCAAATGTGGAGTTTTGATTCTGCAGAGATGAGATTTGACAGATAATGACTGTCCTTTCCTCCTCTCCACAAGTACAAATGAGCTGATTGAGATGAGTGAGTCCCAGTTTAAGTAAGATCTGGGTACTCCTTCTCACTGACTTAGAAATGAACTTGGCTTAGCAGCTCTTACAAGGGTGTGCTTCCTCCTCACTTTAGGAATCCATGTTAGTAATTTCATTTCTAATGGTGAAGAGAGAACAGCAATAGTACCAAAGGGTGGTTTAACCATCACCATCCCTGGACTGTTCAAAAGCTGAGTGGATGTGGCACTTTGTCATATGCTTTAGAGGGCATGGTAGTGTTTGGTTGAAGGTTGCACTTGATGATCTTGGGAGTCTCTCCCTGCCTTACTGACGGTGAGATTCCTGTCTGGCATTGCTGCTTTGGACCAGCTGCACGCAATGCAGTGGGCTGTGCTCCCTCCCTTGTCCTGCACATGGGATTGCTAACCCCACCTGCAGCTGGGGAGCAGCTCTGGACAGCCCCTGGCTCCTGGGGGGACGTGCTGAGCACACCAGCAGTGCCTCTGGGACATGAAGGGTCACTGCACACTGGGCTGCACCCACGGGCTGGTCTGGCCAGGCACTAAATTCTTGGTGCTTGGCGCTTGTGAGAGTGTACAGCTGTGCACAGTACAAAAAAAAAACCCACAAAAATGTTATTAGAATGGTGTGAGTCCAGTGGAGGACAAGGAGTTTATCAGAGAACTGGGGCACATCACACCTGAGGAGAAGCAAAGAGAAGACAAAGTCAAGAGGAGGGATCTGCCTGAACTGGCCACTGAGGGGGAGTCAGAGACAAGTTAGAGCCAGACCTCTCAGAAAGATGTAGGTCATGGCTTAAAGTAAATCTTTTCTGCACAGTAGGAAATAAATATTCACAAAGAAAACACAAGGGAAGTTGTGGCACTGCAGGGAAGTTGATCCATCCCCTGTTTGGAGATACCCACACTTAGTGAGAGAAGGGCATGAGCAACCTTGTCCTGCTTTGTTTTTAGCAAGGATTGGACCTCCAGAGGTCCTTCCCAATCTCATTTTCTCTGTGGTTTTATTATACTCTTGCTGTTTGTTCACAAGTGTTTTCCCACAAGGTGTTTTTTCAAATTTTAATACATAATTGGTCCCTGAGGTTTGACACAGTAAGGAAACACAGGACTGTAACACCCTGCCACTATATATAAAGGAGATGAAGAGAGAGGAAATTTTTTTTTGCCAGAAATCAATTGTCAAACTAAGTTAAGGAGGAATAGAATCAGACTCAGAATACTCTTTGTAGTATCCTGGATTGTTGTGGATATACTGGTAACTACCTGGAGCATTTCTTGGAGTTCTTAGAGGGTATAGTTTTCTGAAGAATAGGGAAAGTTTTAAGGAACATTGACTTGGAAAACTGAACTTTTACTCTTCAAACTAAAGTAAAAGCCTTTAGCTGTTACTGAGGGAGTTTCTTTGTTTAGGGAACCTCTCTCAGCTTCCAGATAATATCAGTCGATCTGTGGTATTGAAAAGTATGTCCTATATTTAGTATGGGTTGTGAGAGGGAAGTTTTGTGTTGGTGTTTTTTGAGAAACAACCATAAGATGATGCCAATAAACTCCTGTGTTTTGCTGGGAAAAGGGCTCTAAGGGGAAAGAATTTATGGGAATAGTGCATTAAGAAGGGTTGTACCATCCCAGTTTTTAGCTATTTTTTTGTTGAGCATTTCAAGAGGGAAATTTGAGTGTCTTGTTTGATATGAGTTATCAGCTAAATAAGATGGGCTTGCTTTTCCTGGAAATTCATTGCGTTGTTGTTTACTTCAGTCATTCAGAAATATCTGCAATGAGTCTGAAGTGAATCTAAAACCAGATTAAAATATACAGATAACATAATAGACAAAACCTTGGAAACATGAGTGCAAAACAAGACAGGTGTCTTTTCAAGGCAAGGAGTGCTGGTGTCTGGGGGGAAGAGGAGGGAGAATGCCGTTGAAAAACCACAGATGGGTCCTGGCAAGCCTGCAAGAACAGACTGTGATTGAAGGGCATCAGACAGAGATTTCAGGTTTCACTTTAGGAGGTGATGCCAGGGTGGAGTAGGGCAGCAGTGCCACAGACAGGGTCACTGGGCAGAGAACACTGAGCTTGGGTGGGGGGCTGTGAGAGGGAGGGGTGCTTGGACACAGGGGCTCTGAGGAAGAAGGAATAGGAATGTCCATCAGCATCAGAGCTGATCCACTGGAGCTGTAGAACTGAGGGTAAACAAACAGCCAATTTCCTCACAGTTTTCCCATTCCCTTTCTCCCACTGGTGCTTGCTGCAGCATCCAGCACTGCTGTGTGCATTTTGCCTTCTCTCACTGGTAGCCAGAAGCCTCAACTTTGCAGCATTGCTGTCTGGTTGGCCTCTTGTCTGAACAGTCTCTACCGCTCTCCTGTTGTTGTTCTTCTTCTTCTTCTTTTCCTTCTTTCTTCCTCCTTCTTCTTCCTTCTTCTTCGTCTTCTTCGTCTTCTTCATCTTCATCTTCTTCCTCTTCTTATCTCTTTCCCTGTCTCCTTTTAACTGCAGTAACTTTCTCTTTTTCAATATTAATGTTTCCTTGCACCAATCTAACCTGCTTCAGTCAGTCTGTGGTGTGACTGCATTCCTCTGTGGTAAGTCTCTGGACACAGCAAAGCTCTCACTCTGGGCATTTGGCTTTTTTTTTGGTTTGTTGGAGGGTGGATGTTGTCAGATCATTCAGAGAGACCCAATAACAGCTTCTGCACCTCTCTCATGAGGGAACTGTAGGAATTTTGACTGAAGTGAGGACAGTCTTACAAATGGAGCTTGGGACCCCTTTTACATGACCAGGGTTTTTAATATGTCATTACTGTGGCTGCTGCAGTCTTTACAGGAGGTTTGTTGTTGGTATTGCCCTGTAATGTTAGCAAAGCCAAACTGACACATGTTCAGTTGCTTTCCAGCAGTTCCCAAACCAGGTTTTTTTCTTTTTCTGCCAGCAATGATGTCTCAATGAACCACACAACTGTAGTGGAGTTTGTCCTCCTGGGACTGGCTAACAGCCGCCGTTGGGAGATCACCCTCTTTGTGTTCCTTGGCATTGCCTATCTCTTGATCCTGCTTGGAAACATTTCTGTCATCAGCATCACTCTCACCAGTAACTTCCTTCAGACCCCCATGTACTACTTCCTCAGGAATTTTGCCCTTCTGGAAATCACTTTCACCTCCACGTTCCTTCCCAGCACCCTGTACAGCCTCCTGACAGAGAGGAAGACAATTTCCCTGCCTGGCTGTTTCCTCCAGATGCTGTTTTTCTACTGCCTGGGCACCTGCACCCTTTTCTACATGGCAGTGATGTCCCTGGACCGCTATGTTGCCATCTGCCACCCTTTGCACTACCCAGCCATCATGAACAGCAGATTTTGCCTGCAGCTGATCCTGGGCTGCTGGGCAGTGACTTTTCTCCTGATGTTTCCCCCCACCATCATGACAGTGCAGTTGCCATTCTGTGGTCCCAATGTCATGAACCACTTTTACTGTGACGCTTCCCTGTTGTTGCAGCTGTCCTGCACAGACACAGGCTTCATCGAAGAGCTGATGTTCATCATACTCATCATCATCCTCCCTGGCACCCTGATAGTAACTGCTGTTTCTTATGGCTGCATTATTGTCACCATCTTGCATATCCCATCATCTGCAGGTAGGAGGAAGGCATTTTCCACGTGCTCAGCTCACCTCATGGTGGTGATGGTGTTTTACAGCACGTGTATTTACAGGTACATCCGCCCGGCCCAGAGAGGTGGGAAGGACTCTGACAAAGTTCTGTCTTTGTTCTTCTCTGTGCTGACTCAGACTCTCAACCCTTACATCTACTCACTCAGGAACAGGCAAGTCAAGCAAGCTTTGAAGGAGAGAATTCTGAAGTTTTCTGGCTCCCTGAGGCAGATGTGAACTGTGGAGTCCTGTATTTTCTGGGTCCCCCAATGCCGGAAGGAAATGAAGGAATCTGACTCCATGTTCTTAGAAGGCTAATTTATGATTTTGTGATATATTATATTATATTATATTATATTATATTATATTATATTATATTAATTATAGAATGCTACACTAAAACTATACTAAACTATACTAAAGAATACAGAAAGGATACAGAGAGAAAGCTGACAGATACTAATGAAAAACTCGTGACTCCCTCCAGAGTCCTACACACCTTGGCCCCTGACTGGTCATTAAGTAAAAACAATTCACATGAAACCAGTGAAACAATCACCTACCACATTCCAAAGCAGCAAAACACAGGAGAAGCAAATGAGATAATATTGTTTTCCTTTTTCTCTGAGGCTTCTCAGCTTCCCTGGAAAGAAATCCTGGTGAAAAGATTTTTCCAGAAAATATGACAGCGACAGTGGAGTAGCCCATCCAAGTATCTGAATTGTTTCCTAGATGCAACATCTGTATTGTGAATTAAAGATGCTGATTTCAAATGGTTTATGATTTCAAGATGTTATGTAATTCCTCCTGTTGGGAATGAAAATATGCCAGCACAGAAAGGATTTTCTAATCTTCTGTTACCTGGCATCAGCTTTGCCTCAGCATTTCCCCCTTTCTGGGATGGGTTAGCCTTAGTGAGTAACCAAATTCCTACTCACACCTTCCACCCCACAGTGGGAAAAGAGGAAAAACAGAAACAAAAACTATCATAGATTGAGATAAAGACAGAGAGATTTCCAAATTCTACCAGGAGTGAAACATACTGGATTTGGGGTAAACCAATGTAATTTATTGCCAACTAAGATAGCTTAGATTGTGGGAATCTAAATAGTAAACACCTGAATAAACAAATTCATTCGTTCATTCCAGAGTACTCCAGCACTGTCCCCAGCACACGGGGGAAGTGGGGAGGGTTATGGGCAGTCCATGGGGTTTCCCCTCTGCTGCTTCTTTCCTCTCACACTTGTCCTCTGCCCCAGTGTAGGTTCTCCACAGGCTACAGAGAACACACTGAGCTACCATGCCACAAAGCAAGTACAGAAATACCATTCTTATTAATATTTTCATTTTTAGAACGTCAGCTTCCACAAAGCTGTGTTTACAATCAGTACCATACACACTGAACCCATCAACAGGATTCCTTTTCCTCCCTCTGATTCAGTAGAGAATAATCCTTGATCCCAAATACAATAATCTTTGATCCCAAGCACAATTCATGGAACATTTTGTTTCAGTCTTAGCTGCAAAGGCATTTCCAGGTTTGGGGCTGGCTTTGGCTGTGTATAGTGAATACAGGAATCTCCACCAGTAATTTTTACAGCTGTGTGGATAGTCAGGGGAACTTGGAATGGTCCTTTCATTTCTGCTTGAGTGGTTCTTTGCTCCAAGTCTGGGCATATCCCCAGTCTCCTGGACAGTGAGAGTGTGGTTGAACACCCAAGGTCACTGATGATGCTAAAACAATAAACCTATGCAAGGATGAGAGTATTCTTTCCCAAAGTTCCCCAAACCCCCTCAAACTGTGATTCCTTCCTGTGTGTTTTCCCCTGGGTATAATTACAGCCTGACATCATCTCCCATAGAGGATTTCATGTGGAATTACCTTCTCCTTGGAGCACGGCTGAATTCTAATTCTCAGCAATGCCAGGGGAAGAGCCTGTGGCCACTGGAGTGATGCTTCCTGTCCAGTCTGGCCAGTGGTCTTGTTGAGCCTCATGGTGTTGGTCCTCTGGACACTGACTGTTCCCACTGACTGTGACAGGTGTGAGTGTCTGCAGAGAGGCTCTTCGTGTGTGCAAAAATATTTAATGTAACAATTGACACCAGATCCCTGGAAGATCACTTTTTCATAAACAAATGACAGACAGGAGACTACCAATCCCTAAAAAGAAAAACAAACAAACAAGCCACCCTACAAAAATAATAATGAGAGAGGAGATAAGAGGGAGAAGAAAAGAAGATAAATGTGTAGTTATAGTCATTAACATTGCATTAAAATTTAAAAAAATAAAAACATTTCTTCTCATTATTTCCTTCAGTACCTGTTGTATTTTCTAGTTTATTCTGGCTTTAACCCCATTTGCCTGAATGGTGTTTAGTCACCAGCACTCACTCCCCTGGCAGAGTGGGAACAGAATTGGAAAAAGGTGAAGCAGTGAGATAAGAATAGTTTAATCACTGAAATAAAGTAAAATATAATACTAACAATGATAGTAATGGAACAGAGAGGGAGGAATAAAGTCCAAAGGAATCAAGGTGTGCACAGCACAATTCCTGTCCTGACCAGGGGCCAGCCCATCCCTGAGCAGTGACCAGTGCCTCCCAGCCAGCCCTGCCCAGTTCATGTACTGGGAATGTGTTCTGGGGTGTGGAAGATCCCTTTGGCTGTTACGTTCGTATTTTCTGAAAAATCCCTTTGCCCAGGATTTTTCTCCTGGGAAGCTGAGAAGACTCAGAGAAAAAGAAAAACAATACTATCTCATTTGCTTCTCCTGAGTTTTGCTCCTTTGGAATGTGTTTGGAGATTGTTTACCCACAGGTGATTGTTTCATTGGATCTGCTGTGAGTTGTTTTGTCTCATTGCCAACTGGGGCCAAGCTGTGTCAGGACTCTGGAAAGAGCCACAAGTTTTCATTATTATCTTTTTAGCATTCTGTAAGTATCCTTTCTGTATTTTTAGTATAGTTTAGCATAGCATTATTTAATATTTTATCATATCATATTATGTCATCTCATATAATAATAAATTAGCCTTCTGAGAATATAGAGTCAGATTCATCATTCCTTCCTTTGTCTGGACACCGTGCAAATACAATATTTGGCCAATTCAGGTCAGTTGTCCTGCTCCCCCCTGGCTTCTCATTCGCCTGCTCACAGGCAGAGCCTGGCAAACTGAACACTTGATTTGAGTGAACACTAACCCGTCCATGTGTTATCAATATTATTCCTGTACTCAATCCAAACCACAGCATTGCTGCAGCTACTAAGAGGAAAATAATCTCTGTGCTAGCTGAAACCAGGGCAAAATAGCATTTGATGATGAAATGGGCACCCACTCAAGAATTCCCCTCTCTTCCTTTCTTCTTTAGATTGAAGATTTCTAAATCATAGCTTGTGTCTGTTGGCCAGAGTATCAACATTCTCTGACCCTGCAGGCGTCAAAAATATTGCCAAGGGAGGAAAGTCATACCATTCCTTATTTTCCTCAATTTTTTTTCTGGATATTTCAGGTTTTTATAAAGTTTGGTATCCAGAAATATTAATCAATCTTTACAATTCTTAGAAAATATGTCTTAACAGTTTTCCACTGGTTGTATTGGTCTGGTGTGGTTGCAAGCCATGGTTGTCAAAACATCCTGCTGCAATTCTGTGGGATGCTTTCCAAATCCAAGGAAATTATTTTGTTACAAAATTTGCAGAAGGAAAAATGAAACATACCCAATGATCTCTCTCACAGATTATTGTCTGGAGAATGTGCAAGAACTGCTTAAAAAGAAAATAAATAGTAGAACCAAGTGATGGTAACAGTGTAATCTTTCCTCTGTAATCTCAATAAAAGTGATAATGGATCAATGATGAAATGTAGTTCTTGATGCTTTACAGGCTGTGATGCATTTCTTCTTGAATTTGATGGCAAATGGTGAATGTAGAAATACAACAGTCATCACAGCATTTCTGACCCTGGAATTTGGGAACATCCCAGAAATGCCATCTTTTGTCTTCCTCCTTTCCTTGTTTTTTCCACCTGCTTTTCCCACCTCGTTGTTACTACACTTTTTAATGGAATCTTACTAAGTGTCCTACCAACAACTAGGACTCTCAAAGCACTGATTAATCTTCTCAGTTTTTTACACTGTTGCTACTCCTATGCTCATCTACAGTCTGACAAATAGAGAAGTGAAGGATACTCTGAGCAAAGTGGTCAAGAAATGTGAATATTTCCTAAAGCTTAGGGAACTTAAGCATTTTCCCCCCTAAAAGACAATAGAAGAAAATAATGTATTTGAGAAAAGCTTCTCATTAAATATTTAGCCCTCAGAGCCTGTGACACTTGCCCTTGGCTTTTTACTATCAAATTGGCTAAATTGAGTGATTTTAATTGCTCAAAGTGAGAACAAGGCACTTTTCTGTGGGAAAGGGTTCTCTCTTTATGAATTTCACCAGTTGCCTGGGTGTCCAGATTTCATCTAAGCAGTGATTTCCCACATCAGCTGATTGCAATCCCACTCTTCTACGCAGAGTCCTGTTTCACTTTGTCAGAGTGAAAAGGACAGCTGAATCTTTAGATTTAAGGAATAATTTTTTTAGACAGTTAAAGATAGGTCTAAAGATGAATGAATCAAATTCAGAGGGAACAATCCAATCTCTTGTTTGAAGTAACTATACCAACATGACTACAATTGTCTCAGTGGGTGTGAATGCTACACAGCTGCAAGTGGGAATATTTTTTCAAAAGTCAAATTACATGTGAAAACTCTTAACTGGTTCCACACTTTTAGACATTTCATATTCATATTAGTTTGTAATTGTCATCTCTGTGGTTTTCAGCCATTTATGTGAACTTCAAAACTTTTCTTTTCTAAGCCAAACACTGATGGCAAAAATCAACACGAGTTCTACAGCCATGCCTTGCCCAGCATCCTCCTTAAGGTTTATCTCACTGAGCAGAGAGGGATGTGCTAAAGCTCTGATGGAGCAGCACCCCAGAGGACAGGGCCTGGGGTGCTGCATTTAAACCTGGATGTTTGAATGCAGGGCTCACCCAGAGCGGGCTGGAGGGAGGGAGCTGGGAGCTGGGGTGGCTGCTGGGCCCTCAAGGGGTCGGCACTGTGGGTTGCAGTCACTGTGTGTTGCTGTCACTGTGTGTGTTGCAATGTTGCTGCCACTGTGTTGCAGTTACTCTGTTGCAGTCACTGTGCATTGCAGTGACAGTGATACAATGAGAGTGTTGCAGTCACTGTTGCAGTGACTGTATTGCAGTCACATTGTTTCACTGACAGTGTTGCAGTCATTGTGCATTGCAGTGACTATCGCCATAAAGTACTGCAGTAACAGTGTTGCGGTCACTGTGTTGCAGTCACTGTGTATGTTGCAGTGACAGTGTTGCTGTAGTGCATTGCAGTGACTGTTGCAGTAACAATGTTGCACACTGTGTTTCAGTGATGCTGTTGCAGTCGCTCTGTTGCAATCATTATGTGTGCAGTGACAGTGCTGCAACCACTTTGTTGCAGTCACTATGCATTGCAGTGAGTGTTGCTGTGACAGCGTTGCGGTCACTCTGTTGCAGTCACTGTTGCAGTCACTGAGCATTGCAGCGAGTGTTGCAGTCCCTCTGTTGCAGCCACAGCATTGCAGCAGCAGTTCTGGGCTGAGCCCTGCAGCTGACACCTGCAGAGCAGGCTGTGCCTCTGCCTGTGGTTTGCAAGAGCCGGTTTGGGTCTGTTCCCTCCTTTGCCCTGCCTGGGGGTGGGTTGCTGACAGACAGCACCACCCTGGCACTGCCTGGGCCTGCTGCTGGACTTCTGAGAGGGAAGGTTGGTGCAGAAGTTGGAGGCTTGCTGAGCTGTCTGTAATCAAAGTCTGTGAGTCTGTGCCTTAATGAGCCCTGCTGGGAACACTTTGTCCAACTCTGTTTCTGGTCTCTCACCTCGCACTGGGCTCTGTTAAAGCTCCCAGTAAGTTTGTTCCTGCTTCTGCCTTGTCATTTCCTCAGGGCACCTTGCCAGACTGTGCCACAGCCACGAGGAGCTGGGAGCTGGTACCACAGTCCTGCAGGGGCTCATTAAAATCTGACAGCCATAATGAGCTCTGTGGTTGTTCTTGTGCTGGAAGCATTGTGTGGTTAATTAGGGAGCTCCCAGCTGTGTTTCAGTGAATACCTACAGCTTAATTTCTCTTTGTCTTTTGTTCTAATTACATGTGACAGGGAGAATGGAAATGGAAACATTTTAATAGGGAATTAGTCCTGTTTATACCCTGGTGGGAATCAGGCACAGAGAGGAAAATATCTTTGGGATCAAGCAGGGAGAGACCTGAGTCAAAGTTTGATTAATGTGCTGGCAATAAGACAATTCTAATTCCAGCCTCTTCTCCTGTTACTGCAACCCACAGCAGTGCCAAAGGCTTTGTTTGCAAAGCCTTTCTCTGCTCTAATTAGCACTACCTTTACCTGCTGTACTAATTATACACAGAGACAGAAGCAATATTCATCACCATTGCAAAAGGCTTTCAAGGCCTTTTTAAATGATTGAAAGCAAAAAAATCGTAATTAACAAATAATGTCATATATTTTACTCTGACCCCCCTGCACTCCAGTTTTCCCAGGACATGAACCCTGAAAAGAACTGGTTCACTGAGGAGATGGACAGGTGATAGAAATTTTCAGGCACAATTAGAACAAGAAATATTTAAACAATGAATTAGGAAAAACTGAATATCTGCCTGGAAATCAGGATGAGTCCTCTGTCACTCAGATGTCTGTACTGGGGCCTGTTGCAGTACTAAAAGGCCAATACTTTTAAGTTAAAAGACAGTATATAAACCACTTAGTTATTAGAATATATATAAAGAAGATTATTAGCATCTTAATTATTAGATTAGACCTAAGAAAGACATTTTTGATGATGAGGGTGTCAAAACAATTAAATGGGCTGCCCAGAGAGCTTTAGATGCCCCATCCCTGGAAACATTCAAGGTTGGATGGGGCTCTGAGTAACTTGGTCTAGCAGAAAGTGTCCCTGCTCATTGCACAGGGGATGAATTAGATGATTTCTTATTACTCAAATTATTCTAGGATGCTGTTTCCAGTACCTTGAGGGAGGTGATCCTTCCTCTCTACTCAGCACTAGTGAGGTGGCACCTGGAGTACCATGGGCAGTTCTGAGCTCCCAGTAAAAGAGACACAGATGTGCTGGGGAGAGTTCAACAAAGTGGCATGGAGTGGTGAAGGGACTGGAACATCTCTCCTACAGGGAATGCCTGAGCTTTTACCCTGGAAAGAGCAGGTTGTGGTGGGATATTATCCATGGATGTAAGTCTCTGAAGATAGGATAGACGTGGGAGACATACACATTTATTTCAGAGTGGTGTACAGCGACAGGACAAGAGCCAATGGGCACAAACTGAAACACGAGAGGCTCTGTCTGAGCATTCAGCAAACACATCCATCTGTGAGGGTGACCAAGCACTGCTACAGGTTGGTCAGAGAGGTTGTGGTGTCTCCAGGCTCGGAGATGTTCCAAAAACACCTGGAACTGGTCCTGAGCAGTTGGTGCTTTAGGTGGCCAGACAACTACTGAAGGTCTTTTCTCACCTCGACCATTTTGTGTGACTCTAGGGCAGTGTCAGCGTGCAGCAGAGTAGAAACAGCTCCAATTCATGCTCTGGTTGCTCTGGTGACCATCTGCATGCAGGGTTTCCCATCCGTGATCAGTGGTTTGCAGACAGTGTCTTCAGGGTGGGGAAGGCTATAGTGGTTGCAGCACAAAGGTGGGGCGATACCACCAGAGCAGGAAAGGGAAGTGGTGGTGAGCAGGGATGTGGTGGTGAGCAGGGATGTGGTGTTCAGCACGGTGACCTCCGTGAGAACAGAGCAGGGGCTGCCTTCACACTGCTCTGACACCAGACACAAAGAGTTCCAGGGGTGTGATTATGGGCCCACATTGAGCCAGGGTTAAGCCAATCAATGAAACTGGTGGTGCCTCTCCAAAAATAAATTTGTAAAAGACTGCTTTTGCCTCAGCCATATTTGACATTTTCTATCCCACCACCACACCACAAGGGCACCTCCTGGCCCAGGCAGGTCTGATCATGTGATCCAGTGGGAGAAAGTTCCCAGTTCTACCCACAGGCATTTTACAGGTGTAAAGAGCTGTAAACAGGTTGGCTGGTCTTTAGTCTGTCTAAGCATCCTAAGAGGGTTTCAGATTGGTACTGGAAACCCATCTGATCTCCCTTTGCAGGTGGAGGTGACTCTGTTTCTGAAAGCCTGGATAAATGTTCTGTACAGGCTGTGCCTGCTGGCTGGACTGCAAGAGGCTGATGGAGACAAGGGAAGCATTTGGGGACTGAGACCTGTCCTGCATGTCCCACCTATGCCCAGCGTCTCCCAGAGTGTCATCTCCTCATGCTCCCACTCAGGGTTTGCATCCAGCTCCCAAGAAGGCTGCAGACACAACAGAGTTTGAACATGCTTTTATTGATGGTCAGAAACAGAGCTGGGGCAGCAGTGGGAGGAAGGGAGCACTGGGAAGCTGGCTGTACTTGGGACCTGCATTTGGACCTTGCCATGGACACTCTCCTCAGTGCCAAAGCTGTGCCTGCACCACGGGGACTTCTTTGACTTCACTTCAGCTGCCCCTGGGGGCTTCTTGATGCATTGTGGAGAAGGGCACTGAGCATTTTAATCAGAGAATGGAGAGTAAGGAATATCTTGGAGTGCAAATCTCCTCAGCTGCTCACGTATCCAGGGTTCAAAGTATGAGATCCTGGTGAATACCTCAGGGAAGCGGTGGCGTTTACGTGCATGAGAAACAATGCCATGAGCCTTCTTATTGCAGACTAATGGGCCACCAGAATCACCCTGTGTCATGAAAGGAGTGAGAGGGGTCAGACATGCCACAGCTCAGCTCTCCCTGCCTTTAGGAGCAAGTTTCCTCTTCCCTCCCTTCATGTGAAGAACCTCCTCTTCCAAGCACCTCCCTCCCTCCAGACCCAGCTCTCAGGGTCTGTAGCTGCCTCACTGCTCCTCTGAGCCCACCCATGAAACAATTCAGTCTTGGAAGTTCTTTAAGATTCAAAAACTCCAAAAGAACACGGACCTACTTTAGACATAGGGAAATATCTAAGCCATGCTCGCAAGGATATCACCAGGAGGCTGGGTAGAACATCCCCAAGTAAGTAAAAAAGCAAATGTTGCTGATAGCTGGAAAATGCGCCCCAATTTAGGGAGCACATCAGCCTCAGAGCTTCTGTGAGCACCCCCAGCTCATCATTCAGAAGGTCCTGGTTCATTTTGGTGTCCTTTTATTTTCACCTGAGAACCAAGCTGACTGTCCAGTCCCAACCTCCTCCCTAGCTTGCAGCCCAAAACAGCACTTACCCTGCCAGATGCTTTTTTACTGTATTCATCACCAACACAGATCATGGACTGACGCTGGTAGTTTTTGAAAAGCTGCTGACATATTTCCTCCTTTTGCACCTTCAGTTCCACCTCCCTCAACACATTACTCCTGTTCCCTGTGTCAGATGTCAAGCCCCAGCCAGACACCCTACATAAAGCCCCTTCTCTCAGATGTTCATTTCTCCTGGGTATGGAGATAAATTGCACATTCTCATTGATCCTGGCTCTTGGCTTCAGCTGTCATGCAGAGAGAACACGGGGTTAGAGCCAACAAAGGATGAGGAGCAAGTTCAGAATTTGGGGAGGTGACCACGGGGAGATCCCTGAGGAAGGAAGGATGAGTTGGGTCATACCTTCAGCAGCACAATGTCATTTTTAACGTAATCAGGGGAGGACTGATAGTCGGGATGGATGACCCATTGTCCAACACGGATCTTCTGCTGGCTCTGCTCGCGGCTGGTCACGTCGTGGGCTCCCAGAATCACAGTGACCTTCACTGTCCTGCCAGGAAACACCAACACATCCCAGCTGCATTGACAGGGATACAGCCCTCAGGACAGGTGGTTGGAGGGAGAAACCTCCCCAGAGCAGCTCTCAGAAAGTTCTCCTCTCCCACCTGGGCTGTGGTAATCACATGTCCTCTAAACAGAGAGAGAAACAGACTTTCCCAGGATTTTCCTGGGGAAGGCAGTGAGAAAGCTCAGAGAAAGAATTAGAAACTGTTCTTATCTTAATTTGCTGCGCCCATTGTTGTGCACATGTGGAATGTGTTATAGAAATTATTTACCAAAGAGTAATTCCTTAATTAGACCCTAGTGATAGCGTTTTGATTCATTAGCCAATTAGATCCATCTGTGTATCAGCCTGTCTAACAAGAACAATCAGTTTTTTCTTAGAAGTATAGAATAATACAGTGTAGTAGTATAATATACCTTAATAAAACATTTGATCAACCTTCTACAATTATAGAGTCAACACTCATTATTCCCCATACAAGAGCTCACTACCACTAACCTGGGTTCCTTCAGCAGCCCATCTGTGGATCCCTCACCCCACACTGACACAGGTGGGAGCTGCCCCGTGCTGAGGACAAAGGGAAGCAGGGCAGGGGGACCCTGGACCCCTTCTCCAGCAGCAGCTCTAAGCTTCATGGCTTAGAGGAACCATGGGAGGAGCCATGACCCTGGAGACCCTGGGAGCATTCCTGTATCCCAAGGTCACTCAGCCCCTGGCAAACAATTCCTGCACTCACAGAGGGGAGCTCAGCTCCAGAGATCCTTGCTCTGCCTGAAGAGACATGGGGCAATGTTTCAGCCCAGACCAGGGCCCCTGGCACGATGTGAGACTGGAAAAAATTACCTGTACAAGAACAATGGAGTCTTACCCAATTTTATCCACACAGTGAGCTGCTGAGAGCACTGCATCTGGGCGAATCAGGAACCCTCCACAGTAACTAGTTTTTGAGCCACTCTTAATTTCTAAACGAGCCATGTAGGGTCTGGAGTGAGGCTTAACTTCCCTTCCACCAATGATCCTTCCTGGAAGAGAGATGGGAAATGTTAATATGAATGTTAAATATAAATGTTAATGTGCTGCTGTTTCCTGTCAAGTTTGGGGCTGCATGAAAGGAAAGGATCATCCTCTAAAGCCATGTGCCAGTGATCCCAACAACTCTCCTTCCTGGGGCTGTCCAAAGCATTGCTGGGGAACAATGGAGAGAAAGGCTGAGCTGGGAGATGAGAGGACAGAGGAAAGTAGGAGAATAGAGATAGGAGAGAAGGTGAGGCAGCATCCTTGCCTGAGATGGACTACTCAGTGTCCATCTGTGCCTTTGCATGTTCCTGAGTCCCATCTCTGTGTACTCACCAGCCCCAGCCCAGGGCAGAAGGACAAAAGCATTTGTGAGCAGAAGGAGCAGCAGCATCTCCCACCACTGTCCTGATGAGCCAAAGCAGTAGCTGTGGCCAGGCAGGAGACAGGTACAGAAGGGCAGGTACAGAACCTCTATATATGTCATGTGGAGCTGACACAGGAAACCTCAGCCTGCCTGTGGCCTTGTCATTTACTGCTTTTGTTGTAACAACCCCCAGACTGTGGCTTGGTGAGGGGCTTATGACACATTTTCTGCATTTTTGTCATAAACTTCTCAAAAAGAGGGAGAGATCTGGGCTGGTTCAGAGCACAGAGGGAGAGGAATGGGGTGTCTGTGGTGTGCAAATCCCATCGGAGATCTTTGGACAGAGCCCCTGGAACCCTGCATGTGGATTGCTTCCATCTGGATTTCTTTTTGTTTTTTGTTTTCCCCCCATCCTCTCATAGCAATGGGGAGAGCTGGCCAGGGCCAGGCAGAGGTTCTGGTTTTTTATCAGACAGGCTGGCTGCCATCAGAGGTGTTTTTGTGAAATCAGAAATCACCAATCAGGGTCGCTAAGGGACAAGGCCAGTGGAGCCTCATGGCCTCAACCCTGGTGCTCCAGCAGATCTGACAAGTCCATGGTGATGAGGAACTCTGAGGTCCAGCTGGGAAGGCATTCTGTGAGCCCAGCAGGTGCCCTGGGCAGGTGCAGGGCTGGCTGGGACACAGCTGGAGCTCAGGTGAGGACCAGGCTCAGGGTGTCCCCATGAGAAGGGAGCAGCCCTGCCTGGGGCCTCTCTAAGTCCCCAGCAGCTCTGGCTCAGTGTTCCAGCCTGGAAGGGACTCAGCCCCTGTTCCCCTGACCCTCCTTTGGCCAGGAGCCCAGTGAAACCTCCAGGATATTCCCAATTTTACATGGCTTTGAGCCAGAAAAGCCCACCAATAAATCCTCCACAGCACACTGGCATTGCCCCTTACCCTATGTTCTAAATAAACCATGAGCGGATGTCACATCTTGGAAACAATAAACTGCATTTTGAAGAGCCGCCTGAAGTCCTGCATCTCTCATCTCAGGCTCTTGCCGTCCCACATGTCACAGTTTCACCCCTGACAGAACACTTTTGATTTTCCTCATTTCTCGTGTCTTTTCCCAGGCAGGCAGCTCTGCTGCATCCCGCGTCCGCCGGCGAGCACAACCCTGGGACCAGGGCAGCTGGGAGCATTTCAATGAATAAAAAAAGGGATGGGTGTGACTGGAGTGCCCAAAAAACAAAGGAAATAATAAAGGAAAATATTTTCCTTTTAAAAAAAGAAAAAATGCACTAACAATAAATACATAAAAACAAAAACATAAGCTGCACACTGTAGGGAGCTCTTCCAGAAGACAACAAAATTAGGCAAAGGCAAATATAAAGGACAGGGAACCAATGAACAAAGAGAAACAGAAACAATACCTTATATAGAACACAAGATTAACCAATCAGAAAGCAGTATTCATAACATAACCTTCTAAGGAATAACTTAATCTGCATAACTGCTCCCATCATTCCTTTCTTCCCACCCTAAGTTGTTTACACTTTTCAGGGCCTGAAGCGGTAAAGTGTCCTTGAATTTCAGGCCTGGAGGGATTGTTCTGTCTGCCCGAAATGTGAAGACAGTGAATACCCTATATGGAGTTTAGAATTCTACAGTATGCAGTACAGGATTTGAAAAATACAAAACTAAAATCCTAAGGCATCATGGCACACACTGGCTACATGAAAGGGAAGAAAGTGCTGCACCTAGAGAGGGGTATTATGGGGTGGAATTTGGGTGGAAAGGGCTTTTAGGGGGTGGCAGATCACAGCCAATGTGCTGCAGGACTGGATGGAAAGTGTGGAGTGGGCATGTGCCAGACTGTGGGCACCCCTTGATCCCTTCAGGCCATGTCCCCATCCTCTTGACACCCAACTCTGAGCTATTTATATACATTTATGAGATTCCCTCTCATTCTTCCCTTCCTAGATTGAACATGCCCAGCTCCCACAGTCTTTCCTCATGAGAGATGCTCCAGTCCCTTGATCATTTTGTGGCCCCAGCTGGACCCTCTCCAGCAGCTCCTTTTCTTCCCTGTTCTGAGAGACCAGGCCTGGACACAGCACCCCAAGTGTGTCTCACCAGGGCTGAGCAGAGGGGCACAGTCCCCTCCTGGACCCTCTGGCCACATTCTTCATAATGCACCTCAGATCCTTTTGTCCCTCCTGGCGCCAAGGGCACACTGCCAGCTCATGGGCAACTTGTCACCCACCAAAACCCCCAGGTCCTTCCCTGCGGAGCTGCTCTCTGGCAGGTCAGCCCCAGTGGGGTTATTCCTCCCACAATGCAGGACCCTACACTTGTCCTTGCTGAACCTCTTTAGGTTTCTCTCTGCCCAAATCCCCAGCCTGTCAAGGTCACACTGAAAGACAGAACAGCCTCCAGTTCTGCATCATCAGCCAACTTGTTGAGGGTACATTCTGTGCCTTCTTAGATAAATGATCAGAAAAACAAAAAATCTGAGAGAAGGGCAACCGTTCCTCACACAAGTGATGAGGCTTATCTCTGCAAGACTGCTTTTGCCTCAGCCATATTTGACATTTTCTATCCCACCACCACACCACAAGGGCACCTCCTGGCCCAGGCAGGTCTGATCAGCTGATCCAGTGGGAGAAAGTTCCCAGTTCTACCCACATGCATTTTACAGGTGTAAAGAGCTGTAAACAGGTTGGCTGGTCTTTAGTCTGTCTAAGCATCCTAAGAGGGGTTCAGATTGGTACTGGAAACCCATCTGATCTCCCTTTGGAGGTGGAGATGCCTCTGTTTCTGAAAGCCTGGATAAATGTTCTGTACAGGCTGTGCCTGCTGGCTGGACTGCAAGAGGCTGATGGAGACAAGGGAAGCATTTGGGGACAGAGACCTGTCCTGCATGTCCCACCTATGCCCAGCATCTCCCAGAGTGTCATCTCCTCATGCTCCCACTCAGGGTTTGCATCCAGCTCCCAAGAAGGCTGCAGACACAACAGAGTTTGAACATGCTTTTATTGATGGCCAGAAGCAGAGCTGGAGCAGCAGTGGGAGGAAGGGAGCACTGGGAAGCTGGCTGTACTTGGGACCTGCATTTGGACCTTGCCATGGACACTCTCCTCAGTGCCAAAGCTGTGCCTGCACCACGGGGACTTCTTTGACTTCACTTCAGCTGCCCCTGGGGGCTTCTTGATGCATTGTGGAGAAGGGCACTTAGCATTTTAATCAGAGGATGGAGAGCAAGGAATATCTTGGAGTGCAAATCTCCTCAGCTGCTCACGTATCCAGGGTTCAAAGTATGAGATCCTGGTGAATACCTCAGGGAAGAGGTGGTCGTCATATCCATGAGAAACAATGCCATGAGCCTTCTTCTTGCAGACTAATGGGCCACCAGAATCACCCTGTGTCATGAAAGGAGTGAGAGGGGTCAGACATGCCACAGCTCAGCTCTCCCTGCCTTTAGGAGCAAGTTTCCTCTTCCCTCCCTTCATGTGAAGAACCTCCTCTTCCAAGCACCTCCTCCCTCCAGACCCAGCGCTCAGGGTCTGTAGCTGCCTCACTGCTCCTCTGAGCCCACCCATGAAACAATTCAGTCTTGGAAGCTCTTTGAGATTGAAAAGCTCAAAAGGAACATGAACGTACTTGAGGCACGGGTAAATACCTAAGCCATGCTAGCAAGGATATCACAAGGAATTTACACACCAAAGCACTGTCTAGGCTGGGTAGAACATCCCCAAGTAAGTAAAAAACCAAATGTTGCTGATAGTTGGAAAATGCACCCCAATTCAGGGAGCACATCAGCTTCAGAGCTTCTGTGAGCACCCCCAGCTCATCATTCTGAAGATCCTGGTTCATTGTGGTGTCCTTTTATTTACACCTGAGAACCAAGCTGACTGTCTAGTCCCAACCTCCTCCCTAGCTTGCAGCCCAGAAAAACACATACCTGGTAAGATGCTTTTTTACTGCATTCATCACCAACACAGATCATGGACTGACGCTGGTAGTCACTGGAACGCTGCTGACATATTTTCTCCTTTTGCACCTGCAGTTTCACCTCCCTCAACACATTACTCCTGTTTCCTTTGTCAGATGTCAAGCCCCAGCCAGACACCCTACATAAAGCTCCTTCTCTTAGATGTTCATTTCTCCTGGCAATGGAGATACATTGTACATTGTCGTTGATCTTGGCCAATGTCTTCAGCTGTCAGGCAGAGAGAACACGGGGTTAGAGCCAACAAAGGATGAGGAGCAAGTTCAGAATGTGGGGAGGTGATCACGGGGAGATCCCTCAGGCAGGAAGGATGTGTTGGACCATACCTTCAGCAGCACAATGTCATTTTTTAAGTCATCTGGGGAATATTCAGGATGGATGACCCATTGTCCAACACGGATCTTCTGCTGGCTCCGCTCTTGCCTGGTCACGTCGTGGGCTCCCAGAATCACTGTGACCCTCACTGTCCTGCCAGGAAACACCAACACATCCCAGCTGCATTGACAGGAACACAACCCGCTAGGGCAGTGGAGGAGGCAGCTGGTGGGAGAAACCTCCCCAGAGCAGCTCTCAGAAGTTGTCCTCTCTCACCTGGGTTCCTTCCCCAGCCCAGCTGTGGATCCCTCACCCCACACTGACACAGGTGGGAGCTGCCCCGTGCTGAGGACAAAGGGAAGCAGGGCAGGGGGACCCTGGACCCCTTCTCCAGCAGCAGTTCTAAGCCATGGGAGGAACCTTGACCCTGTGAGCATTTCTGTCCCCAAGGTCACTCAGCCCCTGGTAGACAATTCCTGCATTCACAGAGGAAAGCTCAGCTCCAGAGATCCCTGCTCTGCCTGAAGAGATATTGGGCACTATTTCAGCCCAGACCAGGGCTGAGAGACTCTGGGACTATGAGAGACTGGAAGAAATTACCTTTACAAGAAAGACAGGGTCTTACCCTTCTATATCCACACAGTGAGCTGCTGAGAGCACTGTGTCTGGGCGAATCAGGAACCCTCCACAGTAACCAGTTTGGGAGTTATTTTTAATTTCTAAATGAGCCATGTAGGGCCTGGAGTGGGGCTTAACTTCACTTCCACCAATGATCCTTCCTGGAAGAGAGATGGGAAATGTTAATATGAATGTTAAATATAAATGTTAATGTGCTGCTGTTTCCTGTCAAGTTTGGGGCTGCATGAAAGGAAAGGATCATCCTCTAAAGCCATGTGCCAGTGATCCCAACAACTCTCCTTCCTGGGGCTGTCCAAAGCATTGCTGGGGCACAATGGAGAGAAAGGCTGAGCTGGGAGATGAGAGGACAGAGGAAAGTAGGAGAATAGAGATAGGAGAGAAGGTGAGGCAGGAGCCTCGTCTAAGATGGACTACTCAGTGTCCATCTGTGCCTTTGCATGTTCCTGTCTAAGTCCCATCTCTGTGTACTCACCAGCCCCAGCCCAGGGCAGAAGCACAAAAGCATTTGTGAGCAGAAGGAGCAGCAGCATCTCCCACCACTGTCCTGATGAGCCAAAGCAGTAGCTGTGGCCAGGCAGGAGACAGGTACAGAAGGGCAGGTACAGAACCTCTATATATGTCATGTGGAGCTGACACAGGAAACCTCAGCCTGCCTGTGGCCTTGTCATTTACTGCTTTTGTTGTAACAACCCCCAGACTGTGGCTTGCTGAGGGGCTCATGACACATTCTCTGCATTTTTTTGTCACAATCTTCTCAAAAAGAGGGAGAGATCTGGGCTGGTTCAGAGCACAGAGGGAGAAATGGGGTGCCTGTTGAGTGCAAATCCCATCAGAGATCTTTGGACAGAGCCCCTGGAACCCTGCATGTGGATTGCTTCCATCTGGATTTCTTTTTGTTTTTGTTTTTTGTTTTTCCCCTATCCTCTCGTAGCAATGGGGAGAGCTGGCCAGGGCCAGGCAGAGGTTCTGGTTTTTATCAGAGGTGCTGGTGGTATCAGAGATGTCCTTGTGAAATCAGAAATCACCAATCAGGGTCACTAAGGGACAAGGCCAGTGGAGCCTCATGGCCTCAGCCCTGGTGTTCCAGCGGATCTGACAAGTCCATGGTGATGAGGAACTCTGAGGTCCAGCTGGGAAGGCATTCTGTGAGCCCAGCAAGTGCCCTGGGCAGGTGCAGGGCTGGCTGGGACACAGCTGGAGCTCAGGTGAGGACCAGGCTGAGGGTGTCCCCATGAGAAGGGAGCAGCCCTGCCTGGGGCCTCTCTGAGTCCCCAGCAGCTCTGGCTCAGTGTTCCAGCCTGGAAGGGACTCAGCCCCTGTTCCCCTGACCCTCCTTTGGCCAGGAGCCCAGTGAAACCTCCAGGATATTCCCAATTTTACATGGCTTTGGGCTAGAAAAGCCCACCAATAAATCCTCCACAGCACACTGGCATTGCCCCTTGCCCTGTGTTCTAAAAGGACCATGGGCTGTAGTTCCTGTCCTGGGGATCCTCCTGAAACCTGGTGGAAGGTGTAATTTCAGAAATAATGGGAGATCTGGCAAGTTCACATGAATTCCACCCTTAGAGTGTTTTTTTCCTCTCTGCTGACCACACAGGGGGATTGGCTCAGGAGATCACCAGCATTTGCCTGCCATCAGATGGCTACAGAAATGAAACCTGTGTTTGCTACCCTCTCTTGTGTGGATAAGAAGCAAATTCTGTGAAATTAAAATATTCAGTCATTGAATGCAGAAACTTCATTTCCCCTCTCACTTCAATCTCCTTTTTGTCATTGATCCCTTTGCCTTTAGTGTGAATTTGGTCCTCATTCTCTGGTTCTCTTATCAGCCTTTTCCCAGACCAGGCATCTCTGACCACATCAGGGGGTGATGCTGCTCACAGCTTCGGCAGGTTGGTACCAGGTACAGATTTAATTCTTGCAATTCCAGACAAATCTAATATTTATTTGATTGGATCTTTTTTCCTATGTAATGGGCGGGGGGAAGGGAAGGGAAGGGAAGGGAAGGGAAGGGAAGGGAAGGGAAGGGAAGGGAAGGGAAGGGAAGGGAAGGATTCACAGTTGACAAGCAGTCACTAAAAATCGAAGAATGAAATGTGAGTGGCTGGAGTTGAATGAAAACTCTCCCAGCAGAGGCAGCACTGCCCCTAAAGGCCCCAGTCCAATTAACAAAGGCAGCATCAGGCTAATTCTGCCCTTGGAGTCACACATCCCTTGATACTTCCAGGTGCTGCTCAGACCTTTCAGGTTAACAATGAGTCCCCAGCTGGTGAGGATGCAGAGTTCACAGCCTTGGGCATAGAAGAGATGAGATGCCTGTGTGTGGAGGAGTCCCTCTGGTCCCACTTTGCAGACAGTGAGGGAGGGCTCCCTCCCGAGCAGCATTTCAGTGCTGGTGTAAGGATGTTTGCCTGCCCACAGAGGGAGCACAGCTCTGAACAGCCATCCCTAACAGCTCTGAAATCAGATTAAATCAACCCCACCTCTAGGGGATTTAGGGATTTCAAGAGACTCTATTTAAGCAGCAGAGACAGCTCAGCTGTTCCCTTCATGGGCAAAAAATAGAGATGCTTTGAGGCCTCTCAGCTTTCAAATGAGTTGAAACAAATCTAACAAATTCCTTTTCTTCCTCTCTGTGAGACAAGTCCTTGGCTGACTTTCTATGGTATATGCCATGTGCTAATGTCAACAGATTGTTCCATCTGCAGCAGAAGAGCATCTGCATTTAAAATAATTTTAAATACTTTTAAAATAATTTAAATAATTTAAAATATCTTTTAATCTGCAGTGTAAGCTGACAGTAGGACTCATCAGCGCGACACCATCCCTAATGCAAGAAAACAAGGGAAATACTCCTATCAAAATTTGAATGACCCATTTTGGAGGCACTGGATGGCAGAATTGCTGCAGGTAGGACACTTTGCTTCAAAATCTTTATTGTGAATGTATAAAGAAAATCCAAGAAAGAGCTAAGGACAAAACTTAATAAAAAAAAAAAGAATTTTACTCTTTTTTTACACAAATTGCATAAACTGAGGGTTGTTTCTGAGAGGTGTTCTGAATTAGGGAATAAAAGGTGAACTGTCAGTAAAACATTGGCTGCTGTGAGTGCTGTTGACTTTAATAAAGAGCTAATGATCACAGCAATAGTCTAAACCTTTCACTTGGGCTTGGAGGGCAAAATCAGGTAGTTTCCTCTTCAGCTACATGGATCTGAGAAGTTAAAACCAGTGTGAATGTGTGCTGTCAGAGACTGCAAGGAATTTTTCATGTCATTCTCTATCTGTCATGCACAGGCTCTATTGAGATATCACTCCAAAAGTGTTCTTTCATCCCTGTGTTAATGGAAAGAGCCAAACCCAGAAAGATCCCTTCAAAATATATCAGAGCACCAAATGTCTGAGAATAGTGGGATTTTCCTTATTGTGCTTGTGTGTTAGAGTCATCTGTGGTGCCAGGATCCACAGCTTTGTGTTCATGTCAGAAAACCCAGGGGCAGAAGATGTCCTGTGTGAGTCACAGACACAGCAGTGTCACCGCATTTCTCCTCACAGAGAGAAGCAGGGCACAGTTCTTCCTAAGAATATTTCTGGGTTTCACATTCCCTGAACCTCAGAGAAAGGAAAAACAATTCTTATCTCATTTGCCGTGCCTGTGTTTGTGCCAAAGTAGACTGCAATATGGAGATTGTTCACCCAAAGTGTTTTGTTTCCTTGGCCAGGTGTGTGTGAGAGACACGAGATTCTGGGCAGTGGTGAACAAAGTTGGGTGCTTAGCAAATTCAGTTTAGATGAAATGTAATATAGTATAGAATATATAGTATAATAAAGTAATTAATTAGTCTTCTGATAAGATGGAGTCAGGTGCATCATTCCTCTCCCTCGTCAGGGGCAAAAATATCATCTGTAGAGCAGCCCAAGGGGTGGCTGGGGGTGGCAGAGCTGGGGACTGCTCTGGCTTGGAGCTGTGTCCTTCTCTGTGTGCCAGCTCTGCTGGTTGGTGCCTGTGTGTACAGAGCCAAAGGTGCTTCCCCCTCTGTTCTTGGACACATTTCTGGTGCCAAAATGCATTTTGTGCCTTGAGATTTGCTGCTGTAGGGCAGTGGCTGGTGGTCCCTTTGGTAAGAGATGCTGAGTCTGAAGGACACAGAATTAACCATCCTTTCTCCCCTGTGACAGGCTGATCTCTTCTCTTTGAGTGCCTCAGTTTCCCATCCTGGGCAGTGAGAAAACAGAGCTGGTCCAGCACTTTGTGAACATCCCTCACACAGAACCCTGCTCAGGGGAACGAGGCCACATGAGTCATGAACAGATGGTCCTGTGTTGTATTTGTGGGGTTCCCAGACAAAGGCAGGGATGATGAATGTGACTCCACGTTCTCAGAAGGCTCATTTATTATACTATATTAAATTAAAGAATACTAAACTATACTATACTAAAGAATACAGAAAGGATACTTACAGAAGGCTAAAAAGATAATAATGAAAACTACTGACTCTCTCCAGTCTCGACACAGCTTGGCCTTGATTGGCCATTGAGACAAAACAACTCACACCAGAATCTAATGAAACAATCACCTGTGGGTAAACAATCTCCAAACACATTCCAAAGCAGCAAAACACAGGAGAAGCAAATCAGATAACTATTGTTTTCCTTTTTCTCTGAGGCGTCTCCTTCCCAGGGGAAGAATCCTGGGTGAAGGAATTTTTCCAGAAAATAGGAATGTGACAGTCCTGAGCTTCACCCTCTGCCCTTCCTCACCATTCCTTATGGGTAGCTCTGCCTCGAGTTATTCCTCCTTCCTTTGCCTGCCTACAGACAGGGTTTTTGTTTGGTTTGCTTTGGTGCTGATTTCTTTGCTCTGTGGGTGTTTTGGTGGACAGGAGTTGGCTTAGGTCTTCCCTTCCCAGCTTCTCCTTGCTCCAATTGGGAGTGCTTTCCCCAAAGCTGGGCTCGTGGGAGGATTTCTGTCCCCCTGGCAGCTGGGGATTGATGTGAATGTGAGCCAAAGCCTCCCCCAGCCTGAACTTCCCTGGCTGCCATCTGAAGCTGAGTTGCTCTGAACTTCAGATGTCCTGGAGGAAGGCTGCCTGTCCTGTCAGCCCACTCAGGAGCAAAAACAGAGTGCAAGGAGCATCGCCCACTGCTCCCCTAGGTAGCAGAAGGGTTTTTCTGTCTTTCTGTAGTCTGTGGGTGTCTCAGTTGTCACCTGGGTGTTCCCCTGACTGCAGGAAGCACCTGTGGGAGCAGCTGGGAGCACAGAGCTGACATGTGGGGGGAGAGCAGATCCTCAGCAGCTAACCCTGCAGCGGTGATGGAGCCACCCCTACAATGCCAGCTCCTCTTGGTCAAAGGCTTGGTGACACCAGCAGACAATGACACTTGGAGGGCACTGGCACCATGCACTTCCAGCCACTGCCTTCTCAATGTGCTCAGCCCAGCCTGCTCTAGACTTCCACCCTTTGATCCAGCAGCTCTCCAGGCATCCCCAAGAGGCTCCTGGTTTGAAGCACTGTGATCCTGGTGCAGTGAGTACAGCTCTGACAGTCTGTCTGATTCCTCCCAGATGGAGCCAGCAGAGGAACAAGATGCAGGAAACCACACCCAGCTGACTGAATTCATCCTCTCTGGATTGTCCAGCCGCCCAGAACTCCAGCACTTGCTGTTCTTCACAATCTGCTTCATTTACAGCCTCTCATCGGAAACCTCCTCATCTGCACGGTCACAGCCCACCCCACCCTCCACACGCCCATGTACTTCTTCCTGCGCGTCCTGTCCTTCCTGGATATTTCCACAGCGTCAGTGGTTGTCCCCAAGATGCTGGCAAACATCCTGTCAGAGGAGAGGAGCATCTCCTACCTGGGCTGTGTCGCCCAGCTCTACTGTGTGGTGTTCCTGGCGGCCACTGAGTGGTACCTGCTGGCAGCCATGGCCTACGACCGCTACGTGGCCGTGTGCCGCCCGCTGAGGTACCCTGCCGTCATGAGCCCCAGGGCCTGCCTCTCCCTGCTGCTGCTCTGCTGCTGCAGTGGCAAGGTCGTGTCGGTGGTGCAGACAGCCTGGGTGTTCGCCCTGCCCCTCTGTGGGCCCAGGAGGATCAACTACTTCTTCTGTGACATCCCCCCGCTGGTGCTGCTGTCCTGCGCGGACACGTCGCGCTACGAGCGGCAGCTGCTCTCGGCCACGGTGCTCGTCATCTTCACGCCCTTCTGCCTCATCCTGCTGTCCTACGGCTGCATCATCTCCAGCGTCCTGAGGGTTTCCTCTGCAGAGAGCAGACGCAAGGCCTTCTCCACCTGTTCCTCACACCTTACCGTGGTAACGTTGTACTGCGCGAGTGGGACTTTGATTTACTTGCAGCCAAAATCCAGTAATTCACAAGAGGCTAAGAAAATCTTTGCTCTCATATACACAACTGTAATTCCCACTTTAAACCCCCTGATTTACAGCCTGAGGAATAAAGAAGTGAAAGAAGTACTAATCAGAGGGGTGGCTGTGTTGACAAAGAAATAAAGATTTTCTTGTCCATTAATGTGTGGATTAAAAACCTTATTTCCATTTTTGGTGAGTTCTGACTGTTTACTAGCTCAGTGGAAACTACAGGCACAAAGATCTGTTTCCCACTTGTAAATATTTTGTCTTTATTCTTTGCTTCAGAAGCAAATTATTTAGAATTTCTATCTCCATCTCTTCCATAGGAGTAAAATATATATATTTATTCTAAAACAGAGCACTTCCCATGTCTAATTCAGGTATTCAGGCTGCAACTCCTCACTTCATTGCAGGAGTTCTCCTCACCCTCTTACTGAATAAATACTTTTATTGTGAATTTTCCAGGCTAAGCATACACTAATTGGTAGAGACTACATATTTTGCTTTGCCTTTTTTTCCCCTTATTATATATTTTCCATTCCTTCCAGCAGAAAAGAGGTCCACTGAATGAAAGGGATAAGGAAATCAGTTCACTTCTTTCACAGCCTTGTTTTTCATTTGAGGTGTGAGGAAAGTGAAGGAAAGGAAGATGAACTGATGGTCATTCCTTATTTCCAGGAAGAACTCAGCATTTAATGCAGTGCAGTGCCCACACCCTCCAAGCACCATGGAGTCTGAGCCATGGGAAAGAGAACTGCAAATCCCAGTTGGAGAAATTCATCCAGGCTTGGAAAGAAGAGTTTCCAGAAGATTATCTGAGACAGAGGATTAGCACACAGAGAAAAGGGCTGCTACAGCCTGGAGTATTTATTTGGGGGGGTTTTGCAGTTTATTCTGGATAGAAGAGGTGCTCTGGCTCAGTGAATAGCCTGGCCAGAGCCTGCAGCACTCAAACTGTACTTTCCATACTGAGGTCAAGCAAAAGAAATCTTCATTACCAGTATGGGCCTTCGAGGTCTCTCTGTTTCATCTGACTTACCTACCTGGCCATAAAGGCAGAAAAGAGCAGTAAAATTGAGTGTAATGTTCTTTTTTTGGTTTAGTTTTCTTGTAAAAGAGAAAAGCAATGTAAGTCATCTCAGGATGAAGTCATTGCCTGACTTCAGAAACTTCACAACAACGACTTAATGACGAATTGGTTAATTGCATTTGGCAATGTTGTTTGCTTAGACTCCTCTGGGGAACTTAACTTGTCTCTGTATTGTTGAAACCCTTTTTTCTTCATAATTGGAGCACTGGAGAAAGAGTTAATGAAACTTCATTTGCATTTCTACAGACTTTGCTTCTGGGAGCTCATCTACTTTTACCTCTGTAAAAACAGAGAATTTTTTTCTTGTTTTATTATTCAGAAAAATAATACTGAAAAAAGCATTTCTTAAAATAAAAGTTTAATGACTCTAAGTATAATAACAGTAGTGTTAATCACTTTAAGGGACATTGCATTCCAAATGGTTAAAGGTTTTAATTTGCCTCTTTTAAAGCTGTTTCAGACTCTGGTCCAAAGAGAAAGAGACATCCAGAATCTTTCATCCATTTAGAACAAACCTTTTTTATTCCTGCTGCAGTGCCCTCCCACCAAGCACTATCAGCAATTTTCTGTTTTTCCTGAATTCATCTCTTCTGTCTCCTGTTTCCACATGTGCACAAAGGATACCCCAAACAGAAACTGAGGTGGTGGGAAACAAGGCAGGTTTTTAGCTGTTGTAAATCAGAATTTCACCTCTAGCAAGGGGCACTGATCTTTGGTCCCTAAGAAACACAGCCACGGGTTTTGCTAGAGCTGAGCTCACACTCAGACCATCCTGTCTCCTCTATAAAAAAGAGAAATTCTGGTTAAATGATGTCATTCAGTGCATCACAGCTTCACAAATAGACCCGGGCAGAAGTTTGTGCCTGGATTCATCTCCCCAACCCCAATATGTGAACTATTGATTCTAGCATTTTTATGGAAGAATGCATTTAAAAAAATCGTATATGTCAACATTTTAATTTATTTATATCAATTATTTTCAGTCTGTGTGAAGTGGTATTTAATAACTAATTAATTCACTTTTTCTGCCAAAAATTGGTACTGATTTAAATGTCTGTCTTGATGTGGGCTGCTGAACTCAACATGTTGCCACAGTTTGTGGTTCTGTCAAATCACCTCCTGCCATGGGTGCACTTGATCTCCTTAAGGAAGCTCCAAGAAAACAGCTGAATTAGTCATTAGTTATGTGTTGCTGGTGCAGTGCTTGATTCTTCACTTTAGAACCACATAATGAAGTTTTAGTACTGTTGGAATGTGCTGCTTCTTTAATTCAGCTTATGACATTAAAGGTCAGTGTTGAGTTTTTTATTAGCATTACAAGGGGGTTATTAATATACATGTATCTATGTAGTATAGAATGAAAGGGAAAGAGAGAAGGAAAGGGAGAGAAAATTGTTTGATTTATTGAATTTTTGAATTAATAAGTGATCTGGAGAATTCTAGACAATCGCTTCTAGAGGCCACATGGTTCAGAATTATATAAATTACAAGAAATAATAAATACAATAAATAATTACAAATAAATTAATGAATCTTAGAGCTTTAACTAAGGCACCTGAGTTAGCACTCCAGAGCCACAGCTGATGCCACAATTCTGTAATTATCACCCCTGGAGCCAGAAACAACCAACACACTGAAGAGACAAAGAAAACTTTATCTAAAGGCTGCAGAGACAAACCCTTCCCCAGTCTGTGGAGCAAACAGTCACCTCTTCCAGCAGGCAGTGAGTGCAGCAGCTCAGCTGGGTGCAGCCTCTGCTGACATTTGGGCAGGCAGAAGGGTCAGGATTTGCAGTTAGAGAAATTAAATATCACTCAATTTATACACACAGCCAGCACAATGAGCCCTGGAGGGAGGGAGGGAGGGAGGGAGGGAGGGAGGGAGGGAGGGAGGGAGGGAGGGAGGGAGGGAGGGAGGAAGGAAGGAAGGAAGGAAGGAAGGAAGGAAGGAAGGAAGGAAGGAAGGAAGGAAGGAAGGAAGGAAGGAAGGAAGGAAGGAAGGAAGGAAGGAAGGAAGGAAGGAAGGAAGGAAGGAAGGAAGGAAGGAAGGAAGGAAGGAAGGAAGGAAGGAAGGAAGGAAGGAAGGAAGGAAGGAAGGAAGGAAGGAAGGAAGGAAGGAAGGAAGGAAGGAAGGAAGGAAGGAAGGAAGGAAGGAAGGAAGGAAGGAAGGAAGGAAGGAAGGAAGGAAGGAAGGAAGGAAGGAAGGAAGGAAGGAAGGAAGGAAGGAAGGAAGGAAGGAAGGAAGGAAGGAAGGAAGGAAGGAAGGAAGGAAGGAAGGAAGGAAGGAAGGAAGGAAGGAAGGAAGGAAGGAAGGAAGGAAGGAAGGAAGGAAAAGACGTGACATGAAATTTTAATGTTTGACAAAGCATCAAAAAGTGACATAAGGAGGTTTTTCCTCTTGTTTGCTTTTATTACTTTATTTTCTCTTTTTTTCCCTTTTATTATTCTGAGTTCTACTTCCTCTTATCAATTTCTCTCCCCATCAGTTGTTTATATGTTTTGTGGGAGATTTTTGTTTGTACTGTCAAGAGGGATTTCATTTCTCACTTGTCACTCTAAGGGAATTAAACTCAAACAGCTCTAAACCTAAATAATCCTTACAGGTTTGAAAATTTTCTCCCACTAAAGCATTTTCAGAATGCTTTTTTCTCTATCTCAACATTGCTGGTGAAGTTACTAATGCAAGAATGTGCAGATGCCATCATGCTGATGCCAAATTGATCTTTTGCCTTTTTCTTTTATTTTTTTCTCTCTTTGTACATATATTTGTATGTTTGCAGCTTATTATTTTATTCTAGCTCGTTTTCCCAGTACTTTTCCCTGTCCTGATAGGCAGAAAGACAGAACACATTCCAAGGCCCCAATCCTATCTTGGTTCTCCATAGGAATCAGCTCTTCTGGACTTATTTTTATAAACAAAGTTTGGTTTCTGTCTGAGGGGGAAAGATTCAGAGAAGGTTGAACTGGGAGAAATTGCATCACCTTTTGTACTCCTAATTGGTGATTTTTGCCAAATATGCTAATTTGCTTAATTTATAGAACTCGGTGGGGGGGAGGTGGGCATTTTGTGGACATTTTTCAGACATTTTCCATGTCTGTCACTGGAGGCCTTCTATAAAGACCACTCTTTATATTCCCCCCTATACAAACATTATCTCCAAAGTATGTGGTTTTATTTGCAGGTTCAGTAAGGCATCAAAGCTAATTTAGAGATCTACACCAGAGTGCTGAAGAGAAGTGAGACATGCTGGAGTGGTTTCCACAGCAGAGAACAAGGCTGACCTTGCATGGTCAGTACCAGGCTGTTTGTCCTGGTTTAGGGTTTGGTGTGTCATGGACATGTCTTTGCAGTGATCTATTGCAGACAACTTTTATTGGGCCCTAGACATTGCACCATGCTGCACACTCCATGTGACTGGCCTTCCTAAAGGGATGGGAGGTGAATGTTGTGCCCATCTCACATCTAGAAAGTTGCTGACTTACTGAAGGAGCAGGAATTGTGGCATTCACATTCTCTGAACAGAGAGAGGGATAATTCTCTCACCCCGTTTTTTTTCCTGGAGAAGCAGAGAGAGGAGAAAGAGAAAACAATTCTTATCTCTACTTACTACTCCTGTTGTTTTTACACATGTGGAATGTGTTAAGAAAATTGTTTACCTGAAAAGATTTAGCAATTAAATTCTGCTGAGGATTGTTTTGTTTCCTTAGCCAGTTAGAAAAAGCTGTGTCCTAACTATCTGGAGACAGTCACAAGTTTTCTTTAGTATGTAGTTTAGTATAGTATTAATGTAATATAGTAGAGTTTAATAAAGCAATTGTTCAGCATTCTGAATCAATAGAGTCAGATACCAATCATTCCCAGAGTCGGGGGCACCCTGCATTCTTCTGTACAGGAATATCAGTCATGAACACAGTTTTGTCATGGGAGCACCAGATTTGATGTCTTTGGACCTACTGTCCGCTCTGGTTTCTGTTTTCCTGCTGACAGAAATATTTTCCCCAGTGTTCTCCTGATGGCCTTTTTCATCTCAGTGTTTCTGAGTGTGTAGATCATTGGGTTTAGCATTGGAGTGACCACAGTGTAAACAACAGAGACCACCTTGTCCCTTGGGTATTTCTTGTAAGGCTGGGCATAGGTGAAGATGCAGGGGATGAATATTAAACTCACAACAGTTATCTGTGTTCCACAGGTAGACAGAGCTTTTCGCTTCCCTTCTGTGATGCACGTCCTTATCTTCAGCAAGATGACAATGTAAGAAATAATCAAGATTACAAAAAGGCTGATGAGGATCACTCCACTATTAAACACCATCTGTAGCTCAGCCTTGCGAGTGTCACTGCAGGCCAGTTTGATGACTTGAGGGACGTCACAGTAGAAATTGTCCAGTACATTGGGGCCACAGAATGGCAGCTGGAGAAGAAAACCAGTTTGTGTAATAGAATGAAGAAATCCACCCAGCCATGCAGCTGCCACCAGCCCTGTGCAGGTGCTCCAGTTCATGATGGACAGGTAGCGCAGGGGCTCACAGATGGCCACGTACCGATCCACCGTCATTGCCAGCAGCAAAAACGACATTGCACCTGCAATGAAATGGAAGAAGAACATCTGGAGGAAACACTGGTTGAAGGAGATGACTGTGTGCTGGGTGAGGAGGCCTGACAGCAGTTTGGGAGTGTTGACTGAGGAATCACTGATGTCAAGGAAAGCGAGGTTGGCCAGGAAAAAGTACATGGGGGTGTGGAGCTGGTGATCCACAGCCACAGTGGCAATGATGGTGAAGTTCAGCAGCCAGGTTATTACATAGATGAGGAAGAAGATCACATAGAGGCAATACTGCAGCTTGTGGCTCTGTGTCAGGCCCAACAGGACAAATTCTGTCACAGTGGTGGTCATGTTCTTTGATTCCATTCTTTATCCCTGCACAAACAAGAGAAATAAAGATGACTATAAACGTGTGTTGGACTATAGATTATTAAAACACAAAATCATACAATAATTTACGATTAATCCAGAAGGGGTTTCTGGAAGTCATCAAATCTCACAAACTCTGTGGACTGTTGAAGTACGTAACCAGTCTTATACGGAAGAAACGAAACAAAGCAAAACAAAACAAAAAAGACCAAAACAAATTCTTACATTCAGTGAGAACTTAGGATGTTCCAATTATTGTCTGTTGCCTTTCATCTTATTGTTGTACACCTCCAGGAAGGCTCTATCTCCTCTGTATCCTCGTCTTATCCGCTAGTTATACACAGAAATCAGGTTTTCCCTTAACCTTCTCTTCTATATGGGTGAACAAACCCAGTTCTCTCAGCCTCTCCTTGAATGTCATGTAATCCAGCCCAGTGATTAACCTGGAGGCCTCCAAGGAAGTCAGTCCAGTGTATGTATGACTGTCCTTCTTGTCCTGGAGTGCTCTGGTCTTTACCCAGTCCTGCACTGGGGAGGGGTGGGATCATTTCCCTGCACTAGCTGGCCAGACCTTTGCTGGCAGAGCTGAAGCTGTCACCTTCTATGACAGAGGAACACATTCCCATCTCCTATTCAGCTGTTTGTCTACCAGGGTCATTGTCTGTGGAAGTCACTGTGGATTATCTGCTCACAGTGACTTCTGTGAGCCAGAGGGAAGTTTGAGAAGAGGATCCATGTTTACCCCTGAAAGAATTTCCTACCAAGGTTGCTGACATAGAAACCAAGAAAGAAAACGGGATAAATAAGAGAAACTTCAACTGCCTATTCCAATGAGCACTTTGTCTCTTGTGATCAATGAGTAAACTTATGAGCTTTGTAAGATTGTACAAAAAGGAGGCAGGATATAATAAAACTAGGTTTGAAGCCTTCTGAAAATGGAGTGTTACTTTGCATTGTCTCCATCTCAACTATGACAGTTACCTACAAAGCTGCTTCCTGGACAGGCCCCTAGCCTCCACTGATTGCACAGGCTTGTCTTTTCCCAAATACAAAATGACATATTTACTTATGTCAGACTGTAATGTTAATGCCAACCTTTTTCTCCAAACTGTCCCTGCAAATACCAGCCCTGCCATCCAGTGTACTCACTGCTTTCCCCATTTTGCTGTCCTCAACAACTCCTATCACCACACGAGTTTGTGTGAAGTCCCTCTCTATTTCTCTTGTAGGACACTTCCTGGTACTGGAAGGCTGCTGAATGGTTTCCCCAGCGCTTTCTCTTCTCTCCATACATTAAATAACCCCAGCTCTCACAGCCTGTGCTCACAGGGGAGGTGCTCCAGCCTCCTGACTGTATCTGTGGCCCTCCTTGGATCAGGAGGTGCATGGTCCATTTGTGCAGGTCCATGTGCTCCTTCACTTGGGGCCCCAGAGCTGGGCACTATTCTGCAAGTGGGGTCTCAGGAGAGGGGAGTTTTGGGGCAGAATTATCTCCCTGGGCTTGCTGGGCATGCTGCTTTTGATGTAGCCCAGGGTATGCTTGGTTTCTGAGCTGTGAGTGGACATTGAGAGGACATACTGAGTTTTTCATCCACATGAGACCCTCATGTCCTCCTGTGCAGGGCTGCTCTCAATCCATGCACTGCCCAGCCCTGGGATTGGCCTCACCCATGAGCAGGACCCTGTGCTTGGCCTTGTTGAACTTTCTGAGGTTTGCCCCAGCCCACTTCTGTGCTGTCAAGGTTCCTCTGTGTGGCATCTGCTCCCTCTACATCCACCACAGCACTCAGCTTGGGAAGCAGCACCTCTGCCTGGAATGCACCTCACCTAAAGCAAGGACCTGCAAATTAGGCTGAGCTGAAGCTTATCCATGGAGCTGCAGGGGCTCTCTGTGTAAATACAGACAAAAGAGTCACCCACACAGGACCTGCTGTCCCCAATCCTCCACTCCCACCGCTGGGGCTGGCTGTAAGTCCACATTGCCCAGGTGATCTGTGCACTAAAAAATAAGTCAGGACAGGGGAGGTGGCTGTCTCAGCTCCCATCAGTCAGGGAGTCTGCAGAGGGAATGTGCTCACCCTAAAGTCAACATCACTGTGGCCAGGCTGTTCCTCCTTGGTTCCATGGACAGCTCAGTCTCAACCCCAATTTCTTCCCAAGTTCTGGCCTTCCCTTATGTTAGATTATTATGAAGATCTCTGCATCACAGTCCTTTTTCAAACTTCTTTTTCAGCCAGATAAATGGCATGAGTTGAAAATCAGTGTCTCAAGTTTTAGAAAAATAATGTTGTAATTTGTGAATTTGGAGACACTGTGGGGGAGTTCTAAGAGAAGAAGGAAGCTGCTCACCTGCACCCACAGCCCAAGATGACTGAGCCACTTCCCTGATAGGAAGTTACCTCTACTTAGCTGCTGAAACAAAAATCTAATTTCTTCTAAGAAAAAAACACATGCAGAATAAACCACAACTTTTTTTTTCCTCTGTAAACTATCCCCCAAATGGAATTTCAGAGAATTGTAGAAATGAGATGTTTCTGCACCTTTCCATTGCCTTTGGTGAATACTCTGCAGTATTCATTTTTTCCCATCACAGTTTCCTCTTTAGTGTCAGTGAGTAATTCCATTTTAAGTCCCTATATACTTAATCCTATTTTCTGCTTGAAAATTGCAGGGTTTTTTTCACAGATCCAAAAAGGAAAACCACTTTTAGTAGGAAATCATATTTTCTAACAATCCACAGTTAATACTGTGTACTCTTTGTTCTCATTTCCCATAAAAAATAGTATTTTCACAGAAACTTGGAGGAGAGAAAAAAAAATTGCTTTCAACTCTAATCCAGCCTTTCTCTTTTGCCTCAGTAATCTCCCTAAAATACAAATAAGACTGAGCTCCAGCAATAACCTGAAATACAGAAATGCTGAGACAGGTATGATTCATGCCTGCCCTCCCTCAGTCCTCTCCCAACACATGGGGAGTGTCTCTGAAGCTGACTCTGCTAAGTAAGATTATGTATTAAAAGTGATAAACAAGCATTTTCAGGTCATTTTCTCTTTCACAGTATAATCATTGCCTCTGGCAGCATGTGGAATTACTCGTCCTTCCAGTATTTTTGGCAGAAAGAGCAAATACCTTCAGCAAACTCCTGTTTCTGTGATCCAACTTCACACAAGCTACGAGATGTCATTCTCAGGTTACAAGATAAAACAGCACAGCCCTGCTCAGAGGAGAAGGATGCAAACCTACCTCCAAGAGAAGACTCCAATGATATTCCCTTATAGGACTCCTGATGCCTTTGTTAAGGGAAATTATGGGATTCAAGAAGAAAGCAATATCCAAATCACCTTGCACTTCTGGCCGTTCAAAAAAGAATAACAATAATATAATTAGCAAAACTAGATTTTATCATCATGGGGCTAATTAAAAAGTTCTTGTAGTGCTTCATGTCATGTGGATCAGGACCACGTGCAGATGAAGGAACCTTGTGATAACTGGAGCAGAACTAAAATGGAAATTTTCATGGCAGTGTAGTCACTCTTCCCCTTTGCAAGATGAAAAAATGCAAATTACAACTCTCCCAACCACAGACTTGCTGCCTGGAGCTTGTGTTCAACTGTGCTTTGAAATAAAAGTTCAGTCATTGCTACAGGATTGTTGTATCAGTAAAGCCTTCAGGGCAGTGATTCTAAAACACGTCTCTGCTCCTTTACAAAGTGGATTTTTCTGGTTATACAATAAAACCTTGGTCTACACATACACAAAGGAGCACAGATGCCCACCAGCAGATAGAGAAACCAGAGAGAAACCTAATCAGAGAAATGGACACTGCGGTCCACCTCTTCCAAGGGCTGTCCCAGGAGATCCAGCAGCCCCAGGGCTGGGTGTGGTACCTGTTCCAGTGGTCAGTGGGAACAGCTTCGGGGTCAGCTCATACCCTGAGGCACAGGTAATGCCCAGGAGATAAAGCACCTATGATGGAATGGAGGGAGAAAAGCATCTCAGATGGTTCCACGATTTACTAGGGATGTTCAGGGGAGGAACCACACTTGTGTGGCCATGCCCTGCTCCTGCTCAGTGCAGTCAGGATTTCCTGAGTGGGGATCTCTATTCTGCGTGCCCATGTGTGCTGCAGCTGAAGTCACAGTGCCCACGTGTCCATGGTGCCAGGTGCCATGGGCCTGCTTGGACACACGTGAGCTCATCTTGAGCCCCTGTCAACCAGCACACCCAGGCCCTTCCAGCTCTTCCCTAAGCCTGCAGCACTGCATGGCCTTGTGACCCAGGTGTAGTGTCGCCATGGTATTTTCTGAAAAATCCCTTTGCCAGGAATTTTTCTCCTGAGAAGCCTCAGGGGAAAAGAAAAACAGTAATTATCTGCTGCTGTGGAATGCAACAGGCGCATCTTTGATTGGTCCATGTTCTTGTTTCTAATTAATGGCCAATCACAGTCAGCTGGCTCAGACTCGCTGAGAGTCACGAGCTTTTGTTATGATTCCATTCCTTTGCCTTCCTTTCCAGCCTTCTGAGGGATATTTTCTCTCTCTTCTTTTCAGTATAGCATTTTAATGTAATATAATATCATAATAAATCAGCCTTCTGAAACACGGAGTTAGATTCTCCTCTCTTCCCTTGTCCTGGGACCCTCAAACACACCCAGAGTGTAGGACCCAGCACTGGGCCCTGATGAGCCTCCTACCACTGGCCTTGCCCCATGGGTCCAGCCAGAGACCTCTGCAGCCTTCCCACCTCCCAAAACCATCCAAGCTGGTGTCAGCCAGCCTTCCCACCTCCCAAAACCATCCAAGCTGGTGTCAGCCAGCCTTCCCACCTCCCAAAACCATCCAAGCTGGTGTCAGCCAGCCTTCCCACCTCCCAAAACCATCCAAGCTGGTGTCAGCCAGCCTTCCCACCCTCCCAAAACCATCCAAGCTGGTCAGCCAGCCTTCCCACCCTCCCAAAACCATCCAAGCTGGTCTGCCAGCCTTCCCACCCTCCCAAAGCCATCCAAGCTGGTCTGCCAGCCTTCCCACCCTCCCAAAGCCATCCAAGCTGCTGTCTGCCAGCCCTTCCACCCTCCCAAAACCATCCAAGCTGGCATCAGCCAGCCTTCCCACCCTCCCAAAACCATCCAAGTTGGTGTCTGCCAGCCTTCCCACCTTCCCAAAACCATCCAAGTTGGTGTCTGCCAGCTTACTAAGGGTGCATGCAACGCCCCATCCAGACCACTGGTGAAAGATACTGGAAAGGACTGGTCCCAGTACTGAGCCCTGGGGAATACCAGTTGTGATGGGCCACCAGCTGGATTTAACCCTTAACCACACGTGGCACTCAGCTGCCCAGACTGGTTTGTACCCAGTGGAGAGTAACCCATGCAGGCCATGAGCAGCCAGCGTCTCCAGGAGAGCACTGTGGAAAATCGAGTCCAAGGTTTTACTGAAGTCCATGGTTCAGCAGAAATTAAGGGGTACAAGGAAGGGAAATACCAACTTTAATTAGGGAATCAGTGTCTTACAATTTGTGAAATAATGGGTAGAGCAGACCAACAATACAAATGGTGCAGAACTACGACTGCTACAGAAAACTCTGAATTAAGCCTTGCTGTCTTCAATACTGTGTTGCAACTTAGCAGTCAGCCCAGAGCTGACCCCAAAGCAAGGCAGCAGTGTAGATCACTCAGCTCTGCCAGAAGGAGACCCAAACTCCAGGATCAGCCTGGTCACAGATGTCACCCAGATGTCTCCAGTATGTACTGAGCAAAGAGACAGGAGAGTGAGGCATTTAGAGTTCACCAAGACTGATCCTTCAGCTGCTCTGACTACAGCATGACATAAACCAGAAATACGTGGACTGCTGTTGTTCTGGATGGCAAAAAGTAGGTCTTTATCTGCCTGAAGTAACTTTTAATAGAATTTTCTAGCCTCACGTCACACTAGGAGTATTTCTCCCAAAGTACTGCTATAATAAACTTCACTGCTCTGTGGACTTCACACCCTGCAACCCCCTTTGGGATATGGAAGTGGGTGAAGGGAAGCACATGGATACATTTTCTGCCACTGCAGATGAAATTGCCATTTGCTTTAGAAGGGAAAAGGTACTGCTTCCCAAGGCAGACCAGGCAGCTTGGATATCCTCAGTGCCCAGTCAGGAGTAACACCCTGAACACAAGCACCACCTCATGGGATCAATAAAGGAAAACCACCCTGGTCTGAGGTAAGCACAAGGAAGGCAATAGCTGAAATGCTCCTTTGGACTAAAGCCTGACTAAAGCACTGCCTCACACAGTGAGGTACCACCCAGCTTTCCTGAGCTCAAGCTTAGACAGGCACTCAACCAAGGCAAAGCAGTCCAGGGGCCACAGCCTGATTGTCACCCTCTCCTCCACGGGCTGGCAAAGCAGGGCTCTCCTCATCCCTGCCACAGCACAAGGGGTATGGAACCCAGGAAGGGTGTAACTCTTTGGATTACTCAGCTGAAAGTACTGACACATTGACTTGGTGCCAGTCACAAGAAAAGAGAGGACAGTCTCCAAACAATCTGTATTCAGCACCCTAAGATAGATCCTCTCCCACAACCACCAAGACCAAGAAAGAGACTTTAGCTCTTCTGCTTTGCCTGTCATCATGGAGAAGAACAGGAAGGGCAATTTCCAGTACCATGGAGGAATTCCAACAGCACTAGTACCTGCTTCCTCCTGCCACACCTCTCAGGGGAGAAGACATGACACCCCCAGCTGCTTTGCCAGCAGTTCACACACACACCATGCAAAAGGGGAGATGGGCAACTCCACAGTCACAATCCTTTGAGGGGCTTGTGCCCTTCCCCAAATGCAGGTGATGATAAGATTCAGGTGGCAGGAAGAGGGATGATTCCTAAACTAGGGATGCACACAGTGAGATATAGGGGTGGAAAGGACTGCTTACCCCTTCTGTACGTGGATGGGGAAGTGGCAAGGGGCAGGGCTCCCCTCTTTGATGGGAAGGCATGAGCTCACACAAACAGTGCCCACCCAGCTGGGGAGGCCTTAAGCCACGATGTCCTTCAGAGCTGCAGGCAGCTCAGGGAAGATGAAGCGGTAGCCGCTCTCCAGGGTGCGTTTGGGCAGCACCCTCTGTCCCTCCAGCAGCATGAGCGCCCGCTCTGGCCCAAAGACAGCCCGCACGGCCCAGGCGGGCACCGGCAGCAGCGCCGGCCGCCCCAGCGCCGCCGCCAGCTCCTGGGCAAAGCTGCCATTCGAGGTGCCAGGGGAGGATGGGGCCACGCCGTTGAGGATGCCCTGCACAGACTCCTTCTCCAGGGCATGACACACAATCCCAGCCAGGTCCTGAATGTGGATCCACGGGAAGGGCTGCAGTCCAGAGCCCATGGGGCCTCCAAGCCCCAGACGGAAAGGCAAGAGCATCTGAGAGATCGCACCGCCACCTCGACCCAGCACCACGCCTGCGGGGAGAACAGAGTGAGACCAGGTCCCTGCCCAGAGGGCAAACCCCCTTCACACCCACACCTACAAGCAGGAGAATCCTTAGAGGGCTGGACCAGAACAGGAGCCCAGCAAGGAGAGACAGAAGAACTGATGCCCTTTACCCCCCTCTTGCCACTCTTGCCCCAGCAGTAAAGCAGTCACCATTAATGAGCACGACGCCCCATCTCACCTGATCTCACCACAACACCACGAGCTGGGCTCCCAGGGATGAGAGCTGCAGCCTCCCACGAGCTCACCAGGCGTGAGAAGAAGTCAAAATCCCCTCCTGGACTGTCTTCAGTGTACTCAGCTGTGGGGCTGGGGCGGTAATAACCTGCAGAGAGACAGCAGAAAGGGAGTCAGGGTTGAATGATCACACCCAGCCCCCCCTTCCCCATCAGACCATCTTCTCTGCCTCCAGGAGCCCAGAACTCCTGTGAGGAAAGGCTGAGAGAACTGGGATTGTTCAGCCTGGAAAAGAGACCTAACTGCAACCTTCCAGTACCTGAAGGTAGCCCACAAGAAAGCTGGAGAGAGACTACAAGGGCCTGGAGTGCCAGGACAAGGGGGAATTGCTTCAAGTTGAAAGTCAGTTTAGACTGGCTGCTAGGAAGAAAATCTATCCTGTGAGGGTGGGCAGGCCCTGGCACAGGGTGCCCAGAGCAGCTGTGGCTGCCCCTGGATCCCTGGAGTGTCCAAGCCCAGGCTGGAGAGGGCTTGGAGCAACCTGGGACAGCGAAAGGTGTCCCTGTCATGGCAGGGGGTGGCACTGGATGGGCTTTAGGGTCCCTTCCAACCCAAACCATTCTGGGATTCTGTGAGCTCGATCACTCCCCCAGGGACATCCTCACAGGAACAGCACAGGGTCTCTGATGGCAATGCTGACAAGTTTTTGAACTACCCACGTGCTCCACAGCTTCAGTAGGATGCACTAACACTCAGGCAGCCCCAAAACCCAAACAGGCCTGCAAGCAACACACTGAGCTGCCTGGAAAGTGCCTGCTTTAATACTGGGCATCACAGAGGATAAACCACTGCTTTAAAGATAAACCTCAGCTTTAGAGACTGAAGGAAATTGGAGATTATGCAGAGGGCTTCAGCTGAGGCCTTACTGACACAAATTGATTCTACAGGATGTCGAAAGAACACAGAAAAACTTCTGCCCTCATGACAACAAGACAAAACATAGGGACCCAATTTCCTCTCCAGCAGCACTAAAAGCTTAGCAAGGCTTGCCTAAACACAGTGACACTGATGGCAATAAAGCTGACGTTTCAAGGCAAGACAGGTGCTCCTGAGGAACTGTGTTTGTGTCTGCAGGCAAAGCCCCTCCAGGCCAGCAGTGCTGTCTTCAGGCCCAACCAATACCTACGCCAGTGACGAGGACCCAGGCTCGGGGTGGCTGCTCAGCAGCAGCAATGGCTTTGGCCAAGGCCTTGGTGGTCTCCACCCGGCTGCTGACGACCTCCCTGCAGAAGGCATCACTCCACCTGGGAAAGGGAGAGCCAGGGATTAAACAGCTCACAGGACACCCAGGAAGCACTGCCACCAAGGGGGACCCAGCCCACACCAGCTCACAAGCACAGGTGATGCCTCAGGTTTTGGCTTTTCTATTTTTCAGGTTCTGTGCTGCTTTAGTGGGTGGGTCTGGCCTACACATGAGGGGATGGTGAGCTCTCTGCACAGAGCAGGGAGACAAAACAATTCCTGCTCCAGCTGGGAACCAAGGACAAATGATCCAAATCTCATCCCAAGAGCAGAAACAACGTGGAAGGAAGAGAGAAAAACAAGAAGGATGGGACTGCATGGGCTGGGGCTGCAATTGGACAATTAACTCCAATATGCAAATAGAACAGGGATTATAAAAGTGAGAGACCCCGTGACCAGTGGGGCATTTTGTGACCATTTGGTTCACCTGGGGTGTAGCCCTGGTTGGGCTCTTGTGCTGCCCAAGGTGGATCCATTGGGGCCTCCTAATAAATCCCTGCTTTATTCCTTAGCTCTGTCCAGTCCCTGTTCTAGGCCAGCCTGCACAAGGCATCAAGGAGAGGTCACAGAACTCCCCTCACCCCACAGCAAAGGAAGGACATGACACCTTACAGCACAAAGGCAGGGGAACTGTGGGACATGGTGGCTCTTTCCTTACAAGATTGTGGGGTTTGGACTGCCTTCAGACAAAGTCAGACAAAGCTAGACACCAAAGCTGGTGTTCCTCCCAGAAGTCAAACTTTGGTTCTCATTTTGCATTAACAAATGTAGGCACGGCACACAATGTCCTTTTGGAAATGTGGAACTAATGCTTCTGGCCTCCAGCTGCAGATCTAGGAGGGAACTTTTCTTCCAAAGGTCTCTCAGAACCTACCACGCCCACAGAAATGTTCTGGGTACTTGAGGATGCAAATGTCAACAGCTGGTTAACTCAACAGCTTCCTGGTCATGTTGTTTCCTCCCTTTCCACAAGCCCTGACAACACAGGCCTGTCTTGCCTCCACCTTGTCCCAACAGAACTATGGAACATCAAGTTACCTGCGGAAAGGGTTGAGGACATTTTCACCAGCCAAGTTGACCACAGCATCACACAGGGGCAGCCCGGAGCGGGACAGCTCCTCCTAGGCAGGAGGAACAGACATCACACATCAGGCCTCCCCTCTGCTCAAGCCTTCCCTGCAAACAAACAGGGCAGGCTCCCAAGAACTTCAGCCAGTTTCTTCCTGACATTTGCAGAGACAAGCACAAATGGATAAGGTTTTGCTTCTTGGAGCTACAGCAGTACCCATTCCAATGACTGTGACCCATGGAACACCCAGCAAAAGGACATCCAGAGGAGCCAGACCTCCCTTGGCAGGGTCCCTCTGTGCCATGGAAAGCCAGAGCACGCAGCCTGGTTTCTCAGCCCTGTCACACTCCCCCTGCTGTGACCACTCTCATCTCATACCCAGCTGATCCGATCCTTGCCCCCTCTTCGAGACACATGGGTCACTTCGTGCCCTCGGCTCCGCAGCAGCTGGGTCAGGGCTCTGCCCACGAAGCCTGTCCCACCACCTGGTGAGAGAGACAGACAGACAGACCGTCAGGGCAGTGTCCCTGTGCCATCGCCCCCCGGCAGCAGAGGCGGCCCGTGCCAGGGACTGCATCTCCGCAGCCCCAGCAGCACCGCCCGCGCTCATGGCCAGCCCCATACCCGGGGGAGAGGCGGCCGAGCTCCAAGGCAGCGGGCAGCACCCGCAATCCAGGCCCGGCCGGCCCTTCTCCAAAACTCCGTTCCGCCCAACACTCCCGCTCCCTCAGGGCACCGCTCCCTCACGGTCCCGTTCCCTCAGGCCGCCGCTCTCTCTGTCCGCCGCTCCCTCACGACCCCCGCTCCCTCACGGTCCCGCTCCCTCAGGCCCCCGCACTCACCCACCACTACCCGCATTGCCGCGCCGCGCATGCGCCGAGAAGCGCCCGCCGCGCGTGCGCCCCCCGCCGCGCACGGCGCCCCCAAGTGGCGCGGAGGCCCTCAAAGGGTCAGCGCGGGGCAGAGCGGGGCTGAGGGGAACGAGGAGAACGGCCCGGGGCTGAGGGGACACTCGGGGAGCGGAGCAGAGCGGGAGTGAGGGGACACTCGGGGAACGGCCCGGGGCTGAGGGGACACTCGGGGAGCGGAGCGGGGCTGAGGGGACACTCGGGGAGCGGAGCAGAGCAGAGCGGGGCTGAGGGGAACGAGAACGGCTCGGGGCTGAGGGGACACCCGGGGAGCGGAGCAGAGCGGGGCTGAGGGGACATTCGTGGAACGGCCCGAGGCTGAGGGAACACTCTGGGAACGGACTGGGACCAAGGGGACACTCGGGGAAGGGCCCGGGCTGAGGGGACGCTCGGGGAGCGGGGCTGAGGGGACACCCGGGGAAGGGCCCGGGGCTGAGGGGACGCTCGGGGAGCGGAGCAGAGCGGGGCTGAGGGGACGCTCGGGGACCGCCTGGGTCCAGCGGCTGCGCCTGGCGCGGGACACATCAGCCCGAGGAATTCGTGTGGGCAGGTTATCAGTTCGCAAAAGCGCAGGAGTGAACGCACGGAGAGGCTCTGGCTGCCCCTGGATCCCTGGCAGTGCCCAAGGCCAGGTTGGACAGGGTTTGAGCAGCCTGGGACAGGGCAAGGTGTCCCTGCCCATGTCACGGGTGGGACTGAGTGAGTTTTAGGGCTCCTTTCAATCCAAAACAGTCCGTGACTCTATGATTCTCTTATTCTAGGAAGTGTTTTTAATATTGCTGGTAGAAAACAAAGAATGGTGCAGTTGGGAATTAGGCAGGGGCTGTTCTCGTTGACCCTGAGCCTCCCTTCTCTCTGACACCTGCTTGCCTGTCTTCTTGGGGTCATGGGAAGAGAAATTCTTTCAAGGATGTGATTCTGCCACTGGGCTGGAAATGTCTCCTCTGAGATGCCATGGAACACACACGGGAGACACAGCCTCCCACCTGCAGGCAGCTGGAGCAGCCTTTGCTTCACGCAGAGTCGCCTGTCTTGTCAGCTCCTTTTACCCGTGTCCTGTGAGGAACAGAGGGTGACAACGGCCTGTAGGCAACATCTCTACACATTGGTGGCTCTTCTGGAGCAGGAACAAATGCTACAGATATTTCTACCCGCTATCCAACTTAGTGCACCTAATCATCTTTCCTTGTCTGCACATACAGCTGTAGTTATTGCACCAACTTTCTGTTCATCCATCATCCATCCATCCATCCATCCATCCATCCATCCATCCATCCATCATCCATCCATCATCCATCATCCATCCATCCATCCATCATCCATCCATCCATCCATCCATCCATCCATCCATCCATCATCCATCCATCCATCCATCCATCCATCCATCCATCATCCATCCATCCATCATCCATCCATCCATCATCCATCCATCCATCCATCCATCCATCATCCATCCATCCATCCATCATCCATCCATCCATCCATCTATCCATCCATCCATCCATCATCCATCCATCCATCCATCCATCTATCCATCCATCATCCATCCATCATCCATCATCCATCATCCATCCATCCATCCATCATCCATCCATCCATCCATCCATCCATCCATCCATCCATCCATCATCCATCCATCATCCATCATCCATCATCCATCCATCCATCCATCATCCATCCATCCATCATCCATCCATCCATCATCCATCCATCCATCCATCCATCATCCATCCATCCATCCATCCATCCATCCATCCATCCATCTGTCCGTCCGTCCATCCATCCATCATCCATCCATCCATCCATCATCCATCCATCCATCCATCATCCATCCATCCATCCATCCATCCATCCATCATCCATCCATCCATCCTCCATCCATCCATCCATCATCCATCCATCCATCCATCATCCTTCCCCCAGTCTGTCCCTCAGTCACAGAACCATTAGGGTTGGAAAAGACCTCCAGGATCATTGTGTTTGACTGAACACCACCGTGAGCTAAATCATGGCACCAAGTGTCATTTCCAGTCCCTTTTTGGGCACTTCCAGGAGTGGTGTCTCCCTTGCTTCACTAAGAACCACAGCTCTCCTTATCCCTCTGGCCACCAGCTCTGTGAAGTGCCAAGTCCTGTGGTTAAGAAAAGAAGAAATGGGTTTTCTAGGAGAAGCCATCTTGGAAATTTGAGATTTAAGAGTTATTTGCACAGGAAGATGCTTTGTGCTTCACTCTCATCTGAATTAATTTAGCTGTGGATGTGCAGAGTGAGAATGCCTCCACCTGAGCTGGCTGTGTTCCAGTGCACTGAAATAAGCTGCTGCCAGAATCTGGGTTTGTGTCCTATTTCACATGTTCAGCACACTCTTCAAATTGTCCAATCCAATGGTGTTAATTGTGGCTTTAAAATGCTGGTATCTTTTGAATGGCTGTAAGAGGCCTCTAAATTACAGGTCAGATGGATTGTAAATGTCTAATTACGGTTAAATGAAACCTCACTTTCATCTGCTCTAGGAAAGGAATAAAGCTAGGCAGAGAAGAATAATAAAAAAAAGAAATGCTTTTGTCCACAATAACAGAAAAGATGTCAGAATTATGTGTCACTTTGGTCAGCCATTTAACAGATGTGTGGTCTTGGCTTACTTAATTAACCTTACTTTTAAATTCTTATTTTTATTCTGGTTTTATGTGTAAGCATCAGTGATTTAAGTGTAATAGAGGTAGGCTTATGAAATAAATTCTTAGAAATCAAACATATTGCCCATTGAAGGATATGCTATCAAAAAATGTTTAGTTGAAATAACAATTACTAGATTCTCATAGACTTGTTTATATCCTGCTTTCACTGACCATCTAGAAACACAAAAGACTCTTGAAAGCAAGTCCTTTATTTTACATTCTGTCCTTTATTTTACATTCAGGTCCTGCTGTCCTTTACTTTAAATTCTGTCCTTTATTGTACAGTCAGGTCCTGATGTCCTTTATTTTACAAACTGGACACTGTGCTCATTCTCAGCTTCAGGAAAGGTGCTTAAAAAACCCTTTCCTTTTTAACTGTTTTTTCAGAGATTCTTTTACCTCCCTGTTTCGGAGGGTGTAAATGAAAGGGTTCAGCATGGGAATAACCACAGTGTAGAAGATGGAGATGGTTTTGCTTGTGCTGGGTGAGGACGCAGCTCCAGGCTGAGCGTACATGAAGAACACTGTCCCAAAGAACAAGCAGATTGTCACCATGTGAGAAGAGCAGGTGGAGAAGGCCTTGTGCCTGCTTTCAGCTGAGGGCATCTGGATGATTGTGATGATTATATAACTGTAGGAGATAAAAACCACCAGGGCAGTGCCCACAATTATTGCTCCACACACAGCCAGCATTACGAGCTCGTTGACAAGGGTGTTGGAGCAGGAGGTGTGCATCACTGCAGCCACTTCACAGAAGAAGTGGTTTATTTCTCTGTGCCCACAGAAGGACAGGCTGAAGGTGAAGCCTGTCTGGATGGTGCAGTTGATGCAGCCTGACAGATAAGAGCCCAGCACCATGAGCACACAAAGCCTTCTGCTCATGATGACCTGGTAGAGCAGAGGGTTGCAGATGGCAGTGAAGCGATCATAAGCCATCACAGCGAGGAAAAAGGCTTCTGTTGTGCCAAAGAGAGAGAAGAAGAACATCTGCGAAGCACAGCCAGTGTAGGAAATGCTCCTTGTGCCCAGCAAGAATGCCAGTGCTGCCCTGGGAGTGATGACAGAGGAATAACAGATGTCCAAGGCGGACAGGTTCTCCAGAAAGAAGTACATGGGGGTGTGCAGGCTGGGCTCCATCCTGATGGTGAGGATCATGCAGATGTTTCCCACCACAGTGACAACGTACATTGTGGAGAAGAGAACAGCCAGAAGGACTTGGGATCCTGGGTGGGATGTGAACCCCACCAAAATGAACTCACTTGTCCTGGTGTGGTTTTCCATCTTTGCTTTCCAAAAGGAAATTAGGATGCAGTAGATTGCAGATAGTTTGCCTGGAGAAGCAATTGTAGAAGAATAAGATAAACAGTGAGATATAGGAAACATAAGAAATATAAATTAATAAAATTCTTTTTTGTTATCAATTATATATACTAATTATATAAAATAATATACATAATATAAAATCTTAAACTATTTAAAATATTAAATACAATGTAAATTATATATAATTCAAAATGACATTAATTATAATATCATATATCATTAATTAAAATAATATATAAAATATCAATATGATATAATTATTAATATGAATAGTAAATATTAACAATGTAATATATGGATATAATAGAATTTTATATAATGTAATCTATTATATATTATATGTAACATAATATATTGATTATATTATTTTTATATTATTATAATTTAGTTATTAATTAATCAAATTAAATATAAAGAGATGAAAAAGTATAAAATTTATTGAAATATCATCTCTGCAGATTTTTGTCAACTATTCCAGAGTAATTTGTAAGCTAATAATCCTGTAATATTATCTTCAGTATAAAGAAACATTCTGCATGCAGCTTATCCAACCTGTTTTAATTTAATAAATTTTACAACCAACTAGAATAGACATTTCGTTCTACAGTCAAAGACCTATTTCAGATTTAAGTGGACAGAAAAAAATCTTATACTAAGATTGCAATTAACGCACAAAAGGCTGCTCTCCCCTAAACAAAAGAACAAGGGAACGTGCTTCTTCAGATGATGCAAAAGAATTTAAAATATATATGAGCCACTAAATGTATTAAAGTAATGTGGATAATTGTTTAAAAAAATCCCAAGTCTATTATTTTTAAAAGCCCACATTTTTTCATGTGAGAAACTCACTTTTTTCTTTTAGAAAATACTTGGAAAAACCCACTTCAGATGGTGAGATTTCTGAAATAAATTTTCTCCACTCAAATGTTAATTCATGCAATACGTTAAAAATTGACTAATTGACAGACTGGTTCAAGTAATTCCTCTTCAATTAAGTAATTTTATTTTCATAAGCTAGTTGTTCTCTCACCTTGGCTTGAAAATATTCTGTTGATTTATGCCTACATTAGAACTAATAGTTTGGTTGCCTTTAAATTCAGTGGCCAGAGATAAACACTCCAGCTTTAGAATATTTGCTGTAGAAGTACATTTTCATATACTGTAAAATATGAATCATATTTTAAGATTTTCTGTTTTTCTCCATTGATCTAAAGGGAAGTGCAGCTGTTGTGTCTGTGAAAAGTTGGATGCAGATGTAAAAAGCTGAGTGACAGAAATGGTATTTTGTTTGGTTTGCTGTCATTTCCATTAGATAAGTTTTCTTAACCAGCGTGGACTTAATCTTTTAAAAGCATTGAATTAATTTTTAACACATTTCTCCACATATCCCTCCATGGTCCTTGAAATGTAACCTCACCTCTAGGTACCCTCAGAAGGTATTTAATATATTAAATTTGTTCTATTTAATGTTTTGTTCTTATTTACCTATGAGTCTTAGGAAAGGGAAATAAATTTAGAGAAATAATTTCTCTTTGCATAACCTGGCTCATCAAATATTTTGAGTTTTCCTGGGGATTTTTGTGTGCAGAGAGCTGAGGTTTAGGCAGTCAAGGTCAAGTATGAAGTCAAAGCCTTTTCAAGCCTGTTTACAGTTTCCACAATTCCTAAAGGTTCCCATATTGCCAAAAGAGAGAAATAAATGCATCCACAATGTGATTCTTCTAGTCTTACCCTACCTGTTCAAACCAGGGAAAAAACAGTCTGTCTTTGATAAAAATTAATAAAGCCAGCCAGAAGAGAATAAAAATAAAAGAGAGACTTTTGTCCGCAATAATGTAAAAGAAAACATCAAAATCCTATGTCACTATGGTCAGGCATTTAGCAGGTGTGTGGTCTTGGCTTATGTAATTGACCTTATTTTTAAATTCTTATTTTTGTTCTGGTTTTATGTGTAAGTGTCAATCATTTAAGTGTAATAGATGTAAACTTATTAAATAATTTTCTGATAATCGAACATATTGTCCATTGAAGGATATCCTACATTCTATGCAAAGTTGTTTAGTTGGAATAACAATTACTACTGCTTAATTAAATGGCTTTTTAAAGAGGCTAACAAAAACTTCAGCTAAGAATGAAGATGCTGGAGATACTTCTCACTTTAGTGAGAAAGGAAGATTTTTTGATTCACCTGAAAAGTCTCTGGAACTGTCTCTTGGTTGATCAAACAAAAATCTAGAATCCATTAAAAACTGGCTTCCTGTTAATGTATTTAATTTCCAGAAGAACTAACTGCATTCATAAGCCCTGATTACTATGTTCTATATAATGAAAAAAAGAGAAAACAGCTTTTAGTCCAGTTCTGTCACCACATTTAACAAATCAAAGCTCAGATTTCACACACCACAATACACATACCTTGTAATACAGTTATTAAAGGCAGGTTTGGTTTTTTGGAATTCAGGTTTCTTGAACACATTGCCAAAAAATATTGAACATTTTTTCTACTCAGCTGATTTTTCGGTAGTCTCTTGTAATCAATACATCACTGGCCTTTCCTCTGACTGCTTCTAAAAGCATTCTCCTTAGCATGTTGCTTATATACACTTTAATAATTGTACATAAAAAACACCAGGGATTCAGTTTCCAGAGTCCCGGATCTTCACAGCAGACATCTGAAATCTCAAATGAGATGTTTTACCCTTGTGCCATTTTTCTTTGCCTGCAAAATAAGAAAAAAAATATAAGGAATAGAAGGAATAAAATAACAAACCCAAACACTAAAGTGTAAAGTTGTTTCTGTTTGTCTTCTACCCCTACTTTTTTCACTGCTTCTTATGCAGAGCTCTTCCTGCCCCTTGCAGATTTTTTTCCTGCTAAACAAAACACTGTGGACCTAATCAAGACCTCATTAACCATTAGAATCTGCTTCCTTCTGTTTTGGTTGAGACAGAGACAACACAAAGGAACACACTCCATTTTCGGAAGGCTTCAAACTGTTTTTATTATAGCCTGCATGCTTTTTATACACTCTTACAAAGCTCATAAGTTGCGTCAGGAAAGACAAACAAAGTGTTTATTGGAATGGACAGTTGCAGATTTCTCTTATTTCTCCTTCTTTCTTTCTTGGTTTCTATGTAAATGACCTTGGTAGGAAATTCTTTCAGGGCTAAACATGGATCCTCTTCTCAAGCTTCCCTCTGGCTCACTGTAAAACCTCTTCCAGATTATTAAAATAGAGCAGACACCCTTGCCTTCTCCCCAGGCAATAATGCTTCTCTTCTCTGAACAAAAGCAAGTTTTCACCAATTGTGCTCTCTTCTCTGACTCCAGGAGTGCACTCACCTCTGAAACTTAAGAGTCAGGTTCAGGTGAGGGCCCAGCCTTTAAAGGAACCTCTAAGGGAACACTGCTCTGGGGTGCAGCAGCTCCAGGGAGGGAAAAAGCATCTCACGCTCCTGTTTGTGTATCTCACACACCCTAGGACGTGGCTGTTTTTCAAAAAGCAAATTTGCATTCTTCTCAGCACAGGAGTGTCACATTTAGTTACAGTACACTGTATTAAATTTTCTTTGTTTTGGCATGTGGTTTTAAATAAATCTGCATGAAATAGGTTTGTGTTCTTGATATAATGGCTTCCCACATTTTGTGACTGACGACAGATCAATGTCTTCTAAACCCAGATTATTTTACATTTACATACATTCTTATCAGCTCCTGGAGGCAGAGGAGGAAAGTTTCTCAAAAGCTGAGATTGGACTTAGTTTTACCTTGTTTACTTGTGGGTAATGACTTATTTACAGTGCTTTAAAGGTACTTGACTTTGTGAAAGTGTTTATTAGGAAAACTTCCAGAAATAAGCTTAGATGCAAGAGAGAACTTGCATTCTCAAAAGGTCTGTGTTTGTGTAAGACCTTTCTGTGTTCTCTCCTTCCCTAAGGAACCCCCATTGAACAGGTTATGAATTATTTGTTTCAGGTTATCTAACAACATTATTATTAGTGTACATAAACCCCATAATAATTGGATGATAATCCTCTTCACAGTGTATTTGAAGGAATTTCCTGACATTATTTCAGAACAGTCACTTCAGACCAGTGCTTTACAACCAGTCAATGTGTGCAGCCAAATCACTGCATTAAAGGAACTTCACACCGTGCAAAATTTCAATGAGAAACTCACTAAGGAGTTCTGAAATGCTGTGGTTTGCACTTTATATATGAAAACCTGAAATAAGAGAAGAAATAGATGATGATTATTGGTGTATCAGTACTTGAATATATTGCAGTAAGAATGAAGCAAGCCTGATGCTGTACTGATTTTGTCTTGGGTAGAGTTAAATTACTTCCCTGTAGCTTGAATGGGACTAAATTCTGGATTTATGATGAAAACCATATTGAGAACTCAGGAATGTTTCAGTTATTGCTGAGCAGTGGTGGCATAGGCTGGGAAGGAGCAGGAAGCTGTGAGGGGACAGCTGACTCCAGCTGTGACACTCAGAGAGACATTCCAGACCACTGGCATCATGCTCAGCAATAAAAACTGCAGGAAAAAGGAGGAAGGGATGTCCCTTCCAAAGGAACCCTTAGGTGTGACCCCCATTTCCTTGGAGATGGCTGAACATAAAACCATATCTTATAGATAAATAACATATTTATAGGGTGAAAATCTATATGCATGAGTAGTAAAGGAGCTGAGGGTAGTTTGCTTAGGTGTCTAAATAGACATGTCTAAACTTCAGGTATTTTTAGAAGAATTCATATCTAGCTGTATCTGTGGCTCTTGATTTTCAATGCAACTCTAAAGAACTACTGATTTTTTTTTTTTGTCGTTGTTCCTTTGCAATGGTTCATATTGTACTGTATATTAATTTTGTGTTAATTACCTATTTTCTCATAACAGATTTTCTGCTAATGCCTGGATTACAGCCAGCACTCTGCATTTCTGGTGAGAGCTCCCCACTATGGTTAACTTCAGGCTGTTCCTGACATCTCTCCCCTTAATTGTGCTCAAATCCTCCAAAAGTCTTGTTTGAAACAAGACAATACATGGCACAGTATGCACAGACAAGATTCTTCCAGGTTTCTTCCCTGGAAATCTGAATGTCAGTATTTTGCTAGTACAGAGCACAGAATATCAGATACCATGGTCTTAGTCACAAACTCAAACCCAGATTTAATATGCTCACATGGAGATGCACTCTGCTGACAGATTTGTTTGTTTATTACAGAATATTAAAAGCTCTGAAGCACTGTGATAGTCTGAACACAGAGCAGTTTTCTTAGAGGCACCATTTTATTTCTCACTGATAATCAGATTTTCTCCCAGCCAATCCATGTTTAGCTGAGATTCACCAGCTGTGTTTCCAGACTCCTGCCTGAGATCATTGCTCCTGATGAAATACTGCTGCTCCAAGGTTCCTGCAGCCTGAGGAAAATACTGAAGTGATTTATCCTCTGTCTGAATTTCTTTATGGAATACATTACTTGGTGTGAAATGAGCTTATTTAGGATACCTTGGTCCTGTTGTGGAGCTGAGACAGAGGCCAAGTGAATGCAGCTGTACCATGTGAATACTCACATTATACCTTCTCTAATGCCATATTAGAAACATTTTCTTCTTCAGAGGATGGCTCCTTTTGTCCTACACCAGGAATCTAAGAATGTTGCAATTACCCATCCTTTTCTGCTGCCTATTTCTCTCAAGGGATAATAACAAAATCTTGGACTAAATAAATCACACATAGATAGCTGATTGTCACATACATTTTACAATGTTTTCTGGACTCTATTCCATCTAGAGCAAACAAACCTGGGGTTCATTTTCCAGCATTTCCAAACATCTTTAAAAACAGAGCAGTCATTCAGCCGGAAACTTTTAAGAAAGGGTGACAGCATTGATTCTTAAGGGGAAAACAAGCAAAAAAAAAAACCCAAACCCAAGTCAAAACCATAGTTTATACATAGATATATCAAGGTTTAGTTTAATAAATATGAGTTGTGGTTGCATGGATTAAGGTTTGACCTCCTGATTTCAGCTCCTCAGCGCTGCCAGTTGATCTTCATGAGCAGAGCCCCTTCTCTGGGACTCCTCAGTTGATTTCTTTGGTGTCTCTTCTGCAAGTAAAAGTCTTCCTCAGGGCAACCCTGACTTCTTTGTTTCTAAGGCAATATATGAGAGGATTCAGAAGTGGCACAAGCACAGTGTACAGAACTGACACCAGCTTGTTAGCACGATAGGTGTACATGAGCTTGGGGTGGGCGTAGGTGAAGAGAGTGGTGGAGTAGAACAAAATCACCACGGTCAGGTGGGAGCTGCAGGTGGAAAAGGCCTTTTGCCTCCCCTGGGAAGAAGGAATCTTCAACACAGTGAACAGGATGCAGATATAGGAGGCCACCACAGTGCACAGAGGCAGCATGATGACCAGCAGAGCCAAGGTGAAGTCCACTAGCTCAGCCAGAGAGGAATCGCTGCAGGAGATGTTCAGGAGGGGGGAAATGTCACAGAAATAATGATTGATTTTGTCCACATCACAGAACGAGAGCTGGGCTATAAAGCTCAGCTTGATGGAAGAGGTGGTCAAACCACACACCCAACAGGCAGCCACCAGCTGAGCACAGAGCTTGTGGCTCATGATGAGGGGATACCTGAGGGGTTTGCAGATGGCCACAACGCGGTCGTAGGCCATGACAGCCAGCAGAACATACTCAGTGCAAACAAAAGTCACAAAGAAATGCAGCTGTGCCAGGCAGCCCTGCAAGGAGATCCTTTTGTCATGAGACAGGACATCTATGATCATCTTTGGCTCAATGACAGAAACATACCAGATCTCTAAGAAAGACAGGTTCCCTAGGAAGAAATACATGGGTTTTTGCAGGCTGTGGTTATTTCGGATGATGAGAATGACAAGGAAGTTTTCCAACACAGTTAATAAATAAGCCAGAAGCAAAGCAGAGAAGAGAAGCAGCTGCAGTTCACCAGTTGTGGGAAAACCCAGGAGAATGAAATACATGACTTTGGTTTCATTCCTCCCACCCATCCTGTGGAAGAAAGATGAACCTTATCCATCTGCAATAAATTAATACAATGACACCTAACCACCAGGCTGAGATTCATAGTCATAAGTTACATCACCACTTAAAGACTCTGTAAAAGCTCAGACATTTTTTTGCTGAGATTTTAGAAATGAACTTTGTGAAATTCATCTGCTCAATTCAGAATTTTTCATTTTAAAAATTAAAGCATGCTTTTAAATTTACATTTCATGGAGATAAATATACATTACAAATTTACATTTCATGGAGATAAATATACATTACAAATCTCACCTTAGACAAATAGTGACTGATGCTAATATATTATCCATCCAGTGTAAAGAAGTGACAGATTATGAGCTTATAGGCAGACATTCACATTTCCAACACTTTAATTTCTACATCTAAACATTTCTAAAGTTATATCATATATATTCCACGAACTCTAAGAGAAATGTGAAGTACCACAAGGATATATTAATTTTGATAATTAAAAAAACCCTCCAAACACATCTGAAGATGCCCACTAGAGGTTTCTGTATCTGGATCTGAGCACACTTACATCTACACAAATCTTACATCTACACAGAGCATCTCAGATACAGCACAAGTGCAAACAAATTCTAATTCTGGGTCTGGTTTGTTTGCAGCTAACTCAGATTAATCCTTCAAAAATAAGAATGGCTCAGCCTGTGCTGTAAAAAACAAAACTGTTCTCCACCTTCTGTAGTGGGAATCCACTGCCTTGGCTGTGGAGAATGTCATCAGTGGGGCAGAGCTGAAGTGTGGACTGATGTGTCAGTGCTGTGATTTATACCAGCACAGAGAAATCAACTCTTTATTTACCTGTGGTGTCTCATGAGGTCTGATTCAGAAATTGTAGCTGGCCTCCCAATGGAAGCAATCACAGAAAGAGGAGGGATGTTATTGTTTCCTCTGTGATTCCATGCAGAGTAGAAGAAATTCTGAAGATTTTTTTTTCTGAGACACTGAACAGTGAAATAATACCTGCTAGTGTCTACTGATTTTTGTAGGGCAAAGTAAAGTAAAAACATATCCTGAGGCAGAGGATATGGCAGTCTTTTACAAAAAGTCAATCTAGAAAAATATTTTAGTGCCCTAATCTAAATCAGCAACCTTAACTGGTAATGGCTTTTGGAGTGAGTGATTTTGGATAAGTGCAGTTGTACCCACACTGGAGTTATGTGTACAATCTTCAGAGACACAAATAGCCAAGCTATGCATTTTCTGAATTTTATCATAGAGTGCAAATATGTTCAGAGCAAAAGGAGGATCAGAGTTAACACTGATCTGTCACCTGAGGAGGTCACCTGCCTCCCAAACAGAGCTGGGGAGCTGCTGCAGGATTCTGTAGCACAAAAAGCACAAAACCTGATGTGGTTCCTCCATGCTGCCAGGGGGGAGCAGTCCCTGACTCAGTTGTGTGTAAAATCTCCCTCCAGCTGGTCTCGTGTGAATCAGGTATCTTCCTTAAGCCAGAACCATGACTAAAATTACATTCATACAGTGAGGATAATGGGAATTTAGCATCTAGGAGAGCTGGAATTACAGAAGTTATTTGGCTGTTAGGGCATAGTTTGATTTATTTTGTAAATATGTAAGAATCTAGTGACATTTGAAATGCCTTATGGTATGCTGTTGATTCTAACTTCTGGCCAAAGCCACATGTGCATGCTCAGGAATGTAAGGGCATCTCATGAAGAAGACAAAATTATTTAAAATAATGTCAGAGTATGGAGAAGGGAGAGTAGTGTTCTTACCTCATTTCTGTCAGGCTGGTGAGGGTCCAACTACCATGGACCAATTTTGGGATCCCTGCAATTCAAGGAAAATGTGGATAAACTAGAGAGGAGCTTAGCAAGGCCTGCTAAGATGTGAAGATATGACTCAGGGTATGTGCACCATGAAAAGTTACTGGGTTTGTTCAGTATGGGATATTGGAGGCTGTGCTGTGGTCTAACAGTGACAAGCTATAAAAAGGGACAAAACCAATGAATTGCACCTCAGTAGCTGCTATTTAGGCCATTGGATGTGAGGTCAGAGCAGTGCTTAAACAGCTTTCCTGAGAGATTTCAGTACCTCTGACATTCTCAGCTCTCAGCTAGAGCAAGGCACAGCTGATGTAACAGAGACATGGGCAGAGTTATGCTGTAAAAGGGAAGTGAAATTATAAATATATTCACATCTGGAGTACTGCACCCAGCTCTTGGCTCCCCAGTGGAAGAGTGACATGGATCATCTGCAGAGCATCCATTCCCTGGATAGGATTGAACATATTGCTCAATGTTGAAATCTGCTCAGTGGGTACCAGATTCACTTCCCCAATCATCAATTTCTGTTGCAGTTTGAGATGCCACAGCCTTTTCCATTTGACATCCAGATCAAAGAATCATACAAAAACTTGGGTTGGATGGACAGAACTTTACTTCCAGAATATTTTAACTCACTCTGCTGTCACAAACATATTTCGGGGTGGTCAGGTTTTTCAGGGACTTGTCAGGTCAAGCTTTGCAAAGCTCAAAGGACAGAGATTTCATGACCTTTCTGGGATTGTGTTGTGGTGCTTCATCACTCTATCTTATCTGAATTTAATTTGTTGGAACAAGTTCCTGTTGCTTTTGTCTTTTCAGGCATGCACAATTAGGAATTGCCTTTATGTCCTCTGCAACCGTCTTCAGGTGGTGACAGACTGCAGCTAAACACCTCCTCAACATTCTTTTTTCTAGACTTAAAAAACTGCTCCCATCTGTCCCTCTCTGTGTGCTGTGTGCTCCCACCCTTCTGTCATTTGGTAACTCTCTGCTGGAATGTCCATTTTGTCCTTCTTCTAGTGGGAAGTGCCAAACTGGACACAGTAATGTTGATGGAGTCCTGGGTAACAAACACAGCCCAGGATCATTTACCATTAGGCCTGCTGGTGCAAGATTTTGTGTCTGTATATTAAATTACCTTAAAGTTCTTCCTGACCCTCTCCTCTGAATGTTCCTTTAGGAAAGATCTGTGTTTAGACAACTGATTCTTCTCTTAGTGCTTATATCTCCTCATGTAATGTAGAAGGACTGCAGGAAAATAACATTTAAAAATCAGGAGGCTCAATTAGCATTTAAAATGGAAATTAAGCTATGTAAATTAACTCTCTTCCCTGAAAGTAAAGGTTTGTATTCTGAATCTGAGCTACTTCCCAAAGTTATATTTGAAGTTAATGAAGAAGAAACTTTTCAGTGGTGGTTCATGGTCTCCTATCACAGCTATCTAAAATGACTGTTTTTATCTGAATTGGTGTAAAATCACTGAAATACTGCATTCCTCACTAATTCCTGTGAAGAAAGTCAACATAACTATTTATTTGGTGCCTCAAGTTCTTGAATCCTAGTTTCATATTGAGTTGGATCAAGGTCAGAATGCAATTTTGTTCTTTGATGCATACCCAAATTTTACTCTTTGATGCATTAAGAGAAGTCAATTATCTTTATTACCTTTTCCACTCCTGGGGAATGATGAGTGATGTATTCAGTTAGAAAAAGCTTTTACATTCACACAGATTCATAGATTTTAGCTGAACATGCAGATTGACTCGGGAGAAGGAATTGTTAAGCACTGATGTTGAAAGAGACCCCCAATAACCATTTCTGTCAAAGTAGAAATCTTATTAGACTTTCATAGGAATCAGACACATTCAGTTGGAAGATCAGCTCCTGTCACTGTGATATTTTTATGAAAAATCCCTTCGCCAGGATTTTTTCTCCTGAGAAGCTGGGAAGCTTTGGCTTCTCCCTGTTTTGCTACTTTGGAATGTGATTTGGAGAATTATTTATCCCAGCTTGTGAATTGTTTTTACTTAATGAACAATCCCAGTCCAGCTGTGTTGGGACTCTGGTCTGTCACGGGTTTTTATTATTCATTCCTTTCCAGCCTTCTGATATATTCCTTTCACTATTCTTTTTAGTATAGCTTTAGTATAGCATTCTTTAATATAACATAATATCATAATATAATATATCAGCTTTCTAAGAATTATGGAGTCAGATTCATCTCTTCCCTTGTCCTGGGACCCGTAAACACATCAACAATCTCCCAAGCATTACATTAGTGATCAGAGGCAGAAACTCTGGAGAGTGCAGTCCTGCTACACAAGACCTTCAGTAAAGTGTCCTTTACCTCCTGGTTCCTCAGGCAGTAGATGCATGGGTTCAGCAGTGGGGTGACAATGGTGTAAATGATGGAAACCAGCTTGTTGAGATCCCTGGAGTTCACACTCCTGGGCCGAGCGTACATGAAGAGGGTGGCTGAGAAGAAAATGACGACCACAGCCAGGTGAGAAGCACAGGTAGAGAAGGCTTTCATCCTGTTCTGGGCCTTGGGAATGAGCAAAACAGTTCTGATTATGCAGGCATAAGAAATTATGATGACAGAGAGAGGGATCAGCAAAGTAAACAAGGCCGAGATGAAATCCACCATCTCAGCAAGGCGCCGCTGGGTGCACGAGAGGTTGAGCAGCGGGCTGATGTCACAGAAGAAATGGTTGATGACCCCAGGCCCACAGAAGGAGAGCTGGGCAATGAAGAAGACCTTGAGCACAGCGATGAAAAAGCCAAGCAGCCAGGAGCCCGTGGCCAGCTGCAGGCAGGCCCTGCGGCCCATGGCGAGCGCGTAGTGCAGCGGGGTGCAGATGGCCACGTAGCGGTCGTAGGCCATGGCGGCCAGCAGGACACACTCAGTGCACACCAGGGCGATGAAAAAGTACAGCTGGGCCATGCAGCTTGCGAAGGAGATGCTCTTGTTCTTCACCACCAAGGTGAGCAGCAGCTTGGGGACGGTGACTGAGATGTAGCAGGCCTCTAGGAAAGCGAGGTGGCCCAGGAAAAAGTACATGGGCTTGTGGAGCTGGGGGTGGGTTGTGATCAAAGTGATGATAACGATGTTCTCGGTGACAGTCAGCAAATACATGGCGAGGAAAAGTACAAACAGCAGAGCCTGGAGCTCTCTGGTGGTAGGGAATCCCAAGAGGATGAACTCATGGATGTGGGTTTCATTTTCTTGTGGCATGATCTTGAAGACTGGGAATGTTGTGGTATTTACATTTTCTGAAAAAATCCCTTTGCTCAGGATTTTTCACCTGAGAAGCTGAGAGGCCTCAGAGAAAAAGGAAAACAATTTTAATTTAATTTTCTGCTCCTGTGTTTTTCTCATCTACAGTGTGTTTACCCACAGGTGATTGTTTCAATAAATTCTGGTGTGAGTTGTTTTCACTCTTTGGCCAGTCACTGCCAAGCCGTGTCAAGACTCTGAAAAGAATCACAGGTTTGCATTATTAACTTTTTAACATTCAGTAAGTATCCTTTCTGTATTCTTTAGTATAGTATAGTATTTTTAATATAATATAGTATAATAAAATAATAAATTAGCCTTCTGAGAACATGGAGTCAGATTCATCATTCCTCCCTGCCACGAAAATCCCTTCAAGTAAAATAGAATGTATGAGGAGCAAAAAGGAAAGAAATAAGGGAACATTTTGTATTATCTCCCCCGAGCACCCTCTTCATACTGGACTTGCAAATACATAGTTTAAAACATTCCACACCAGTTATTTAATTTACATCCCTTATTATTTAACCATTCCTTATTATTTTACCACTTCTGATTTTTTTTTTGTGGCCTACAGCAGGATTGGTGATTCAAATCCTGGCTTCAAGAAAATATTTGGGCTTCACTGATCTCTTCACAGACCTTCTTACCCCTATCTTCACTTAAAACACAGCCAGAGGGGAAGAGACAACATTATTAAATGTGTATTTGATCTCAGTTTGAGCTACCCCCAGACAGAAGCACAGTCCTGCTGAGTGACTGCACTCATGCACAGCAAACTTGAGCTGGTTTATGTCTCACTTACTCCTGAATATTTGCAGAAGAAAATTAGTGTTTATTCTCTCACACAGAGTACTTTAAATAAGTTTGCTAAGGTTAAGGGATATATGCATTTGGGTTTTTATTTCAAAATTGTAAAGAACCTGTGCAGCTGAAAATTTCTCTCATTTTCAGTGAATTGACTAAAATAGGCCACTTGTCCCCTCAAATAAGTTTTTACATAGTCTTAGACTACAATAATTACAGTAGCCATCCATCATTTTTCTTTTGCATTAATTGATAGAATTAATCTTGATTCTTCATTAAATACCTGAAGTTTGATGTTTATGCCTCTTCTACTTCTTAGGGAAGATTCCAAACATTTTTTACATATTCCTGCACATTCCTATCCAATACTCAAATGACTTTCTAGAATGATGTACAGTATATGTTACTAACAAAATATTTTCCATATAAAACATTAAGAGAAAAAATCCATTAATGTTATGAAGAAAAATAAATATGTATTTTTGTCATATCATTATTTATTTGTCTTTGAGATTCAAAATATTTACTTCATATTAGATTTTTCTCTTGCATATGGATAATCTGTGTAGAATCAATCTGATTACATAACTTATATATTTCATTACAAGTACATCACTGCTGCCAAATAATAAAGTGACAGAATACTAAATACAATTTCATTTCTAAGGATGGCTTTCACGTCTCCCAGCCTTCCATAAGATTTGACCTGTGGTAAATTCTCACAGGAAAGGCAGGTAACTCATTTTCCAGTTTCAAGCAGTACAAGGAAAAAAACCTAGTTTAAGTGATTCAGCACGCTGTAGAATCTAAACCATAATAGAAAAGTGCCTGAACCAAAAGGATATCAAAAAGAGAAAAGAAAAATTATGGTTCCCCATTCTATTATAGACTTTTAAAAATCTAGATCTACCTTATAGCACATTAGAATATTGGCTAGCACTACTTTAATTTTAGAAGGGTGGTTAATTGGAGCAATTCAGGTACCTGTCCTCAACTAACACAGCAGTCTCAGGTGGCACAGTAAGATAATTTCCATATTTCAAGAATTAAGCTTTCAATGTAAAAATAATGGTGAATGTTTTTTACATTCTAGTCCACTGAAAGTAGAATAAAAATGCCTTTTTTTACCACATGAACATGCTCAGAAGCACTGCTATTGCATAGAAAACACAGAGTGAGGGAAATGTTATATTTAACTTATGCTCTCAACAGAGGTTCTAAGATTTTTTAAAGCACATAAAGTACAATAAGAAATTTCCATATTTCTGTCTTTTAATCTGTTAAATCCAGCTCTGTTTTCCTTTCCAAGAAATCCCTCTCTCTTCTCTCTCGCACTTTGAGAAACATGTCCACGTTTCTCTTGAAAACTGCTCAGAGCATCAGAGAATCCCAGAATCACAGCATCCCAGACTCCCAGAATCCCAGACTGGTTTGGGTTGGAAGAATTTTAAAGCCCATCCAGTGCCACCTCTGCCATGGCAGGGACACCTTCCACTGTCCCAGGCTGCTCCAGCCGTGTCCAGCCTGGCCTTGGGCACTGCCAGGGATCCAGGGGCAGCCACAGCTGCTCTGGGCACCCTGTGCCAGGGCCTCCCCACCCTCCCAGGGAAGAATTTTTTTTCCAATATCTGATCTAAACCTGTTCCTTTTCAGTTTGAAACCATTCCCCCTTGTTGCTCCAGTTCCTGATAAGAACTGGGAATGCCTTTTCCAAGACACTCACAACCTGTCTTGGAATTCTCAGAGCTTAGTTGAGATCAGATGAGAAGAAACACCTCTAACAAACCTAAAGAAATGAAAGGCTTTCTGTCTAACAAGAGATCATATCCATGCTTTTCTCTCCCCCATTTAGCTAAACCTTACCCCTGTGCTGTTCAGTTTCTCTCCAGGCTGGAAGCTGCTTTGTTGGTGGCTGCTTTGTTAAAAGCTGTGAGCACAAACAGTTCCTGCAGGCTTTTGTCACTTCAGCTGAGCCTCAGATTTCCCAGGACAGTAAAATATCTCTCAGCACATTACCCTTCAAAGCCCAAGAGAGCTGGGAACAGAATTAGAGGGAATAATTTCCTCTCTTTTGTCTAAACCTCATGGAAGGTGTTGCTCTGCTGGTGGTTGGTTGTTTGCTTGTTAATTTTTTATGCACTAATTATTGTAGCACTATTCATACTTTCTTTTTCTCTTCTCCCAAGTCACTGCTGTGTGTGTGACAAGGCATCAGAGCAAAGTTAAGGACATTTGTACTTTGCTGGTGGCTTATGATGGGGAGCTCTGAGCACTAAAACTCTGCACTTATCAGTGCCTTAGTCTCTCTGTACTTCAAATTGTGGACGAGGTTTTACAGCAACTTCTGTGAGCCAGAGAGAAGTTTGAGAAGAGGATCCATGTTTACCCCTGAAAGAATTTCCTACCAAGGTCACTGACATAGAAACCAAGAAAGAAAGAAGGATAAATCAGAGAAACTTCAACTGCCTATTCCAATGAGCACTTTGTTTGTCTCTCCTGACCAATGAGTAAAGTGTAAACTTATGAGTTTTGTAAGAATGTATAAAAAGCATGCAGGCTATAATAAAAACAATTTTAAGCCTTCTGGAAACGGAGTGTTGCTTTGTGTTGTCTCCATCTCAACCATGACATTAAATAATTATTGCACTGGTTTTGAATATTACTTGAGGTTCCACAAAGAAAGTAGTACCCAAGCATTAAGTATCAATAATATTTTAGGTATATATTAGGCAATATTTAGGTAAATATTAGGTAATATTTCCAGAGGGGAAATCCAACTCCCTGCACGTGCCTCCAGCTTAGAGTGAGATACAGCCCAGACAGAAGACACCCAAATATTAAACACGCACCTATATTCAATCAATATAACCACTTTTTATCCCCTTCATTTTGTCTGGCCTCTGCTTTTAGGTAACCCACAAAGGTTGCAGTGGTAGGGAATAACTGGCTGCTGCAGGTTTCCTGTTGTTTCCCCATTGCTCAGGTGACTGCACTCCCACAAAAGGTGAGGATTGGGGTGGAGGTTCCTCCTGGCCCCGAGCCCAGGGCTGACACACACACAAGGATCTGAGAGCTGGTTCTGGTTCAGCAGGGCTGGGAGCAGCAGAGAGCAGCAGCTGCTGAGGTGTGAGCATTGACAGAACCACAGGTGAGTGCTGGAACCCTGGAAAATGAGAATTTTGGACTTTCTGTGCTGACAGGCACTGACCCCCAGGAGAACACTGCATTGACCTGAGGCTGTGGAGAAAGCTTCCAAAATGGAATGATAGAACTGGGATTGTGGGTGTGGAGTTTGAATAGAAGTGTGTAATATCACAGGGTGGAAAACTTAGAGTTTGAGGGTTTAAAATATAGTAATAGATATAGAGCAAGATGGAAGTTTTAGGGCGATGACTGGTCCTTCTTTCTTCTCCTCCTTCTTTCTTCTCCTCCTTCTTTCTTCTTCTCCTTCTTTCTTCTCCTTCTCCTCCTTCTTTCTTCTCCTTCTTCTCCTTCTTCTCCTCCTTCTCCTTCTTCTCCTCCTTCTTCTTCTTTTCCTCCTTCTTCTCCATGGGTTTGGATGATTTTATGTAATTGGATAAAAAATCTGCATTGTGGGCCACGAATGGTTGGTTGTTGGGTTAAAAGTAAAAATAATTTAGGTGTAATTTTTTAATTGGATAGGTTTTTTTCCTAAAAGACCTTGTAGCAACAGATATGGGGCCATTTTGTAGCTTGTTAGTGAAATGCTGTAGAACTCATGGCTTTAGGACTGTAATATAATCAGTCAGGCTGAGAAAGGATTGCAGCAGGAGCAGATGCTGAAACCAGGGGGTGGTAATACTGACAAACAGAATGCCCCAGAGAGTGTTTTCAGAAGGATGCCACAAGGGAAGATGTGGCTGAACCCCAGTTGTGAACAGCCCCAGAAGGGATGGAGAAGCTGACCCAGAGAAAAGGAGTGTGTGACATTCAACTTAGGAAGAAAGAGAATTGCAGCAGTGAGGGACAGAGCAGGAAACCCAAGGAAGCAAGGTCGAAAAGGAGAACTAGAAAAAAAAAATAAAATAAACAGAGAAGAGAAGAGAAGAGAAGAGAAGAGAAGAGAAGAGAAGAGAAGAGAAGAGAAGAGAAGAGAAGAGAAGAGAAGAGAAGAGAAGAGAAGAGAAGAGAAGAGAAGAGAAAGCACTGTCTGGGGAAAAAATAAAACCTGATTCAGAGAAAATCTGAAATGAAAATTATTGGTTTGAACAATTCAAAATTGTTTACTATACTATTGTAAAATGAGAGCTCAGTGTGTAGCAAAGTGTGTAAAGATGTAGTATGTGTTATATATACCTAGATGTAAAACTTTTTGTCTAGCAAAACTATTTTTTCTCTGTATTATGTCCAGACCTGCAGTGCAAACCAAAAGACTTAACCAGTATTTAATAACTACAGTATTTGCTGCCTATTTGTGTTTGTGTTTGTTTGGTTTTTTTTTCCACTTTGCTGTCAATCCAGAGTTCACAATCTTTTTTGCAGCACTAAGGAGATGAGAATCACAAAATTACATGGACTGGCTATTCTAGTGACAGCAGGGATCACTGGTGCAATCTGGTGGGTGTTTAACCTTTGATAATTATTCTCAACTAGCATTTCCTTCTATTGCCCAGACTGAGGCAGATTTCTTCTAACTAATGCAACTGCAATGTGAGGATTTACACAAAGCTAAATTCAAAATCCCCTGTTACATTCAAAACAAGGTGTGGACACTTTTAACCTTTTCTGTGAAATTCTAAAAGTCTGATTACTTGTCTCTGTGTATTCCTGTGAGCCCAAGTGTGTGTTTTCATGTTTACATCCCTCACCTCTGTGCTCCAGACCAGCACAAGGATGCTGGAACTCTGTGGAGTGGATTTAGCTGTGTTTGATATCGCTGATTTATTTATGGTTGGTTTGAGTCTCCCTTGGTTGTCAAGTTTGCTGCAAGGATTTCTTAGTTGTTTCACTAGACTATTCGTTCTGAAAGTAGTTTTTCTTCTAAAATAAGGAACAGAAAGTATGCATGAACAACCCCTCACCTGCTTTCAAGTATTCTTCAATCTAAACAAGCTTTTCATGGTGTGTATTCAGTGCTCTGGAGCCTGAAATCAGACCAGAGGGGGTTAATTCAGAGTTGGCTGGAGCAATATTCAAGATCTGTTCCAACTGGAGGAATTAGGACAAATTTTCAGCCACTCTTTCTCTGCAGCAGAGTACCAGAAGCTCAAATGTGAGCACAAATGCTCACATTTTTGTTTAGAATTACACTCAGATCTCACAGACTGGCCAGAGCAAAGTGATGCTGTGAACACCTGGCTTCAAGAGGCAGCTGCAGAGGCAGTTCTAGCATCAGCTGAGACCAAACTCTGCTGCAAAGCACACACATTTAATTTGGTGCAAGTAGTCCGGGGCAAATTAAATCATTAGATCCTCAGAGTTAATTGATCTTCAGATAACTTTAGGCTAAACTCCTCTGTGAAAAATGCCAATCACTTGATTTTAAAATTTCAAAAGTTTAATAGTAATAAAATTGTTATAAAAATAGTAATATAGTTAGAGTGATAAAACTTTGGACAATTAGGATTAGGACAATATGAGACAATAAAAACAAAGAGTTACAGACAGTCTGGGCACCTCTTTCTGAACAAAATAAGCCCAAAAAAGGACCCACATTGACAGAGATTAACCCTTAAAAGCAACAGCCTGTTGCATATTCCTGCACCTCATACATTATGAATAAATTCCATTCAAACAAAGGATTCTATCTGGTCAGTGTCAACTTCCTCTGATTCCTGATGGTTCTTCAGGGTTGAGGAGGCAGGAGAAGTTCGTTTCTGCTGATAATGGGGCAATAAATTCTCTTTCTCTGAAAGATTTAGGTGTCCTGTGGCTGCTATCTTAGTGTGAGTACCTCATTCCTTTCTTTAAAAAAATACCCCACATACATAGTTTCTATTTTATCATTATGTTGTAACCTAAAACTATATTTAACACACTACTTAAGAAAATGAATACAGCATAACTTTCAAACATAACACATATAATATTCATTTTAATATTTACAAAAAGCCAATCATAAAATACACATTTTTCACATCCTGTCTTGAAACAGCTGAGATTTGCAAATCCTCATCACCATACTGACCCCACAAATGTGTGTTCTGTTAGATTTATTTTATCATTTCAGTCACAAAGGAAGTGGAGGAGAGGTTGATTTTTGTTTTTATCATGGACTCATTGCTTTCTTATCCTGTCCAAGGTACCACTACCCTTTCTCCCCAGCCACAGCCCAGGAACACAAAGCCTCCCCTGAAGAGGATTCAGTGCTGTAAGTTCTGCATGCAAACCCAAACAGAATAAAAAAAGTAATAAAAGAGGTATGGACATAGTGGAGAGAGTTTACCAAAGGACCATTCCAGACCTTAAGGACAACACTCATCTGAAAACACTCATTTTCAGGCACCAGATCCATGCCCTAGAAGTGTTAATTTCCATTTTGATGAGAGCCACCCTGCAGGGCCCAGCAGGCTCAGAGTCCTGAGCCTTCATGGGGGCAAATGGGAATCCACTGATGCAGCTCCCCCAAAATCATGCAGTGAAAAGGGAGTTTAATCCCACTGATCTGGATATCTGGAAGCTGCTGTCTCTGAACCAGGGACTCGTCCAGGCTTCCTCTGTATTCATTAAAAAAATGTGGGCCCTTTGGCATATTGTCTGTTCCCTCTGGTTTACTGTTGTCCACAAACTTGAAGAGAAGTAAAAGATTCCAGATATAGAAACAAGAAAGAGTTTAACCTGGTAGTTTACCTGAAACTTCCTGGGTTTTTAATGCTTAGTTTCATTTAACTGAACCATATTTTACTATTTTCTTTTTTTTTTTAATTATTAATTATACTTGTCTTATCCCCACTGCTCTTTTTTCTTCAGTTTCCCCTCTTCGTTACTTCTTTTAGAACACATTAGTTGTGTAATTCTCTAGAAATGCTGCTCTAAGAACTCCAGCATATATGACATGGGGAGAAATAAACTTTATTGCCAATAAAGCAATATGACAAAAACAATGCATTTTTTTGGTCATTCATTTGAAACTTAAAAGATTGCAGTATGAGAACATTTTCATACCACCACCCTAAAAAAAAAAAAAGTTTATATGGCTAGATATCTTTCTGGTTTTGTGTACATGTGATTCTTTTAATTTCCCTCTATTAGCCTGTTTAATCTGTTACATTTAGTAAATGTTCCCACTTTACAGAACCTGTTTTTCCTGAGGAATTTTTCCTGGTGGAAAATCTAGGAATCAAGACTGGTGGGTTCCTACTCAGTGACACATCCACAGAAGCCTGCACAAGCAATGAGAATGGAGAACAGTGACCTCTGCTCTGTGTCCTGTGGACATAGACCTGTCAGAAAAATACAAATTTAGTACAAGGTCTTTGGTCTTACTGGACCAGGCTCTCACTGTGTAGAAGTAAAACTGGATTTTCCCCAAGATGCACCACAGCAACAGGCTGAAAATAATTGTAAAGCTGATTAATTTGCATTCAGCTCTATTTACACCAGCTGTTAAATGTAGTTCACATTGTATATGAACCCATATAAATAATAAAATAGTGTTTGTGATGGAGTCTGGAGGCACACTGACACTGAAACAGAAAAATCTCTTGTGGGGCTCATCGTTCAGAAAAAGAAAATCTGAAACTTCTGTGCCACGATACATTTTTATGTATCTTTTATTTCTCCCTCTATAATATTTCTAATATTTTTTAAATTTTCATTTGCAGAAAAACAGAGTTGCATGAAACATCCCTGATGCTCCCATGGTAAGTGTACCTGCTCTGGCTTCATGACCCTGCAATCCCATTGATGTCAGAGACACAGACTGGCACTGACAGCACAGCTGAGGGCAGGACAGAATGAACAGGAAAGGATGTTTTAGAAAAGCAACTCTTCCAGAAAGCATCAGAAATGCACAGATGAACAATCTTTAATTTGTTACTTTCAGAAAGGAAACTGATACATGATGGTGAATGTTGAAAATATTTTGGTTTAATTTTATCATAATTCATTTTTTTGCATCCTCTGTCACCACTCAGAAGCTAAAAAACAAGGTGCCTTGGCTGGTACTATTTTTTTGTGGTGGCCGTCAGCATCATACACGATGTCTAAATACCTGTGGAATTAACATTTAGGTCACTGGGATAAACTTATTTTCTGGAATTGCCTATTATAGAGCCATTTGGAGTAGGAAAAAAATCAAAACAAAATAAAAAAGTAATAAAAGAGGCATGGACATACTGGAGAGGGTTTACCAAAGAATCATGAAGGGCTGGAGCTTGTCTCCTATGAGGGAAGGCTGAGAGAGCTGGGGCTGTTCAGCTCAGAGCAGAGCAATCTCCCATCTGCTCTGGAAAGTAACCTGGCTGAGTGTGGGAGCAGAAAACCAGAAATCTCCACAGACACTGAAAAATTTGATCTGTAACCTTGGAAAAAATTTAGATTCTATTATATATAAACTATATATATATATTTATATATATTTATATAGAAATATAAATAAATTTATTTTTATAAATATATTTTATATAATAAATATATATTAAAATATTTACATATATCTTCAATGTAAATAATATATATAATTATATGTATAAATACAATATACAGACATTAAGCAGAAAAAAATCATAAACTTGTATTTCTATAGTTGTAGGTGAGAATGTGCCTTAAGTAAGGGAGAAACTGGACTGGGAAGATGGTGAAAGGTTATATAAAATAAAAAGTGTGTGGTTGTAAAAAATAAACTGAGAGTTTAGAATTTATAATAAAAGCCAATGTGTGCATGTGAGTTAGAAGATCATTGGGTAAAATATCCACAGTGCAGCAGAAGTGAGTACAGGTGATAGGTTAGAAAAGCAAAATAAATCCTGTGGCAACTGTCCATTGGGTTAAAAAGTTGTATATTGCCTTGTAACAAAGAACTTGTGACTACTTTGAGCTATGGCTGAATGCTTGCTCCTCTAAAAGCTCACAGCCCCTGAGACTGATGTTTGTCTGAGCAATAAATCTTTCTGAGCTTGCAAATATTCCCACCCCTTCCTTTCCAGCAGTGACAGCTGACCTAACTAGCAGAGCTGTAAACTCCATTCCCAGTGGGAAGGAGATGTTCTTCTGAGATAAAGCAGTAAACAACAGCCCAGGAAGCATCAGGGAAATACCTGTCCATCATCCCAAAGGAATTAGGGAGCAAATTAGGGATCTCCTCCTCCTCCTCTTTGCAAAGGAGGAGGAGATAAACAGCCCAGCTGGAGAGCCTCCATCCACGCTCAGGGAAGGAGCAGAAATCTGTGCTGCACTCACAAATCTGTGATGAATTGGATGTGAAGATGTGAATTATGATGGCAGAAAGCAAGCATCCATGAAGTCCTTCAGCCAGTTTCCTTAAGAGGGATATTTCTCAGAGAGAAAATAGGAATCTGCCCACCTAATGTGATACAACCAGGGGGTGAATTCAAGTTTCTTGAGAAATAGGATGAAGGGTCACATGAATGAGACTTTTCCTGCATTTATATATTCGTTAAATGGTGATTTTTACACAACACAAGTACTTTGTTGGGTATCTTTAGTCTTGCATGTTTAAGAATTATGAACAACTATTAATTATTATATATAATAATTAATTGAATTATTGAATACTATAATAGAAATAATTATTTAATAACTATATAAAATCTTATTATGGTGTTGTTATATTATATCTAAATATGTTCTATTGATAATCATTGACTAATTAATAATATAATTATTATATATAGATATATATGGAGAGCTGTACATCTGGAACAATGCAGCTGAGGGCTGAGAGCTTTCCAGAAGAGACAGGCTGGAACAATGGGAGGATGTGCTGGGCTCTGTGTGAAGGGATGGATGGATTGTGAAAAGTTCCTTTGTGTGACAGCTTGAGAGATGGGGGGTGAAAATCAAGGACAGATACCTAGTGCAGGATAAGGTGGCTCAATGTTGCACTAAGGTAAAAAAAATATTAAAAAAATTAAAAATCAGGCCTGCTCTGTTAAATTAGTGGCTGGCCTTGTCAAGATAACACTTTGCAAGTTCCCACATGAAAGCAATCCTGGTGTGAGCAGTTCATTAACATTAACAATCTATTCCTGGGTAAAAAAAACACCAGCATCTGCATAAACATTAAATCTGTGCCATGGCAATCAGTGAAAATAATCTGTAAACAACTGAAGAGCAGAGAGATTTAATAGACCAATAAAATACCTTTTACTAACCAATAAAGTAACAAGTAAGTTACTTGTAAGTAGCTTAGTAGTAACTACTACTTGTTACTTGTAAGTAGCTTAGTACTAACAAGTAAGCTACTACATAAAGTAACAAGAAAGCTACTGAACAACTGGAGTCACACACGAGTATAAAAATGTGTAATGTGAATAAAAAATGGGCTTTTTCCACCATGAAGAAAATGGAGTCTGGTATGATTTATTCTGATATCTCAGATTTTGCTGACAGTACTTTCTTGATTTCAAAGTGAGACTGGAATGATTAACTCAGTGTTATATCTGTGTTTGTTTTGATGAATTTCCTGGGCCATCTCAACCCTGCTTTCCTTCCCACGCCCTGCAGGAGACGGGATGTGCTGGTCTTGACCCCATGGCTGGCTCCAATTGTCTGGGAAGGCACGTTCAGCAGAGACATCCTGGATGCTCAATATCTGCAGAAGAACCTGGTCACTGGAGTGGTCACTTTTGCTGTTGAAAAGTATTGGTTTGTCATTTATTTCTTGTCAAACAGTTAAACCTCTCTGCAGTACTGCTGGTGGAGCACTATTTTATCTGCAAGGGATGCCCCAATGAAGGCAGGAATGATGAATCTGACTCCATGTTCTCAGAAGGCTAATTTATTATTTTATGATACTATATTATATTAAAGAATGCTATACTAAACTATACTAAAGAATACAGAAAGGATACTTCTAAATGCTAAAAAGATAATAATGAAAACTCGTGACTTTCTCCAGAGTCCTGACACAGCTTGGCCCTGATTGGCCAATGAGTCAAAACAACTCACACCAGAATCCAATGAAACAATCACCTGTGGGTAAACAATCTCCAAACACATTCCACATGAGCACAACACAGGAGAAGCAAATCAGATCATAATTGTTTTCCTTTCCTCTGAGGCTTCTCAGCTTCCCAGGAGAAAAATCTTGGGATTTTTTCAGACAATGTGAATGCCACAGAGCACAAGTGAGAAACATTCCAAAGACTGAATGTGAGCAACTGTAGACTGGGAGAAATGTGATATGTCAGTGTCACCTTCCAGAGTAAGGCAGCTGGCTGGGACATAGTTTTGAATAGGACAAGAAAATATCCTTGGAAATATAACTAGCATTTTGGCCCATTTAAATAAAAATTCTAGCTGCTGCTACATTTCTAATAAGCTTTCCCTCTGTCCTGCACTAAAAAATAGAAAAATTCTGTGAAGTTGAGATTTTATTTGGTTTCTGTAAGAGTTTAAAGGCAAAATATTAGCTCTTGTAAAAACATTAATCACACTGTTACAGCGTGGGGAGGTTCTTTTTTGAGTTTCTGAGCTATACTCTATACTCTGTAACTCCACCGTCATCTTTGAGTTACACAGCAGCTTCAGGCAATCAAAACTATTTAATTGATAATTTTTGCCCTCTCCTATGAAAGCAGTCTGAGAGAATTGGGGTTGTTTAGCCTGGAGAAGACAAAGCTCCAGACAGGGCTTAGAGCCCCTCCTGTACCTAAAGGGGCCCTACACGAAAGGCGAGAGGGATTTTTTACAAGGCTGGGTAGTGACAGATGAGGGAGAATGGCTTTACACTGGAAGAAGGTAGATTTAGATCAGATATTAGGAAGTAATTCCTCACTGTGAGGGTGGCAGGCCCTGGCACAGGGTGCCCAGAGAAGCTTTGGCTGCCCCTGGATCCCTGGAAGTGCCCAAATCCAGGTTGAACAGGGCTTGGAGCAGCCTGGGGTAGTGGAAGGTGTCCCTGCCATGGCAGGGGTGGAATGAAATGGTCTTTAAGGTCCCTCCCAACACAAACCATTCCATGATTCTCTGTTGATCCTCTTTAGGAAGTTAAAATATTCCACTGCAGAAAGAGTGCCAGGGTGCCAGGGAGGGATCAGAGGAAATATTTACACTATGGAGTGATATTAGAGAGCAGCATTGGGTGAAAGGCGCCTGTTCTGTGAAAAGCTAAAATGTAAATGTGCAGCAGCATGGGGAAGGTCTGAAGGGCAGCAGCTATGTTAAATAAAGAGCACTAACATCATAAAAAGGAGTAATGGATGGAAAAAGACAAAGAAAATTAATTTGAAAAGCTGTCGTTCCTCAGCAGGAGGAACCTCTCCATTCTTTTCCTTTCCATGTCTCTTAGAGATGTCCAGTTCATAGAAGGGTTCATGAGCTCTGCCAACAAATACTTCCTTGCTGGGCACCCCGTGATCTTCTACCTGTTCACAGACAGTCCCGAGAAGATCTCCCACCTTCAGATGGCCCCTGAGAACCACCTGTTGGTCATCCCTGTGCAGAAGGACCCCAGGTGGCAGGACATCTCCAGCAGCCGCATGGACATGATCAGCTCCTACATCCAGAGGCAGTTCCAGCACGAGGTGGACTACCTGTACTCCATGGACATCAACGTCCAGCTCCTGGCACACATCGGCGTGGAGATCATCGACGCCCTGGTGGCCACCATCAGCTCCTGGCAGGTCACCCCACAGCAGGACAACAAAGCCTCCGAGACACACCCTGAGTCACAATCTGCCATCCCTGAGGGACAAGGGGATTTCTACTACACAGCCAGCTTCTATGGGGGTAGCGTGTCCGAGGTGTACAAACTGACCCGAGCCTGCTCTGCAGGGCTGCTGCAGGACAGAGAAAATGGCATTGAGACCCCCTGGCTCCACGAGAGCCACCTCAACAGGTACTTCCTGCAGCACAAGCCCACTCGCCTGCTGTCCCCAGAGTACTACTGGGACACTGAGCTGAGCCCCAGCAGCATCCAGGTGAAGAGGATGTGCCCTGTGCTCCAGCACAGCCAGGGGCAAGCTCCTCAAACAAAGAATGTGAGGCCTTTCTCTTCACAGCCCCACTAAACTGAGGCTTGGGGCGAAGGAAGTTTCCCTCTGTTTGTAGGACTGCACACATTTTCTCACATAAAGTGGGTCTTCTTAGCTAGACACTGCTAAACCTGTTGCTGTTATATTTTTGGGAATTTTTTTTTTGCCAGGATACTAAAGAAAAACTCGTGACTCTCTCCTCCAGAGTCTGACACAGCTTGGACCCTGACTGGCCAATAAGTAAAAACAATTCACATGAAACCAATGAAACAATCACCTATCACATTCCAAAGCAGCAAAACACAGGAGAAGCAAATGAGATAATTATTGTTTTCCTTTTTCTCTGAGGCTTCTCAGCTTCCCAGGAGAGAAATCCTGGCAAAGGTATTTTTGCAGACAATATGATGGTGACAGGAGGACTGGCTTTGAATGGGGACAAGTGCCAAGCTGATAAGGTGGAGCAGGCCAGGAAGTCACACATGAATCAGGATGGATCATTCTGGGATGACCTAACCTCTAGCATGGTAAATCACTGCCTCAGCATGGAAGTTATGGCCTCTAAACAGAGATTCATGCTGTGGGTCAGGTTTGACAGGACCAGGGCACAACAAATCCAGGCTTCTAAAAAAATTGTTATGGACATGGCTGAATAATGAGTGGAAAAGACCAGAGTCTTTAGATTGGGGTAGTGGGAAAATATGAGGCCAGAGCAGGTTGTGATACAAAAGTGAATATAACTAAGGAGACAGAGGTTAGCCTTACACACTATCCTCCACTGCCAGGGAATTGCAGCTGTACACAAAGCCATCTCCAGAAATGCCTCCAGCAGTGCTTGTGACACAGTTCTGCAGCTCTGCTGAACCACCCCCACGCAGCCTCCCCCAGCTCCTCCTTCCACAGCAGCTGGCATTCCTGTCTCTCCAGGTGCTGCCTGCAGCACAAATCCAGCAAATCCAGGCTGCTGCTCCCATCTGCTGCCCGTGGTGTTCACTGCAAGCCTCTGCCTGCCTGGGAGCCAGCAGCAACAGCAGCAGCTTGAAACAATCTTCAGGGGTGCTCTGCACAAAGGAGAACTTAAACAGAAGTTACACTATGGATGTGATGCCTCAGGTTTTGGCTTTTCTATTTTTCAGATTCTGTGTCATTTTAGGGTGTGGGTCTGGACTTCACATGAGGGGATGGTGAGCTCTCTGCACAGAGCAGGGAGACAAAACAATTCCTGCTCCAGCTGGGGACCAAGGACAAATGATCCAAATCTCAGGCCCAAGAGCACAAACAACATGGGCTGAAGAGAGAAAAACAAGAAGGATGGGACTGCATGGGCTGGGGCTATAATTGGACAATTAACTCCAATATGCAAATGGAGCAGAGCTTATAAAAGTGAGAGACCCTGTGACCAGTGGGGCATTTTGTGGCCATTTTGGGTTGTGCTGCCCAAGGTGAATCTATTTGAGGCCTCTTAATAAATCCCTACTTTGTTCTTTAACTCCATCCAGTCTCTGTTCTAGGGCAGCCTTCTCAAGGCATCAGATGTACCAGATCAAAGATGTTTCACTGCTGTCAGACATCAGGAAACTCTTGGTGACAGCATGTGACTGAATGAGCCTGAGGAGCAGGCTTGGCATGAAGTAATGTAGGAACACCTGCCTCGACTTGCTGGCTGTCAGATTAATCCCTTTTCTGACTCAGAGATGGGGTAATTGAGAAGAGTTTTAAAGACTTTTATTGCATTTTCAATCTCACGTGAAGGGTGAGACAATACAGATGTTATAATTCACACCATTACAATCAGAAGCCAATTATTTCTTAATTACAATACATTATAAGCCAAGTTTCTTGGCCTACCAGCTTTTGCCACACCATGCTGTAAATGCCTTAAAGCCAATCATCTAAAATTACCCCTCATGGGTCCTACTACAATGCATCTTTCACAGTTCTAATTCTCCAAAGTATCTAGTGTTATTTGCAAGGCCACAGCTGGCCATGTTTTTATCCAGACCAGGATGAAATTGCCAATGAAAGCATGCATTACCAGGTCATGCTGAGCTTCCATCCCCTCCCCAAAGCCCCAAGTCTTTCTCCTCAGGGTTAGTGTCAGTTCATTGGCACTCAGACTGTTCCTGTGCTGGGGATGTCCTGACCCACATGTGGGACCTTGCACGTGGCCTTGAAGATCACGAGATGGCCCAGCCCATCCTCAAACCTGTCCAGGCCCCTCTCATGCCCTGTGAAGGCTGACCTAGAACAGAGATTAGAGGAGCTAAAGAATAAAATAGGGGTTTATTAGGAATCCTCAATGGATCCACCTTGGGCAGCACAAGAGCCCAGCCAGGGCTGCACCCCAGGTGAACCCAAAATTGTCAAAAAATGCCCCACTGGTCACAGGGTCTCTCACTTTTATAAGCTCTGCTCCATTTGCATATTGGAGTTAATTGTCCAATTACAGCTTTAGTCCATGCAGTTCCATCCTTGTTTTTCTCTCTTCAGCCCATGTTATTTTTGGTCTTGGGCCTGAGATTTGGATCATTTACATCAGACTCCTGCAAGCAAGAGATGTTTAAAATGTGTAAGTTTGTTTATGTGATCTTTAACCCAATCACTGTAGTAAAACATTACTAGCCTCCCTAAAGTAGTATATAAGTGTTTGTATCCCACAATAAAATCAAATTCTTTGACCACCTCAAAGTCTTCCCTGTCTCTCCTCATCCCTGACAGGTTTCCTTCCCCCTTCCTGGCCAGCAGGGCACTGTGAGGAGCAGGAAAGGCCTTGGCTCAGTGCAAGCACAGCTCAGCAATGAAAACCCCTAATGTTTGCATGGAGATTCTGGGGAGAAAAAGGGAATCAGTACATTGATAGGAGAGGAAGCATTTTCATCTACTTCTTTATGTGCTGGTGATGGTGAGAAGGAGGAGGTTTGGTCTGAGTGTTTCCAGGACACTCAGTGATGTTTTGCTGTCACTGTGCTCGCCATCAAGGTGAGAATATAAAGAGATAATAAACTACAAAGAGCAAAGGGTGTAAATGAGAGATTCCAGAAAAACCCAGGAGTCTGAATTCGCTCCATTTTACACTGTGAGACACAGGAGGACATCCTGCCCTGCTTGTTCTCTTACAGATATTTTTGTTTTCCACCAGAGCATGTGGTTTTGAACTTCTGAGCAACAGCTTTGGTTAAAGGAAGGTACACCAGCCAGAAGCAGTACCCATGATCTGTCTTTTGCTGGGAAGTGATTCTTGCTTCCCTTTGGTCCTTGCTCCTGGGATTTGTTCATCTCTGGGCAGAGGTAAACCAGGCCTCTGAGGAGGCAGGTGCCTGCTGGCCTCATCAACACCATGCAATGTCCTGGCAGCCCCTGGAGCTGTTCTCAAGTTTTTAAAAACTCCTAACTCTCCCCAGCCCTGATGTTACAAGAGTGTAGCACCAAAGGAGAGGAGTATTCCCAGTCTCATCTAGATTTGTGTTGATGTGATCCCGCCGTTCCTTCAGAAAGGGAAACTTTTGTGTTTGGTAAAAAGCTAAGAGCAATTACCTGGAGCTAACAAGAACTTCTGCAATTAGACTGACTCTTGAGATTCAGAACTTTCCTAGCTGGTGATTTGCCCTCTCCCCAATTCTCTACAGCCCAGTATCTCCTCTGGGAGGGACCCAGCTAAACACAAAGGCCTAATTAAAACTTGGTGAAACTCCAATGCCTTGGGACATCTGCACTCAGAGTCTTGGAAAGAAACTTCATGGAGTAGAGGGAATAGGCAGCCAGGGATGTGAGCAAGGGTACAGGGGAAGAGCTGGAGACACTGAAAGCCAGAGGGAAACTCAGGATACTAATAATATTAATGACTGCAGACATGCTGCAGTGAGTTCCTCATCTGTCCCAGTGTAAGGTCAAAATAATCTGCTCATTAACACAAGGTTAATAATTGCCTTGTTTCAGGGCAGGTTTGCTGTGAGAGCTGAGGCATCACAGGGGTTCTGTGCAGGGCTGATGACAGAGGTCAGCTCTGGGAGGACAAATGGGCTGTCAGCAAGGCAGATCTGCAAGGACACAGAAGCTCAGAGCTGGAAGGGACCTGCCAGGACCATCAGAGCTCCTGGCCCTGCACAGGGCACCCCAGGAGTCACAACACGTGTCTGACAGCATTGTCCAGACATCCCAGGAGCTCAGATGGGCTTGGTGCTGAGCCCACTCCCCTGGGGAGGCTCTTCAGTGCCCAACCACCCTCTGGGTGAAAAAAATGTCCTTGATATCCAACCTAAACCTCCCCTCAGTCAGCTCCAGCCTTTTCCTCAAGTCCTGTCACTGTCATGAGGGTGAGGAGCTGGACACCTGCCCTCAGTGCCCCTCAGGAGGAGGGAGCAGAGCACAATGAGATCTGACCCCAGGGTCCTCTCCTCCAGGCCTACAGAACTCCACAATTTCAAGAAACTTCTCCACAGGAGTGGCACCCATGGTCACAAATGATGTCATTGTCCAGTGGAGGGCTCAGAGATGATGAGAATCCCTCTTGTGAGGCCAGGCTGAGGTAGCTGGGGCTGGTCAGCCTCCACAAGACTGAGAGGGGACCTTATCCCCATATAAAAGAATCTGCAGGGAGGTTGTCAGTGGTGAAGAGAGACAGGGAAGACTGATTTGGTGATCAGCATCTGATTTTATTGTGGGATAGAAATGCTTCTCTACTATTTCGGGAGGCTAATAATGTTCTACTACAGTGATTGGGTTAATAATCACATAAACAAATATAGATTTTAAATACTCTTGCTTGCAGAAGTCTGATGTCATTTGCTTTTTCCTGCAAACCTATCTGATTTTATCTTCTTGCAATCTTGATTTAATCCTCAAAGTTCTGTTTGCTATTCTCATGTTATCCTATTATCAAATCTCTTGTGCTAAGCAGGCCCAAAGTTCATAATCTGTCTTGTGTCCCCAACATCCCAACAGGAGGTTGTGTACAGGGCATTCCCCCCACAACTTATCTCTTGTTTGTCAGATAAATCAAACAAATTCTCCTGTAGAGAGATACTTTGGGCCTGTGGTTATTGGTTATTTTGGGGTTAATACTGGTCTGGAATCTCCCATCTGCCCAAAACAACCTTCTGTTGGAATTAATGTCCTTAACTTTCCAATATCATTTCAGTTTTGAGGATTTAATATAAATAATTTTATTAACAGTTACAGAGCTTTACAGTGGTTAGGTTCTTCAAATGCCTAGACTTGGTCTAACATGTGCAAACAATTTCTCTAAAAAGAAATGTCTTTGAGGCAGTGGGGCAGGAATGCAATTTTGCGCACCTCTTTTTTTTTCCAATAACAGTCTCAGAATTAATAATCAGTACTCATTAATTTTCTGGGCTCCACATTATAGCCTGAATTATGTCCTCTCCTTTCCCCAAAGAAATTTACTAAACATTTTCAGGAAATAAATGCAAACAGATGAAAACTTATTCTTTTCAGTTTTTTCAGCAAAATCAGGCTCCTGAATATTACTCTTCTGTTCAAAAAGTCAGAAGTATGTAAAACGCAATTTTAAAGTTTCAGAAAAAGAAAAAGAAAAAGAAAAAGAAAAAGAAAAAGAAAAAGAAAAAGAAAAAGAAAAAGAAAAAGAAAAAGAAAAAGAAAAAGAAAAAAAAAGAAAAAGAAAAAGAAAAAAAAAGAAAAAGGAAAAGAAAAAAAAAGAAAAAGTTTATTTAGTTAAGAATTTCTTAAGTATGTGGAAGAAGTTTCCTTCCAAAATGTTAACATAGCTTCTAACACTCCCCCTTACAGCTGAAAATCTCCACTCTTCTCCCTCTTTCCTTCCAAAAGCTGATGTGTACCTGGAAATTCATTTCACTGAACAAGAATTTAGAGTGAAAAATACCAGAAACAAACACCTGAAACACCCCAAATATTCCATTTCATTTCCACACTAAATTAATTTTTCTCCATTTTTTCTTCAGGGCTCCTTTCACCTCCTTATTCCTCAAGCTGTAAATTATGGGATTCAATAAAGGAGTCAGCACAGAATAAGAAAGTGAGAGGAATTTATCCACAGATGCACAGTAGGTGGATTTTGGCCTCAGATACACAGAGCCTGCAGTGCCATAAAACAGAGTCACAACCAGGAGGTGTGAGGAGCAAGTGGAAAACGCTTTCTGCTGGCTCTCAGCTGATGCCATGCGAAGAATTGTGGAAATTATATGAATATAAGAATAAATTATCAGTAAGAAAGGGCTGAGAATAGCAAAGACAGCCACCACAATGACCTGGAGCTCTCTTGGGAAGGTGTTGCCGCAGAGCAGGTCCAGCACGGGCTGAATCTCACAGAAGAAGTGGTCGATGGCAGACCCACACAAGGGTGAGCTGAAGGTTATGAGGGTGTGAATTAAGCCCACAGCAGCCCCACAAATGTAACTCCCAGCCACCAGGCTCCTGCAGACCCCGCTGCTCATGATAATTGTGTAATGCAAGGGGTGGCAAACTGCAAAATAGCGATCGAGGGACATGGCAGCCAAGAGAAAACATTCAGCCACCCCGAAGAAAAGGAAGGAAAACATTTGCATTGCACATCTTGTCCTGGAAATACTTACTGTTCCCACCATCAGGTTCTCCAGAATGGTTGGGATAACGACTGATAAATAGCAGATATCCAAACAGGACAGCTGAGTGAGGAAGAAATACATTGGGGTGTGAAGGGTGTGATCAGTGTTTATTGTGAAAGCTATCACTGTGTTAGCCATCAAGGTGAGAACATAAAGAGATAATAAAACTACAAAGAGCAAAGGGTGCAAATGAGACATTCTAGAAAAACCCAGGAGTCTGAATTCACTCAGTCCACTGAGGTTCCCAAGGATCATCCTTCTTTGGTGCCTTGTAGAACTCTCTTTGTTTTAGATGAAGCTGCAAACAGCCAGGCAAATCTGCAATCAAAAACAACTCCCTGCTTGAACAGACAACAGGATGACTGGAATTTATGTGAAATGATCTTCTGAACAGTTTTTAAAAATGTCTAAAGAAAATAAGGCAGCCTTATGCCTTTATTTTTGTCTCTATTTTTGACAGATTCTTCTTTCATAGCATTGCCTTCAAAGCCTGCATATTCATTACTGTCTTCAAATGCTCAGCTAGCATTTTTACCCTGTAGAAAAAGAAAAAAAAAATATGGCAGATATCTTTTTATGGACTAATCAGTTCAAGTGCCAAAATCATCAGTAGCAATATTTGAATAAAACAAAGGTAATTTCTCTGTTACCTGTTGTGCAGTGTGGTGGAAGACGAGGAAGGGGAAAAAAACCCCTAAATTATGAGTCTGCAGAAAAGCTTTAAACTCTGAGCACTCTGCAGTGAAGCAGAAGAGAGGCTTTTCCACAGCTCTTTATCCTCTATTTATATGTATTTATAAAGTCCACTGAGACTGGCTAGTGCTGATTGGAGCAATAAGGAATAGTTGTTAGAGGCTGGATAAACATGATGCATGTGTTTGAGTTGACTCACAGCCACCTCTAGTTGCACATGCTTGGAAAGCATTTCTATATACACCCAGATAGCTACAGAAATATCAAGATCTGGTTTTACTTTGCAGTAATTACTATTACTTCATCATGCAGCCAAATTAATGACAGAGTTGCCACACAGGCTTACAATATTTCTGCTTTCTCAATAAAATTTGAAGGTGAAGCAAAGATGCAGTTCACATTCATCTGGGGATAAGGGACAAAATATCCACTCATTAAAAATCTTAATTTTTATTGTGTCCTATTAAAAGATTTTTTTTATTTAGCTGTTGTTTGGTTTATTGTGTGGCTTCTTATTCAGATCCATCAGCAACCCCACATTGTCTCTCTCACCACCATGCCTCTTTCAAGGCCAAAGAGATTGATTAAAAGTTTAATTACTGGCTGATACTCACATTTCCAGTGTGAAGACATCTCATTCACTCTGATCCCTTTTCCCCTGGTTGTAGGACTGTATTTGCCACTTTTATCCTTAGTAACTGATCTGGAGTGGCCTCTGCATCACATCATATCCTGTGAACAGCAGAAAGTGATTTTATAGGGAAGAACCACCTGTTGTGATGTGGTTTTTGTATGGTGACAGGTTGAAAGTACAGTATCTTTGTTTAATTAAACAGAAATTATTATCCACAGAGGAAAATCTCTGAGAAATCTGAAGGACCTATCTGTGATGGTATGATCTGTTCTCCCATAGGAGACCTTTCCTGCACCATTAATTAGAAAATAATAAAACCAGAGTTAGACATGAGTTATGCACATGTTCTTTCCTCCTGCAAAACCTTTAAAGTGATTTTCCTGTTTCTTTTTGTAGTCTGTCTCCACATCAAATTTTTATCCCTTCATTCAGGCAAGATCAGGCCCAAGACCACAAAAGGTCAAAACATAACAGATTAAAATAGATATGCAAGTGCCCTGTAGGTCTTTCTTTAGGGTTTGTTCTAACAGGAGAACCAGAGAAAGAGTTGTGCTGTACCTAAACAACAAGAAGAAAATGACTGACTCCTCCAACTGCAGCAGTCAATACCCACCAGACTCTTTTCCTCTGGGAACACAGATAGAAATACTTGAGATTTGTGATGTGGCTTTTCCAAAAATATTAACCACAGATTTCTCCTACTGGCAGGTGAGCTACTTTATTTTATTTCATTCTTCTGTCTCTTCTTCCAGATGTTATTGTCCTCTGGCACTTACACAGGTAGGAGTTCTCTTTCAGGCAGACTTACAGCCTAGAAAGTAAAGTAAAAATGAAAGTAAAAAACTGATTATTGGAATAGAAGATCAATACCAAGATATTGTTGTATTCTTGAAAAAAAAAAACTGCTACACCTGAAACATGCCTAGGATAAATGTTATTTCCTGGGGTACAATCTATATTATTTAGTATTTTTTGCATGGTACTGTGGAGAATATGTGGGATTATCTGTGCTCACTAGGTAATTCTTTTGTGGTATGGACCCCATCCAGAGAATGATTGCCTGGACTCAGATATTAAACTGTGGTTTAGGGTTATTCATCAAATCTCTCTATTCTCCATGTGTGTTGGGAGTGCAGACAACTTTCTCCCATGGGATTAAAGATGGCAAAGCAAATATATTTATATAATAAAATGAAATATTTATTTAAATTTATTGCAATGATTAAGCAAAATAACTTGATCAGACTTGTTTGCTACATAGCATAGGTAGCCATAACTACTAATATAGTATAGTGCACTAGTTTTGAAGGAGTAGAGAAGCAATTATATTAAATCTAGCAAAACAGTTATTAAATAGAGATTGATGTTACCCATGCAACAACCATGAGCAAACCTATTTTGTTGAGCCTTGAGAAGTGACCTCAAGGGGCTTCCCTACTCAAGAGAGAGATCTTCACACACCTTAGGGAGGGATGCTAGAAGTTCTCACCATGCAAAAGTGGAACTGCCCTTCTACAGCATGATTGTCTGCCAGTCTGCTACATTTTTAGATTTTGTTTTGTCAGGTTTATTCAGTAAAATATGCTTTGCTGCTGAAAAAGGTGTTAGAAGCTCTTTGGTTTCTTCCATGTGAAGGCCGGGATATCCCTGCTGCTCCTGCCCTCAGATCAGGGAATGTCTGTTTCCATGGTGTTGGAAATGATAGAACTTTACAAATACCTCTTCCAGCTAATTGTTTTAACTAAATATTCTAATTACTTCTTTTAATTAATCATAAGCAGTGTAATTTTCCACTCTGTCATATGCCACTGTAGCCAACATTCAGCAAGGTTTGTCATAAGCTGCTACAGTGGGAGCACAGCTTGGGAAAATTCCTGAAGATTTAAGTTTAAAACAACTGTAATCAACTTTGATATGCTTCAATGGTCTCATACCTGGAAGAGGGATTTATTGCTGAAGTTGGACACAAGGAATGCAGAATTTATGAGCCATGAGGCCATTGTTCAGAACCCTAAGATAAACAGGGAACTAACAAAGACAATTCAGCAGTTGCACTGTAATCCCATTGTCCTGGTTTCAGCTAGGGTAGAGTTAATGTCTTCTTTAATTTCTTTAGCTGCGGTTTGGATTGGGAATGAGAATGGTGTTGATAATACACTGAAGTTTTAGGTTTTGCAAAGTCATATTTATCCTGAGTCAAGGACTTTTTGTTTCCTCATCTTCTGCTCTGCCAGTGAGGAGGTTCCCAAAACAAACTGGGAGAGAACCCAGCTGGGACAGGTGACCTGACCTGCCCAAAGGGACACCCACACCCTAGAACATCATGCCTGGAATCTAAACTGGGAGGAGTTGCCCAGAAGGGCAGCTGATCTTAGTTTGGGAAGGGGGCTCTGGCATCAGGTGGTGTGCAATTGCATTGTACATCACTTGTTTGGTCCCTTTTCATTATCATTATTAAGTACTGCCATTGTTGTACTTGACTTTATTTTCAGATATTAAACTGTTCTTAATTCAACAGACAAGTTTTACTTCAAATCTCCTCCCCATTCCACCAGTGTGGGGGGGAAGAAGAGATGGTTGAGCAAGCAGCTGCGTGGTGCTTAATTTCCATCTGGGTTTAAAACACGAGACCTCTTTCTATCTGGGAAAAAGATAATAAAAAGACTGAAAATATGGACTAATTAGCATGACAAGCAAGAAGTCAATAACCAATAGAAGACAGAAAACTAATTAATGAAGAGCATTATGCAATTTACAGCCAATAAACATTAATTTCTTGGTTTGCTAAAATGTATGAATAATGCAAAGTTTTGAAAGAGCATGTGCATGTTTAGAGCAGCACTGTAACAATGTGCTTTCTGGTACTAAAAGTAGCATTAGAAAGCTTAATTTATCCTGATGTTTTCTGTGACTGTGGTGGGTGAGATAGTTTGGTCAAGCTGCTCTCAGTGTCCTTCAACACTAAAAACAGGAGATCCTCCTTGCTCAATTCCTGGTAAGGTGTAAACAGCTGGAGCTGCTGTGTCCCTGCTCAGGCAGAGTGTCCTGCTCCAGCTGGCACCCCTGACAACCCATCCCTCCAGACTGTAAAAGCCCTGTCCCACTCTTTAACAGGACACACTTTAATACCCCCTTCTCAGTGTGGAGATTTCTCCCTTGAGTGGGAACACCCAGCAAGGTTTCACTTTGAGACTGAGAAAAAGAGACTTGCTCAGGGCTGTTGGCAAGGGTGAGTAATGTCAGTCTCTACTTAACATTTATTTTTCTACCTTTAATATAATTTCTTCAATATTGCCTCCAATACTAAGCTATATTAGTAACAATAACTATCTACACTGCAGAATAAAGAATTCTAATTAAAACCTTTTAGTCTAGCCATTAGAATCATCATCATCATCCATTTAAATAAATCATTCCCTCATGTCTGAGAAGGCATGCAGAAAACAAGGACACCTTTGCTAAAAAACGCAGCGCTAATCTTCCATTATGCTTCAGCCAGGGCCACAGTCTGACTGCAGCACTCCCAGGGTGCTCTGAGTGCTTGTCTGACACGCATCTCTGGGGCGTGGAAACCCTCCTCTTCCTCGCTGAAGGCTGGTGGGCTGTGCACAGCACAAAGCGGCTGCGGAGATCATAGCCCGTCTGTGGGGATCTCCTCTGCTCCCTCTGCTTGGGAGCCTTGGGCACAGGAACCTCCTTCAAGCAGGTGTTGGAGGGCCCTGAGGCTGTGTTATCCACTGGGGCTTTGTCACAACGTGGAGGACTCGTTCTCCCCCTGTTCTTCTTGCCCAGAGAGGGGTGGAGGGCGCGCTGCACAGAGCGGCTGCGGAGGTCACAGCCCCACCGCGGCGATCTCCTCTGCTCCCTCCACCTTGGTGGGGCTTGCTCTCCGTCAGCCTTGAGTACGGCAGCCTGCTTCAAGCTGGTGTTGGAGGGCTCTGGAGCTGCTCTGTGTTGGTCATGACACGGAGAATTTGTTGTCTGCCTCCTCCTCCTCCTCGGTGAGGGCTTGTGGTCGGTGTGCTGCACAAAGCGGCTGCGGAGGTTGTAGCCGCGCCGCATGGATCTGCTCATCTCTCTCTGCAGGGCTTGCTCCAGAGCAGCCCTGGGGGCACCATCCCTCTGCAGGCTGCTCTTGGAAGGCCCTGGAGCTGCACCATCGCTGGGAGAATGGCCAGAACTGGGAGGGCCCGTTCTCCTCCCTGAGGAGTGGTCACAGTCCGTGGTGTCCACAACGCAGCTGCGGCCATCCCGGCCCCACAGCGGGGATCTGCTCCAGGCCTGCTCCCTGCCAGCATCTTCCACATCCACATCCTGCAAAGACACCTGTGGAGAGTTCCTGGCCTCCTCTCCTGAAAGGGCCAGAGTCAGTGGGGAACCCCCAGAAGTTCTGGGAGGGGACATTTCAGAGCCTCCCAAAGGCTCTTCTGGAGGGCTGCCAAGGCCAAAGTTGCACAAATGGGATGGATCCAGGTGGGATGTTTGAGAGGAAGAATGCTACCAGGTTGGAGGGGAAAAGGAGGAATGCTGAGATCCTAGAGAGAAATCCACTGCTCCTCTGGTGCCCTGACCCTCCTTCCCAGAGTTACCTTCTTCCTGCCAGGCAAACCCTGAGGGCCAATAGAAGCCACCTTCTTGCTGCTGCCGGCCCAGTGACTGAGGAAGGAAGGGACATATGGTGGTGTCAGCGAGGAAGAAGCCCTTTCTCCAATCTTCAGATCACAGCATCTGGAGAAAAAAAGAGTGCTCTCACTTTAGGGCTGTTGTTGCAGCTTCCTCTGGAGTTCAGTCATTTTCTTGGAGAGGTTTCTATGGCAGAGAGAAGACTTAATCAAGGCCACTAATGGAAATTTCAGCTAGAATCTTCCCACCCAGTCTGCTCCTGTCCCAGCAAAACTTCATTTTTGTACCTTCTACACCCTCCATTTCATAAATTCACAGACTTGTCTGGGTTGGAAGGGGCGTTAAAGCTCATTTTGTTCCACCCCCCTGTCATGGGCAGGAATATCTTACAATAGGCCAGGTTTTTCCAAGCCCTGTCCAACCTGGCCTTGAACACTTCCAGGGATGGGGCACCCACAGATAATTTGGTCAGCCTGTTCCATTGTCTCACCACCCTTACACTGAAGCATTTCTTCCTAATACCTAATGTAAACCTGCCCTGGGTCAGCTGAAAACTGATAGCCTTCACCCTGTCCAACCCTCCCTGATAAAAGAGTCCCTCTCCATCTTTCCTGGCAGACCCCTTTAAGTTCTCTTGCTCTTCTCTACATCAGTCCAGCATCAGAGAGCAGACAAACAGCAGGTTACATCAGGGTAGCAGCCTCAAGGACAGACATGGGTTTCACAGCACTGAATGGTGCAGGTAGTAATTGCATTCAGTGAGAAAAACACTCTGGAGTATGAGAAGAAAAAACCATGAACAGGGAAAAGGAAACCTCCTCTGAACACATCTGAATGCTGGTTATTACCTGGCATAAAACAGCAGGTAGGCTTGCTGCCTGAGAGCTGTGTCAATGCAACGGAGCTCCACAGACTCATCATCCATCTGGTACCACAGCCCATTGCTGGCCTGGGAAAAAATGGAAAAAAAGGCAAGGACCTCTGCATGGTTTCTCTCCAAAAACACAGGCAGAAAACTACCAAAGAGTATGTCAAAACAAATCCAGTCTGTGGCATTCACATTTTATGGAAAAATCCCTTCGCCCAGGATTTTTCTCCTGGGAAACTGAGAAGCCTCAGAAAAAAAGGAAAACAATAATTATCTGATTTGCATCTCCTGTATTTTGCTCCTTTGGAATGTGTTTGGAGATTGTTTACCAACAGGTGATTGTTTCATTGGATTCTGGTGTGAGTTGTTTTGACTCAATGACCAATTGGGGCCAAGATGTGTCTGGACTCTGGAGAGAGTCACGAGTTTTCATTATTATCTTTTTAGCATTCTGTAAGAATCCTTTCAGTATAGTATAATATAGTATTTTTTAATATAATATATTATCATAAAATAATAAATTAGCCTTCTGAGAACATGGAGTCAGATTCATCACTCCTTCCTTCATCTGGGGGCAACACAAATACAAATCCAGTCCAGCCCCTAAGGAGACCTTCTGCCCCAAAACCTTGGCTGTCAGTACCACTGATGGGAAAGTTTATTGGGAAGGAAGAAAGTTGCTGCTTACCTTTGTGTAGCAGAAATAGTGTCCTCCATGGCAGCTGACCCCACTGTGCACCAGGACAGCATACAAGGAGTACTGGAGGGGTTCTCCATCTGCCTGGGACATGTACGGGCGAAGATCCAGGTACTCGGGGTACTCCACAACCTACAGAGACACCAGCAGGGCTCAGAAGGGACCCTGACCTGTGACACAGAACGGCCTGCCACCTCCAGGGGCCAGAGGTGTGTAAATACATCTTTGGGGATCATGAACAGCTGGTTTTCCATAAACAACTTGTAATGGTTTGGGTAGAAGGAAATTGTTCTTGGCCAAAGCAGCTCTTGGAGATGAGCCCTTGCCTGTCTTCCCAAGGGAATTTTTCTCTCCTGTGGAGGGGTTTGACAGCTGGCTTGCAAGCAAAGCTGAGTTAATAAAAAAAAATAACGATGATTTTTGAGTGTAAAAACTGTTTAAAAAAAGACTGGACATGACACTTGGTGCTATAGTCTAGTTGAGGTGTTAGGGCATAGGTTGGACTTGATGATCTTAGAGGTCTCTTCTGACCTCATTATTCGGCAATTCTGTATTTATAGCAAGGAAGAAGAGAAAGTTGTTAGCATGGAAACAGGTTAGAAAAGATATATGAAAATTTTTGTAAGTTAGTCTATGTGTATAAGTAGATGTGTATACATGTTTTATTAAATTTCTGTAAAACTTTTGCCAATTATATTGACACGAATTGTTTTGCACCAATGAATATAATATATTGTGATATAATTAATTACTTAAAATCACACTCTATTAAGAGTATATAAGCTGGAAAACATGCAAAATATTGTTTTTTCTTTTTAAACCCTGATCATGTGTGTGTATGTCACGTCCAACCTAACAGTAACAATCTCCCCAGAAGGGAACAGGACTAACCCAACACAAGAGGCCTGTGCCAAGCTCAGGGAAATCTGCTCCAGGAAGAGAAAGCTGCACACCAGCTGTGTACACACCTTGCTGATCTTCCCGCCGGTGAAACAGTCAAACCTTTTCAGGCACACAGTGAGAACCTTGGGTGCACGATGGACTGTGAACCTCTTGGAGGCAGCAACATTCTTCTTACACCTTGAAACCAAGCACAGAGCACAGTCTGAAATGCACCCACTCCTCCCCCAAGGCGGCCAGGCAACCTCTCCTGTCTCACACAGCTTTTGCTATTCTAAGGCTATTCCCTGCCATGTTTTAAAAAAGATGCATCTCATTTGTGTGCAGTAAAACTCCACAAGATGACTTCTGCTCAATGGCATGCAGCCCCCTCACACAGGATTTTGTGTTAATATATTCTCAGTAATCATCTTACTTGTTACAATTAAAGCAGTTATCACCATCCAGGTGCTCGGGTGCCACAAAGTCCTCCAGAGCTGCAGTGAGGGACGAGGCTGCCTGGAGGAGTGAGAAATGAGCACACCGAGCTGGGGAAATGCTCTCACCCCAAACATTTCCCAGGAGCTGACAAGAAAACCCCTGTAGCTGATGAGAAATGAGCACGCTGAGCTGCAGGAAATGCCCTCACCCCAAACATTTCCCCTGTAGCTGATGCTGAAGAGACCCACCATGAACCTGTGCAGAAGGAGGCATAAACAGAGTGTGATGCTGAACATTTCCCTGTGTCCCAGCAGCTCCTGGAGCCATCAAGAGCTCCCTCCCTGCACCACTGCTCAAACTAATGCCACTGTGCAGGGACATCAGTGGTGCAAACAATGCAACCCATCAGCCTGGGAGGCAGACAGGTGGGGTGGAAGGGCAAAGGGAACAAGGATGAGGATTTGTCAAGGGTGCAGAGAGGATAATGCTGCTCGTCCAGCTTAAAACCATCACCTACAGAGAGACCAGTGCCACAGCCTGTCCATTCCCCTTCCCACCCACCACCAAGATCTCCTGTGTACACAGTCTACATTTTTAAGACAAATGTATTGACTCTGGAAAGCTGCAGGGGCCTTGGGATGTCTTGAAGCACAACTGCAAAGCCTCTTACTTTGATATCCAAAGGCATATCCAGGAAGGCCTCATAGGAGTCAGAAACGGCTTCACAGCTGAAGCAGGTGACTGGAAGGAGAAATCCAAATGTTGAGCAATGGGAAGCTGACTGACACTGCCCATTTACACATTGCACCTGCCCCACCAGTCCCAGGACCAACTGTCAGGCACAGGCAGACAGAAGGGCACAGGCAATGCCAAAGAGAGTAAATGTCACTGTCATATTTTATAGAAAAATCCCTTTGCCCAGAATTCTTCTCCTGGGAAGCTGAGAAGCCTCAGAGAAAAGGAAAAAAACAATCCTCTGATTTACTTCTCCTGTGTTTTGCTCCTTTGGAATGTGTTTGGAGATTGTTTCATTGGTTCCATGTGAATTGTTTTGACTCATTGGCTAATCAGGATCAAGCAGTGTTGGACTCTGGAGAGAGTCACAAGTTTTCATTGTTATCTTTTTAGCCTTCTGTAAGTATCCTTTCTGTATTCTTTAGTATAGTTTAGTTTAGTATTCTTTAATATCATATAGTATCTGAAAATAATAAATTAGCCTTCTGAGAACATGGAGTCACATTCATCATTCCTTCCTTTGTCTGGGAACCCCGCAAATACAATAGGTAATAGTTGTGGAAACATACCTCTGGATCTCAGAAAGCCCCCAAATATTTGATAGACAATGGTAGTGGATTGAGAAGAGAGGTCCAAGCTGGAAACAAGTGTTAAGACAGAGCATTATCTCCTCTATGAGTTTTGCTTGGCCTGAAAGCCCAGGGTTTAGGTTTTCCCTTGATGGGAGCACATCAAGCAGCCCAAAGGGCTTAGAAAGTTGTGAGGGTAATTTGCTTGTGCTTACTCGTTGCTTGCACTCAGACAAGCTCTCTGCATGGCATTGACAGTACAGCACAAGAAGTCATGGGCATCTTCCTCCCTGCCAGGCTGAAAATGCTCTCCTATGCCTAAGAAAGAAGAAGTTTGTAGTTCTCTCATACAAGGAGGGAAGAAAACCTGTCAAAGCACCTGGCATGACTCACGTCTGAAAACCTTGAGGACAGGCAAAGGCAGGATGGCACTGACAGGGGAATGCAAGACCTTGTTCACGTGAGCTTCCATGATGCACATCATGCAGAAACCTTGCTGGTGACCTGAAGAAGGACACAGGGAAGGTCCTGAGGTTAGCAAAATATCCACAGCAGTGGGGTACTCCTCCTCTTCCACTCCCACTCCAGTGCAATACTCCACTCCTCCCAATATCCCAGTGATCCCAGGGCATTTTAGAAAATGTTCTAAAGAGGAATGATAAACTGACAGTTTTCTGTGCAATAAGCCAAGAGGGTTTAACTTGCAAGGATAAAGACTTGGAGCTACAAAGAAGTGTCTTCATGAAGGGTAAGACAGCTGGGTAGGGCTTCTAGGCTTGAGTGCTCATAGAACATGAAATCATGGGGCTGACAAAGGGCTGCTGTTCTCCCTAAATCTAATTCCAGGTTCTGGGAATCTCTGGGATTTGATGAACAGATTTTCAAGGAGATGTTGCTAAAAGCACTCACAGGCCTGGCTGTGCTCTCGGGACAGCAGGTAGTTGGCCAGCGGGGGGGTGTAGGTCAAGCACTGCAGCACAGAGTTGAGGAAGCACGTGTTGCCCACGTTGAAGAGCCCAGCCCCAGCCCTCTGTCTCTGCTGCCAGACCATGCAGATCTTCTCTGGTGGAAAGAGGATCCTTTTTGGAGGAGCCATTCCCTCAGCAATGACTGCAGAGAAATTCCATTTGGAAAGAGATCAGTAAAAAAAACCACATATTTAAACTTTGAGTTCTCCACACAAGCAGTCAGGACAACCAGGTCAAACATTCAACTCAGTGTCAGGGGAAGCCTAGCACTGCCTTTGAAATTTACTGCTTTGGAAAACTCTGCTCCCCTGCTTACTCTGCCAAGAGTCCAACAAACCCCTACTCTGCTTTCTGGCCCCCAGGGTACCCTCCTTTCTCACCAGAGTTGTAGACTGCTTTATGAGGTCAAACTTTCCCTGATTGTAACTTATTGAAAGCAAGCAAGTACTGAACACAAAAGGTAACTTAAGGATGTCAGATCTCTCTATGAGCAATCATATTTCAAAGTCTTGTACATAGTGACAAAGGACACACAAAAGGTGTTCTCCTGTGACTAATCATAAACACCTGGGTCAGTCTGGCTGCTCTCAGGAAACATTCCAGACCTCACTTTTGGTTGTGAGCACATCATTCTGGGATCTGACCACCAGTCATGTCAGTTGCCTGTGGGGATTCACAAAGTCCAAACCTGCCAGCGAAGCTGTTACTCACAGAAATCGTTCCCTGTTGTGGCCATTGCCTCTCTCAGGAACAGAGGGCAAAGCTCTGGATGACCAAGGACATCAGGACATGCTCCAGAAAGAGATCTGTGTCAATCCCATCACCTGATTGCAAAGAAATTACTCTAGTTCACTAAATGTATAAAAACTCCAAATAAATACAACCTACAGAACAGCATTTGCCACCCAGAGTTTCAGTGGTGCTTGTGGTGCTTCAGAGCCAGCTGCTGAGCTGCAGGCTCACACCTTTGGGATCAGTGACAGAGCCTGAGCTCACAGGAGGTTCAGAGGTCCCTCTGAAGTGCTCCAGTGCATGTTCCTTTCTCTGAGGAGTCCCTGCTGCTGCTGCCACAGCATCCACAGCAGAGCTCTCTGGCTTTCCCACCTCCTCTGCAGGAGTGGCCAGCTTTCAGCCACGAATTTAACCACTGCCTTTGCTGCTCTCCTTTTTCTGCCTCACTGCCTCCTGCAGCAGCCAAGGTGGGCTTTTTGCCACTCTGGGCTGAGCCCAGCCCCTCAGACTACAATTACCCCCTCCTTACCTATCCTAGGCTATAGTAAAGAGAATCAGCAAATAAGAACTCTAGCCTTTGTCTGGGCAGCCTAGAAGATATAAACCAGCCCAGACTTTTATCCCATAACTCCTTCCTCTATGATCTATCTCAAGAATCAAATCATAATTACCTTAGAGAGGATGACAGCTGAGGAGGACAGTAAACCATAAATTTGTTTAAAAGGCAGGCACATGAGTAGCAAAGGAAGAAGCTGAGTTATCCTGAAGGCCAGCACCTCCATTAGCCTGCCTTCAGGATAGCCAGCATTGTGCAGGTGAGGTCACAATCACTGGAGAGGTGCCACATCTCTGCCCCTCTGTGACACATGATGTGGCCTCCCCTTGAGGCCACAGAACCAAATGGTTCCTGGGCAGAGGAACTGCCCAGGGCTGCTCTTACAGGTGGAAATCACTGGGACTCCCCTGTGCTGCTGATGAAGAGGGGTTCACAGGCTGGCAGAGCTGCCACTCCTTCCCCAAACCCCAGAGCTCAACGAGCACAGGGCTGCCCAGAGCTGGCAAAGCCTGGCCCCAGCTCTGCCTGGCACACAGGCTGCTGGGCATTTCTGTTCCACTGTGACACTCATGTGGCAAAGCACCCAAGCTCTCACGGGGTCATTTCCAGTGAGTTTTATCTGCCCTCAAGGCTGACCTGGACCTGCAGAGCCTGAGCTGGGTGAACTTGGCTGCCAGGCCCCCACCCAGCTGCTGCCTCTCCTGGGCAGCTTTTTAGCAGCCCCCCATTGCCTCCTTCCTCCAGCTTGGTTAGGCTGGGTTTGATCAGACACAGCTTTAGGCAGATTCCCACTCAGGACAGCTGGAGGCAGTTTTGTTCCTGCTGCACTTGACCCACGAGGCCTGGAGTTCTGAGCAGCAGGCAGCTGCTGTTCCTCGTGCTCCAAGGAAGCAGCTGGCTGCTATTCACCCCTGACGCCTTCAGATTTTAGCTTTTATATTTTTCATCTATTTGTAATCCTGCAGTTCTTTCCTCTGTAACTCTAAATTCCATATTCAGTGTGAGCTGCTGCTTTCCCATTCTGGGCAGACACAACAATTCCTCTCCAGGCCTGGGAATCCAGGACACCTCAGGGCTCAAGAGATGGAAACAAAAGTTTGAGTTGTGGGGAGCAAACTGGGAGTAAATTACTTCATTACCTGAAGGTGTAATTGGAAGATTAACCCCCAATATGCAAAAGGACCAAACTTATAAAAATATAAAAATCCACGACCCACGGTCCATTTTTGGGTGTAGCCCCTGGGGGAACTTCATCTGCCCAAAATGTACCTGAAGGCCCTTCAATAAATAGAACCACTTTTATTCCCTTAATTTTGTCTGGCCTCTGTGTTTAGGTAGTCCCAAAAGGCATCACCCCCACCTGAACTGGCTGCTTTGGTCCCTGCCCAGCCTGGGCCACCAAGTTTCACCAAGTTCTGTCACAAGGCCATGAAAGCAAGGATGGATTTTTGGAGATCAGGGCCCACCAAACACCCTCCTGTGGGGAGAGTCTGAGGCACAGGCAGGAGGCACAGAACCACCCCAGCACTGCTGCAATTTACTCCTTTTGCATTTGTGCTCATTTAGCAATTAGGTTTTCCTTCTCACTTCCACCTAGGCAATAATTGCCTTTTTTCCCTGCAAGCCTCACAGCAGCCTCAGATCAGGATCCAAGATCTGACCACAGGGAACAGTCTGAGATTTACACAACTCTGCTCAGGAGTGCTGCACAGCAGTCAGGGCTCTGTAAACAGAGAGGGGCACTGAGGAACTCCAATGGAGGCAATTAATGATGGCACTTCTGATCACTGCCTGTCCCCTGCTCATAGGGGGGGCATGACAGCTTTTAATTTAAAAATTTTGAACAAATTTTAATTAACTTTTAAATAAATATCTAATTAATATAAATTTAAACAATTTATTTTTAAAATTTATATTAATTTTTTAAAATATTATTATTGGTATTATTATATATGTGCTAATATATATTAGTAAATATGATTATTATATTAATCATAAGCAGCATATTGGTTTTAAACCACTTTTAGCCAGCATTTAGCAAAGCTTGTCATAAGCTGCTATTTTGGGAACAAAGTTTGGAAAAATTACTGGAAAAATTACTGACACTCTAAAGTTTTGCTGAACTAACCTTGACATGCCTCAATAAACAAAGTCTGGAGAGAGACAGAAATATATTGCTGAAATTGGACACAACGAGTGCAGAATTTATAGGTCACAAGGACATTTTGCAGAAACCAGAAGATAAAGAAGAGACTAACAAAGACCATTCAGTACACAACAGAAAACTCTCTGCTGTGTTGTGGTTGTTGTATCCATATGGCCAGCCAAGGATGAGATTTTCCCCAGGCTGCAGAGGGTCCAGGTGATGGGGCACTGTAACAAAACTGCTCCCAGCAAAGGTTTGTTCTGATCCCTCTGAGCTGGGGGGAAGCTGCAGCTTCAGGGGAGGGAGGTCTGCTTTCTACACTTCATTGTGATGCCTCCTCAAAACCACTGCAGATTTAGATAAAAATCAAAGGGTAAGTGCCCAGGAAGGTGTCCTGAGTGCCTTAAACAAAACAGACTTTGGATCCTGATTGCCCCCTAAAGGAGGGAGAACCTGGGTGTCTCTCTGTTCCCTTTGAGGAATCTGGGTGTCCCTCTGCTCCATTGGGGAACCTGGGTGTCCCTCTGCTCCCTCAAGGGAACCTGGGTGTCCCTGTGCTCCCTTTGAGGAACTTGGGTGTCCCTCTGCTCCATTGGGGAACCTGTGTGTCCCTCTGTTCCCTTTGGGGAACCTGGGTGTCTCTCTGTTCCCTTTGAGGAACTTGGGTGTCCCTCTGCTCCACTGGGAGAACCCAGGTGTCCCTCTGTTCCCTTTGGGGAACCTGGGTGTCTCTCTGTTCCCTTTGAGGAACTTGGGTGTCCCTCTGCTCCATTGGGAGAACCCAGGTGTCCCTCTGTTCCCTTTGGGGAACCTGGGTGTCTCTCTGTTCCCTTTGAGGAACTTGGGTGTCCCTCTGCTCCCTCAGGGGGAGCCTTTGGAGTGACTTTCCCTTTGTGCCAGATTTGTCTGCCCATGGTGTCATTTTGCAGGCACGGGACCCCTTTTGCCTTGCATGACCTTCAAGTTCCCTTCCAGCCCGAATCATTCTGTGGTTCCCCGAGGCCATGGCCTTTCCCTGTCCTCTGAGGACACCGTGCCCAGAACCTGGAACCACCCACTCTGTGACATCAGCCCCAGGGCTGCAGGTGCCATGGGCAATGCAGTGCTGCAGGCACTCGGCTCGGAGGCTGCACTGCAAGAGACAAGCTTTTGTTTCCTGGCAGTGATGAACCTGCTGTACCTCCTCATCCTGCTGGCTGTGTACAGACCTGCACATGGCACCTGGGACAACTGCAAGTATGGTCCCAGGCTCTGTCCCCCGTTGTCACACCCCAAACCCCATGTGGGAGGGAGCAGAAGGAGCCAGCAGGAGCAGCAGCAGCTGCTGGGCAGGGCAGGAATCACAGAATCACTGGGTTGGAAGAGACCTTCAAGATCATCAAGTCCAACCCACTCCCCTCAACTAAACTCTGGCACCCATTTCCACATCCAGGCTTTGTTAAACACATCCAGGGATGGTGACTCCACCACCTCCCTGGGCAGAACATTCCAGTACTTTGTCACTCTAATGACTTTGTGCTTCCAGAGGGACCTGTGGGCAGCGGCCCATGGCTTCTGACTTCAACTCCATAGCTGCTGACTACAGAATGATGGCTGGCGCAGGTGCCCTGCCAGGGGCCTGGCCCTGGATTGTCAGCATCCAGGACCCCAGGAAAATAGGCACTGGCCATACGTGTGGAGGGTCCCTCATCAGCCCACAGTGGGTCCTCACAGCAGCCCACTGCTTCCTCCAGGCCAGGTAAGGAGGAGCAAGGAATGAGGGTATGCTCACAGCTGCCCAGCCTGCAGCACCACATGCTGCTCCCCTCCTGGTTCCCTGCAGTGTGCCCAGTGCCTTGGCACTGCAGAGCCCATCAGAAGGCTGGGCTCGTGCCACTCCTGCCCAGGAGCCTCCAGCATGGCATTCCTGCAGCCCAAGGCATGCTAGGGCAGTCACACTCCTCATTGCTCTGCTTTCCTCTCTGCCTTGGGAAGCAGAAGGCAGGGAAGTGCTGAGCTGCCACAGTGATGCCTTTTTGAGACTACCTAAAAACAGGCCAGACGTGCATACAACAGGCCAGATAAAAGTGGTTATATTTATTGAAGGGCCTTCAGGTGCATTTTGGGCAGACAAAGCCCCCCCAGGTGCTACACCCAAAAATGGACCACACGTCACAGGTTTTCACACCTATAAGTTTGGTCCATTTGTGTATTGGGGGTTAATCTTCCAATTATACCTTCAGGTAATGAAGTAATTTACCCCAGTTTGCTCCCCCAACTCACTTTTGTCTCCATTTCTCGGGGCCTGAGGCAGTGAGGTGTCCTGGATTCCCAGGCCTGGAGAGGAACTGTTGTGTCTGACAAGAATGGGAAAACAGCTCACACCGTGTCGCCACATTTCTCTCCTCAGAGAAAAGCAAAACACAGTTCTTCCCAAGAATGTTTCTGGGTTTCACATTCTCTGAACCTCAGAGAAAGAAAAAACAATTCTTATCTCATTTACTGCTCCTGTGTTGTTCACAAGTGGAATGCATCATGGAAGATTGTTTGCCTGAAGGGAATTGATAGCTGGATTCTGGTGTGAGTGTTTGTATTCACTGACCAATTGGATCCTAGGTGTGTGTGTTGAGATTGTTGGCAGACAGTAATGAGATGCTGTGCAGTTGAGTGTTTGGCAGATTCAGTTTAGATGTAATGTAATAGAGATGTAATATAGTGTAGAATAATATAGTATGATAAAGTAATTATTTTGCCTTCTGATAAGATGGAGTTCTCCCAGACGTCAGGCAAAAATATCACCTATAACACTGTGTATGGAGTTTGAAATTATACATTAAAGAGCTGCAGGATTACAAATAGATGAAAAACACAAATAAAGCATAAACAGCACACGGCTCTGCACCCTCTCAGCCCTCTCTCTGCCTTGCAGGAACGTCACCATGTGGCGTGTGCTGATCGGGGCCACCCAGCTGACCCATCTGGGCCCCGAGGCCCAGGTGCGCCACATCAAGCGGCTGCTGGCCCACCAGGAGTACACGGCTGACTCCCAGCAGTATGACATTGCCCTGCTGGAGCTGGACGAGCCCGTGGAGTGCAGTGACTACGTGCAGCTTGCCTGCGTGCCCAACGCCTCGCTCACGGTGTCCGAGCTGAAAACCTGCTACATTGCTGGCTGGGGTTCTGCCAGTGCAAAAGGTGAGCTCCCAAAAAGGGTCCTGAGGGTGAGCTGGGCACACTGGAGGAATGGGCTGGGCTTCCAGACAGCAGAGATCAAAGTCAGGATATAGGATGTATGCCTCTGGAGAGATGGGCTTGGCCTGCTCTCCAAAGGCAGAAAGGACACAGCACTTCAACAGCTGCTCCAGAGGCTAAGCCAAGCCCTAGGGAGAAATATGGGTCTCCTCGAGTCAGATCTCATAAGCTCTTGGAGATGTATTTCACACCTAAGACAGCTCAGCTACCTTAGAAGGCATAAAATCAGCAGGATGGCGTCTGTGGTAGTGTTGGAAACAAAAAGGTTTTAATAAAAGGCAAAATAACAAACTCTCTACAGAGAAAAACTGATCCAGGTGCAAGAGGCTCTCCTGCCCCTGGTAAAACACCTCACAAAAGCGATTAGTTCCTTTGTTCTCTTATTTTTCTAGTAAATTGCTCAGGCTGGACTGAGCATCCAATTAGCTATCCTTAAGTCTGAGGTGAAGTCCCCCAGGTCCTATGAGATGCCTTTTCACTTAATTGAGGAGAGAAACTTCTGGGTTTATTTCCTTTTTAAGGGGACAAAGGATAGTTTTGTCACTCCGTCAACAGGGGACACATTCCTCTACTAGGGAACGACTTCACCCGCAGACAGGGGAGTGGAAGTGGCAAGGAGCTGCTGGGTGTTCACTCCTTGCTGTGCTCCCAGCTCAGGGTGCCAGCGATGTCCTGCAGGAAGCCAAGGTCCGTCTCCTGGACATCCAGCTGGTGAACAACAGCCGCTGGTACGCCGGGACCATCCACACCCACAACCTGTGTGCTGGCTACCCACGGGGGGCCATGGACACCTGCCAGGTAGGAGTGCCAGCCCCCAGCAGTAAAGGTGCCCTGTCACCATGGGCTTTGCCTGGAAAATCACTTTTCCCCCACTGCTGGAGTTTCCTTGCCAAGTGCCCGTGTTCCCCAGGCCTGCCCCTCTGCCCAGAAAGCCCATCCAGTGTTCCCAGCAGCCCAGAGGTCCAGATTCTGGATCATCCATGCTCTGCTCGTCCAGGATCACTGTGCAGATACAAGAGGGGGTCCTTGCAGACACCACCCTGATCCCAGCTAAGATTCTGGAGACTCCTAGAGTTCTGGAGACTCCCAGAGTTTTGGAGACTCCAGCACCTGAGCAGAGCCTTTTAGTGCCATGAACACAGCTGGGCAGGGTCTGCAAGAAAAGCAAGCCTCTAGTGCTGAGAGCAGCCACCCAACAGCACCCTAATCCTCCCTTCTCTGTTGCAGGGTGACAGTGGAGGGCCTCTGGTGTGCAAAGACAACCGTGCCAGCCACTTCTGGCTTGTTGGAGTGACCAGCTGGGGAAAAGGCTGTGCCAGAACAAAACGGCCGGGAGTCTACACCTCCACTCAGTACTTCTACGACTGGATCCTGATCCAGATGGGCGTGTGCCCACCCGTAACAGCCACTTCAACACCAGAGTCAGCCTGCATCTCAAGCCCTCTTGAGCAGCCAGAGCCAACACCAACAGAATCAGGCTGCTCTACTCCCACTCCATATCCACAGTCAGTTGAAACAGAGACTCCAACAGCAGAGCCAACCTTCAGCTCAATCTCCTTTGAGGAGCCAGAGCTAGAGCCAGAGCCAGAGCCAGAGCCAGAGCCAGACGCAGAGCTAGAGCTAGAGCCAGAGCCTGAGGCAGAGCCAGAGCCAACACCAACAGAGCCAGGCTGCTCTACACCCAGCCCTCAATACCCAACTGCAGCAGCCACACCAGAGCCAGCCTGGACCTCAAACCCCCCTGAAGAGCCAGTGCCAACACAACCTCTCTTGCCCGCTCCACATCCGTACCAGATACTGGAGCAATTCTTAACTCAGGTGCACCAGATGCTGCAGAACCTCATGGGAAAAAAGGCAGGAGGAGAAGGATGAACAGGATCCAGTGCAGGCTGCAGTGGACCATGACCACTTCATACTGGGGCAGTGCCTGCTGATCCAAAGGCAGCCTCAGGGTCAAAGGTGTCCTCTGTCCTGCCCACCTTCCTCCTCTGCATGCACACAAATGCTAAAATTGATTTAGTTGTGGAAATAAAGTTGCCTATTGCCACTGTTAGCACGTGTTTGCAGTCCAGGCCAGTCTCCTGTGCAAAGCAAGGAGTCCCAAGCCAGGCACCAGCAAAACAAAGCTGTGATGGGAGAAGGGAACACAGCTCTTGAGGACAGCAGTTGGGAACATTGTTTTCTGCTGCCCATCAAGGGGATCCCTGGGTGTGGGACTTGAAACTGGGCTCTCTCTTGGCTCAGGAAATGTGGCATTCACATTTTCTGAAAAAATCCCTTCACCCAGGATTTTTCTCCTGGGAAGCTGAGAAGCCTCAGAGAAAAAGAAAACAATTCTTATCTCATTTGCTTGTCTTATATTTTGCTCCTTTGGAATGTGTTTGGACATTGTTTACCCACAGGTGATTGTTTCATTGGATTCTGGTGTGAGTTGTTTTGACTCATGGGCCAACTGGGGCCAAGTGGTGTCAGGACTCTGGAGAGAGTCATGAGTTTTCATTATTATCTTTTTAGCCTTTTGTAAGTACCCTTTCTGTATTCTTTAGTATAATATTCTTTAATATATGATAGTATAATAAAGTGATAAATTAGCCTTCTGAGAACACGGAGTCAGATTCATCATTCCTGCCTTCATTAGGGCATTCCCTGCAAATACAATAAGGAGACACCGTTCTAGAAAGTCTCAAGGCTGAAGATTGGCCAGACAGGCTGAGGACGAGTTCCACAGCCAGGAGCAAGGATTTCTGAGCAGAGACAGACAGAAGAGCATTGTGCCACCCCCCATTGTGATAAATGAACTGTGCACAGCTCCCATGCAGACCCTGCTGGCACTCAGACTGACTGCACATGTGTCAAACACACAAGGAATATTCTGGCAAGGTGCCTCACGTTCCCCTGCACTGAGCATCTTTACCACTCTTTCTCTAACCTAAACCTACCCCTAACCACTAATCTAACCCTAATCCTTTTATTTCTTAGTGCTGATTTTATCATCAAGTGTCAGCAGTGGGTGTGTAGTGTCAGTGTGCCTGTGTGGTTTTCTCTTTGGTTTGGAGTTTTGTGGGTGTTTTTTGGTTGCAGTACTGCTTTTTGTCATTCTGTGGTAGTAGGGACAGGGTTGTAATGAGTGTTACACTGTAAAGAGCACCTGCCTAGAATGTGTTAATTCAACATTTTAGGTTATGTTTATTTATTCTGTATAGATCTATACTCACCCATTCTCCTTTTGTGAAGCATTCTGGGGTCCAATTAGTTTTTCTGTAAGTTAATATTAATTGTCAGTGTGTCTAGAAATGAGGTTTAATTGTTTTATAAATGGCAGTGCAAAAAAAAAAAAGCCTCTAAATTGGATAACTCATTGAATTTGCATCATTGCTCATTAACAATTAATTAATACTATTTCTCTGCCCCACAGCAGAGGGGGAGTGTGCCCAAGGATGGGGCCTCATCTCCTGGAGCTGCTCTGCTGCCAACACTCACATGCACATTCAAGTAAAGAACACTTGAGACCTGAGGTGGATGTAATTTTATTCTACACTAATTCTGGCAGTTCTGGAGAGTAGAGAGAGTCATCATCATTTAAGACTTCATGCTGTCATCTAAGTACTCCATACAAATACAGTTGATAAATGAAAATACAGATTTTAGCACATATATATTGTTGAAATTCATGAGAACAGATAAACAACAACAAGCAGCACATCTTATCCCTGCATTAAATAGCATTTTCCTCTTTCCCACTGATCAAAAGCAAGAAATAGAGGGTTCTGCAAGCCAAGCTATCCCTAGCTTGCATACATCATTTTACCATCAAGGAACGCTTTGCCAAACAATATGGCCACTGCCACCCCTTTTAAATTTGACTGAATTTTGTCCATGTAACAAGAGCAGAATTGGATCCTTCTGCTGGAGAGTGCTCTGGTGATGTATGCTGAGCTACTGAACACTGTTCACAAAACAGCAGGGTGTGTTTATAATTACTACCAACCAGGAAATAAAAATCCCCTCTCACAGACAGAGGTGGATTGAGCTGAATAGCAATAAATATCAAATCTACAAAATTACTGAGAATCATATACAAATGGAAAAGGCAAATGTAATAAAATAAAAATTAGCAACATCAAAGACTACCATTCATTAGTAAAACTCTGAGATGTGTAATGACAGAGCATTATTTAGCACTTAGCTTTTATTTATTTACTTACAATGTCTCCAAACAGAAATGTCATTTAGTTGCAGTATAAAACATGCCAAGAAGCTGAGCTACTGATCTCAAGTTTGCTTCACAGTGAGTGGTGATATGGCCATTAAATTCAGCATGTGACCCACCAAATCAAATGCTGAGGTCTAATTTTGGACAGGATAAAGATCCTCATGTTTAGGAGAGCTCATGTGGGCCAAATGACCCAAATGTTATTGCACACTGCTTCCTCCACCTGACTGACCATGGATGAGACACTGAGAGCACACAGGGAACGTGCCACAGTCACTGGGAGAGAAGGATGGACCAGGAAAGCCTCTTTCCAAAGTGACAACTGGACTGGGACTGAGCAGTCACATATTCCTCTTGTGTTCTGCTGTGCTGCCCATCAGGAGCAGTCCAGGACTTGAGCTGCACAAAACCAGGTTCCAGCTGCTGTTTCACCCTTCTTGCTTCCATCTCTGTGACTAAGGATGTGATCCTTGCTTTGTGAAAAGCATCTGCATACAGAGAAGACAGGGCAGATTTGCAATGAGCATGCTGACAAGCATCATCAGGGCAGGAATCTCTTTGGCATGACAGGGTAACCATACTGTCCCTCAAAGTCCTGTTATGGTACCTAGATTGGATCTGTACAGAACAATTATACAAAAAGGATCATTCTTCCTGAAAGCAGCAAAGCCAAGTTGTGACTTTACTGTGAAACAACTCCTCCAGGGCAGCAGTCTCAAATGCACTTTTATCAGCAACAACTTCTGTTTCTCCAGCTCTTAGAAGAAGCGATCGGAGTTCATTTTTCAAAGTTTGGCAGGAAAATTATCTTCCAATTTCACCTCTAGAGCACCCATACCTGGAAAATCCTTCTGTAGCTCGAGCTCACTGGTAGAGTGAGTCAGAGCCTTGGCATTTAAGGCTTTCAGCTGCTTCCTGTTATCACTGTCTTCACCATCAGAGATGGGACTTATTTCTTGAATTTTCAAGAGATCTCCAGTACTGAAAGTCTTCTCTGTGTTACTGGAACTCATTCTCAGGGCTCTTGGAGGAAGGCCTTCCTTCCTCGAGCTGATCTTCTGAAGTTTAGCAGGGAGCTTGTTCTTCTCTCCTGGAACATCAGCACAGTCAAGAGGACAAACCTGCTCTCTTCTGCTTTTCTTATCCAAAGGACTATTCAAGAGAGATGACAGGGACAGGTTTTCTTCTTGCTCTTTAACACTGTAAGGAGGAGTGGGGACTTCAAAGGTGGCGTGGAACTGAGAATAATCGACACGGAAAAAGCCATCTTCCAGAGACATGACTGGGAGGAACCTGTGACCCCACAGGACTTCATCTTCTGTGTAGGAGGTCCTGGCTTGGCACGTCATTCCTGTGCAAATGGACAAGAGCATTCCAAGGTCAGCAAGCAGACTGGCACATGAACCAGAAATACATGAGGCTGACAGAGAAAAATGAATTTCAGCCAGCAAACCAATGATTTTACAGGTTATAAAATGAGGGAGTTGCTCCTAGACAATCTTCTGATTGTCCCGTCAATGGAGTGCCTCTAATTGACTGACTAAATTTTTATGCAGACTTGCAACCAAGCCATGGCAAAATGTAAAATTAAAACAGTATTAGCTTGTGTGCTGGTTTCAGCTGGGACAGAATTAATTTTCTTCACCGTGTCTAGTATTGGAAGCAATTAGGTCATCCCAAAGTTTCCCTTTTCCATCCTGAACAATCCCAATTTAGCTTTGAGAGATTAAGTAATGCTGTTTCTTGGGAGAAGGAACTATTGCTTGGCAGAGGCTTACAGTGTGGGAAATGAATTTATAGAAAATTCTCAAAACAAGTTTCAAAAATTGGCCTTACAGAAAAGACTAGATACTTTACAGAAATAGAACTATGAAAGATATATTGTAGTAAGACCCACAAGAGGCAATTTTAGATGATTGGCTTTAAGGCATTTACAGTATGGTGTAGCTAAAGCTGATAGGCCAAGAAATGCTTATAGTGTATTATAATTAGGAAATAGTTGGCTTCTGATTGGATGGTGTGAATTATAACATCTGTATTTCTCACCCTTTACACAAGACTGAAAATAGAATAAAAGTTGTTAAAACACCTCTCAGTTGCCCCATCTCTGAGTCAGAAAAGAGTAAAATCCAACAGAATAATCATACATTAATAAGGTATGTATGTATTATTACTATTATAATAATCCAACCTTATATAAGAGTCTAATCCAACAGAATCCTTTGGCATGGATCAGGTGTTGGGGGAGACAATGCCAAATAAAAAACATAATCTTGCTGTGCTACTTTTTCTCCCAACCGTATGTCAAGACAAAAGCTGTGCAGAGACACTGAAGCTCTTCCATGTTCAGACACAGGTGCCATTGTAAACTCATTGAAGATTTTATTCCACTTAGTGCAAAATACACCATTGGTAGTATGTACATGTGTGAACTCTCAGCTAAAATGTGTTCTAACCAAGCTGGCACATCTGTTACCATGGCACCACAACAGCACTCACAATAATTTATGCAAATATCCCAGGTGAGCAGAACTTTAAGCCTTCCTGTCATGGCAGTCTCCAGAGGCAGAATTAGCAGTCAGTGAGCCCAAACTCTGATTTGCTCTCTGGTTACTGCAACATGGATTCTCAAGTGTCAAATGTCTCCCTTTAAATTTCCAGACAGGTAATTGCATTAAGGGAGGTTATGAATGCATGCTTATCTAAAATAAATGATTCAGTTGCAGGGTATGAGGCCTCTGCAGGGATCCAAAGATGCCATAGTCAACGTGAAAGAGCATTCTGCCCCAGTGGATTGTGTATTTGTGTGGAGAGCAATCAGACAGAGATGACTGCACATGGCTGCACCAAAGGGACACCCCTTTTCCAAGCAGGAATGAGGCAGCTGCTAATCTTGTGGAAAGGATGAGAAAGCTCTCTGATTAATCAAAGTTTAACAAATCTCAGAAGAAGGAAGAAGATCAGAATGCTGCTGACCATACTGAATGATTTGGACTTTACAGTACTCAGGGATTGTTGATGAAGAGCTCCTCATATAACTGGAACCCATTTTCATGGGATTCAGGAAAGAATTGAGTCCTCAAAACAAAAGGCCACAAAATCAGCTGTCATCTGGACAACACCATACCCAAATTTAAATAAGAAACAAAACTCTCTCATGTTTGTCAAAACCACATAATGCCTACAATCTCTGGGACTCTGTATTTGTGGATTTCTTACTCTGAATTCAATTCAGTGCAAGCTAGGCTGAAAGGAATTTTGCAGCATGGCAATTTTTACAGTTCAGCTTTCTTTCAGAGTGCTGATCCTTAAAACAGAAGCCTCATAAGAGCACTGAGCTGTTCCACAAAGAGTGGCAGGCTGTGTCCCTTGCTGGCCACGCTGGGAATTGGCAATGCAGAGGGGAAGGGGAAGGGAGGTCTCTATGCCTGGTGAGAGCCCCTGAAGCTCTGCAGCACATGGCAGGATCTGCTGGAGCATCCAGCACTAACAGCTGCCTCGCTAAAAATATCAGCACTGAAAACAGAGACTAAAAATCAGAGTGTGCAGATTATTCAAAGTCTTACCAGTGGTCTCAACGATCCCCTCGAGGATGACGACGATTTCAAACTGCTCACTCCTCAGTGATCTTTGTGAGAGGCAGAAAAAGGGGCTCTCTGAGTTGATTTCATGGCAGATGGTTAAAGGGGAAACCAAAAACAGCTGGTCAGCTCCAGTTCCAAATCCAACATCCAGTTCACACTGGTCCAGTGGCAGAAATTCTCCCTCTGGTGTCTGTCTGGACTAAAGAGAAAATATGATTTATTAATCACTGTGGGAGGCAAAACATAATATCAATGCAATAAAATTTAAATCTGCCTCTTGCAGGACATGATCAGCTACATGTGGTAGGTCTGGGGGCTTCAGAATAGAGATGTGAGTAATGCTAAATTACTGAGGTTGCTTTGCAAGACCAGGTTTGACTTTTCTTATTATGCCAGTAGATCTCATCACCACCTACAAACTTTACTGTGACATATATATATATATGTATATATATATTTATATTTTATAGGCTAAAATGTTATTAATATTAATAATATTATATTGCAATATATAATTAATACTATGTTAAAATATATTTTATATCTATTTAGTATCTAGTTATTTTTATATTTTTAATATATATATTTTTAATATACATTTATTTTTGACAAAAATATCATGTACCACACACTACATGCCTTGTAATGGATGTTTACCGTGAATATCCTGTGGCAAAAATTCCCATTGAGACCAAAATCTGCAAGCTGGGCACATTTTATTCTGTTGTTTGAATTCACCTTCCATTATTTTAGTATGTCACTAACATTTGTTTGGCACTGTGATGTACTAACTCAAAGGTAAACACCACAGGAATTGTACAGTGCATCTGGTAAATGGCATTTTCACAAAACCACCTGAACTGATACTGATGATGCTCTCATCCCCTGCATGTACCACCTACTGCACAGTGACCTTAACAAACTAACCTTATTATTAAACAAGTGCCTCATTCTTCTTCCCATCACTTCATGGGTCCAATAAAAATACTGATACAGTAGCTTCTCTCTACCTCACAGGGTTCCCTCCAAATTCTCCTGGTATTCAAAGCCTAACTAAAAATTACATCACTTGGCCAGGCAGCTCCTCATGTGATTGCTTTGAAGATCTCTGGTGGAAATTACTCACCAAAATTAGCAGATTTGCACAGCTGATAAATAAATCCTATTTAAAATCTTTTCTGCTTATTGTTTGATTAAAAAGCACTTAACTCTTCAAGAAGATGACTGCTAATTATAAATAAATATTATTCTAAGTTGTGCTATCATAAATGAATAAATAGATAGCATGAATTGTGTTGCATTTTGGAAACATTGTTCACTGAGAGCAAGCCAAAGGCAGCAGCTTTCCATCAACTCAGATCTGACGAGTGTTCTTTTAAAAAAGGTTCTGTCTTTAAAGCAAATCCCCAAGCAAATAGTCTGTCTTTATATTGTCTCCCCTCTTCACAAGGACCTTAAAAATGCTGATTTTATAACTGCCTGGTATTTACTGGAGATTGCACAACCAGCTAGGCAGCAGCTGGAGCACAGCTCATTATTAAATACAATCCATGATTTCATCTACCTGCTTGTTTTGCTACTGAGGAAGAAATATTCTTCCTGACTTAGTAATCAAGTTCTCCCCTGCACAGCAGAACAAGATTCAATTTCTCCTTTGCTGATGAAGACAGAGAAAATATCAGCTGATTGTGTGTGAGAGCATTTTCACAAATTATTTATGATCTGAAAGGTAAAAGTGCTGTGAGATAAAAGCAATCAACACATGCATAGCAGTCATGACAGTCTGTTACATGCAAAGGTGCAATCAGCCTGCTGCAAAAACATCTTTTCACTTTTCCTGCAGAGCTAAGCTGCTTTTGTTGCCTGGCTGCTGTTCCTGCAATGGTGCACAAATTGGTTGTCCAGGTATGATCTTTGCTCCAAGGTAAAAAACCTGTATGAGCCAACACCTAAATCTGAAATTGTCCCAAAGCTCCATCTAATACATCTGCCTAGACAGAAATAAGCAATTTTGCACAAGCTGTTGCCTGACTCAAGAACTGTTTGATCTACACACCATTTCTCTTTGTGGAAGAGTCTTCAATCAAATCCGTTCAATAGTAAACAAATCCAGGCAGGATGATTAGAGGGAACAGATCTGGCAGAAAGCAGAAGGTTTTGTTTGAGGTATTCAGGATCTTACAGGCAGGATTGATTTATGCAGGGCATGGAGGATTTTAAACTTGTTTGTTGAATAAAAATAGGTTAACCTGAGTGAAGAGAGCTTAATAGCCCCAACAGGTTCAGCCTCCTAGCCAGTGACCTTTGTTTTATATCTACAGCTTTACTCAAAGGATCACAAAACAAGAAGACAGAGTGCTATAAAATGTCAAAAATAAGTCTGGAAGGAACACTTGTGACTCTTTATTTTGACCATCCACATAACACAGAGACAAGTAAATTTTGCAGATTAATACAAGTTGAACAAGGGAACAATTAATGAGAAATGCCCTAGCTTGCAATTTAAATGTGGTCAGAGATGGATAATCTAAAGGTCTCCAAAAATTCCTCTAAAGGTTAATTTCTTCACAGCTAAGGAAAAAAAAAAACTACAAAAGAAAATAAGACTCCTGTGTCTAACTTTCTGCCACTGGATCTTTGTTTCAGTTTTTATTACAAGGCAGACTTCCACTGCATCACCACTTAGTCTGTTTTATTGTCTGATCAAATACATCATGCTCTTCAAATCTTCACTCCTACCCTTTATTCATTCTCTTTGCTTTTCTAAACCCTAAACATGCATATCTCCCTTTAACTGGACATGCTGCAGTTTTATTATTATTAACCCTCTGTCAGTTCACTCATTAGAGAACTCACATAATTATGTTTTGATATCCCAGTAGAATAATTAAGTACTGGGGCAGAAAAAGAGGAATTTAAAAGATGCAGCACATTGTAGAGAAACATATAAATCTAGAAAATGCTAAACTGGTGGATGCTCATTGCTCCTCCCCCACACTCAGACTACCAGCTTGCAAGAAGTCTTTTTATATTTTATATTTCTGGAATAATATGATCTTGTTGCTGTGATACCATTATTGAAGATTTGTGTGGAGTTTTTCGGTTGTGACACTACACCTACAACTCCACTGGAGATAATTCTCAGGATCACTGCTACTTTTTATTTCGGTCTAGCTGTAAATATGACCTGTGTGAGCTGGGCTTGTTCAGACCAGAGAAGAGAAGGCATGGAAGGGGATCTAACAAACAATCCAAAACCTGAGAGGAACGTGACCAAGAAAACAGAGCCAGGCTTTTCACAGAGGTGCCCGGCAGAAATGAGAGACACAGGTATAAGCTGAAACAAGGGAACTGTGGATTGGACTGGATTGAAGAAAAACATTTGCAGCATGAGGACAGTTAAGCCGTGGCAAAGCTTGCCCAGCAAGACTGTGCAGGGTTTTTTTTATCTTAGAAGCTTCCAAAACTATATTGGAAAAAGCCCAGAGTAACCTGGTCTGATCTCCTAGCTCACCATACTTTCAGCAGAAGGTTGGACCACAAACTTCCTGAAATCACAATATAATGGGTCTTCTTACCTATTCCCAATGCCTGTCACCTGCCACCTGCAAACTTTCTGATACAATTTTGTTTGCTTTCAGCTTATTCTAAGCTGTTAGTAAGTACAGCCTAAAGAACTGGTTCTAACCCAAAGCTCACTGCCCTGCAGCTCTCATCCTTCACAACTGTATTTTTAAAACTATTGTTAGCACACGTTGAAAACAGGCTACGATGGTTTTACATTCCTCAACTTTCTGAATCAAATGGTCCTATACTAGCTGAAACATTGCACAGACATCTACACACCAACACCAGCATGTTTATCAATGACATGTGTAGTCAGATCAAGAGAAGGTACAAATATGTACTGTGATTGAGTTTTATAACATCAATACTGATTGCCATGCTGCTTGCTGCTGCCTTAGGCACTCTAGAAAGGTCCAGGAATCAAGGCAGAAAAATACAGTTCACTGTGACATTAAAAAGTCCAGGACCTGAAACTGCACATTTTCAGCAGCTAGTTCCAAACAGCTTTTTTTTTTTTCTATTTCTTGCCCCAGGATTTTGCTTTTCCCAGCTTCTGTAGCACTCAATGGAAACTAGAAAGACATGGATTTTTTGAAAAGTTTTTGCTGAAACACACACAATTAATCTTGTAACTGTTTTCCAAGCCCTCCACAACACAGTTTAAATAGAGCCTCAGACTTCTGCATGGTATCACTTTGCCATGCTGCTGCAGAGCCCCTGGACCCAAAGAAAAGCCAGCCCAGCATGGCAGCACCATTGTAATCCACTGACTGTACCAGGACATGTATCACACTCAGGAAGTGCTGCTCAGACAACTTAGGTTAGTGTACAAAGGTAAATCCTCAGAGCTCCACTGGTCTCAGCAAAACACCACATTAACTACTGAATATATCGCCTGGCTCAAGTACAAAAATGTGACATGGTTCTTCACATCCCTTGAGTGTGACACCAGTACAAAAGAAAATTCTGGCTACCTGATCAGGTGCAGAAGTGTAGCAAGATCAGCTGTTGGCAGCCCTGCAGGGAAGTACAGAGGGCAGAGCTCAAACCACAAAAAAGGATTTGCTGAAGACAGCAAGAAAATTCTGGCACATTCACCCTCATTTACAGGACACACAAATCTCCCTGAAAGCAGCTGATGGAAATTCAAGGATGAGCTGAACAGGCACCAGTGGCTCCCAGAATGTGTGTCCAGTTCAGTGACAAGGATTTACACAAAGACAAGGGAATGAATACCACGCCTTGCAATGAGGACTGAGGGGGCAGCTACTGCACATTCCATTTTAAATCATCTTCTGTTCAAAGCTGGTGTTTGTCAAAGGTCACAAAGTAGCTTGAAGACAACATGATGATCATATAAAAAATAAAATCAAGAATTTCTCACTGATTCATTGTCTGGCCCACAAAACAGCTATCCTAAGACATCATGGTCATGCAGGTCCATCAAATGTCCTTCAGTTTTCTGGCCCAGCATTGTCTAGCAATGGAATTGTCAGCAGACAGGACATCAGGCTGTATATCTGGTGTCTTATTTCAAAAGAAAATGAGTTGCCCTCTCTGTAAAAACACAATGTGACCCCACTTTTATTCCACTTTGAGCTGCATTACATTTTGAACCATGGAATTCAAATACTTCAGAAGACATTTCTGGAGGATAAAGCAACAAAAACCATGGTTCAGCTGGCTTTCCAATTCCTATAAAAATTGCTCCGGTGTAACTTCTCACAGCTTGTTCCCATATATATATGTATGTGTGTATATATATATATATATATATATATATATATACACAGAACTTCTTTTTAAATCTTAGCAGATCCTCCATTTTAAGTGGTATTATGTAGCAAGAAAAATTAACAGCTCAGTCCAGCATTCAGCACAGAACAGAAGGAAAACAGTATTTCATATTTACCACTACCCCATCACCTACTGCTTCATATTTATCCATGCAGATTTTTAAAAAGGCCAGAGAGAATTACCAGACAGAGTACAGAACATTTATAACACTCAAATATGATATCCTGAAACTAATCTCATCACTGGGATCCAGCTTCTGACAGCTTAGGAGCTTTAGACAGAGCTCCTCACCAAGCATGTTCCCCTGACAAGTCATAGCTACTGTGAGATTCTACATTGCTCAGAATTTCAGTGTTTTTCTTCCATTCTACTCCAGCCCAATTTATCTTCTGGACCTTCGTGACTGCCAAACTCTTCTGGGTTTGGTTTTTGGGTTTTTTGGGGGGTCTTTGTTTTGTTGTTTTTGGGGTTTTTTGGGGTGGGTTTTTTTGGGTTTTTTGTCATTTGTTTGGTTTTGGTTTGTTTTTTGTGTTATGAATTCCTTTGAATTCCAAGATTCTTGCATTCTGAATTCTACTGGCCATTGTCAGTGATTAATAAATGGATAGTGGTGACAATCAAAGGAGCTTCTATACAATCCCTCAGAAACGCTGTGAGGTCACTAGCTGGAACATAGCTGGGATAAGGGACTGCAAGTTAAAGCTCAGCACGTTTCCCCAAGAGAAAGAGGAGGTCAAGGCTGATGTTTATCCTAGTTTAATACCACCACAAATCAATTTCTTTTCCCCAGCCATCATCTGTTAAGCAGCATGCCTCAGTACCCGTCCTTGGAGCTGTCCTGCATCCTGACACATCCATCCATCCATCCTGCCCAGCTCGGGTTTCTGCCAGCCTCACAATGCACTGGAGTTCCCTGGGAGCTCTAATGAGACAGTTTTCCCTTACTTTTGCATGGCTGCTGCTGCGACAGCTACACCAACATCTCCCACAGTCCTTCCCACCGCCCCAGCCACCTCCTCTCACCAGGGGACAACACGGGGCAGGGCAGAGCTGCCAGCAGGCACCAGCCACACAGGAGAAGCCCCACGCTCCTGCCCTCTGTGCCCAGCCCCGTGTCACCCCCCACCCAGGCGCCCTGTGCCACCCAGGTGGGCAGGACCCACCTTGATCAGCTTGCAGCGGATCTGGGCAGACACCATGTGGCTGTTGCGGAGGTTGCCCACACGGAACATGAGGCAGAGCTTGGCATCGCGCTGCGAGATGACGGCGGCACGGCTGAACATGAGCGTCTCGGCTCGCTTCTTGGGCTGCGACATCTTGATGAACATGCAGCCGATGAGGAACGCGTCCACGACGGAGCCCAGCAGCGACTGGAAGAGGAAGAGCACGATGCCCTCGGGGCAGCGCTCCGTGATGTAGCGGTGCCCGTAGCCGATGGTGGCCTCGGTCTCCACGAAGAAGAGGAAGGCGGAGGGGAAGTTGTACACGTTGGCCACACACGGGCTGTACGTGTCACCGTGCGCCTGCTGCAGGTCCCCGCGCAGGTAGGCGATGCCCCACCACATCGAGGCCATCACCAGCCAGGCCACCGTGTAGGTCAGCAGGAAGATGAGCAGGTTCCAGCGCCACTTGAGGTCCACCAGCGTGGTGAAGAAGTCGGAGAGGTAGCGGCTGCTCTCGCCGCCCAGGTTGCCGTGCTGCACGTTGCAGCGCCCGTTCTTGTCCACGAAGCGCTGCCGCTCCCTGCGGGCGCTGCAGCGAGCGAGGCCCACGGCCTGGTACTCGTCCCCAAACTTCCTGCGCACGGCTGACATGCCGCCGGCTGCCCGGGGGCTCCGCGGGCACGCCGGGGATGCGGCGGGGCGGGAGGCTGAGCGCACCGCGCTGCCTGCGCGCAGCGGCCGCCAGCGCCCGGGGAGCTCCGGGATGGCCGCGGAGCCGGAGAGGGAGCGGAGCTGCCAGCGCTGCCCGATCGTCAGCGGGGCAAGGGAAGGGCTGGAGCAGCCGCGGCTGAGACGGGAGACGGCAGCAGGACCGCGCAGCCGGCGAGGAGAGCCGGGATGGGATGGGGCGGGGAGAGCCGGGCTGGGCAGGGCAGGGCTGGGGCGGGGAGAGCCGGGCTGGGGCGGGGAGAGCCGGGCTGGGCAGGGCAGGGCTGGGGCGGGGAGAGCCGGGCTGGGCAGAGCTGGGGCGGGGAGAGCCGAGTTAGGGCGGGGAGAGCCAGGATGGGGAGGGGTGAACCGAGCCGAGGCGGGGTGAACCGGGCTGGGCTGGGCCGGGCTGAGCCGTGCAGACAGTGAGAGCCGGGGCTCGGGGCGGGTGCGGCGCCAGGAGTGGCCGAGCCCACGTACCCAAGATAAAAACACTCAAGTGATGCGCAAAGCAATCACACCGCCTGTCAACTGATAGCAGACTCTGTCCCTGAACTCCTGTCAGTGCCCCTTTGAATAACTCCCGCCGTTTATATATAGAGTGTGATGTTCTGCGGTGTGGAACATACTTTGGCCAGTCCATAACCTGTTCTGGCTGTTCTCCCGCTCAGCTTTTGTGTGCACCTCCTCACTGGCAGAGAATGAGACACAAAAAGACCTTGACTTAGGATAAGCACTGCTAAGCGACAACCAAAACCATCAGTTTTCAACGTTATTCTCATACTGGTTTCAAAACACAGCCCTGTGCCAGCTACTAAATTAACTACTGATGCCTTCACAAATAATTTAATGGATGAAGGTATGGGTGCTAACATCTTTGAAATGGGTCTTAATGTCTCTACTGACTTTGGGCAGCAGATTTGTGAGCGGGCCCAGACAGCTTGGCTCCTGAGATAGGCAAGGGTCTGCACAAGGCTGAACTTTGGGGTTAAATGCGAGGTTCAAGGGGGGATATATGGGGTAGGTAGTTCGGGAAGGCTGCACCCTCCTGGTACCTCAGCGATGGGGAAAGGAACAGGGCACCGTGCTGTCAGGAATTAGGATAAAAGGGAGGCTGAGTCCTCTGAAACCGTGAGGGAGAAACCGCGGGTGTGTGCCCCAGTAAACTCTCTCCCTTTATTGGAATAAAGTTCTCCTTTTTGGACATAAATTTCTGGCGTTTTGGACTTTCCGGACAGTCCCCAAGGGTGACTTCAACAAGGGAACTCAGGACCGGAGAGCGCCCGGAGCTCCCCCGGGACAGCCGCGTCCGGAGCCGCCAGCTCTGGGGCGAGCCCCCGTAGCGGAGCCGGCAGCCGCTCACCCCGGCGGTGCTGAGGCCCCGATTTCGCTGCGAACCGCCGCTCCGGGGCGATCCAGCCGCCCCTCACGCCACGGCAGCTTGGGGGAGGGAGGCAGGGAAGGAGGGAGGCGTGCGTAGAGCAGCTCTGAGGGCGCATGAGCGAGGTGCGCAGCAGGCTGCGGGCAGCTCCGCGGCCGGCCGGGGCAGCGTCCAGCGCCGCAGGAGCCCAGCCCGGGCTGCTCCCGCAGGTAACGGCGGCCCGGGGCAGCGCCGGGCCCGGGGCACGGTGCGGGGGTCGCTGAGGCGGCGGGGGCGGCGCCATTTTGCGGCGCTTCGGGCCGGGCTCCGGTGCTGCCTTCGAGGCGCGGCCCGGCGTGAGGGAGCCCGCGGGTGTGCTGGGTGTGCCTGGGCGCTCGGTCCGGGTTCGGGCTCCCTGGTGGATGTGGGCCCGGATGTGTTCCCGCGGCTCGGGAAGCAGCTCAGGCAGAGCTGCCTCGCTCCGGTCCGGTGCGGAGCGCAGCCTGGCTCCGTACGCGGTGCAGCCGTGAGGAGGTCTGGGCCCGCAGGTGTCACCTCCGGCTCGGTGGAGCTCACATAAAGCTCTCCGGGGCAGGACAGCCCTTGCCGGTGGGGTGTCACCGGAGCCCTACACATCTCGAGGGTTGCCCGGCTGAGCCCGGAGCGCCCAGCGCGGCAGTGGCTGGGCCGGGGCTGCCCCTGACCGGGGGGCTCGGAGGAAGAGTCCGGCCCCGTGGTGCCCAGCAGGGTTATGCGGTTTTGTTTATGCTTTGTCCAGCACCAGAAGAGTGTCTTTTTCTGTCTAGAGTAGGTACTCGTGAAGCAGCTTCACTCAGGTTTGACAGGAGGAGAAATCCTGTGTGGCCGTCAGCTGTCACCTATGGCCCGCTTAGTGTAGTGATGTATCTTCTGACCTAATGCTAGGGCCATGCGAAATGTTAAACTGCTGTTGTTTTCTGAAAGCTTTGAGTGATACAGTCTGGATTACAGAAGCTTTATGTTGTGTTAGGCTGTGTACCACAATAGGTTTATTGTGTACGTTAATGGGGATATGCCAGGTCATGTTTTGCTTCTGTTTTATCTCCTGCTTTGACCCCATGGTGAGCATCAGTTGAGTTTATTTAGCCCCTTCCAGATGTTAACAGCCCTTTTTCTAGGTAAGAAAGGTGCTTCAGGCATTCAGTCTTGGGAGCAGCTGGGCAAGGATATGTGTGAAAAATGAATTAACTTTTAGGTAGATATTTCTAAAGAGTGTATTTGAGCCTATTGATGCTACAATGGTGAGAGAACATCAGATTCATGGTTTTGAGACCCATCTTGCAAAATATCTCATGCTGGGGATGATTTTAATACCTCTGAGAGCCAGCCCTGGGTATGGAATGCTTTTATTTCTTTGGAGTGTTCATTGCAGGCAGTTCTGTGTAACGGGATTTTTACAGAGCATGGAAGATGCCTCTAGGGGAAGCCTCCATTTTGATTGCTGTGCCTAACTCGACTAATTCTGATCCTCCTGAGTTTGCTGTCAGGTTTTTAAGATGCTGAAATGTGTTTTCCAAGGTCCTGTGTGTGCTATTTTTTTACTGAGAATCTGGAAAATAACTTGGGTTTTTGTGGGGTTTGGTGCTAAATAGGTTTGACTGTGGGAAGCACACATTGTTGCAAAGATGAAGCATGCAATTAAAGTTTTTTCTTAATAATTTGAGAAGATTTAAATATGTGTCAAATGAAATTCCACAGTCAAGGAACCAAAGCAGTTGAATGGATTGCCCATAAATTTCTTTGGCATGAAGTGTGTAAGTGAAATGTTTATTTCTTCTAAGCAATAGGTAATAAGAGTGCTTAAATAAAGGTATAGTATGTATAATGCACTGGAGCACAGTCCATGGATTAGAGTGAAATTTCAGCACTCAGTTGATTTATTTAGAGATCTCCAGCTATGTTTTGATGCCCAGATGGATTAATTAATTGTAGTGGTAGAAAACACAGGGTGTAAAACATAGGTGACTGTTGAGCTTAGTATTTCACTATGTTGTAGAGAAACTCTGGAATCTATAAAATTCTAAATAAGGAAATGCTAATTTGCCATGCAGTACTGTGGTATTTTCAGGCAGCTAGTCAAGAAAATTTGAATTGGAAGACCATCAAACTTGTTTCCTGCAACCAAAATATCAGAGACTTATCTACAAATAGAAACACAAGGAGCATCCTTTTTTGTATTCAGCAGAGTTGGAGTATGTGAGCTGTTATGGGAGTTTATTTTTACGCAAATACTACTCCAGTGAATTTTATAAGCATGAACAAGATTGTAAGTGCCCTGAAACACAATGTTTCATCTTGGACTAGCAATTACATGCATAGATTCAGTTTGGATTTTTTTTTTTTAATTTAAAAAAAATTGCTCTGGAGTAATTTGCTCTGAGTGACAAGAGAAATCTGCAAGAGAAATGTCTAAAGCCATTTCTGAGCAGTGGGAGTAGCTTTATTTTTTATAACATCTTTAGTACCTGTCACCAAGGTTGGTAGAGTGCCAGTCCTGCCAGCTTTAAGGAGGAACTGCAGCATGGTTTCCATCAGAATCCAGGGATGTGTACATTTCTTTGAGATGAGCTTTTAGGAAGCCCCAGGACATCTTGTGATGTGGCATCTTCCTGCACATGATATTTCCAGTGCTTTTAAACATCTCTTCTCTTCTGTTTTTTCCGAGTTATTTAGACCTGTTAAAATTACCTATCTTGAGAGATATTCTCTCCAGCCTCAGCTTTGTCCAGGATACAATATGGTTATTATATAACCTAGTATTTTTCATTTTACTTACATTTCGTTACATAACCCAGTATTTTACATTGTTACTTGCATAGCAGAATAACTGCAGAGCTCTGCTTGATCCAGGTTAAACTGAAAACTAGAAAAATTGCTATTTTTACATGCCTGACATTTTTCTTGCATGCTTGAGCTTAGGTATTATGTTTGCTCATTTCAGGACTGCCTCTGAACCACAATCCAGAAAGAAGAAACAATCCTCTTGGTTGGAGTTGAACATTTGTCCCTAAGAATAAGAACAAAACCATGCCCGTGCTTTCAGAAGACTCAGGTAACTCAACTGCATGCTTTCAACAGAACAGTGGCTGAAATCTTATCAGAGGTGTGTCACACATAAAATTAATTCGAATTGGAGTAAAATTTAACAGAATTAAGATAATTCAACTGGAGATTTTTAGCAATTACCTATAAGAAGGAAAGTGAAATGTAAAAAGTGAAAATTAATAGTTTGTCAGGAAACAGTTCCCTAAGAACCCTAGAGCACCTGAATATGTTCTGGCAGACCTGAATATATTCTGATAGACTTCAATATATTCTGATAGACTTTAATATATCCTGATAGGCTCCTGTAGGCAAATTTGGACCTCTCAGTGTAACAGTGCCTTCTACACCTGCTTATTAAAGACCAGCCCATATATATCTGCTGCTTGCTGGGTCATTTATTAATATTTTCTGAACAGGGATTGCTAAACTTTGTAAATATTTGTAAATATTCTTTCTTTTAACTTAAAATAAGTTACTTAGTTCAAGGCTGCTTTACTAGCTTCTCCAGTATGCTGCCCAGGGGGAAGTCACAGATATTAAATGATGTTTAGGGGTAAAGCAGGAGTGAGTTTGAGTCTCCTGTATCAAAATCCACTCTAAGGTTCATGGAGAATAGCTACAGGAATAGATTTGAACCCCCTCCACCTTTTTTATTTCCTGTTTTGTTTTGGTCTTGTGTTCCCAGATATGGTTCATCAGGAAAAATCTGGCATTTGTCTGGTGTGTGATGCAAAATTGGGATATTGGTGATTTAAATACGTTTTAGAAAACTAGCCACGAGCTTTGATTCCACCACAATGGAAATCTACACCTGTCCTTTCTTCCTCTGGTCAAGCCTGGCTTTTTATAGGTGCCTCAGAGGTAGAAGGGGCAGGATAACACTTGTAAGCAAAGCTGCTGGGCAAGTAGAGCTGCTAAAGGAGGCCATTCAGTCATTTTGAGAGTCTGCTGTGGTACTAAAAATACAAAATTTGTAAGAGGGAAGCAAAGGGTTCTGGAAACAAAGCATAATAAACCTGAAGTGGGAAATGTGAAAGACATTTTTTAATTGCTTTGTTAGCTTTTGCCTTAATAAGATGCTGTGTTTGCCACTTATGAAGGGAGTGTTGCAAAATGAGTGGTGGATAAACACAACATAAACACGAGTCTCTCTGCAAATTTGATGATCACCAGTGTGGTACCCAAATAAATGTAGTAACTACTAAGTGTGCAGTAGAAGGTCCTGTGAGAAGTCTGTGTTCAATGTTTTTGTTCTGTCCTGAATCTAAATTTAGGTTTGCATGAAACTTTGGCTCTTTTGACATCTCAGCTAAGACCTGATTCAAATCATAAAGAGGAAATGGGGTTCCTTAGGGATGTCTTCAGTGAAAGGAGTCTCAGCTACCTGATGAAGGTAAAAGTTTGTATTTATTTATGTGCATTCTCCTTACTGTTTACTTTTTCTCTGTTCCCTTGATTTATGAACCATTTACTTTGCCAAACTTTTTTTTTAAGAATTCTGTACCGACCAAAGCATATGTGTGTTTAAGCACAAACATTAATAATGTTTGACAATTAGCATATTTTGTTCAGAAATACATTTTTCTGCTCTTCTTGCTAAAATGAAGATACAGTACTCCATAGCTAAAAGGTAGTGTGAAATGGCTTAATTTTTTCTCTTATGCTCCTAAAGTCTTTACAGATTTTCTGACTGTCTGAAACTACCATGACCAAAAAGAAAACTGAGAGTCCTAAACAAAACAAAAATAACCCTAAGAGAGATTATTTTTCTGACACATCTCAGATAAATTATGTTCCTTAAATAGAAAAATATTCCAGTGTAAGTATATTTAGAAAGTTTTGTATCTCTCTGTAGAAATATCCCTGAATCTTTTTTCAGATTCATGAAAAGCTCCGTCATTATGAAAGGCAGAGTCCAACTCCTGTTTTACACAGTGCAGCAGGATTAGTTGAAGATGTGAGTAAAAATTCTTGTCTCCTCATTTTCCTATTATTTATTCCTACTTTTCTAACAATTGTGCTATATGTGAACATATTCCTCATCTTCCCCAACTGTCTTTGTAATCTGTTGGCCATGATTAATCAAGGAAATGAGAGCTCAAAAACACCGAGTCATTAAATGTCTAGTGAAGATGGACACATTCATGTAGAAGGAAAGGATAATATGAGTGGCCTTCCTAAGGGAGAGGCTGCAAAAGGCATTCAGCATTCAATAGACTATCCCAGCTGAGCATTCAGCCTTAAAACCATTCCAGCCCAGGCAGCACTGCTGTTGGTTTGGGTTGGAGGGACCTTGAAAGGTGATCTCATCTAAGCACCCCAGGCAGGCTCACCTTTTCCTAGATCAGATTGCTCACAGCCTGTTTATCCTGATTTTGAACATTTCCAGTGCTGGGGCATCCCAGACTTCTCTTGGCAGCCATGTTTCCAGCACCTCACCATACAGATGTTCTAGCATCTCACCACCTTCATCGTAAAAAAATTCTTCCTTATATCCAACCTAAATGTGGATAATCTAATTCTTCCTTATATCCAATCTGCTCTCTTTCAATTTAAAACAGCTGCCCATGTCCTGTTAGTACAGGCCTTGGTAAAGAGCTTTTCTCTCTCTTGTAAGGCTCCTTTATGTGCTGAATTGTCATAGTTGAGACAGAGACAACACAAAGCAACACACTCCATTTTCAGAAGGCTTGAAACTCTTTTTGTTATAGCATGCATGCTTTTTATACATTCTTACAAAGCTCTTAAGTTTACACTTTACTCACTGGTCACCAGAGACAAACATAGTGCTAATTGGAATAGGCAGTTGAAGGTTTCTCTTACTTATCCTTCTTTATTTCTTTGTTTCTATGTCAGTGACCTTGGTAGGAAATTCTTTCAGGGCTAAACATGGATCCTCTTCTCAAACTTCTCTCTGGCTCACAGAGGTCACTGTAAAACCTCTTCCACACTGAATTACAGCAGTAAAGTCTCCCCCAGGCCCTCTCTTCTCCAAGCTGAGCAATCCCAATTGTCTCATCCTTTGCTCATAGGAGAGGTGTTCCAGCCCTGTGAGCATTTTGGTGATCCTCCTGTGGATGCACTAGAGCAGGTCTGTGCACTGGGGGCTGGAGCTGAACACTGCTCTGGCTGAGGGGTCTCCTGAGAGCAGGAGGGACAGGAGGAGGGACAGGATCACCTCCCCTGATCTCTGGGTGAGGGGATCTCATGAGAACAGGAGGAGGGACAGGATCACCTCCCCTGACCTCTGACTTAAGGGGTCTCATGAGTACAGGAGGAGGGACAGGATCATCTCCCCATATCTCTGGGTGAGGGGGCCTCATGTGAATAGGAGGAAGGGACAGGATCACCTCCCCACACCTCTGGGTGAGGGGCTCTCATGGGAGCAGGAGGAGGGACAGGATCACCTCCCCTGACCTGCTGGCCCTGCTTCTCTCCCTGCAGGCTGGGATACAGTTGTCTTTCTGGACTGCAAGCACACCTTGCCCTCATGTATCTGATGTTTCATCTGCCAGGATGCTCAGGTCACTCTCCTGAGGGCTGCTCTCAGTCAGTTCATCCCCCAGTCTGTTCACAGAGCAGAGCTGTGTCTTAGATTTGTGTGTGACATGATGCCCTGTGCCTGTGAAGTGAAATTCTGCATTTTCTGGCTCTTTACATGGACCTGCTTTCTGCCATAGCATAGGAAGGAGCAGTGGAAGGTTTGGGAGCTGGAATATTTCCCTTTTCAAAGTCAGGAGTCCCCAGTGCCCCCCTTAACATGCAGCACACCCCCTCTCCCTGTTCCCACACACCTCCACAAAAGTTTCAGCATTGCTACCTGTCAAGTCATACAAAATTTCCATCTTCAGAATAGCAGAGAAGTTTTTTATAGAACTATATGACTTCCCTGCTTAGAACCCTTAACAGGGTAAGGAAATCTCTTTTGCCTCAACCCATTTTCCCTTCCTGCTTTCTCTCTCCTCCCATCCACTCAGCCCAGTGCAGAAGTGCCTCCATTATTTCTCTCATCTTTCATTTAAAGTGCTTGAGAGTCCAGGGCATAATTTGGTGTCCAGGTTTTGCAGGGAACAAGGGAGTCATGTTGCATGTTCCACACAGGTAATACTAGATGACTGCAGAAAAGTTTCAAGTCTTTTATCAAATAATACAAGAGTGTTGTTTCGGGTGTCATTTATGTATTCCATGTAGAATTTAAAATTTCAGAACTTGCTCCTGAAATTCTATTGATGGAATAATTCTTAAAATGTATGTTTAGGGATTATGATTCTGATTCCTGATGCTGTCTTCTGTACTATCTAAAAAGACAGCTAAAGAAACTGGTTTCTTTCAGGTTTCATGCACTATGGACTGGGATCAGTTTTGATCTGTGCACACTACTTTGATGGATGATAGATGTTAGCAAACACTCAACAGAAATGTAAATACATGACCTTGTTTGGTAAACTCCTTTAATTTTGAAGTTGTAAATTTTTATTTTAAAGGTAATAGAAGAATTGCAGACAGCACCAGTGAATAATGAAGAAAAAGAGCTGCTTCAGCTGTTGTCAACACCACACCTCAGGGTAAAAAATCACATTAGGGACCTTAAAGAAATGCCTTTGCAGAATTGTGATAGAACATTTTGTAACAGAAAAGTTATATAGAAGCCTCCTCCAAACTTCTATTCCACTGGGATTTCCTGCACAGACTTTAGGACGTGAAGGAAATTGAAAAGAGTTTTCCAGCTTAATGCACCATGCTGTCTTCCATTCCTCCCTTCCTTACTGTTTTCTGAGGGACCGGGAAAGAAAAGGAGAAGGAAAGGATACCTTCTTGCTTTTCATTGTCCACTTTGTTTTTTGCTTTTGCCTGGATTTATTGTAAATATTGACATTTACCAGCATATAGTTTACATGATGGATAAGGTAATTGCTAAATCTTTTCTGGAGGATTTGTGGTGAGGGTAGAAAGGGGAAGTTTAATTTTGCTGGAAACATGAGAATGGGAATTGTAATATTACTCCATTACATTACTGTTTTTTATTTCCTTTATGCAGGCAATGCTTGTAGTGCATGACACTGTAGCACAGAAGAACTTTGACCCAGCTCTTCCACCTCTACCTGATAATTTTGATGATGATTTTGATGAGGAATCAGTGAAAATTGTTCGGCTAGTGAAAAATAAAGAACCCTTGGTACATATTAGATCACCCATCTCTAGTCATAAAAAACTTTATGGTGCAAGAGTGTTATTGTGAGTATGGAGGAGATACTTGAAGATGTCATCAAACAGCCTTCAGAAACTTGCAGTGTTCTGAAGCTTAGAAAGTAACATAAAAAATAATTTGGTAAATTATAAATGCACCTCCACAATTTTGCATTTAGCTGCTTTATGGACATAGTTTATAATGCCAGGAAGCACAGTGAAGAAATTGTATATATTGGAGCAATTATGCTGATTATATGTATTAATTCTTTTGATACTGTAGCTAACATTCAGTGACTTCATGAATTCACTTGCATGAAAATCAGTGAGAGTATGTTTAATACCTGTGTATAAGCATTATATTGTCAATTTTATACAAATGGAAATGGAAGAATTGATTCCCTAAGGAAGAACAGTTGTATTGGGAAAGAAATCTGCTTTCTCTATCAGAGTAGTAGAAGGGAGCAGTGACTGAATTTCTGATTAAAGCTTTGTATTGCCAGCAGAGGTAGGAGGAGGGAAAAAAATCCAATTACTTGGCTTTTGTTGTTTTTACATGTAAAAGTGCTGACTGTATTGTATAAAGATTCAGAAGAGGAGGAGAAAGAATTTGTTACAATAAGATGTTTTGCACACTTGAGTGACTTTGATGACCACAGTAATGCAGGGAGTGTAAGCACTTATCAAAGTCAGCAGAAAGGAAGGTGGGTGCACCTTCCCATAATCACTTGGCATGCTCAAACCTTGAGTAATGGTGGAAATCATCAAGGAGAAAGAGGAAATCCATTGAATAAATTAATTCCAGTTTAAAAGACATAATAATATACACGTTATTTCTCTGGCTGCTGAATTCAGGGCAAACTTCTTACATTTTTTTGGGTGGGGGGTGTGTTTTATTTCAGGGAGCTACCATCAGAAGAGATGAGCACACAGGAGCTGTGATTGTAGCAAGGATCATGAGAGGTGGTGCAGCTGATCGCAGTGGTATGATGGCACTAGTACATCTCTGAATTGCACTGGGAAACCTCTGAAGTTCCTGAGCATGCTCTTAGCATTCCTGTGTTTCATCAGTAACCTGTTAATCTAATTACATATGCTTTTTATTAAATGGCTATTAGGAAAAAATGAAAACAGAGATGGAGAAGTATGTTTGAGCTTTAGAAAAATACAAAGAATGTTTTTGACTTCTAATCTAGTAGCTTGGTTTATTCAGTGTATCATGTGTTGTTTTCTGTTTGCTTTACTGAGAAATTCTTTTATGTCAGTTAACAGTAGCTATGTATATGACAAGTACAACATTTGTTATTGAACTGGATAAACAAACCTAAATCTTGTAGAATCTCTTCATGGCTTTTTTAAAAAAATTAGTCTAGCATTTTTCTGTGAGTGTGAAGTATTGGTCTGTCAGGTGAAGACGTGTCATTCCTGCCTTTATATTCCTGTGTGTCTCCTGACTTCATAAGATTTGGGCACACTCATGAAACTAGTTTTGCATGCTTAACACTGATCCAAATAGTGATTTTCCAGAGTACCTTGTCACAAGTTGCCTGTCTGCATGCTGCTCTCCTTTGAGACTGTGCTGCATGGAAAAAAAAAGTGCCATTAGGAATAAAGGCAGGAGACTCTGAGGCACATTTCCAACAAAGCACTTGGCTTTGGTACTGAATCCATCAGTCTGGATGAGGGAGGAGAGGAAGTACATGCTAATGACTTAGATGGACATCAGAGGAGTAGTGCTTTCCAGTGTCTAGGCCTATTTTAATTGACTTACCATCTTTTCAGGTCTTGTCCATGTTGGAGATGAACTAAGAGAAGTCAATGGTATTACTGTGCTTCACAAACGACCAGAAGAAATAAGTCAGATTTTGGTCTGCACTGATTTTCATTTCAAGATCTTTTCTGTTTGGTGATCTAGTAATTACAGTAGATGATGACATTTAACCATGAGTTTAAAATATAGAGCTAAAAGATGCAATCCCTGCTTGTCTTTGCATTAAGAGTTTTTCTTCTCCCAGTGGATTAGTCTTCTCCTTTTGACTTCAGAAACTTCTGCGAACTGGATTGGTACCAAGTAAGATACAAATACAAAGTTAACATGTTGCTCTGTCAAGAACTTCCCTTTAATGCTTTGTTTATGGCAAGCAAACTGCAAATTATAAATACACTCCTAGAAGATGATCCATAATGTTGTGTGTTACGAATCTGAAGAGAGTTTTGTCTGTGTGCTCAGTAGATCTGTCAGTCTGTTCTTTACCAGCAGATTCCTGGTGACAAGAGCAATTTCTTGCTTCAAGCTTCTCTAACATGAATACCCACAAATCTTGGTAGAAAGTGTTGTAGCTCTTAGGCTTCTTTATCTCTGATTTCCCTCTTGTGGTGTGGTTTCCCCTTGTCTTGGTGTGGAGTGGATTTAGGGACACAGTAAGGTGTCAGTTCCATCACCTAATCTCAATTTAGATCAAACAATCCCAAATAATGCCAATGACTGCTTTTAACTTGGGGGGCAGAAGGTGTCAAAACCACTTTGAAATAGTGTGTAAAGTTTAATTTATGGGGATCTTGGGATGCTGTTTATCTGTCCTGTGTAATTTCTAATTACATATGTCCCACGTGAGTTAATGCCTGAAGTGTAACACTTCCTTCTTCATGGTTTATTTTTTTGAAGAAAAGCTACAAATTTTTGTTTTTGCTTTTTAATCTGTGCAGAATTGCAGGCTTCCCTACAACACAGTTCATCTCATGTAAAATAAGGCATCTAAAACAGATGACATAAACCCATTCTAGATTTCTAAAGGACCTAGAAGTGCTTTTTAGTTTACTATAACTAATAATTGTAATTTCCTAGCAAAGATTTATGGAGTGAAAGTAGGTGATTATTTTGTAGATGCTTATATTTCATCCTAACAAGTTAGCCACTATATGGAGAAAACACAGCAATATTTTTCAAAGCAGCACTTTAAAATTATTAATCTGCAAAAATTTAAGTCAGTGTTGTACTAAAAGCCACAGAAGTAGGTAATGTACTCTGAACTGTAGCCCAGAAATTAATGCAATTGCTAAAAGCAAACAAAGGAATTCTAATGCAGGTCTTAATAAGTTTTAGCCAAGTAGTTACTGTGGATGTCTCCATGGGCAAGACACTGTTGTGGAGTCATGGAACATCCTGATATTCTCTGTAAGGCAGTTAAAAAGTGGATTTGGCCTGTTAGAGTTCTGAGGAGACAGCTGCTAGCTCCTTAACTGGAGCTTGAATAGTCTTGATTGTATCCTTGTCCTGCTTTCAAAGTGAAAAACCATTTCTGTTTTTCTCAGGCTCAGTCTCAAGGGTCAATAACACTGAAGATAATTCCAGCCATCAAAGAAGAAGATCGTCTAAAAGACAGCAAGGTATGCAGCTGAAACACTGAGGCACATCTTGACAGCTCTGTAAATGCAGCACTCCTGCTCCAGTGCAAGTGCCACAGACTCCTAATTGAGCTGCAAAGACAGCAGAGTGCTTTCTTGTGCAGTACCCTTCTATTCATGACTCTTCTCCATCTTGGCACGTGTTCTTTTATAGCATTTCTGAAATCCTGCCTCTTCTTTTTGATAAATGTAATTAAATTTAGTGTTCTGCTGTCTCCTCTCACCATGGCAGCTGCAATCTGTCCATTATCTCTGGGCATTTTGCCACTCACTTGAGTGAAAATGGACCTCTCCACAAGCAGAGCTGCATTCCCCATGTGACCCCATCAGCCCATTTCATCTGCCCTACCTGATCTGCAATAAGTGATTGCTCAGCTGCTCCCTCACAAGATTCCTCTGTCAGCTCTTGGCTGCTGATCCTTGAAGCCCTCAAATCACTTTCTGAAGTGGTTCTGCTGTTGTGTTAAATTGTGTTAAGACACAAATCCAAAGTTGAATAGTAGATTTTGATGCATTAAAGGAACATTTTAAGGACAATCTTTACAACTGGGTAACTTTATCAAAAATCCATTTTTGTTTTCTCCCTCCCTTTATTTTTTTTCACCATTTTGTACTTAATGTAGATTGTGATCTGTATTTCTTGGAACTTTGGTCTTCTGAATCTCATGTTCCACAATTCTGATGTATAATTACTGGATATGTGCTGGAAAGTTAATTTATTTTTCTGCATAATCTGCTAGGTGTCTGTATTTTTGAGTGCTTGCAGGAGGTATGGTGTATATATATCACTAGCAGTGTTAGCATTGGGGAAAGTCTTTTAAGGGCAGCTATTTGACATTCCAGATAGGACAAGAAGAAATGACATGTTACCTTTCTTTTGAAGGTGTTTATGAGGGCACTTTTCTGCTATAACCCCAAAGAAGACAAAGCCATTCCTTGCCAGGAAGCCGGGCTGCCCTTCAAGCGACGCCACGTGCTGGAAGTTGTGAGCCAGGATGATCCCACGTGGTGGCAAGCCAAGCGTGTTGGGGATACCAACCTCAGAGCAGGCTTGATCCCCTCAAAACAGTTCCAAGAAAGGTTTGTCAGCAAAGATTCCAGATCTTATTTTTCTTTCACATGTATACATTGTCACTGTGTTGGTACATTGATTTTATGCTGGAATTTCTTCACAGAAAATGAAAGGCACTGTCCTGCCAGGGTAAATACAGCTAAGAGGAAAGTGCTAAAAAGCTCCATCTTCTCCAATTATATCATAAACTTCCTAGCTTGATTTGAGTATTTTGCCATTGTCTTCATGCTTTGTAGCATGAGAACAGAAGCTAAACAAACATGTATGAAATGAAATGTGAAATATCAGTCTCCTAACCATCTTGGCTTATGGTTATGTGACTGTATTTCCCAGCCTTGTACTTCCAGAGATTTAGTGTAATTCTTTTGAATTTATGCACAGATATTATGATCTGATCTTTCTTCTGGCTCCTAAGAGAGTATTTAGCTTCTAGAGCTTGAAGTTTCTCTGTTTTCACAGCAAGATACATGTACCTTCTAAAGCAAAATATCCCTCAGTGCTTGTCTTTACAGTACAGAAATCCTATTTTGAGAAGGAATCTCTTTTAATCCACTGGTCTCACTTGCTGCAAATCACTACAAATGTCTTCTTTGGTTTGTAGGTGTTACAGGGGGGTATCTACCAATTGAACAGGTCTGATGCTGTTGCTGGCCTGCATGATTTCCATCAGGTTGGAAATCTCATTGAGGTCTTGGCTCCACTACATGAAAGCTCCTTTGAAACATGAGGCAAATTTTGCCTCTACAGCTGTTTCCTTCTTCCTGGGCATGCAAATATATCAAAAAATGCTGCTACACTGCTGCACTGCAGTCTTTTAAATTTTTTCAATGTGGTAAACAAGTAAAAAGATGTATAAATAAAAGGAATATAGAAATTGCTTCAGTGCCTGTTTCCCCTGAGTGACTGTAGAAATGCCTGAGCAGCATCTCTTTTCTGTTATAAATATTGCAAAAAACCACTTGGGAGGAAATTGTGGTTTCAGTTGCCAGCAGAGAGGGGTTTTTTGAGGGTTGGATTTTTGGGCTGGGTTGTTGGGGTGTTTTTGGTGTTGGGTTTTTGGTGGGAGGTATTAAACAAATAGGAATTTTGATCTGGTTTGTGATTTTAACACTGAAGGAAAATTTTACTTGATGGTCTGTCCTTACATTTTCACACAAGCTGGGTAACTTGGTTTGTTTACTAGTAAATAACAGAAAACTTCAAACTGATCTGGAAAAAGGTGGATAATTTCTACTTATGCACAGCTCAGTGACTGCTTTGGACAAAGGTTATCTACTTTTCTTAATGTTGCAAAAAAAGATCACGTGGGCAAAAGGGAAATAGAAAGAAAACCCAGATTGATGAATATTGATTTCTGTGCTCTGACATATGAAAGCATAAAATGTTTTAGAATTTTCTTTTCATTCCCTTTCCAGTGGAGGGAATGAAAAGAAAACAATCTGAGTAATCTGGGTAACAATCTGAGACTGTCATAGTTTTAATTAAAGCCTTTAAATAGTTGAATCGGAGACATTTTAAATTTTTTTAGAAAAAGCACTATGTCATTCTTTATTTTCCATGCTATACATTCTCTGTAATTCTGAGTTTACATTTCTAAAATAGAATTATTTTCTGTTCAGACGACTGACTTACAGGAGAACAACAGGCACTCTGCAGAATACCAGAACTCTGAAGAAACCATTATGTAAGTCTGTTCTGTTCTCTCAGTGATGTTTTAATTGATACTAAGTTGTCAGTTTTTCTGTTATTTCAATAATGATGTGTTTGAGTATATTTCACCACTGATTGATATTTTAATTACCATCTGCCATTGGTTGATGTGCATGGACACAAGGGAAGAAGAGGATTTAGGTTTGAGCTTTATCCAGTGTTGTTAGTGCTTATTGTTTTCAAAAATCATAGCTGTCCCTCTCTCCCTGCTCTCAAGAACATGAGGACTTACATATTTAGATGCCTTAAAAATTTGCTCACACTTTTTTCTATGGTTTGAAACTTGAAAGCTGTAAAAATAACCTAATGTATACTTCTCAAAATTCTTACATGAGTGCATGAAACTACTCATATGAAAATAAAGTGTGGCTTTAAGGAGGATAAAAATCCCTGGAGCTGGAAATATAATCTGTATTTCAGGCTTAATGGTACAGAGTTGGTGTTAAGTAGACTTCAGAGTGATTGTTGTTTACAGCTCTGCAGTCTCTGTCACTGAATTATTCAGAAAACTCACCTTGTGAGGAAGTTGCTGGGAAGTGCTGGAAAGCAGGAGGAGTTACAGTTATCCCAAGTTGTGTTTCTGTTGCCCTGGGGTATTTTAGCACTGTTGATGTGGGGGGAAGGCTGGGACTGTGTGCAGCCAGGACTGCCACCCTTGTAGACAAGGATTCTGGAAATCCTTTGGAGTAACAGAAGTGAATTTGTGCCTTTGGTGCAGGGTGAGCTGCAGGTGTTGTCGTGCTGCAAGGAGGGCAGATGCTCAATCAAGTTATAAAATAGCATTATTGATTTAAGTGAAGCTTTTCCAAATGAGTTTCCATTACACTCAAATGAGGAGGCATGTAAGGAGGAGTGCTGCTTAAGCTTTATCTCAGGTGTTTTCAAGATAATTAAGCTGATAACTGATTATAATAACTACATTTCAGCCCAAGATTCTTTAATCAGTTGATAAGGGTATTGTATTGCAGTACTTTTTCTAAGATAGAAAAGCCTGTTAAGCAAATTAAACCAGAAACTTCCTCTCCATTTTCTCTAATTTTGCTCAATTATTTGTCCATCTTTTAATATCATCCCAACTCTGCCTTTCATGCTAACTTATAGATGATCAGTCTTCTGACAAAGGTAGGTGCTCTCCTAACTCACTTTCTGTCTGAATATAAACAACCAAAGTATTTTCTAAAATAAAAATAATAAACATTTTTAAAATTCCAAAGGGAACAGTAGATATATTGTTCCTAGGACATTTTATTTATGAATTATTATTTAAACTAATCTAATTCAGGTTGATGACTTAAGTAATGGTAACTTCCAAGTTTGCTTGTGATTCAAGAGAAAAGATTTGTCTTCTGAGATGTATTTACATGTTCTGTAGGTTTCTGAGTGAGGTTCAAAGACTTGCAAGTTAAATGCAGTCTTTGTATCTGGTATGTTTAAAAAATAAGGAAATATTGGAGTTTAACATTTTAGGGCACCCATGTAAATCCTAAGTGATTTATCTTCATTTTTTTCTGTGTTATTTTCAATATGAACAACTCTTTTGGGCTTATGCAGTTTATGTGTCACGTACCAGCTGCCTTTCCAAATATCAGGTACTTCCTGTTGAATTCCATATGCTGTGGTGGTTTTTCCACATTACAGTTGCTTGTTGATATTCACATTCCAAGTATTAAGTATTCCATCAGCTTTGATGAAAGTACAGATTATATTCTGTAATTAGAGTGTAATTAGCAGTCATGGCCAAGTCTGAAAGAGTCAGCCTTGAACAGCAGAAAATAAACAAAACATCTCTGACCTTAGCTACGGATTCATCTTATTGCTATTTGTATTTTTTCTGTATTTGTATTTTTTTCTCAATGTTCTCTTCATTTCTTAAACTCCAATGTTTTGGGAGTACACATTGGCATTGCTTGATTACAACTATTTATTAAAAACCAAAGTCCTCTCTTGGCTGGCACCTTTGGTTAAAGGTTTAAATGCTATTTTTTTTTTTTTTAATTACTGTAAATATTACAAGGTGTCTAAATTAACTAGGCATCCCTCTTTCAGGAATTTTGAGAACTCAGTATTCCTCTTAGGATTGCAGAGTATTTTTTTGCAGCTAATTATCATGGTTTTATTATGCACACTTCAGGGGCCTTGGGGGTGGTTGTAATTTGAGGAGGTTGGGGGTTTTTAACATGGTATTTTACATATGTGCATATGACCAAAGCATCAAATCTTTATTTTTTTAATAAAGAATTAATAAGCAATGATAATTTAACTTGGTCAAAATGAAGGGGGTTAGAGTTCATCTTTGTCATTTCTGATCCCCTTTTTTCAAGCCCAAATGATAATGAAATATCAGAAGAGGCAATTTGCTTACATAATCATACTCATTTATAAATTTATTAATTTAGAAAAGAGCTCTGTGTTTGTGGAGTCTTCTTTTTTACTGAAGCCTGAGTCCCATACTTCCACCAGCAGCACTAATCAAATGTCATGAATGCTGCAAAGCATCAACTCTGGGAACTGTAAATACCAAGATATAAAATTCTCTAGTTCAATATCAAAGTCAAGAATTGTTTCAAATATAAACCACTAGTCAATGCAGATATTTTTTTAGTATTAGCAATGATTATTTTTAAAAAGTATGTGCAAACAAGGCAGGATATAAGATTTCTTTCCTTGCCAATGAGCCAGACTTGTATCACACACATTGTCTGAGGTATTTCCTTCCTCCCTCTCACTCTCCTTTTCCCTGTGCCCCACCCCCACTCCCTTGCTTTTTAATTTACAGAAGACTGTGACTGTGAAGGATATTTCAATGGACACTACATAGGTGAGTAACCAAAACCCTTGACCTGTTCCCTAGCACACCCACCCCAAAAAAACCCAGAACCAAAATGAAAACAAAACACCCCCACCAAATAAACACCCCAAAAAACCCACCTCCACATTAAAAAATTAAAACTGGACTATTAAATTCATTTCCCATACATTCATAAACTAAATGATCTCTGTGAAGAGGCATAATCTGACTTTGGCATAACCAATACTGGGCAGCTAAAGTTATATGAGGGGGATTTCATTATAGGTTGGGTGTTAGGTTTGCTATCCTATAGGCAATGGGATGTTAGGGTTTCTATCCCATATATGAGGTTTTATATCCCATATGTAATGGGATGTTAGGTTTTCTATCCCATATAGAATGGGATGTTAGGTTTTCTATCCCATATATGAGGTTTTATATCCCATATGTAATGGGATGTTAGGTTTTCTATCCCATATGTGAGGTTTTATATCCCATATGTAATGGGATGTTAGGTTTTCTATCCCATATTCAATGGGATGTTAGGTTTTCTATCCCATATGTGAGGTTTTCTACCCCAATATTCAGTGAGATGTGAGGTTTTCTATCCCATGTTCAATGGGATGTTAAGGTTTCTATCCCATATGTAATGGGACGTTAGGTTTTCTATCCCATATGTTAGGTTTTCTATCCTATAGCAATGGGATGTGAGGTTTTCTATCCCATATGTAATGGGATGTGAGGTTTTCTATCCCATATTCAATGGGATGTGAGGTTTTCTATCCCATATTGAATGGGATGTTAGGTTTTCTCTTCCATATGTTATGTTTTCTATCCCATATGTGAGGTTTTCTATCCCATATTAAATGGGATGTGAGGTTTTCTGTCCCACATGTGAGGTTTTCTATCCCATATTCAATGGGATGTTATGTTTTCTATCCCATATCCATATTTTCCCCCTTCCCTGAAGCCCTTTGCATTTTTTGGAGCAGCTGCCAGCAGCATTCTGCTCCTTGCTCTCAGGTTTAATACCTTCAACACCTTTCCTAATGGTAGCAGCTTTTGTTACAGATTCATCCCCTAATCAGAGCATATCTGCACTGATTTGATTACAAACAAAATTTATGGGAATAACTCCCATTTGAAGGCAATAACTTGAGGCTGAACAAGTTTGAAAATGTGGGTAAGTGGGAACATGTATTTTCTGTTTTGTGCCCAGCTGGTTTACGCAGGAGCTTCAGGTTGAGTCGAAAAGAGAAGGAAACCAGTGGCAGTGAAGGCAAGCAAGCAGAGCAGGCAGATGGAGCAGAGTTCCTCACATATGAAGAAGTCACAAAATATCAGCAACAGCCTGGTGAACAGCAGAGGCTGGTGGTTTTGATTGGTAAGGTACCCAGTGTGTTCCAAGTTTTCCACATTTCTCCCTCTTCCCTTATCCTGCACTTCCAGAGGCTTTTCTTAGATGTTTGGATTGGGGGTTTTGGTTTTTCTGGTGGGGTTTTTGTCAGAAGTCACTCTTTTATTTTAAATTACGTTTTAAAAAAAGGAAAAAAACTAAGCAAGGAATCAAACTCACCAGATCCTTCTAAAAACAATGATGCAGGATTATTTCTCATTTTTCTGACTCACTTTCCCTTGCTTTTTACTCCAGTGTTTAGGCTGTCAGAACTATTGATGAAGAGGCAGATGTTAGAATTATCTAACAAGATTTTGCATGTAATTACAATTCAGCTTATCAGCCTTGTGCTAAGCCAGTTTCTCAGGATGCCCTAAAATTCAGGGGTATCTCATAGAACTGACTGCTAAGATCAGTTTTCTTGATTTAGTGTCTGCCAGGTGATTGTCAGCAGTTGTTCAAAGAATTAAATTTGTTCCTGATGATCTTCAAAGCAGAATATGGCAGAGCAGGTCATGAGTTCTCTCATGAAGGGGTTTCTTCGAGCACACTCCTGAATCATATTCTTTGTGTGAAAACTGATAGGTTTCTGTGTGAAATGAAAATAAATATATCAGACAGTTTTATTTTATTTTATTAGGTTGTTTGGGGGCCAAGTTAAGTGAGCTGAAGCAAAAAGTTGTGTCAGAGAACCCCCAGGAGTATGGTGTTGCAGTTCCACGTGAGTAAAATCCACTGAATTGTGTTTGTGGCATCTGTACTCCATAAATGCTGTGTAATTAAAGTCCTGCCATCTGCACTAATGATCATTTCTCTTATGAATATTGATTATATGAATATTTCATGAAGTACTTAATTTTTTTCTCATTGTAATATGCTATGTTTGCCTTCAGTAGGTGAATAAATCATTATGTAATTTGGCACATCTGCATTTTGGGATTCTGTCAGCTCAGTGGGGTTTTTTAATTGTGTTTTCCTGAGTGGGCAGATTGCATTTTCTCAATGTCTGTTAAAAGAAAAACTGAATACTGGAGGAAAAATGGAATGGGACTAGAAAGCTGGTGTGGTAGAGTATCTTAAAAGTCAGCCAAAACATTGTGTATTTAAAAGAAGGTGATTTTTCTTGAGAACAGTATTACAGCTGCAGTTAAAAGAAAAAAAAAGCAGACAGCAATAAATCAAGTCAAAATTTGGGCAAGATTTAAAGTTTTAATTAGTATAGCTAGGCTGTTCAAACAAGCAAGTCAGAGTAATAGAGAAATTAGTGATTCTTGCATGGCTTTGTGGCTAGAGTTACACTGAATTTCTCTAACTGGATTATTTTAAAAAAAGAATTATCAGACACACACAGAAAAAATAAATTCTTATTTTTATTCCCCAATAAGCTACTTTTTGAATCCAAAAAGTTAAGGTTGAGGGCACTGTTTATATGTTATTGAAAACCTTTTAAAAAAAAAAGTTTTTCAGGCAGACTTCAGTAAGTTAGCAAAAGAACTCAAGTGAGTAATTCCTACTTGAATTTAAACATACACACAAAAAAATAGCAGACACCACTTTTGTGGTCTTGCACAGATTTGTGGAATGATGATCAAAGCTTCTCCTACAGTAATAACAATTACAAAATGAAATTGCACCAAAAGTAAGGAACTCACATAATTATGCACAAAATACCTTGGGAAACAGCCATCAATATTCTTACTGTAAATTCAGTATAAATTTATATATTTCCTGGTTTTATTTTGAGTTTTCCAAGAGGAGCCAGATTCTGGGAGTCCAGAATTCCAAACAATTAAGTTACACTGTTTTCTGTAGGATATACTCTGCTAAATCTGCCAGGTGTAAGAAGGATGCTTCCTGATTTCTTTTTGTTAGTTACAGCACTCCTGGGAGCAAAACAACTTCATTTTTGGTCATACAATATTTGAGATTGGGTTTAAAACAAAATTATATTATCTGATTTCTATTTTGTTCATTTGAATTTGCCACTGTGCTACTTTCTTGTTTGAAGTTGTGGAAATGTGACTGGAACTAAGTAGAGAAAACATTTGCAAAGGCTGATGTGTCTCCCATGTCTTCCCTTCTCTTCCAGATACAACAAGGTCAAGGAAAAGCCATGAGAGAGAGGGAGTAGAATACAATTTTGTTTCTAAGCAATCATTTGAGACAGATGTGCAGCAAAACAAGTGAGTTCATTTTAAAATACTGCAGTAATTGACTATTTAAAAATATTGCTTGTTCAGTTTTACATCACATGAATACCCAAACCAGGTGACAAGTTGGACAAGCTGTATGAGAAGGATTCAGCTTTTAAGTAAAAAGCTTTTTACTGAGTCTGGACTGTTAGAGCAAACTCAAACATTTAGCTGGAAGCAATTTAGGAAAAACATCAGTAGGAGAATCCTGAATTAGAGTTAAATAATCTGCATTATGATTGGTCAGAATTGAATCTAGTGAAAGTAACAGATACTTAGTTGGGCTGCTCACTGTCTGTTTAATATAGTGAGTAAAAAGTTTTATTCACAAAAGTTTTATATTATTTATTTTAACCTGTGTTCTACCTGACATTGTGAGCCTGAACATGTTTTCTCAAAGTTCAGATCTTTACAGGTCTCCCAAAAAATGGGAGAATTGCAGTCCATTGCCTTGCCAGCTTTGTTCTGTTTTCTGTGAAAAAATATCCATTCTTCTTCCCCTTTTTGTCAGTAGTGCTGATTAACTGTTAGTGATTTATGAAGAATTGCTACTAATCAAGGAAGGAAAAAAAAAGTTAAAAAATCCCTCCCCACCCATCCCCGGTTTTCTGCTCTCTCCTCCCTCTTTGACTGCTGTGACTTCAGGAAATGTTCTAAGACCAAATGTTCTAAGTTAAGTATTGTTAATATTTTTTGTAGGTGGTATTTAAAAGTGTGTTGACTTTTTAGATTTGTGGAACACGGAGAGTACAAAGAAAATTTGTATGGCACAAGTCTGGAGGCAATCCGGTCTGTGATGGCCAAGAAGAAGGTTTGTTTGGTGGATGTGGTACCTGAAGTAAGTTCTGCAGCTTTTTTAAAGAATGCAAATCTGATTTCCTGCTGCCTGAGCAGAAGGGGACTCTTGGGAATGCAGTGCAGTGGTTGCAGGTCCTGCATGTCCAGCTGGGACACGCCTTGCAAATAACACTAGATAATTTGGAGAAATAGAACTATGAAAGATGCATGGTAGGAGGGGTACTACTAATTAGCACAAGGGGTCATTTCAGATGATTGGCTTTAAGGCATTTACAGCATGGCCTGGCTAAAGCTGATAGGCCAAGAAACACCTACAGTGTATTGTAATTAGGAAATAATTGGCTTCTGATTGTGATGGTGTGAATGACAACATCGGTATTGTCTCACCCTTCACATGAGACTTAAAACAGAATAAAAGCTTTTAAAACACCTTTCAGTTGCCCCATCTCTGGGTCAGAAAAAGGCTTAATCCAGCACAGCCTGGATGTCTTTTTAGTAGTCCTCACCATGGCACTTTTCCCTTGCTGTAGGACCAGTGTGCATCCCTGTCCCAGCCTGCTCAGGTCCTAGAGAGAATCCTTAGAGCAAAGCTGTTGTTTCCATTCTAGTCCTGATTTTAAAGACGCTGGCCATAGCACACCCACACCCCCCCAGGCTCTCATTTGTAGGATGTCAAAGATACAGGACCCATTTTTGGTGCAGATACAGAATGCAGTAACACCATGAACCACCCCAGGACAGGAGCAGTGTAAGCAGTGCCAGCAGACCTGCTCTTAATACCCCCATGCTGTGAGTTAATACTTGAAATTTTGATCCAGGTTTTGTAACTGGACTTGGAAAAGCTTGTGGTACTACCTCAGATGAAATTCCAAGTTTAAAATTTGCAGTGTTTGGCTGCTTAGGCAAAGCAAACCATAACTTGCCCATGAAGTCAGGGTTTTTTATACTTTCCTCAGTATTTTTTGCCATGTCCTTGCCCCTTGGAATCCCAGTGCTATTGAGGCCATGCTCCATGCACCCTTGTGTGCTAGCAGGACACTCCCAAGAGCCTGTGTTTGAAGAGCAAGGTTGCTGTGGTCAGATGTGTAGGAAACAGAACTTCACACCACAGTACCAGTGAAACCACTGAAACCAGCTCGAGTCTCATGGACATGTACTAAAAAGAAGTCTGATAACCAAAAATCATCTGTTCACAGGCTGTAAAGCACTTGAGGACTCCTGAGTTTAAGCCTTATGTTATCTTTGTGAAGCCTCTCATTTCAGAAAAGAAAAAACATGTCTTAAAATCTCACATGTCAGAAGAAATCTCATCCCCTCTCGTAAGTATTCCAACTTCTAATCTCTCCTTTTCAGACATGAACTGACACTTCTGTTACATGAAAGAGCTCCTTTCCCATAACAAGAGTTAAAGTGGGGCACTAAATAGGTCTTGTAGCCTTTCAGATGGAACTTCAGAATGGAATTTTTGATTCCTTTAAAGTAACATGAAGCCCAAGTGCCAGTCTTCCATATGGATCTGAGTACATCATCAAGGCTGCAGCAGGGGAAGGTGCTGCTGAACTCAGATAAACCAACAATCATTTTGCATTTCTGACGAGCAGCCCATCAAAAGATAATTTTGTTACAGCCCCAAAGTGACACCCACACCAGTGTCAGCCAGTGTTTAATGGTGTACTCACAAAACACAGTGTGTGGATGCCTTGAGGGCCAAACCTAGATCAGCTGCAGCTTGGTGATGTGTGAACCTGAACAGAGTGCATAATGTCATTGCTTTGGGTAACCTGAACTCAAATTTGTGTTACAGACCTTAGTTCACTGGGTTTCTGTAGGAGTGTGCCCCTTGTTGACAGAGTGACAAAACTGTCCTTTGTCTCCCTAAAAAGGAAAGAAGCCCAGAAGTTTCTTTCATCAATTAGGTGAAAAGCCACCTCCATAGGACCTTGGAAACTTCACCTCAAGTTTAAGAGTAGCTAATTGGAGAGAAGCCAGAAAGTCTTGCCTGAACAATTGGGTAGAAAAAGAAGAGAACAAAGGAGCTAATGGCTTTTGTGAGGTGTTTTACCAGGAGCAAGATCTCTTGCACTTGGCTCGGGTTTTTCTGTTTATTTTGCCTTTTATTAAACCTTTTTGTTTCCAACGCTGCAGCAGAAGCCATCCTGCTTATTTCTCTGCCTCCAAAGGTAGCTGGGCTATCTTGGGTGTATTGTATTCCTCTAAGAGCTTATTAGACCTGGATTGAGGAGGGAAATGTAATAGTTTTTGTGTAAGCCCTCAAATATATTGAATTTGGACAATGTAAGCAGCATTTCTTTTCAGTTTTTGAGGAGTGTGGTTCCCATATCTTGGGTTAGGCAGCCATTCTAACTACATAAAATGCATTATAACCATTTTATGTCTCTCCTGTAACATATTTTCCCCCTTCCCTGAGGCCCCTTACATTTTTTGGAACAGCTGCCTGTAGCATACTGCTCCTTAATCTCAGTTTTAGTATCTTCAATACCTTTTCCTAATGGTAGCAGCTTTTGTTAAATGTTCTCAGAGTAATGACTCATTGTGCTAATATACTTTAAAATGCTAATAACCAGAAGGACATGCTGTCACTTTCATACCAACATCTTGTGTTGATCAGCAGGATGAAGAACAGCAGGAAATTATAAATTCAGCAGCATTCATTGAAGAGCACTATGGCCATTTAATTGACACTGTACTGGTGAAAGAAGATCTCCAGAGTGCATGTAATGAGCTGAAAACTGTGTTAGATAAACTAAACAAGGATTCATTTTGGGTGCCAGTCAGCTGGGTTAGGTCATAGCTTGTTACCATGTTTAAGGGAAAGACTGTATAAAATGTTCTGTAAATACATAAATTAGAAAAGGGAAGTTTGCTTGAATTTGAATTTGAACATTGAATTTGCTTCAAAACTGCTGGTTTTACCCAGAAGGCAATAAATAAAGACTGTATGAGGAAAGACTAAACAAAGTCATAGCCTTTCTGAGTCAAAATTTTGAATAGCAGCTGTCATTTAGAAGTTGATTCTGAGACCAAATAAGCCAGTCCAGTCTTTTACTGATCTTCAGACTGGAAATAGTGCTGAGGGTCCCACACTTCCAAAGCATTTTGTGCTGAGATACTAACACGATGGAAGGTTTGTCCTTTGGCCACAAATTTTGTGGCTAGGTTTAAAACCTCAGAATAAAGTGCCCCTTGGGAACAAGCTCCTTCAGCTGGGTGGGAAGTGTTCTTTGGAGAGAGGTTTCACCATGCCAGTTTAACTGGCCAGCAAAACATGCTTCCCTTCACACAGAAGCATTAATTGTAAATCCTCTAGTTAGGCACTAAAAACCAGCTTTAGAAGGGGTTTTTTATGTCCATCACCTTTCCCAGTGCTCCAGATTGCCTTGCACAGGTCACAGGTTTTGTCTGCTCATGCACAGCTTGTGCCAACTTTCCCAGTCACAAATGCTGAACAACCTCTGAGTGTACCTGTATGACTGCCCAGCTCCTGAAACCTAGATTTTTGTAGTGTACATGAAAACAACTGCATATGGTTCTAAAACAGGACATTTGAGGTTCTGTTTCTGCAAAACCCCTTTGCCTGTGCTACCTGGTGGGACACAGCCTTGACACCAATGGAACAGCTCCAAAAAGGGCACTGAAAGGAGGAGCTACAGGTCAAAATCATCCTCTTCCAGCATTTATGCACTAAAAGGAGGAGCTACAGGTCAAAATCATCCTCTTCCAGCATTTATGCACTAAAAGGAGGAGCTACAGGTCAAAATCATCATCCTTCCAGCATTTATGACTACTTCTGTTCCAAATCTGATGAAGGTTTCCAGAGCATCTAATTGGCCTGAAGAAGAAAACTGTTAGAGGACCTTGAATATATTTGGGGAGACTTGAATCTACAGTATTTTTGAGTGGGTCTTAGGAAGATGCAGAGATGATTCTGGAAGTAGCTGTGCTTTATCCTCGGGGGATTTAAGGGGAGAGCATTGTACAGGTGCATGTTAGCTGTAACTAGTTCCTGTTTTCACTTGCCTGCTGAGGTCTGATATTTCCTGTGTATTGTGCCCTTTAAACAAGACCTTTTGGTGTACCAGTCCTGTTACAGATAATGTTCTTCTTGTTCCATGGCATTTAGCAGAACTAAAGTTGCATATTAAAAGCACATTTCTTACATACCAGTGTCACTGAATCTACATTATGTCAAGCCCAAAAAAAGCTGTGTAGAAGAATCACCCTCATCCATCTTCTCCAAATGAGAACTTTCATGTCTGGTCCTGCCCACAGGCATTGAGGTTCTGTTCCCACTGCTACAAAAACAAGAACTTTTCCCAGGCAGGTCCCTGCACTTGTCAGTGCTGCAGCCTGGTGACCTCAAAAAATGCTGAGGACTCCTCCACATGCAGTGGGCTCTGCAACCATGTGCTAGAGCACAGCCACCAAAAAGGATTTGGCTTCTTAGAAAGGCAATTTGTGACAGATGTACCTTGATCCTATGAAAAACTGAAGGAAATATTTTAAAAATTATTTCAGTAATAGCATTTCAAACTAAGTCAGTTTATGAAAATAATAAATGGCCAGATTGATCTCACCCTAGGTCTGTATTTCAGGTTACAAACAGATTTTTAGAACATATTTAGAAGATTCAGATTTAAGTTAAAAAGCTAAGGGTCAGAATTTATTTAAAGCAAGGTTGCTATCATAACATCTTAAAATATTTTGCCTGACTAGCAGTAAATGCAGCTGTATGTTTGCTTTATGATCTAACGTAGTCTAAATAGTAGAAATATGCATTAACAGAAGCAAGGCACGAGTAACATCTGAAATTTTCAGTTATTTTAATGTAAGTTAGGAAAATACAATATAGCAAAATACAATATTGCCATTAAAAGTGTAAAAGACAAAAGGGGAACTTCATAGTGGGATTGGTGACAGACTCACCCTAGTGCAAAGTCTCCCATAGGCAGCACATTTTCTGTGAAATTGAATTTTATCAATTTCTGGTAAATATTTTTATAAATTCTGATAAAATTTTTAATTTTATCTGTGGTTTCTGGAAGAGAATAAGGGTTTGCAGAGATTCTCAGTGACTGCAAAACCACAGTCATGGTGTGACAGCCCAAAATGATGAGTGCATCCCATCCCTGAGCCTCAGTGCAAAGAGAACAGCACAGGGTCAGCTTCAGTGTCCTGCACTTTTCCTGGTAAGTGTTAAAATACAAATCCTCTTCATCACAGCCCTAAAATTAACCAGTAACTCAGATTACTGTCTGGGGACATGTAGCAATTTTGACTTTTTAAAATCATCCAAAATCAGGAAATTCTGTCCACTGATCAAACTCCTGCTGAGTAACCACATGATGGTAACTTGGGTGCCTCAAAGCCTCCCATGCCATCCAAGGGAAAAGAAGCTTCTCAATAATATTCCAGAATTGAATACCACCTAATTTATGCTAAGGCAGGAATTCCAGCAGAAAGTCCACGTTGAATGTCATGCAGCAAAGCACAATTCTCTAAGCAGCACTATGATTTAATAGTGAAAAATCTGAGAGCTACCAAAAAAATACCTGCAGACAGCAGCTGTGCAAAAGGGAAGGAGAAACTGTATTTTGTTAATGAATAAAAATGTATTTTGCTAATGAGTTTGTGTTTTGGATCTCCACAACTGATGGCACATCAAACATGGCACAGATGGGTGTTTGGAATCTCATCCCCACCCTTTTTGTTCCCTCCAGTCAGGCAGAACAGCCAGCTGCACATTTAAATAAGTGCACAGTAGGCACCACAAAAGCCTTTATTCTGCTGTGCTGATGGTTCCATGAGCTGCACTCCCTTTTTCCCTGTGCCCTTATCCCAGAGATCTGGAGTCTGCAGGATCTTTATGACCAGCTCCTCAAAGGCATGCTGCACTCCATCCTGTGTCTTGGCACTGGTCTCTGGAGGAAGGTGGAAAAAAATATTTTATCTTATTTGCAGGGAGTATATTCCACTTAGGGAAAATGTATTTTGGGACCAAATGTATTTTGGAGTTTTTTAATGAGTGAACCTCCTCTCCATTCTCTCTTTAAGGTGCACTTAAGTTGAACAGGATAAACAGAAATACATCCCAGTCTGAAGTACTACATTTTTCCACCAAAAAGAAATCCAGTTGCCCATTTTCTCCATAATGGAGAAAAAGAAATTGTTCTCAGGTTGTGACAGTAAATCTAGAAAATAATTATTCCATAACAAACCTGAGAAACAAAGAATAAGATGGAATTGCATGTTGTCCCCTATGTGTTTCAATGTCTCCTAGAAATCTTTTCAAGAAGCTTCCTCTTTAGAAACTCAGTTTCTTCCCCACCTTTGTATCTTCACGTTGTATATTTTATTGTTGTTCTAAGAATATTGTCTTTTATGTAGCTGCAACAGAAACTTGGAAATGAAAGATCAGCCAAGATCCTTGCAGATACCAGTAAGGAGTTAAAAATCAGTCTTCTGGGCTCTGAATTAAAAAATCCTGCTAGTTTCAAAAGAATATCAAATTCATGCCTGTACAGTCTATGCAGTAAATCTGTTTCAGAGAAAAGTGCTTCTGGTCAATGCAGAAGCTGAAACCTACATCCCTGCACAGGAATTACAGCAAAAGGAACCCGTATTAATTAGGTATTTTAAAAAAGGCAGCAACCCATCAACCTGAAAAAAAATTGTACATTCAGGCTTGGCAATACCAAAATAAACATCTGAATGTGGAAGTTTTTGTCCCAGAGGTGCATACCTATAAAAAGCAGGGAGTGTTTCCTGGCAAGCTGGAGCCCCTCTTTTCTCTCCACTTCACGGTCAGGCTGCAGAGACAGATGAAGAGCATCACTGAAATAAGCTACACTTGCCTCTTTTTAAAAGTACCCAGAAAAGCTCCACTGAAATGAGAACAAAGCCTCAAAAATGAGGTTTTGTTGAAAGGAAAGAATGTCTGTGATATGTATTAATCAACTGGATTTTGCCACTCTGTAGCTCACTGCCAGCCTGGCTGTGAGGGGGTCAAGCTGAACAGCAGCAACATCAAACCACAGGATCACCAAAGTCCCACACAGCCCCAGAACCACCCCGTGTGCCAAATCAGCAGGAATTGAATGTGTTGCTGTGTTCTGAATCAAGCAGAAAGGCCCAGCAGTCAGCCCCAGGTTCTGAAACTAGGCACACTGGGGTGGGCAGAGGAGAGCCCAGCTCAGCAGAGCCACACTCAAAGCCTCGCCTTGCAAAGCAAAAGCAGAGCACCTCACTATGCAACAGGCATCTGAATGTGCCAGAAGAGCCCAGAAACAAGCAGCAAGGAGTGTTCCTCCCAGCCACACTCCCCAGCCAGCCAAAGAGCTGAGCTCCCCTTCCCACCCCGTCCTTCACCAGCAGGCTGCTCAGGAAGCAGCAGCTGTGCTGCAGGGAAGGTCAGGGCTGGACAGCAGGTTTTGGGCAGAGCCTTGGACCATGTTAATGGAATATCATCAATTGCATCTCCCCAGGAAAGCTCCCATTAAAATCTTGAGCAATATCTGCTTCTAAAATGACAGAAGTGGAGCCTTCCCAACTGAGCTGCAGAGTCAGTTACCTCCTGACACAATAGCTGTGTTACAGCACTTACCTCACGTTTACACACTGTGATGAATAAATAATCCAGGGAAGAATGGAAAAGGATGCATTCCCAAACTGACCTTATCAGTTTTATTGCCAACCAGCATCTTCACAGTGCTGCTGGAGGTGGTGTACATTTCCAGCTCATTCAGCCATCCTCCTAGTCCTGTGAACGTGGCTTTTCTTGTAACATCATACACTGAGAACAGAGGAAAAGGAGCTTAACAGCTGTAGTTTTCTTCATTGTGACAGAATTTTATCCATCCACACTTCCTAACTTCTGCCTGGAAAAAAACAAGAGGTACTAGGGAACTGCAGAAAGAGGCATCAAGCACACACTCCTCCCAGAGCTGGAACACACTGGGCTGTGCTCACCCAAAGTCAGCTCAGGATTACAGAACACGAGCACCTCTGCAGGGGAAAATTCAGATTTACCAACAGAAATATTCTACCTGGTGCTAGTGCTGAATTGGGCCACACAGAATATTTTAAAATAGGTATTCTGACACCTAATTTTATGTGTAAGTACATGCACACGTTGCTGCTAAAACATGGACTGAGTTCAAAGTTACTTTTGGGCACTGGTAACATAACTGCATTTACATAAATCACTAAGGTTTAAAAATCACAGAAAGAATATTTTGTACAGCAAAGTTAAGGTCAGCCTTCACAAGTCCTGAAAGGAAGAACCCCTTTGTTTTCTAATTGCTGCTGTCACTGAGAAAGGGCTTTGTCTGTGTACAAACCTCAAGTCTTACCATCATCACAATAATCACATCAACAGTTTCTGGGGAAAAAAAGAAGTAAAAACATCATGGGGAAAAGAACACAACACAACCCCTGATTAGCCTTATTACCAGAAAACCACCCATGTGATAGCTACAAAGCTAATAATTCATCCACTCAACAGCTTGCAGCATGACATCTCTGTCTTTTTAATTTAAAACACTTTGAAGCAGCAGTATTTCCTACTTGTGGTTTTGCACATTCAGTGTTTGAGCTAATGAGGAGTAATGTTGTAAAAGCCATAATTATTCCTCTGATTATCTTGGATAACCTCCTTTTGCAAGGACATGCATATTTAGGAGAAATAAAGACCACAATTTCTGTAATCATGTTTTTTTCCCATTTATTTCATACCTAAAACAACCCCTTGAGCTCCTCTGTAGTAACTGGGAGTCACTGTTCTGAAACGCTCCTGTCCTGCTGTATCCTACAGAGGGAGGGGCAAAACCTCAAACAAACAGCAAAAACATTTAGAACAAAAGAAAAAAAAAGGTATTTTAAACAAAACAAGGTGAGCAAATTTAAAATTTTAACATTTTTAATTTTTAATCCTGGGCAGTAAGGATACATGAAATATTAAGATGTGAGAATGAGGAAAACAGGCAGGAAACAGCAGCAAAAAATGGTTAAGGAGTGGGAGAAGAACATGGAGAGGACTTGACTGGAAGTAAAAAGGACAAACAGACACCTGGAACATGAGTGAGACAACAGGAAAGGAAAAGGGACTCCAGAAAAACACATAAAAGGCAAGCAGCCACACAGATGGGTTTAAAACCAACTGAACTGAGGAATAACTGATTTTCCAGTGAGAGACTCTGCAGGACAGGAGACTGAAAGGTTCCAAACATCTCCCTCTGCTCCTTTACCACAAACAAATCCAGTTAGAAAGAACTGCTATGAACCTAAGTAGGCAAGAAACTTAAAATCAGTAGTTTCATTCAATTATTACTGCAATATGTCTCACTTAAACTCATGAATAAGTAAGGAACTAAGTATAATATGAAATTCAAAAGAAACAATAAGGAGGCAACAAATCAAATATTTTTTTGAAAAAATTTTATTTCCTTTTATGTACAGCTTACAGTTGATGGACTAACAGCTATATTGTAATTTATTTATTCTTTGTTTTAAAAAAAATATACTAAAATTGGGACTACTTACCTAATTCAACCCATTGTTACTAGGGAGATTGCATTTTAGTCCCAATTACTTAATTAGTAATGGCCTTTTCTCAAATACCTATGACCATACACATAAAATCTCTCCTTCCTAAGACTCTTTCACTCCACTTAGAAGAATTTAATGTTTGTTTTATATTACAAATGATCCTGATCACACAACTGCAATCTCTTTTCAGTCTGCAGATGCTGAAAATACAGCATCAGGAAGTTCAGGACAAATGCTTGAGGTTTCCCAGTTAACCTGAATGAACCTTTAAATAATTCAAGAACAAGTTAGTGGGTTTTTTTGGCACTATTTTAACCAAAAGAAAGCAGAGTTGGTACACAGCCCCTCCAGGCAATCCCCCAGCTCCTTACCCAGAGCATCACCTTGCTCTGCTTTACTCCATTTCTGCTCCTGGCTCATGCAAGCACCTTTCTCCCATGGATGGGTTTGTCTTGGCATGAGGTGGAATTAATCCAAACAGTCCTAAAATACCTTTCATGTGTACCACAGGGACTTGATGTAAAAACATCACGGGGAAAAGAACACAACACAACCCCTGATTAGCCTTACTACCAGAAAAAATCCATGTGATAGCTAAAAAGCTAATAATTCATCCACTCCACAGCCTGCAGCATGACATCTCTGTCTTTTTAATTTAAAATACTTTGCAGCAGCAGTATTTCCTGCCTGTGGTTTTGCACATTCAGTGTTTGAGGCAATCCCCCAGCTCCTTACCCAGAGCATCACCTTGCTCTGCTTTACTCCATTTCTGCTCCTGGCTCATGCACCTCTCTCCCACGGATGGGGTTTGTCTTGGCACGAGGTGGGATTAATCCAAACGCTCCTAAAATGCCTTTCATGTGCACCACGGGGACTTTATCTCCAGACGTGTGCAAGGGCTCAGCCTGGGCAGCAGCAGCTCACTGATGCACCCTCGGCTGGTGCCGTGCAGGCGGCTGTCCCTCTCTCATGCTGACAGCTTTACACTGCCCAGAGGCTTCGAGAAACTGCAGCCAGAGCACTCAAAGCCTCCACTGGAACGGAAGGAAGTGCCGAGCCTTGACTAAGGAAGCCTTTAGGAGTGTTTTTGTTTAGTCTGCGACACTCATTCTACAAAAAATCTCAACATGCAGAAGACTTTGGCAAAGAGAGAGGAGGAGCAGGAAGGAAGGGAGGAAACCACAAAAAGGAGCTCTTGAAGCTTGTACACCTCTCGAAACCCAACACACCCCATCCGTCTGGAACAAAACCTACCCATATGGCCAGCTGAACTGCACGGCCGTCCACCACCATCTTCTTCACTTTAAAATCAATACCTAAGAGTTAGGAGGGGAGGCTCGTCAGAAGGAACTGCCGAACACCAGCCCTGGCAGCCCCCGGCATGTGCACGATCCCGGCGCCAGACCCCAGAAAGAAGGAGCCCAGCAGGAACAAACCCAGCAAGAAGGAGCCCAGCAAGAAGGAGCCCAGCAAGAAGGAGCCCAGCAAGAAGGAGCCCAGCAGGGGCAAGCCCAGCAAGAAGGAGCCGAGCAAGAAGGAGCCCAGCAGGGGCAAGCCCAGCAGGAACAAACTCAGCAAGGAGCCCAGCAAGAAGGAGCCCAGCAAGGAGGAGCCCAGCAGGAACAAGGCCAGCCCAGGCTCACCGACGGTGGGAGTCAGGCGCGGCTCGAAGGCGCCGTCCGTGAACCTCCGCAGGAGGCTGTGGGGAGAGAATCACGGCCTGAGCCCGGGGCTGCGCTCGGGGCCCCCGCGCCGCCCGCGCCAGCACCTGGACTTGCCCACGCCGCTGTCCCCGACCAGCAGCAGCTTCAGGGTGAGGCCCGCGGGCCGCATCCCGCAGCGCTCCGGGCCGGCCAGCGCCGCCGCTGCGCTCCCCGAGCGGCCGCCCGCGGCTCCCCGCGCTGCGGGCCCGGCGGCTGCCGCGGCCCCGCCTCGGAGGCGGCGGCCGGGGCCGGGCGGGGCGGGAGCGCCGAGGGCTGGAGCCGCAGCGCCAAGGGCTGCTGGCGGGCGGAGGCTCGGCCATGGGCGATTTCCAGATCTCGGTGGAGGAGCTGAACGAGCTCCTGTCTAACGGGAGCGGCTGCTACAGCCTGCCCAGCGCGCACAGCAACGAGGTGGTGCCGCGCATCCACGTGGGGAACGCGTGAGTGCGCCGGAGCGGGGCCGGGCGGGGGCGCGGAGCAGGCCCGGGCGGGCGGGCGGGCGGGCGCGGGGGGCGGAGGGACCGGGCCGGGCCGGGTGCGGTGTGTGGAGGGGCCGGGCCGGGCCGGGCCGGGCCGGGTGCGGTGTGTGGAGGGGCCGGGCCGGGCCGGGCCGGGTGCGGTGTGTGGAGGAGCCGGGCCGGGTGCGGTGTGTGGAGGGGCCGGGCCGGGCCGGGCCGGATGCGGTGTGTGGAGGGACCGGGCCGGGTGCGGTGTGTGGAGGGGCCGGGCCGGGCCGTGAGGCGCGGGGCGCTCACCGAGCAGCTCCCGGTGCTTGGAGCCGGGGGCGGTCAGGCCGCAGGACGGGATCTGGATCTCAGCGGGGTTTGCTTTTTACACCACATCACGATTTCAGTTATCCTGCTGATTCGCCTTCCCCTTTCTGGTCCATCTCTGTGCACTTCCTCCCTATGAAATTGGGGGATTTTTTATTCTTTTTTTTTTAATACATGTGTACTATACTGGATCCCTGCTCTTATTTTAGGTTTGTACCTCCTAAAGAAGTACAAGTCAAGATCATAGATTGTCACTAACTTACTTTTAAGCCAAACCAAATGAAATTAGTTCCTGCCAGGACATGCACATCTAGAGATGAGACTGAAATCATTCAGCAGCCAGCCTGGTGTCTGACAGCCACCATCTCCCTCATACTTGCAGTAGTTACAAAATAGTATTAGTTTTTTTCCTGGAAAAAAGGAAGTCATAGGTTGCAAGCTGATTTGTGCATTACATAATTTTTAAATAACTTCGAAGGTAGTTAGCTATTACAGAACCATTTTCATTGTCAGTAATTTGTTTTAATTATAGGGTAAAGACTTTAATATGTTCACCTGCAAGAGTGTCCAGGAACACATAATAAACGTATAAGTTGCACAGTGAAAAATCTCTGTCTGGTGGAAATCTTAACTGTAGAGAAAGACTTTTTATGTATTTTTTGTTTTTTCAGAAATATCTGAAGCACCAGTGCAGTTTTTAGCACAGGAGCAGTTCAGCTGCTAGTTGGATAAACTGAAAACGTGCAGTTGTATTGTCAGTGTTTTTAAAAGAATGCTGAAAAATTGTAGAGGGCAGCTAAAAGTAAGAAATAACTTTGTGGCTGAAAAAACTATTTCACAATTGGAACAGATCATCTACTTAATTTGTCAAGACTTAAGAGACAGTAATATCTTTGAAGCATCCACAGAGAGTTAAGGTAGTGCTGAGGTCTAGTTGAATAGATGGATTTCCATTAAACTTTGGTCGCTTCATGATGAAGTTGATATTCTCTAACTGGAAAAAATATTAATTTTTAAGAGGCTTTTTTGTATCAAGTGGAGCTGTGGTATATTCTGCACTGTAAGCAGCATTTTAGTAATATATTAGTCATTCGGAAAGAATATGAATCTCCAATATCATTTTGAGCTTCATGTCCAGCTTTTTTCCTCTTGTTGTGTGCAATATAGGGTCACGTTTTGGATAATAAACAACAGAGATTTTATAACAATAAAAATTCACAGAGCAGCCAGAGTAGGGGGATTGGAATGCCAACACATGTTATGAAAGCAATAGAATTTGAGCAGGAACTCACAGGAAAAAATTCAAATCTCTGAGTGAGATTCAGAAACTTCTGTTGGTTACCTTTGAGAATATTTTGCACAGCAGTGCTGCTGTCTCTCCTTAAGAGAAACTCATCTTTAGATAAAAAATGACAGCAAAGAGACATTGAGGCTGATGAGGTTAAATTGGGTCATAGTGTAAAATAACAGTTTGTTAAGTGACTTCAAGTTGCAGGCAGAGCCGAAGTAATTGATCTCCCAGGCAATACATGAAAGTCAAAATGAATGAAAATATAGAAATAAAATTATAAAATAGTTTTTAAGTTATGGGTTTCCATATTACCATTGGCCATTCTGACCTCTCAAGAAGATTAGGCAAAACAAGAATTATATAGGTGAGAGACAAGCACAACGATATCTTTTTCAAACAATAACAAAATAACAATTTGTGATGCACTGCAAGTGCATATAATTTTGTGTTTCTGTACAAGTGGAGATGTGTAACATCTTGATCTGACCAGAAGGGTTGGACAGAATTCATTTTTATCAGGATTGCATAAAAATGGGGACAAGAGGGAGCAGTCAGCACACTGCAGGGTGGGAGGCTTTTTATCCAGAGCAGCCATTCTTGTGAAAAGCAGTGTTCTACCTGAAAATGAGCAGGCTTAGATTTCTGACCTCTGACTAAGGGAATTTGTTTGTGGGTTTTTTTCCAGATGCCTGGAAACCTGTAACATTTATGGCCTTGTCTCCAGAACTATATTTGATAAAAATGTTCTGGGTTTGATTGCCCAATCTTACTTTTTGTGTCTGTTTTAATGTATGTGAGTAATGCATTAAGCAGTTCTTTGTTTTTAAAGTGCTAAAAGTGCAGGTGTGTTGGAAGGGGTATGGAGGGCATTCTCCCAAAATTAATATTAAATTCAGTGACTCTAAGGGACGTGTTGGTAAGGAAACAAATTTGCATGGACAGGACAGTGCAAATTACAATGTGTTAATAGGCTGGCATTTTTTGCCATTAAAAATTTGGTTTATTTGCTTGTAATTCCATATGCCAATACTTCACAGCCTCATGTATCCTAAATTGCTGATGAATGGTACTCCAAAACCTGTTTTGTGGCTGGTAAAATAATTCATCCCTGTTCAAAAGAAACACTTCTTACTGGTGTTTCTCACAGGATGAGGAATTCTAAATCTTCCATATTGAGGATGGACAAGACTCTGTGGTTTTTTTTCAGGAACCAGATGAAGCTGATGTTAGCATCTCTCTGCTATTTGGAGGAGCTAGCATTTCACCACCCAACATGATGCAGCTGGAATGAAATGTTAAGGATGAGAGAGATCCAAGGACTGTTTGCAAAGGGAGAAACAAATGGCACACAAATTCTCTCTTTTTCACCTCTAGCTGTGTAAGAAAATCACTTGTAAAATCTGCAAAAAATCATTCACTGGGAATGAGTTTGCCTCCAGGGAATCCAGTCTGTTGCCACATTCAACCATGATTTCAGGATGGGAGTTCCTGTTGATGCTGAACAGTCACATATATGTAATCTATATAATATTATATCATCTATATAATGTTAATTAAACCATATTCTCACCCTACTAAGCACAGGAACTCAGCACTGAATTAACACTTTCTGGTTTGGCCTTGCTCTGTAGGATTTTTGTGTTGAAAGCAGAATTCTCCAGACACTGAAACTTCTCCCCTGGCACAGATGATGTCCTGCCAGATGGAAAATCTGTCAGCATTTGTTTGGGTAATGAAGTCTTACAAATATTTGGTTCATTGCCATAGTTGCTTGGCACAGACAGCAGAAAATGTAGAAGCTTCAGTCATGCATAAATCTTCATCTGCTTTCACTAGAATTTAAGGGGTGTTCAGTCATCAGGAAGAAAGGAATTCTCAAGATGTTCATGGCCTTGAATTACATCAAAATTGTGAGTGAATGGACTCAGAGATTCATATAGATGTAAACTGACTAATTTGGGTGTTTATTTTAAGTTTTTAGATTACCTAAGTGTCCAGCCAAAAGCCCTGGATGCATTGCCATCTCAAGAACTTGTCCAGAATGATACTGCACAAATGCTTATCTGGAGCTCAGCTTAATATTAAGACTCCTTGTATTTGCAATTTATGAGTTGAGCTCTGGGGAGTTTTTAAAAATATTTCTGTTTCCATATCCAGTTAAACACATACTGAAAGCTGCTTTTAAAACCAATCTGTCTAGGCTACCTCTTTTCACACAGTGTGCAGGAACTGAGTTATCCTTCAGCTCAAGCTTTCTGTCACATTCTGCTGATGTTGACCAGTGGGGCTTAGATTTTACTAGGAGACCATATAGAGTGATAAATCATGTGGGGTTTTTTTTTTTTTTTTTCTTCCCAGGAAAGTGAGGCAAATATTGCAACTGACATATGGAAATAATCAGACTCAGAATGAAAAGTAGTGGGATTATGGCAAAAAGGAGTTAATGCTCTCCTGATATTTTACTTTTATGGTTAGCTCCTCTCACTGTGGATTGCATTCCAGGGCACAAGCAGAGGTTGGTGCATGGTCACTTGTGTTACTGAGCAGGGTTGTTTGCCATTTTACATCCCGGAGCTTTTATTAAAGCTTATGGCATTATTAATGGATCTAGTTAATTGTCATCATCCAGCCTGAAAGGCGTGATTATTATCATCCAGCTCAATTGTTCACTAATAGGGTAGGTCACTTTTAGCCATCTAAAGCTCATGGTTTTGCTACAATTTTTGGGAAAACTGAGGAGTTGGAAAGGACTTAGCTTTCACTGAAAATGCATTCACTACATACTAATTGTAGTTTATGCCATCATACTCATTTCTGAGTTGTGTTCAGCAGCAGATTACTGAGCAAACCTCACGTGTTCCATTTCCAGTCCTGCCCTGTGGGCACTTACAAGCATTCTTTCCAGAAATGAGAAGAGGCTGAGCCCCCATTTTGTGCAGTCTAGGAATTTCTGTGCTCTAGAAAGTATTAGCACTTCCAACAGGATATTTCTGTCAAATAACAACTAGGAAGTAAGAGAATATCCATTGGTACCTAAAAGTACTGAATGCTTTCTTAAGCACTTTAGCATCTTAAACATCACTCATGTGGAGTCTTTCACATCCAGATACTGATTTCAGCTAAAACACCAAAAATTGTAGCACTTGTGATGAAAAGACTGAATGATATCTCTGTTTTGATGGCCTCTGCATAGCCTTGACAGATCTTTCCATGACTTCAGAGGTGTTGAATAACACAGGGCATAGAACTACGCCTCTTAGTAGCCCTCAGATGAGTCTTTTGAAGATTTAAGTAGCATTTACTCAGTTACTTTCTTCCTGTGGCCTGGTAAGAAGCCAGTGCTGTTTCACAGTATTTAAAATTGCCCCCTAAAATGTCAGTTTGTCTGGGCTGCCTGCTAAAGTAGCAAGTACTGCTTATGAAGTTCTGCAACACTGGTACCTGACAGTAGAGGTTTTTTATAACTGGTTTTTAAGTTATTTTATGTGGATAACTGATAACCTTAGAAGTAAATGTGTTGTCATCTCCAGTATTTTCCTACTTTAGTCAGAATTTTACGTTCAGAAAGTTAGAATTTTGTGCAATAATAGGACCTAACAGATGCAGATTCACTTTCATGTGTGCATTCCTCAGTGTCAGCCAAGAAAGCAGCATTCTCTCATGCACAAGTAGGGACCATGGCTCTGAATGTTTCTGTGAATAACCTGTAGCTAATTCACTTTTGGGCACAGTATATTTGGCATCTGTTAACAGAAAATTCCACGGGTTTGGTTATCAATACCTAAATACTGAGATGATTGACCAAATTCTAATCATTTTCTTGACACTTTTTGTCACGCAGGTTCATAGCCAAGAACATAATGAGGCTGCAGCGTCTGGGGATAACCCATGTTCTGAATGCAGCAGAGGGGAAATCATTCATGCATGTGAACACTAATGCAGAGTTCTATGAAGGCTCAGGCATCAGATACCATGGCATTAAAGCTAATGACACACAGGAATTTAACCTCAGTCGCTACTTTGAGGAGGCAGCTGATTTTATTGACAAAGCCCTTTCCCAGAAGGATGGTAAGGCAAACTGAAATACCTTTCTACCATGTTTTCTGTGCACTGCATATGTTTCTTAGTCAATTGCTGTTTAAAATGCTTCTTTGCTCTTATTATCCACAGAACAACTAAATGAAAAATTCTCATAAAAGCCCTGAATCAGGCACAAGAAGGCACAGCTTAGCCTTGTGTTTGTACATGCAGCTCTCCAGTACATGGCAGGGGGAAGTCTGTAGGGGTGACTTTGAAATGGGGAACAGTTGCTGCATCTTATTATAGTTTCTTTCTGGGAAGAGATGTTTTTACTTTTCCTTAGATGTTTTTACTTTTTTTCTTTTCTACCAAAATATTCTTACAAAAATAAGTTAAGCTTCTAAAAGTTGTTTAAGGACATTAGAAATTACAATTTAAAGGCAGAAGTGATATAAGTACTACAAGTACTGAAGAGTAGTCACATAACCTGTTACATGGGGTTTTTTTTCCAAATGTACAGTAAGAATACAGACTGTCACCTTAAATTTTATTACATTAAGTCATTACATTATTTTATGTGTTGATTGCCTCTATTTCTTAGGATTGCAGGAAAGTTGAAGGTTATATTTGCAATGTTGTTTATTGCCACATTTCTCTGTAGTGTGTTTCCTCAGAGCAGAAATCCTAGGACACAGTGCAGTGGGACAGATGGTGTTTGTGTTGTCTAGCTATTTCAACATTCCTGTTATTTCTGCACATGCTTAATTTCCTTCTTGCTTCGTGACTGAGCATTGAACAGGAGGAATGAGAACTCCCACAATTCTAGAAGTTCTTTCTCTGAAATGGGCAAAGGGGTTCTGGAGCTGTGATGTGGGTTTTGACAGATGGAAATAAATTCTACATCCAGTTTGGTGGAATATGAAAAATTCTGAAAATTAAATACAACTCTTGCAGTTAGCACTGTGACTCACTGAAACAGAGAGGAGAGAAGGGTTTGCTGTGCCATGACTGTACCTGCTCAGTTTAGTCTCAGGGTCAGTAAATTCAGTCAGTCTGGATTTGCAGGAGTTCATTTGCTGATTCTTTCAGTCTTAGCAGTTGTTTACCACACCCACTACTGTTTTTTTAACGTGGTAAACAAAGAGGAACCTTGGAGCTGGGTGATGTTGGAGTCAGTTTTAAGATTAACTGGCTACTGCAAATTGTTAGTTTGACATAGAAGTGTAGAGTGAGGATAGTGAAGAGAAGAGGAATATAATAGTGTTCTCCTTCCATTTCATTCCAGTGTGCAGTGCCTGAAGTTCTGGAAGGCAGGTCTGGTATCCTGCCCTTCAGCCACTGCCTTCCACAGAAAAAGGCTAGAAACCTTTTTGCTGCTGACCACTTGCTGAAAAATCAATTCTCTTCCATGTCTATAATGAAGAATCTCTAAATTTTGCTAATTTATGACTACAGGCTCTCAAGAAATGTTGAGAATTGTTTTAGCTCTTCTACCATGATTTGCCTTGAGCTGAGAAGCTTTTGCTGTTTAAGGCAAGTGTGGTAACAAGATTTCTGTTGGTGTGGTTCAAAGCAAGTTATGGTTATGATAGGAGTGTGTGTGTATGATTCAGCTGTTTCCTTGTCTCAAAAAACAGTTCATTCTGGAGAGTAGACTAGGGCCACATGGTCCCACTGCATTTGGGAAGGAGAACATTTCTGTGTCTGGAAAAGCAGGTCAAAGAGGAAGAAGCTGAGAAACAATAAAATCAGGTTAGATGTCTCTAAGAGAGCAGTGGCCTGCTCTTTTATTTTTTGATACCTCACTGTAGGATTTGGCCTCGTGGTGGGTTAACCTTGGCTGGACACCACGTGCCCACCAAACCATGCCAGCACACCCCTGCCTCAGCTGGACAGGGGAGAAAAATAAAACGAAAGTCTCATGGGTCAAGATAAGGGCAGGGAGGTCACCCAGCAATTACCATCACAGGCAAGAGACTCGACTTCAGGAAGTTAATTTCACTTAATGCCAATCAAATCAGAGTAGGGGAGTGAGTAACAAAACCAAACCTTAGAAGACCTTTCCTCTACCCTTCTTTCTTTCCACATTCAGCTTCATTCCCTGTTTTCTCTGCCTCCTCATGCCAAGCAGCACAAGGGCACAGGGAGTGGGGATTTCAGTCAGTTCATCACACGTTTTTGATGAACACACACCTTCCTCTTCATTCTCTTCCCCTGCTCCAGTAGCACCCACAGTAGACATCCAAGAACTTCTCCCATGTGAGGCCTCCCTAGAAGCTGGATCCCTTCTTCCATGGGGCACAGTCCTCCAGGAGCAGTTTGCTTTAGTGCAGGGCTTCCACAGGTTCACAAATGCTGCCTGAAATCCTGTTCCAGCATGTGCTTCTCTATCCATGGAGCCACAGGTCCTGCTGCAGTGCAGCCTTCCCATGGGGTCATGGCCTCCTCTGGGCATTTCCCCTGGCTCTGGCACTGGCAGGGGTCCCCCACAGGCTGCAGGGGGGTGTCTGCTCTGCTCTGGACCTGCACGGATTGCAGAGGGACAGCATGGTCACCATGGTCCTCCCCACAGGCTCTTCTCTCCAGTGCTAAGTGTTGAGGTGGCTTCATAACAGCCAGAGAAGTGGCCAGGTGTGCTGCAGCATGGAGTTGGTGTAGCAATGCTCAGAAAGGCTGGGTGTCTTTGAAGAGATGCAGTGCATGCCAAACAGTATATTTGTTTTCCGTGTGTTTTAAACTTCATCTATTTATGCTCTTTGGTACTGGTCATCTTTAGGGGCAAAGCTTGTCAAACCCAGCAAAGACTGGAGAAGTGCAGTGAATAAATATAGTTTGATTCTCGTGGTATAGTAGCAAATCTGATCAGTGAGATTGTTTGACATGCAACCTATTTTTTTTTTCTTTTGCATTACCCTTGCTCACACACTGTGTAACTACTACCAGTGTGAACACCTTTCTCCCAACTCCAGCATGTCTCCTGTAGCATTTCAGTTCTCAAGCTGTGACAGCACTGTTATCAATACACTTATCAATACACAACATCCTAGCTATTTCCTGTAACAGCATGGGCTTTAGGTGTGGTTACTGCTACCTCTGTCTCATTTCCCAACAAGCATCTCCTGTGGAAAAGCCACTTGGTGAGCATCCAGGCAAAGCAGTCCAGTCCACACCACAGTCACCATGGCTAGCTCAGCCAAGAGAGGCAGAAGGGCCTTTTGTATGATCAATTCCAGTCAGGTTTATTTCAGCAGGCTGAAGGGGAACCAGTGACAAAAGACCTTGTGCTCTGCACAGGGTTAAGTAGGGGAGGGCTCTGAGGTGGCACCAAGGGCAGGGCAAAGGGTGTTGGCATTCAGGGAGGATGGGGCTGGCCACCAGGGCCACCACAAGCAATGAGGGAACAGGGAATAGAGGAACCAGGAGAAGTTGGGAATTAGGGGGAAAGGAACTGGGATGGATCAGTGTTAAGCAAGAGTCCATTGGGAAGTTTTTTTTGTCCACCCAGCTGGGGAGAAGCTCTATGGTCATAAAGTCTCTCCAAGGCAATGCTCTGGGGATTTTCCTGAGGGGGAAGGCTTCTGAGGATTCCACAACTCCCCTGTTTTTCTTACTATGAAGACTTCCCCAATGGACTTCTGCAGACACTTAACAGGGAAGCATGAGTAAAATGATAAAAACAATTATTACAATCCAAAAAAAAATTTCTTGAACAAAAGATGCAACCCATCTTGTTTCCCCAGTTGTTTGTGGCATTCACATTCTCTGAAAAAATCCCTTCACCCAGGATTTTTCTCCTGGGAAGCTGAGAAGCCTCAGAGAAAAGGAAAAGAATTCTTATCTCATCTGCTTCTCCTGTGTTTTGCTCCTTTGGAATGTGTTTGGACATTGTTTACCCACAGGTCATTGTTTCATTGGACTCTGGTGTGAGTTGTTTTGACTCATTGACTAATCAGGGCCAAGCAGTGTCAGGACTCTGGAAAGAGTCATGAGTTTTCATTATTATCTTTTTAGTCTTTCGTAAGTATCCTTTCTGTATTCTTTAGTATAGTATAGTATTTTTAAATATAATATAGTGTCATAAAATAATAAATTAGTCTTCTAAGAACAGGGAGTCAGATTCATCATTCCTTCCTTCACTGGGGCACTCCCTGCAAATGCAATAATTGTTTATGTTAATTAGCCTATGAGGTCCAAGCTGTGTCCTGGGAGTCAGTCACGAGTTGGGAGTCAGTCACGAGTTTTCTTTAGGATTCTTTGTAGTACGGTATAATGTAATATAATATAGTTTTAATAAAGCAAGCATTCAGCATTCCAAAGCCTTGGAATCAGATGCCAGTCATTCCCAGAGCTGGGGTGGCCTGATTTACAATAAAAAGCCAACCATCTAATATGCATTTCTCACATGAGCGTGAAGAAAGCTTGAGGCAGCACATCCCTAAAATCTCGCCAGCCACATCCACGGGGCAAGCAGCAAAAAATCCTCTTATTTCCTATTGCTTTGCAGCCAGCCATTGCAGCATAACGCTGAGCTGTGACTGTCTCCCTGCAGGCCAGGTGCTGGTGCACTGCCGGGAGGGCTACAGCCGCTCGCCCACGCTGGTCATCGCCTACCTGATGCTGCGGCGCGGCATGGACGTGCGCGGCGCGCTCTGCGCCGTGCGCCAGCAGCGCGAGATCGGCCCCAACGACGGCTTCCTCAGGCAGCTGTGCCAGCTCAACGAGCGCCTGCTGAAGGAGGGCAAGGTCAAAGCCTAGGGCACGGCGCCGCAGAGGTTTTGGTTGCAGTTTGGCAGGGCTGTAGAAGGATGGGTTAGGCGCTTTGGAGACGCAGATTTCAAGCGGCGGGCTGGAATTCCTGCTCGGCTGGTGGAAGTGTCTGTCTGGAACTCTGTGATGCTTTCAGGATGGGACAGAATGTGTCACTGTTTGGAGGTGTTGCCATAAAGGGGTGTTTGTAGAGGGATGACTCCAGCTGTCTCACACATTTCAGAGCCCTGCAGACTCCATAGCATACGTGGTTTGCATTGACATTGAATGTGATTTGTTTAAGCTTTGGCTTTAGTCTCACCATGTTAGCAGTGTGCAGGAACACGTAATCACTGAAAGATTGTATGAAGTGCTTTTGTTGAGGAGCTTTGGGTGTCAGGGGTCCAGACCCAAGTCTGACTCCAGCATGGGTTCAGGATGAACACGTTTTTATACCCTTATTGTTATATAACTACCTATTAATTATTAAACTTACATTGTTCTGTTGTATACATTGATTTCATTCAAGCATGGATTTTTGTAATTTGACGAGCCCTTGGGGACACTGCACTGGGACTGTCCCAGTGCCACTCCCAGTGTCCCCATTCCCTGTTCCCAGTGCAAACTGGAGCTGGTGGAGGGGCCCCCTGTGTCCTGCATGGAGCTGGAACTGTTTGGTGCTGAGGAGGAGCCCTTGGGGACACTGGACTGGGGCTGTCCCAATGTCCCCAGTGCCACTCCCAGTCCAAAAATCTAATACATTGATTTCATCCAAGCATGGATTTTTGTAATTTCCATGAAACCCCCCAAGCATCATTTCTCCTGATTCTTGTTACAATTGAACAATAATTATATCCAGTTACCAATCATCACATTTAACAATCGTATCATTTATCATATAACAATCATATCATTTACCATAGTCATTAAATGATTATACAGGTGCAGTTTTGCATGATCCAGTAAAGTCTAACATTTTCCCAGGGCCTACCAGGCCCAACCTTTCTTTCCAACTCCCCTGAATATCCCATGGTTTTAGAAACATTTTATCCCTATACCATCAACCAGAGCACCAGCTCCCAAAAGCCCCAACACATCCCCTCACTCACTCTTAATAGGAGCACCATAATTTCTAAAGTTTCTTTTTCATGCACACAGGTGCCTAAAGTTTGAATGTAGGAGCTTCAAGGAATGGGAATGCATATGTACAAATGCACAGATGCATTCACTTGGAAAATAAAGTGCATGCAGTGTTTTGTGTGGATTTATGCAATACACAGTGTGAGAGTAAAGCCATGCTGAACCCATGCTTGATGCACACTGTTTCCAAGAATAGTTTTTTATCTCTTCTGTTACAATGGACATTAAATAGTCTGTTATTAAATGCTCTTTTTATTTTGAAGTCATACTAGGAAAAACTGTCAAGAGCAAATGCTGAGGGAAGAGTTTGAACAAGGAAGAAATAATATTAGTATTTAGAAGTGCTTGTGGTGGATGTATCATTTAAGTATCCTAATATAATGCCTTTCAAAGCTTGTATGGAATTACAGTGTCTTTATCTCTTCTTTACTGTCACTGTTCAGTAACAGAATGGAATGACCACACATGCAGATTCCTTCCAGCTTACAAAGCAGTTTGCAGAAGAACACTTGACTTCTTGGATTGCTTGCATGGTATCATGAAATAAAAATGAGCATTGTAATATACCACACTGTATAGGAAATATTTACATAATATTCAAATAAATGATGACTTGGTTCTGTTTACTACAGATGAGTGTTGGGAGAGGGAGCTGTGTTTGCACTGTGCCTGACTTAGTGTGTAAATGTGTACCTGTGAGTTACAGCTCTGTATTCATGGAAATGATCTCCCACTGCAGACTGGAATTGTTGGTTACACCATCAGAAACCAGGGTGACTGTTGTGTTCTCACCTGTGCTTTAATGTAGTTCTAGGATGAAAAATCTTGGCATTGTTTTAAACAGAAACACTTCATTATTAGCACGTGTGATCCCGGGTGTAATTTTGTCTCCTCAGTTCAGCAGTCAGGAATCACCAAGGCCATGCCTGCATTGTCCCACTGCTGGGTTGGGGGTTGTGTGGTTTGAGGTGTGGGAGTGCCAGTGGAGGCTCTGTACAGCAAGATAAAGCTCTTGAAGTTAAATTCCAGAGGAAATTATTCTGCTTGAGCTCCAGTCTTCCTGGTTTTCCTTCCACAGGATGGAGCTGCCACATCAAGGAGCCTTTCCTCTGTTGTGTCCTTCAAGTGACAGTGGAGGAGCCCTCTGCACGGTGTTCCCTGTCACAGCTCCAGTCAGTATTCAGTGCTTGCTTTGAACCAGGATGGTTCAGTAATAATGAGCAGTGGTCAATTCCACTAGCTAATTACACACCTTTGTTTTCTGCCATTGATCCATTTAATCAGGAGTAGATTAATTGCTTCTTCAAAATTCCTAGTTACTTATTTCATGTTGTGTGAAATAGGAGTAGTGGCTTTAGAAATAGGAATACTGGCCTTACCTTTTCTACAATGCTGAGTTTTCATACTGCAGTCTAATTTATAAATTACCCTTTTAAAATTTTTACTAGAAACAGATTTTTTTTTCTTGTCTCACACCATGTATTCTTAACACCTATTTGCACTAAAAGGAAGAAAAAGGGAAATTCACATTGGATGCACTTTATCTTTCACCTGTTACTTGGAAGTCAAAATTCCAGTCCATTAAAGAGCTGAGAAACCATTAGGCATTAGACCTTTGTTGACCTCTAATAAACCAGAATGGTTCATTAAAATTGAGTCTCTTTACCTTATGGTGATGTTTCTGTAGTTGTCAGTATCAAGAAATACTGAAAATCAAGACAGAGGAATGTGTTCTTATATTCAAAATAATCTTTTACTTCACGGGACACTGGTCACTCTTAAGGTAACTCTGGCCCATTTGTCTCAGTGTAACAAAACTAATTTAGCAAATGTTTTGTAATACGAGGATAGAGAGGCCTAAGTAAGACAACATTATAAATTGGTATTAAAAGTGAGACAGTGTATCATATTTAAAATTACTGATAGGCAGCTCAGCAAGGAAACCATTTCTGCTTTTAGAGCAGGCTAAAAATAGTTAAAATGTCAGATCACTGCTCCATTAATGGATCATTCCCTTCCTCTCAGCCCTGCTCTCCAAGTACAGTCGTGTTGCAAATTCCTCTGCCCATTTTAGCTGGCCAGGAAGGTCTTGTATGCCTCTAACCCACAGTGATATGCTGTGTACTTCTAAATTTCTCTTCTTGACTGTAGAACGAAAGATTACATAAAACATGGGAATGAGAGCTTCCTTTCCTTGTAATATGAAATAGAAAATGTATTGGAATAAACAGAGGTTTTTATTCCTCTGAAATTGCTGAGCACCTGCCCTTTGCTGTGAGATCTTCCTTACAGGTGTGCTAATTTAGGAAGGTACATTTGAAAAGAACTGCTTGTTGCAAACAGCAACACTCTGCTTTTGGAGTTTATACTTCCTGGCCATAGCTAAAATTGTGTAATTAGGATTGACATCAATATGTTCATCCTGACTAGCAGTGTGGTGATTTTTGTGTGCAGTGCTGTGGAGAAGGGATGGGGTCTCTATAAAATATGTATTTATCATGGAACAAAGATCTCTGCCATGCCAAGTCCAGCCCAAAGAAAGAAAATGCAACAGCTTAGGGTGTTTTGTACTTCAGAGTTAGTGAAGTTAGAAAGGAGGCAAAGAGAGAAGGTGAGAAGCTACTCACATTTTACAAGGAGCAAAGATGAAAGTGCAGATGGACAAAATGATGATGGATATAAAACTAAATTCACCTACTCACACTGAACTGAATCTTTCTTAGGAAAGAAATCTGTAACTGAAAATTAAGATTGAAAGCAAAAATAACATTTTGTAGTTCTTCCTTCACCCTTTGGCCCTGCAGTGTGGATTGGTGCTGTACCTCTGCACCTCAGGTACTGCCAGGAGCACCCCATGAGAGAGTGGTGCACTGCTGCAAGGGGAACATTCCATGGAGTTATTTCAGAATTAATGGCATCTGACTGCAGAACTAGCAGCCACAAAGATTGTATTGTAATTCCATTTTTGGGTGCCAAGGCTGTATTAAAATTGCATACCATTTTCTTCTACAGTAATTATGGTTGGTGATGTGAGAACTCATCTTCATAAAAGGCCTTGGAGATGAAAGGCACTGTGTATAATAATAATAATGCATGTTTCTCAGTTCAAAAACAAATTTGTGTCAAATACATCTTCCTCCTCCTCAGCAAAGAACAGCAGAAAGAATATTAGCGATGTTTATTTTAATAATTTAGAGACTTTCCTTGAGCTGCTTTTTGTTGTCCAGAACTAATGAAATTTCTGATGCCAGAAGCAGAACTTTTTACCTCATTTTATTTTTTATATTAGTTCTGCTAGTTTACTATGATGTTTTTAGCACAGAGAGACTATAGTGAAATCTGTCTTAGTTTAGCACAGAAGTTTCTTCTAAAATTACTTTCTGGGCTTCACCAAAGAGTAAAACTAGAAATAGAACAAGCCTGAGAGGTGTCTTTTAAGGATTTGCTGGTAAGAATTAGTGTCCTATTGATTTCTTCTGCAAATAAATCCTGGAAATAACGAAGTGTTGGTTGTGTCTTTTAATTGTAGTTCCTGTATGCTGGTGTTGCTGGCTGGCTGACTCACCAGATGGAGCTGTAGGCTTGTTCTTCTTGCCTGGAGAGCCATCCCTGAACTCTGCTGCTGTGTGAATCCACTGAATTCTTACCACTGAAAAAGACAGGCCACCAGAATGACTTGGCAGTCTCTGGTGGAGAATAAGAATACATTTATTTTGGCTTCTTGCAGGAGATGACACCACAGCATTCAGACTGTTTTGTTCACTCTGTGACATTGCAGAATTCTGGGGCAGCTGAAAGTTGATTGGGAAAGAAAACAGAAAACCAAACAACTGTTTGAGAAGCAAGGTTCGTGTCAAAACAGAATTCTGATCATGTCAAAATTCAGAATTTTGATCATGTCAACACCAGAGTTCTTGGGCAGTGTGTGGGGTTTGAGCCATTGTCCACAGAGAAGCTGGAGCTGCACCTGTACAGCTTTGGGGGCTGAGCAGAACCCCTGGCCCAGGTGTGAGCCCCTGAAGCTGGAAGTGACTGAAGCAGTTTCAGGAGCTGCTTTAGCTGTGCCTGCCTGCACTGCAGTGCTGAATGCCAGTGTTTCAGGAAAGGTGCTGGAGTTCAGAAAGAAGCAGCAGTGGGCTCAGGCTGAGTAGGAGATAACAATGAGCTCCTGATGGCTCTGATTCCTCCTCAGAACAGGGCACTGCTTTGGGCTCAGTGGGGTTAACTTTATCCCAGTGTCTGCCTGGGGCTGTGTTTTGGGTTTGTGCTGGGCACAGTGAGGATCTTACAGAGATGATTTTGTCACTGCTGGGCAGGGCAGGCACAGAGCTGAGGCCTTTTCTGCTGGGGAGGGGCTGGGGGTTTTTGGTTTCTCTGGGTCTGCATTGAAGGCACTTGAGATGATAGTTCATGTTCAGACTCAGGTGTTTATTGTTTCTTATCAATGAAACAGCCTCACAACCCTGAGTTCTGCAGCCCTTCATTAGCAAGGCACAAAATGGCCAACTATCTCTTGTTACAAGGTCTTTTAAGGCTAAACTATCCAATTAAGAAATGACACCTAGATTATTTTCCCTTTTAACCCAGTACCTGATCCCTCAAAGCCTGCAATGTGGACTTTCCTGTCCAGTTCCAAAATACCACCCAAACCCATGAAGAAGGTAAAGAAGAACAACCAGTCTCCACCCTAAAACCTCCATCTTTCTTCATATTTATTTCTGTATTCTAAAACCCCAAACTCTTAAAGTTTTCCACCCTGTGATATTGCACACTTCTAATCAACTACACACCCATAATTCCAATTCTCTGTTCTGCTCTCCTGTTCTGCTTTTCTGCTCTACTCCCTGCTGCCACCAGCTCTGATGTCACTTTGGACAAGGCTCTCTTGGAGAGTACCCACACATGGAGCTATTCCTGCCTGACAAAAATAATACCAAAATCCTTGTTTAGCTCCTGCTCCTTCAGGACTTCGAGTCCTTCACAACTTGTTCAGTTTAGCTCTAAGCCAAAAATAGATTTACTACATGTAAGTAAGCAAAAATATGCTTAGAAGAACATTTGCAGTAGTTGGGAGTTTGGTTTCCTGTATTTGTGAGACCATCATTAACTGCTTTGACAAAAGGAGGAAGTTAATTAAAGATAATCATTGCCAATGATGATGATGATGGTGGTAATGATGATAGAGAAAAATAATCAGCATATTGGAGGCAAATTATTTGACAACAGTCTGTATTAAAGAATGTGTTAAGAATATTTCCCGACTGGCTGAGGAGAAAAAATGTTGTAGAAATAAAATAGTGTTTTGTTTTCCTCCATAAACAGAGTCATTTCTGAGACGCTGTTCTGGTTCTGTTTTGGGTGGTTGGATGCCTAAGGCTGGAGGAAAGGAGGAAGGGGAACTCACACTGCAGTGAGAAACACAATGCATGATTTCTTTTAGATATTCTTTGGAGTGTTTGGGAAGGAGAGAACTTTTGAGAATGTTGATTTCTCATTTTTGGAGTATTTGAAAAGGAGAGCACTTCTGAAAATGCTGATTTCTCATTTTGGCTGAGCAAAAATCTAGGAAGGAAAGCACCTTCCAGTATATTTCAGATGCCAGTGCTTCAGGACAGGGGCCTGGCAGAGAGGGGAGTGCTGAGGCTCAGCCTCAGCGCCCTGCTGCAGCTGCTGGGGTTTGTGTGGGGATGAAAGGGTGAAATGTCCCCTTGTCACTGCTGCTGCTCATCATCCAGGGCACACCAAGGGACAGCACACCACACTTTGCATTCCTGGCACCTCTTTGCTGTGCCCCACCAGGGGAATTGGCAGAATGGAGTGCAAACCATTCTGAGCCTTGCAGTCACAGGGGAAAGTCAGACTGAGTCAGTTTGGAATCTCTGCTGCAGGAAATATTTTCCCGAGGAAGTCTCAGGAAAATAAATGCACAGAGAACATAAATGCAGCCAGATAAGATCACCTACAGAGCTGAGGCAAGTGCCTGGACATTTACCTGCCTGTGCATTATGGAGGTACAATACACCTTATTCAACACTTTTTTTTTTATTTACAGACATAATTTCCTTTCCTGATTCCTGACAAGCATGGCAGGAGCACACACGTGTCCCTGTACTGCTTCAAGCAAAGATTTTGTTTTCAGGAGCTGTGACAAGCTCAGTGTGGTATCTTACCCTTCCTAAAGGCTTTCTGATTAATGTATTTAGCAAATCATTTGAAAGTATATGTGGTCTTGAGACACTAAAATTATCATATTTTCACCACTATCATCTTGTTTTTGCAAGGAAGAATAATACCACATTGGAGATTTTGAAACATGATACATGAATGCATCTTAAGCATAAATGCCCTAGACCTAAAATGATGATTTTTCTCTTTTTGTTGGTTATATCATGGCTGGAAATCAGTCTGGCCAAGTTCTTGTGTTTAAAACAAGCAAATGTCCTGTATTCAACATATCTCACAAGTAGTAGTATGCAATGAACATAAAGCAAATGCCAACATGTGTTAGGTGTTTTTTCCCAAGAGTTAAAAATGTGAGAAAGAGCAGATCAAAAATTATGATGTACAAAATTGTGGCTGTTTAAGCTAAAAAAAAAAATCCAAGCAAACTATTTTTAAGGAAAAGTAAACATAACAACTTCTCATATTGAAATGAAGCTCTTCCCTGTTTCTTCCAGTGTATTTGTGAAACAAATGTAGAGCTCCTTGTTTTGGAAAGGAGAGAAAAAAAAAATCTACCCTACCCCTAATAATTTCCAGCACAGACTGAAAAGCAGAATTACTGAGCTACAGTTTCTAGATTTCCTCACTTTATACAGCGAGCAATGAGAAGAGGAACAACAACAGCAAAATGTAAAATTCTGAAAAAAACTTTGGAAAAGACAATAGCCAAAATTTCAAATATGGATGGAGGCAGAAGCAGGTTTTAATTGCACCATTGTTAGAGAAAAACTGCAGAAAATCTTGTCAGGTTGCAATTCATTGTCGTCTTGTCTGTCACCTTTTGTTGCCAGGCTCAGAAATGAGGTAGTTAAGAGAAGTTTTTGCATAACAGTTGTAAAATATTGTCACTAACCCACCCCCACACACCCATTTTATTTCACACTGACAAAAGCTGAGATGAATGAGTTGTCTGGCCCTTCCCACTTTGTATAGTCATTGGCTGGCTTGGTTCTAAAAGGGATTTTAAAAAGGGGAATAATGTGCCTTTGCCCAGGATCTGAGGCTGTCAGGGTGCTGAAAAGCTGATCTGTGACCATGCAGATCCCTTGGGCTGTGTGTGCTGTCTGTGTCCTGACACAAATCACACTTCACTCTGTGCAAGGCTGGCAGATGTTTAAAAATGATGCTACAGAAATCATTCCTGAGATCACTGAAAATCCAGAAACGCCAATGGAGCCGACTTTCAGCAACAACAACACCATGAATCAGGCAAAACATGGAGGAAGACACATACAGCAAACTCCAGACCTCAGCGGTAAGAAAAATATCATTTTTACTGTTTGGATCTTAACAGACACTTTGCAAAAGAATACTGTCATCATCTATGTTTGTTTATTAACAATTTAGGCCCAGCTGCTTTAAGTGATAGGGATTTACTGTTGAAGAGGTATGGATATAAACATTAGAAAGAATATATTGGAGTTTACTGAGGCAAATATCAGCTCTCTGTTGAATATTGCCACTCTGCAGACAGCTCCAACACATAAAACCTGTAGTAGATATTGCTTAACACTTCTCTGCGTTTTGTGAGGAAATATCAGAAGTTCTTTTTCCCTCTTTAATATTAGGATGGGGGAATGGGTTGACAGTGGAGACAATATAAATTTGTAATATTTAGGAACATCCACCAGCTGTGACAGATCACACACCAAAAGTGGCACACTGAGGTTGTGTTCAGCTAAATGAGAGAGGTGTGCTGCTCACTGACAGATCTTCAACCAGTTCCAGCAGCCAAAAATGCTTCAAGATCCATTGTCACTTGACCAAGTGCCCATCTTTGGCAGTGATGCAGGACACCAGCCCTTTGAGGAGAGACAGAAGAGGGCAAGCTAACCCCAAACAGAGAAAAGTAGCTTTAAAAAAGTTTTCCACTGGAAAATAGAGCAAGCTTGGTGCTCCAGACACACAGAACAAAGCACAGAGCAGCACAGGCACAGATGAAACTTAGGATTTCCACTTTGTGCATTGCAGATCTTAGCCAGCCTCCTTCTTCTGGGGACAGCTGCAAGGCAATTGTGAATTTCTGCTGCAGCTGTCTTTAAGGCATTTAAAACCAGAGGGTTAACAATATTGTAAAAGAAAATTTTAAAAGTAATGCTTTTGAGAGTGCAACCTTAAACGTTTCTCATATTCCTAAGAGGGGGAGCACTCAGTTCCTCCCAGGCAGCCCCACCAACCTCCAGGTCAGAGCAGGTTGGACTTTTTTCTCAATACTTTCATTTTTTAGCCTCTTACTCTCTGCCATCAGCTGGGACCCTGCCCCACTGATTTGTGCATATTTTTCTAAGTGGAAAGCACAGAAAGTTAAGAAATCAAAGACTGAAGGAGAGTGGGCAGTTGTTTAAGATAATGGTCTTGTATTTTTAACATAAAGAATCAAAATTATGATGCAAAGTGGCCAAACCTTTCTGGGACATTTGCAGCAGACCACCAGAGATTTTGCACCTGCACATTCACAGGACAGGACATAAATGCAGATAATATCACCTAAAGAGCTGAGGCAAGTGCCTGGGTATTTAACTGCCTGTGCATACAATGCACCTTAATCAACACATTTTTTAATTTACAGGCAGAATTTTCTTAGCTGCTTAGGAAACCTGGGAGTGTGAGACTGAAGTGCATGTGGAGTTCAGGTGCCAGTATTTTTGTCACAGCTGGCAAGGTTTGCTCAATTCCATTAATGCAGTCCTGAAAAATTTTAAAAAATGAAATCTTGCTAGCTGTACTTTGACAAATATAAATCTGAGCACTGAAAATCCTGTTTCTGTACTTCACAGGAAAACCAAAATTGAAAATGTCTGTACAAATACTGTTGTGTCATTAATGATTCAGGGTCAGAATTCCTTTTTGCTGAACTAAACCTCGTACACAGTGAGGAGAACAGACACAGCCTTCTCTGAGCTGACCTTTGAAGGTTCCACCACAAAGTGTTCCTGAGTTAAATCTGTCCTTTTGACTAACAGAAGAACATTAATGTAGATGAATAACAAATGTAAATTAATAATTTCTGATGAAGTTATTTGATAAACACTTAAAAAGCAAATTTTGTGTCTTCCCAACAAGTCAATTAATCAAGGGAAAAGAGCCTCTTTTGGAAAAGTTATGTTCCTACAACTGGAAAGTTTCTAAATACTTAATGCTAAGAAATCTTGACTTTTCTAATGCTTCATTTGCCTATAGTTATCCATTGAGAAAAAGGAGAGGAAAACATCTGTAAGGTTCCCAATAGCCACAAGATGCCTCTAGCTCTCTCAGAGGAGCTTTGTGGGACATGTGGAATTACCACAAAGTAGGAAATTTGGAAAAGCTGCTGCCTGAAGAGAGGGAATTCCTTAGTGCTGTTGTTACCTGTGATTTCTCTAACCTGGAACACATCGTGCAAGCTAAAAATCACTTAAGGAACACTTTGTTGTTGTTGTTGTTGCAAAAGAATTTAAATCTGGAGTCAACATCTAAAGTCAATAGAGTTAAACTAGAGCAGTGGAGGTAAATGGAGCCAGGAGAATATTGCCAAAAATTCCCAGCTGCTCCATTTCCCCCTGCACAGCACTGACATTAAATGTATCTGGTGGATTTTATTCACCAATTTTTACATTGTTATTGAAGGGTTTAATAGTCAGCAGCTGCATGAGTGAGCATTTTGAGGTATTTCCCCTGCAAATCTGCTGTTCAAGACATTCAGTTTGTGTCTAGCTCAGAGAGAGATCTGCTGCAGGAGCTGTTGTGGTTTGACACTGGCCCAACACCAGGCACCCACAAAAGCCACTCACCCACCCTCCCCTGCCACAGCTGGGCAGAGGAGAGAAAAATGAACAAAAAAATCTGACAGATTATAGCACTTGATAAGAGTGAGAGAAACTGAGCTGGAGGTCTGGAGGTTTGAGATAAGGACCAGGAGAAAACCGCTCCAAGGGCAAAACAGGCTTGGCTTAGAGGCACAAAATGACTTTATTAACAGAATCAGAGGAGGATAATGAGAAGTAAAATAAACCCTTAAAAACACCTTTATTCCCCGAAATTGTTGCTCCTTCCCACTGGCAGCTCAGGCAGCCAGGGCATGGGGGGTTAGGGTAAGGATCAGGGTCTGGGTGCTTCCTCAAAGCTGGCAGGGAATGAGCCCAGAGAGAAGGAAAAGCAGGATTGAATGGAAGAGCAGGAATGAAGGATTACAAGAATGAAAGAACAGGATTTTGCAGGATGTAAAATGAAAGAGCAGGAATGAAGGGAAGAGCTGGACTGAAGGATTACAGGAAGGGAAGAGCAGGACTGAAAGAAATGGATTTAAGGAAAGAACAGGAATGAAGGAAAGAGTAGAACTGAAGTGAAGAGCAGGAATGAAGGATTACAGGAATGAAAAAACAGGAAGGGATGAGCAGGAATGAAGGGAAGAGCAGGACTGAAAGGAAGAGCAGGAAGGAAAGAGCAGGATTTAAGGAAAGAACGGGAATGAAAGAACAGGAATGAAGGGAAGAGCAGGACTGAAAGAGCAGCAATGAAGGGAAGAGCAGGAATGAAAGAACAGCATTAAGGGAAGAGCAGGAATGAAGGATTACAGGAATGAAGGATTACAGGAAGGGAAGAGCAGCCCTGAAGGTAAGAGTAGGAATGAAAGAGCAAGATTTAAGGAAAGAACAGGAATGAAGGAAAAAACAGGAATGAAGGGAAGAGCAGGACTGAAAGAGCAGCACTGAAGGGAAAAGCAGGAGTGAAGGATTAGAGGAAGGAAAGAGCAGCACTGAAGGGAAGAGCAGGAATGAAGGAGTACAGGAATGAAGGATTAGAGGAAGGGAAGAGCAGGAATGAAGGATTACAGGAATGACGGATTAGAGGAAGGGAAGAGCAGGAATGAAGGAGTACAGGAATGACGGATTAGAGGAAGGGAAGAGCAGGAATGAAGGATTACAGGAATGACGGATTAGAGGAAGGGAAGAGCAGCACTGAAAGAGCAGCACTGAAGGGAAGAGCAGGAATGAAGGATTACAGGAACGAAGGATTAGAGGAAGGGAAGAGCAGCACTGAAGGGAAGAGCAGGAATGAGGGATTACAGGAATGACGGATTAGAGGAAGGGAAGAGCAGCACTAACGCGCTCCCTGTTCGCAGATGCCGCCTTCAGCTGCCGGGAGGTGCGCACCACGCGGTTCCTGACGGACGGGCCGTGCCGCAGCCTGAAGCCGGTGAAGGAGCTGCTGTGCTCGGGCCAGTGCGAGCCCTCGCACCTCCTGCCCAACTCCATCGGCCGCGGCAAGTGGTGGCGGCAGAACGCGCTGGATTTCCGCTGCATCCCCGCGCACAGCCGCACCCAGCGCGTCCTCATGGCCTGTCCCCAGCAGGAAACGCGGACTTACAAATTCCGAGCGGCCACCTCCTGCAAGTGCAAGCGCTACACTCGCTACCACAACCAGTCCGAGCTCAAGGACTTCGGCAAGGACAGCGCCCGGCCCCAGAAGAACAAGAAGCCGCACCTGGCCAGAGCCAGGAGCGGTAAATCCAACCAGCACGAGCTGGAAAATGCGTATTAGGAAGGAGGCGGCTCTGGGTGGGACGGACTGGCGCTGCGGATGTTTGTTAAACCATCAAAAGGCACTCAGAGGTCACAGCGTGATGTTCTGACTGCAGTAGGTTCCAATTCCTTCTGCTAAGCTGGGTCAAAGGCTCACATAGGCAAAAAATCGGTCAGGTTGTAGCACTTGTGGTGTGGTGAGAGAGTGGGGTAAAGGCGGCTGGAGGCACCTGTCACTGTATGGCATGGGAAAACACGACAGGGACACGCGGCTCTCTCAAGGCAAAAAGAGAATTTTTCATTCCTGATTCCAGCATTTATAGATTTCCAAAAGTGGCAGTGGATTGGGGGGTGACAGTGCCACCTCTCCAATGACACTGGACAAACCAACAGTCCATCACATTTCTCCTCCTCCATAAAAGAATGCAAAGCAATGAGTTATTTACAGAAAGTGTGTGAGAAAGTTCATTACAAGAATGTAAACAACAGAAGACTTAGAAAATCTTAAAAAATCAGGGTGACAGGCACCCCTTGAGGTCCATGGCAGTTTGTGTGTCCTGGACGAGCAGGGAGGCAAAGTGAAGCTGTTGTGGGGACAATCACACTTTGCTTTATTCCACTCATTTATGGGAAAAGAATCCTGAGGTCCCTTCCCCAGACAAGGATGCAGGACAAGGCTGCAATTAGGGAAGCACCAGGACAGTCTCTGAAGGAGCCTTAGAAAGTTTGGGGCAGCAGGGATTTCAAGTTCTGGTGGATGAAGTCAAATTGTTGGGAAATGAACACATGATCAGATGTCCTCATGCACCAGTGTTTCCTCTCAAATCAAAATGTGACACTAGTAGAAGTAAAAGTGTGACAAATCCATTTCATAATTTTAATTAAAAGATTATGGGGTCGACAAATTCAAAACTGAGATTTGGCAACTAAAATCATGTTGATTTAGGAACAATGATTTGCTTTAGGGACAATTCAACAAATTCTCCTAAGTGGAGCAGATTTATGAAGAAGATGCTCCTCTCAAACCAGATAACCTCACTGATGTTTGTCCTGCAAACAGCTAACACTATTTAACATAGAGTACATAGAATATACTGATTATTCCTTATTTGTAGAACACGTTTGACTTTAATATCAGCTTAGATACATCCATTTACATTTTCTGTTCTGTAGAGTTTGGAGTCTCTGGCCACACACTCTGCAGCACTAAAACTGTGCAAACCAAGCTCTGGGAGTAAGGTGCTGGTTCTGCATTAAAAGTGAGCCTCTGCTAAGTCATGGATTCCTCTAGAAAAGTCTTTAGGACGTGCAGCTTTGATAAGTCTTTAGTTTGGCAGCAACTTTCCTTTACTTAGCTTCTCAACACTCAGACTAATGGTTGTGTTTTTACATTAAAGGATATTGTTAGAAAGTGAATTGTCACATACTGTATACATCCTGTAGAATTTATGCTGGAATAATATAAACTGTGGAAATGTGAAATGTTGATAGATTTTTCAGTTATTTTATGTGGGATCAGAACCTAGAAAGAAAAGGGATCATTTCAGAGAGTGAATTACATATTTATTTTTTTTTCCAGAAAATTATTTATGCAATGTTTTAACTTGTAGAGAACGAGAAGTAATACTGCTTTAAAAATATTAGTCTGTTATTTTTAATTTTAAATACATTGTTAATAAAGTAGAAACAATGATTAATTCTAGAAAGACTCATTGATTTTCAGCTACAGTATAAAGCTGATTTCCTGCAAAGCCAGGGATTTACAGAACAGTCAGGGTGTCAAGTCCAGTTTCTGGGATTAAAATTGAGATCCTTAATTCTACCAACCTACACATCCCTAAAGAAACTCCATCCTGGAGCTCCTTACTCTGGTACAGGATGTTTCTCATGGAAAAGTTCTTGCTGGGCAGAAGAGTAGCTCAGAATTGTTTCTGTATTCTCATTTCTGCTTCCCCCAGTCATTCCCTGATTTGTGTGTTCACAACTGGATAAAGCCACCAGAGAAAACAATAAATCTGGGAACTGTCACTCAAGAGATCTTGGTTGAAATCTGATTGCTTCAGATTTCTTTCATTAAAAAAAAAAAAAAAAGAAAAACAGCGTGGAGTGCCCTTGCAAATGCTGCCAAGCAACAGTTTAAATGTTTTACACTTTGCTATTGTAGAGCTATGCTTGTTTTCATTTAGTCTTTAAGAAACATTTTCCAATAAAGTCAGAGAAAACCGAGCTGGGGCTGCACATAGCAGGCAGCTCTTTCAATGCAGGTGTAAAGAGGAGCAGTTTTTTCAAGACAAACCAGTATATACAAGATGTCCTTTCCTTACTATGGCTTGATACATAAAGAACAGTTTTAGGAGAAAACTATCACTTTTAAAACTGACTTCTCCTGCTAATTTGTCTAGGGGAAAAAAATAAGGCCCCGCATAAAAACCCAAAGTAAACCATAAAAAAATCACATAAAAACCCAAATTAAACCATTGCCACAGCTCCAACAACATTTTCCAAACTTATCTTTGCCTTCATGAATTTGACACTTGAGCCTTAATTTTCAGAATTCTTTATGAGCACTGCCAGCAGTGCTGAAGTGAGAAAAGCAGTTCAGTTCTCTGGAAAGCTGTTCCACAGTCTCTCCAGCATCTAAAGTCAATGAAATATTGGTTTTTAAATATTGGTTGTGATTAGCCAGTGAGAGAGACTTGCTGCACTTCATCTCAGACTCCATCCTGGGTTTCAGGCAATCCAGAAGCATCAGGCCTGCTTCAGGAGAACCAGGAATGTCTTTGTCCCAAATATTTCACCCAGAAGAGATCCTCCTACCCCAAAAAATATATTGTCCCATACAGTTCTTGTCTACCAAAAGTGTCAGTGTTTCCTGCTGTCAAACTGCACTCAGAACCTTGCATTTTTCTGGCTCACAATGTCAGGATTCATTCTTTGCAAGGCATAAAAACTTTCACAAGAATCCCAGAGGGTGAAGAGTCCTTTTAGGCTGTGTTTCCTCCCAGCACCCCTCCTGTTTGCAGTGACTTCTCCCTGGTTTTAGCACAGGGTAAAGGTGGGCGAGAGGAGCAGCCTGCAGACGTGACTGATCTTCTGTCATCTTTCTCCTGAAGCATCACCTCCAACCAGCACTTTTGCAATTTATGTTATCAGGAGAGGAACAGGAAATAGTGGTTTGCTAACAGCTGGAAAAATCAAAATATAAGATGTTTCAGAGGTGGACTGCCACATTCTCCTCCACCACCACATCCATGTGGGTTCTTTCCAGACAGAGAATTTGGGATTGTTTATACATTTATTTTTTATTTTTGCAATCACCCTCTATTTTTAAACCTCTAATATTGGGGTGCATAATCTCACAGGAGACAGCATCCCTAACTGTGGGTTTGAGAAAGAGTCTGCAGGAAATTTGAGTTTCTTTTTACACAAAATTATAAATTTCAGCTCCTTTCAAAGAATGGGCAGTGATCTGCTGTGTGCTCCTTCTAAAAAACCAGATCAGATTAGATTATTAAATTAGATAATTTTTCTTTGGAATTGTAAATTCTTCAAACGAAAATGAATGTCTTCATTATAATTTTTGCAATAAAACAGCACAATTGTGTATTGTTTAGGTGCTGCTGAGGTATCAGCAGTAACTGGTCACTGCTGTTACCCAGCTGCCTGCCAGAACTGGGAAAAGCCATAATGGGCAGTCCTCAGAAAAGAAATCAAGGCACTTTTTTCAGACAGAATCCATGATTCCTCCAAATCTCCTTTTCCACCCATTTTTATTCCCAACAATTTGTGTAGACTGTGGCACATACTCTACAATACACTCACTGGCTTAAAATAGTCACTGTGCTCACTCCATTTCTTTTTGTGGCAAAAGTAGAATTCTGCTGTAATTAAAAAAAAAAGAAAAAAAAAAGAAAGAAAAAAAAAAAACAAACCAAAACAAAACAAAACAAAAAAAACCTACCAGCAGAAGAAAGATCCTGCTGGTGTCCACAAGGCCCCAAAGATTTTGCACAAGGTTCATCTTTTTAATTAGAAATTGAAAAATAAAGAGCATAACTTTACCCAGTGAGGTCCCAGGCCCAGAGAACACATCCCATGTGTGTTCTGCAAGTGTGGTTGAGAAAGTCAGCACTGTGAAATACACAAGGCATAAACATGTATTTTTTTAGCCATATGACATCAACTTATAATTAGCTTGTTTCACTCAAATTAGTGCAGCATATGGGCACACAGAAGAACTTTTCTATAATAAACAGCCTCAAAAGGCTTCAGCTACCATAAAACATATTTATATGGAGCTGGAGTTTGGATTGAACATGCTGTGAACCTGAAATTTGATAAATTGGAACTCCCCTTGACAGGCCACTCATGGAAATCCACTTCTAAAATAACTCAGCATTTAAAATCAAGGCAGCACAAAGTGCAGAACTTGCAGCACAGGCAGCCACTGTCATTTAGTTGCACAAAACATTGCAGCTGCTCCCTGCACTCCTAGAGCCACCAAAGGAAAATTCAACTCCAAGTTTTTTTTCATGGGATTGACATTTTTTTCCCAGAACTGTGCAAACAGTTTTTATCACTGAATGTTGGAGAGTCAAGCAGCAGAGTTCCTGGACGAGGCTCATGATGCCTTGTTGCCATTTCATTGCATTGGGAGTATGGGGCTTTGCTGTATTTTTTTATATTATTCACCAAAATTAATTTTAACCTGGGTAGAGTAGAACAAACTCAGTGTGTCTCAAGACCAAAGGGAGAAATTATTGCTGATTTTTCTCTCTCTGTTAGGCATTTCTGATGCTGCTGAACTGGTTATTTCTTTCAGTCCTAAAAGCTTTCACTGTTCTTCTGTAAGAGCAAGTTCTTACTGTAAAAAGAGAGTAAAAAAACTAATCAGTAAAACATGAATAGAGGTAAAACTCATCAGCACAGGCCCTGTTAATTATGAAGTAAAAGTATAAAACAAACACAAAGCGAACCTTTAAAACACCTCACCTTTACCACATTACAGTGTGCAGATAAACTGAACACTTCAGGGATGGGGCAGCCACACCTGTCCCAGTGCCTCACCACCCTCACAGTAAAGAATTTCTTCCTAAAATCTGACCCTCTTCCAGTTTAAAACCATTGTCCCCGGCTCCCTGATGCAGAGGCCTGTTCATGTTTCCTCTGGACCCCATTTAGGTCTTGGAAATCTGCTCAAAGTTCTCCTGAAGCCATAAACATCCATTTTAGCCCTCCCAGGTGAGTGTGTGGTGTGAATATTTTTTTTATTTTTGCCCCATATTGGCCACTTGGATTACAGCTGATTCCAGTGGGCCTGTCGTGCCACTTGGGAACTCAGCTTCAGGTGGAAATTGTGAATTTTCTGATGAAGAAAGAACACATTGCTCTGCTCTTATTGTCCAGAAGGGTAATAGAATAACTTTCATCTCAATGGGTAATATAATAATTTGCATCTCAAAGGGTAACACCATCATTTTCATCTCAAAGTAGCCCCAAGTCCTTGACTGAGTCCTGAGTCCCAAATCCTTGAGTGAGCCAAAAATCCAAAGCCACTGAGTACTCCTGCTCAGGCTGTTTGGAGCATTAACCCTGAGGCTCAAGCTTTCTAGTTCATGGCTTTCCAGGTAAATTAAATATACTCTCAAACCAAGCAACAACAGGGTATTTATTTCATGGTTATCAAGTCCCTAAATTAAACAGAATCATTATCACTCCCCCAACAATTTAATGCTTGCAGCATGAGGTTATTTCAATTAAGAAAATAGCTCAGCTCTGGCTAAATAAATAAGTGATGTCATTCTTCATTCAGACCTCCAGATTCTTTGGTGTAAAAACTTCCCTTAGGAGAGGCTTTGGGACACGGTGGCTCCTCTGAGACTATTTCCATCTCTCAATTTCTCTAATCTCTTCTTCCTTCCTTCCTCCTGTCTGTTTCCTTCCCTTTCACTATAAACTGGCCAGTATTTAACTCTAATGCTTCCAGTCTGCCCAACATGCTTTTAGAATTGGGTGGTTGTTGGTTTGTTGTTTTGTTGGGGTTTTTTTATAACCAGAAATAAGGTTTAATTTAAGGTAATTACTTCCCCATTTGGAGAGCTTTGCTATTTGCAGGGCCTTATTTTTTTCCCCATGTCAAATTAGCAGGAGAAGTTAGTTTTAAAAGTGATAGTTTTCTTCTAAAATTGTTCTTCAGATTAAGGGTAGCGCTCAAAACCAGAAACTTCTCACTCATGTTGAATTTCTGCATGTCTAGAAACAAAAGTGGTGCTATCAGGAAATTATTGAGGGGAGGAAGAAGACAAACAATGGCATAGACTTCCAGTGAAAATATGTATTTAAGCCTGATCACCAATTAATATGGACTTCCAAATAAATTAATCTTTAAATCAGAAGTGTCCAGAGTCCTCCCAGGAATAAAAAATGGGCCCACTGGAAAATATTTTTCTCTAGAACTGTTTTTTTGGGTTTTTTTCAGTAACATCTCTAATATGGCACTGAGAACTCACAGTCCCTCATAAGGATTGAATCTGCACTTGCAGTGGAACAACAGCACTTTGTGGAAATAAAAGTATTAATAAATGCAAATATTAAAAGGACCATTGTCCACTGGTAGGAGTCAGTGAATAGGACAACCTGAGTGGGAAAATGGCATAATTTCAGAATCCAAACATCACTTTGTGGAATGAAAAGTGTTAAACAAATGCAAGTATTCAATTGTCCACTGTGGTATTTTCTGAGACTCCCGTCTCAGAGGACTAATTTATTATTTTTATTTTTATTATTTTATAATCTATATAATATTAAAGAATGCTATACTAAAACTATACTGAAGAATAGAGAAAGGATACAGACAGAAGGCTAAAAGATACTACTCAAAAACTCATGACTCTCTCTTCTAGAGTCTCACACAGCTTGGCCATCATTGGCTAAGTCAAAACAATTCACATGCTGGATAAACAATCTTCAAAGTACATTTCAAAGCAGCAGAACACAGGAGAAGCAAATGAGATAATATTGTCTTCTTTTTTTCTCTGAAGCTTCTCAGCTTCCCAGGAGAGAAATCCTGGGCAAGGGGGATTTTCCCAGAAAATATGAGAGTGACAGTCCACTGATAGGAGTCAGTGAATAGGACATCCTCAGTGGGAAAACTGGCATAATTTCAGAATGCAAACATCACTTTGTGGAAATAAAATTGTCAATAAATGCAAATATTCAATGGAGCATTGTGCACTGATAGGAGTCGGTGAATGGGACATTTTTAGTGGGAAAACAAATTTCAGAATCCAAACATCACAGCCTCAGACAGATCCCTTTCTTCTGTTTGGAGTGCTGTGTCTAAGCTGTAAGGATTCTTTATTATTTTGGGGTTTGGGACCCCAAAGAGGCCTTTGGATGTGTGCAACTGGTTTGGAGCACAGGCTGAGCTGGCAGCTTGCATGTGAGCAACAAACCCAGCCCACATTCAATTTACTTTTAAGCTACACAGCCCTCAAATCTGGAATTCTGCTTTGGTCAGCAGTGCCATCAGCCTGTATTTACTGAAAAACACCACTATTAGTTTGAAATATGTGTTATGTATAGGCATGCCAAAGGATCTTGAATTTATTTGTGTTTCTCTGCAAACAGTGAAAATATAAATTCTAATATATGTGTAGAGTGCAGATAGAATGACACAGGCCAAGGGGTATTCATGCAAATGTTTTTTATGGGTGGTCTTTGGGGAAATGACAGTTATGGTAAAACTTCTTTGGACCTGGCTCACACACAAGTCTGGTGAAAGGCTGGTCCAGAAAACTCTAAAAATTACCAAAAAAAACCCCCAAAAATGTAAGTAAGAAAATCATGCTCAAAAAATAGCTGCAATTGATATGGGTTTCTGTGGAGTGTACTGATTTTTGATATCTAGCTCCTAAGACAGTATTTAAAGGACAATCACCCAGATTGCACTTATGCAGTTTAAAAAAAGATCTTCTGTGTCTGAAAGGCCAAAAAAGCCAGACTAATCAGCCAGAATAAACATATTTAGCAGTAATAACAGAAGAATTCTTCATATCTGCAGCTGATAGCAATTTAAAATGAGTTAATTTTCAAAAATTTCACTCTGAGTTACTGGGCAGTATACAGACATTCTTAGTCCCAAGAAGCACATACATAAAGGATATAGATGTGAAAGAAATAAATGGAAATGGAACAGGATAAATATATTGGAATTATGTGGCAATGGAATTGTTAGGGAAGAAAAGAGGTTGGAATATTGGTAAGGCAAATCAGAAAAGTTTAAATGGATCTGAGTTACTGAGTCCATTTTGTTGGCCTGACCAAAGCTTGGTGTTTTGTGTCCTAAATTACAATATCTAGCAAGAAAAAAAATTGGGGTTTGTCTTTGATCCTCAGTTAAAGCAGACTGAGAAAATCCCTTAATAATTGGTTAATAGTTCATGGGGCTAAAATTGTTCTTGTAGCACAATCTGTGGGAACAACACAGGAGAAACATTTCCTGCAGAAAGAATGCTGAAGTTTAATTACTGCACATCACACGAGGGAGAATTTCAATTTTTAGGGCCCTGGGTTCAGGCAGTTACTAGGTAGCCAGCTAGTAGTGGAATATTGATTCTTTATTCTAATCTCTGCTGTGCCAGAGAACAGTGGAGGGGCCTCATTCTCATGATGGGGTAGGAGGAATGCTGCACATTTCTTAGCTCTTATCATCATGTACATTGCTATGGCAGGCAGTTTAATTAATAACTGTCACATCTTGTCATTTATCATTACCCAAACAGGAGGGAAGGACCCTTCCATGTGCATGCTGTACAAAGAAATTAAAGTTTTCTCCCCCAGTCTCACAGGTTTGCTGCTGTCACTCACTTGTGTTGTCCTTTCTGCAGCTCAAAGAATTGCATCTTATCTTGCTCCCAGGACTGGGCATTTATTTATGTCCTGTAAAGCAAAAATACATGAAAGCCTCATGGATAATCAACCAGTATTGCTGGGTAGAGTTAAATTATTGAGTTCATTTGCAGAAAACATTTGCTACTAGATTTTAAATGTAAAGCCATTAGATTATTAGATTATTGAATTCACCAGAAAATATTTACCACTAGATTTTAAATATAAAACCATTAGATTTATTGAGTTCACCAGAATTTACCACTAGATTTTAAATGTAAAACTATTAGATTATTGAGTCACCAGAAAACATTTAGCACTAGAATTTAAATGTAAAACCATTAGATTTATTGAGTTCACCAGAAAACATTTAGCACTAGATTTTAAATGTACCCAAGGAAGACTCTTCCATAAGCAAAGAAATGCAGAAACACCACAGTCAGATAATGGTGCCAAAATAAGCTTTTCCACTGACTTTAAATGTCATCAGAATAATATCTTATTTTCATATCACAAAGCTAAATACTAACTAGTTCATGCAATTAAATTGCTCATCTTTCTTTGGAATCACATGCAGCACATAGGAACACTCTGGGTACTGTAGGAGATTTTGTTCCCAACTGTCAGGCCTAAAAAACTTTCTCTCTGTGAATGCTTTGATTTTTAATACCAATTTGCAGGAACAACCAATTCCAGCTGAAATGAGAGAGGCAGAGTGATAGACACACCCCCAAACACAATGCATTTCTGTAAATAAAAATAAAAAATTTATTAGATGTACTTTATCATCAGGGACAGCAGACAGGGAAGCAGAACCCCACAGACAATTGTTAAGCTTAAAAAAACCCCAAACTGAACTACATTTACTGTGTGCAATACACTGAATTGTGATAAATTTTCATGTTAATTTGTGATTGCAGACAGAGCTCCCTGTGTCTGTCCAGGACAAATGATGGAGCACCTCTGATGGAGCTGAAGGGCAGCAGGAGTGATGGGCTCCTGCAGGGACTGCCAGAACCCCCCAGGCAGAAAAAGGGTGCTGGCTGCCTTTAAAGAATCATTTTAAAGGAATTTGTTAAAGCCACCAGGATGATTCAGGCCATGTTTTCGTCAGGAAAACAGCTGAGAAAATTGTGGCATATGGCAGTGCTGGAACCCTGGTTTCTGAGAGTTTTGGACTTTCTGTGCTGACAGGCACTGACCCCCAAGAGAACACTGCATTGACCTGAGGCCGTGGAGGAGCTTCCAAAATTAAATAATAGCCCTGGGATTGTGAGCGTGGAGTTTAAATAGAAGTGGGTAACATCACAGGGTGGAAAACAGAGTTTAAGGGTTTAGAATATAGTAATAGATATGGAGCAAGATGGAGGTTTTAGGGCTAATGCTGGTCCTTCTTCCCTTCTTCTTCATCTTCTTCTTCTCTTTCTTCTCCACGGGTTTGGGTGGTTTTGTGTAAATGGATAAAAAATCCACATTGCAGGCCATGGGTGGTTGGTTATTAGGTTAAAAGTAAAAATAATTTAGATATCATTTCTTAACTGGACAGTAAATCCTTAAAAGGCCTTGCAGAGAGAGAGATGAGGCTCCACTTTTAGTTTGTTGAAGTGCTGCAGAACTCAGGGTTTGTGAGGCTTTAACATGGGTAAGAACTAATAAACATCTGAGTCCCAACAAGAAATACCTTCTGATGATTTAATCCTGACCTTGGCAGAGAAAAGAAGCAAAAGAAAAGAAGGAAAAGAATACACAAGGCAGTGTGACCCTCTCGGGTGTCCCAGCTCTGTCCCTCAGGCTGACCCCATGTGCAGGAGAGCTCCTGGGGAATATGTCTCTTTCAAACTCTACACCAAAATTTCCTGAAGAGAAGACATGCTCAAACACCAGCACACAGATAAGTGCAAACAAGAAAATCCTGCACCAGAGCTTGTGAGATCCTCTGGTCTAAAATGTCCCAGGGACAAAAAGCAAGAGGCATGAGACGGAGCAAAGGACAGAGACCTTTCCATGGCAGAACCAAGGCTCAGGTGGCAAAGAGCTGAACTGTGAGTGCATTTTAATCAGGAGATGTGGTAACTCTGGCCCCTTCTGGCTGCACTAAATTGCCCTGTTTGGCTGGAGCCAAGCTGAAATAGCACCTTGGGCATGCATCAGGAAATGACCTCAGAATATAGGAAGCCTCAGCCTCTAGGTGATAAGTAAGGGCCCAACAAATTAATCTCATCATCTGCATTCATCTTTGGATGCTGCTCTGTGCCAGGCCACAGTGTGTGGGCTGCAGCCTATTTTTTTTCATTTGTCTAAGTCAAATTGGTAGTTTGAGTTACTATGATACAAATGTTCTATTCTGTGCTGTCTGCATGGCAGATTGTTCCTACTGAAATAGGAAGAATGATCATGTCATATTTTACAGACCTGTGGACAAATGATTATCAGCCTTCTTTTGGAATATATCTTGAATTATACATTATATAAGTCTGGTGAAGGGAATTCATGGACATCCTCTGTCTATTTTCCTTCAATGTCCCTTTATATTAATAAGTGTTACTTAATTATTTGTTATGCCGTTCAGAATCTACTAATTTCTATCTAGCTCTGAATTGCATTCCTCACTGTATTATTAAGGCCTTTCAAGATCAAAAATCACATCTAAGTGAAATGGAAAATAAAAATTGCCTTAGACTCATGATTGGAACTTAGGTATGCTATTAAGAAAAGAAAAAGAAAAATAAATTACTTCCCATTACTTTATAGAGAACAATCCACCCTCCATTTCAAAGAAATACATTTACTTTTCCAAAATATTTCAGTAAATTTTGCTGTCCTCAGAATGTTTCAGCAGCAGAAAGAACAGAATCATTACTTTTTTTCCTTTTTTCCCTGCCACACACAGTGACTCTATTGCAGACATAAGGAGGACAGGCAAACCTTTCTTTTGCCTGAATTCCATCTTTCTTCTGTTCATTTTAGAGATAGCAAATGGAGGATTTGGGTGTTTTCTCCAAACCTATTATTTATTCTGAAAACGAAATGCTTTAAGGCACAGGAAGACCAATTTGTGTGCAGAGTTTTTAGACTCTTCAATAAATTTATGAATGTGTACTCAAGACACAAAGACCCCAGAGATTACTGTGAGAAATAATCCTGTTATTGCAACATCAGTCCTTGTGATTAATTTCTAATCTTTGGCAAATGATAAAAATAATTACAACAACCAGAGGAGAATATATGTAATATAATTCATTTTCCAGCTCCTTTTCTTCGTTCTGCAGACAGCAGCTAACAATATATTTAATAACTCAGCCCTGAATGGTGGTTACACATGACAGATGCACCAAAAGTGAATTTTCTCTTTGTCTCTACTTTCTAGAAAAGGGGAAGTTATTCCTCTTGGATGAAATCTAAGGCATGCACAGATGGGAGTACAAGTGGTTTTTACAGGTACAAACACATTAATATTTCTATTGTAAGACTCTATTAGTTTAGTTTCTTCTACCCTTTCTATTTGGTAATAGGTTTTTACTCCACAAACCATTGAACCAAATGCCTCTCAAATAAGAACACCCTGCTGGTATAACCCATGGAAGGAGGCTTCCAGGCAAAACTGTGTCAGGTAACACAGAAAGGGAAAAAAGGAATTTTTTGTGCCAGGGGGTATTTCAGGAGAGGCAGTTTGTGGAAGGATTCTTTCTGGAATATTCTCAATCTCTTCCTCCAGCAGTGAAAGCTACAGTGTCTGCACAGCTCTGCTTTGGACAAACACAGAATTATCTGCCTCCCAAACTGAGCTGGAGTCCTTAGGTGTGCCAACTGCCTAAGAGTAAACAGTAGCAGAGAGCAAAATCCATAGGAGAAAGACCCTGTGAAGAATTAACTCTGTTGGAAACCTAGGAGATTGGAAAATATACATTTACCTATCAAAATTCATGGAAAATCCCAAGCTCCCAGTAAGCTGAAGGCCTAGGACTGACTCCTGTGGGGAGAGGTAATTCTTGCTCCTGCAAACACAGATCTAAAGTTGGTCAAGGTATGAGAACTTAAATATCTTTTTTTTTTCTTTGCTTCTATGGTTAAAAGAAGTTTAACACTTTAAACCAGGAAAATTCTTCATGTTCTAAAGGAAATTCAATATGTTCATGCATATTTGGATGGCTAAACAAATTGGAGTGTAAAATGTTCACTGTTTCTGCACAGTGGGTGAGGCAAAGATAATAACTTAAAAGTTAAACAATTAAAGTGGCCCTTAAAATCTTTACACACTAGGATTTACTCCATGATCCCCTACTTATGATACATAAACCCAAACTGATTTATAGATGGCCTTCCAATATTAATGTGATAATGAAGGGGGATGGATATTCCCTCTATGAAAGTCCAAAGCTCTGTGGCTCAGAATTCTCCACTTTGGCTAAGAGGCCAGAGACAAATGCATTTTTTCAAGGAAAGGGAGAGAAAAGAAGTCAGAAACTGATTTATTCATTAGCCTGTACAAAAGCATAACACTTTGAAATTGTCACTGCAATAACAACTGCAGCTACAGGGACTAGAATTCAAATATTAGGAAAAGAAATTTGCTTTCTAATTCTCTGGGCAAGGGAAGAATTCAGGTTTAGCTTGTGCTTGCTATCCTTTTGTTGACAATTTTTGCTGAAATCCCCTGCACCAGCCTTGGATTGGTCTGGCTCAGACACCTCCAGTTACCCACTGGGGTCACTGTGACATCTCAGGGACAGCAGACTGGTGAACTCCCAAAGCTGGCTCGTGGCTCCAGGACCATGCTGGTAGAACACTCCGTTCTCTGCGTTGTTCCTCCTGCTGCTTTTCTCCTGGGAGGGGACCAGGACAGCCAGAGGCTGGGGACACACCCTCAGGGCTGTTCTCTTGAGTGACAACCCAGCCAGTTTGGCTTCAGCAAAAATTCCTCTCTTCAAACCCTAATTACTGTGCTGGCACAGCACTCTGAGTGGTTTTTCTAATTGTTTGTATTTATTTGCAAAGTCTCTACTGCACAGGGTCCTGTGATAAATATAATTCCACTCATGGCTAATTCGATGCTTTTTTGGGGTAGAAGGGAGAGTAATTTCATGGTAAACCATAATTACTAGCATAAGAAGTACCTTAATTGCCAATCCAATCTGAGGGAGTAGCTGAGGCTCCAATCAGCATAATTAGAATTCTACTTGTTCATAATAAATAAGTGGCAATTCCTAATTGGACCTAGCCTACAGTATTCTAAAAGTGTGGATTTAATGTCAGTTTGTGTTTAATTTTGGCCATTTCCTACTTGCAGTGGACTGACAGTCCAGCACAGAACTGCAGAGCATCTGAGGCCTTTAAGTCTTCTCCTGCTGTTGGCTTCTAGTGGCAGAACAGACAATTTAATAATGCAATTTATCACTGTTGGGTGCTGAGCTCCTGAATATCTCATTCCAGCTGTAGGTGTAACATATAGACACCTATATGGTGGAAAGAGTGAAAAATCCTTACCTTTTCTGATGAAACCACACTCATTCAGAGGTTAAAACCATCTTATGTTATTATTTGGGTCATTCATGGCTAGAAAGCAGGGTTTCTGATTGCTGCCAAATAAAAAGAAATATTCTTACACTATTGGATTGGATTAATCCCTTTTCTGACTCAGAGATGGGGCAACTGAGAGGTGTTTTAAAAACTTTTATTCCATTTTTAGTATCATGTGAAGGGTGAGAGAATACAGATGTTATAATTCACATCATCACAATCAGAAGGTAATTATTTCCTAATTACAAAACACTGTAAGTGTTTCTTGGCCTATCAGCTTTCACCACACTATGCTGTAAATGTCTTAAAGCCAATCATCTCAAATTGCCCCTCATGGCTCCTACTACAATACATCTTTCTTAGTTTTATTTCTCCTTCTATCAAACTTGAAAAGTTCTCTACAAATTCATTTCTCACACTTGGCTCCAGCTGTTTATCAAATATGTATTTAATCCCAAGCATAAATCCATTGTGCCTGAAAGGAGAGAGCCAAGTAGGTGTTTATTATTTCTTATCAGTGAAACAGTTTCATAACTGTGTGTTTTGTAGCTTTTTATTAGTTAGGCACAAAATGGTTAACTATCTTTTCTTACAAGGTCTTTTAAGAATAAACTATCTAATTGAGAAAGGACTCTTAGATTATTTCCCTTTTTAACTCAATAACTGATCTTTTGAAGTTCATAACATGGACTTTTTTTGTCTAATTACATAACATTATTTAAACTTATGAAGAAGAAGGAAGAAAAAGGTGAAGAAGAAGGAAGAAGAAAGTAAAGAACAACAACTTGTCTCTACCTTAAAACCTCCATCTTGTTTTATATATATTTATATATTTTAGAACCCCAAACTTTAAGTTTTCAACTCTGTGATATTACACACTTCTAACTAACTACACACTCATAATCTCGATGCTCTTAATTAATTTTGGAAGCTTGTTCTACAGCTTTAGGTTAAATGCAGTGTTCTCCTGTGGGTCTGTGCCTTTGAGCACAGAAAGTTTAAAATTCTCAGTATCCAGGGTTCCAACAGGATATTTCCCACTCTTCCCACATTTTACTGACCTCCATTACTGAGATACTCTTACAACACTAGCAAAACAAAGCATCATAAAAGTATTTCTTCCATGGTTTCCCTTATTTCTCTTTCTAAGAACTCACTGGTTGGTAATGGGAATATCTTGTTAGACCTACAAACACATCCTGACTTGTGGCTGATACATGTGTGCAGCAGATTTGACAATTAGAACATTACAGTAATAAAAATTTTACAAATTTTCATTTCCAGTGAACCTTACCAGTCTCCTGATCTTTACCACTAATGGGGAGCTGAAGATTTATTAATTACAGCAGCTTTGTATCTTAAAGATTCCCTAAAAAAACATGGCTAAGAAGCATGTGAGAATCTGAAGAGAAATATTGTGGCACCAACCTGGTCTGGCAGGGCTCTGTCTAAGGAGTCAGAGTCATGTTAACCAGTCAGCCTGGCTGGCCAAGAGACAAATCCCCAAATATCCAAATGCCCAAATATCCAAATCCCCAAATATCCAAATCCCCAAATATCCAAATCCCCAAATACCCAAATATCCCACCCAAACCCCAAATGTCAGGGTGTTTCAATCTGTCAGTGACCTACAGCTGGGCACAGTGTAACACAGACTTTGGAATCAGCAGCTCCTCTTTACCCCTTTTATTTTTATTTAACTTTTTATTTTTAGGATTTTCCCCCCTTTTTTCCCCTTTTTTTCTCATATTTATTTTCTTTTCTTTTTTTCTCTTTTTTCCCCAATTTTGAGTTGTTCAGAAATAAATAGAATTCCTTGGGGGGTTTTTAGATCAGCTTCTGTTCTCAAGCTCCTGGGCAAATACTTCCTTACTTGCTAGAGGGCTTAAGGCCCTGGGAACCCAGCAAGGGGCGAGTGCAGGAGCTGCTCACACTCTTTCTTACCAAGCTAAAAATCACTTTTTCTATCAATCAAACCCTACATGAGGCCTCCTTCAACTTACAGGCTCCTCACCTTTGTGCTGTGATCCTGCCAGTCACTGTCATGGCAACCACAGAGACCATTCCAAAGGAAACTGCTGCTTTTTGGGGTAACCAGCTGCTTGGCACTTTAAAAAATAAAATATCCAATAGAAAAAAATATTATTTACCTTTTTTTTTTAATCATGCATGGAAATAAGAAGAATAAGACATGAAAATGTGAAAATAATTTTTTTTCTCCATAACTGTTGCATCCTGAGTCAAGTTTGCCTCACTGTCTTTGAGCAACAAAGAACAGGAGTGAGTAATATATATATATAGAGGATTAATAATATATACAGGAGTAATTTTATATATCTATTAGCAGGAGTATAAAACATACATAAAAACAGGAGTAATTATATATATTAACAGGAATATAAAAATATATATATTAACAGGAGTGTAATATATATATAAACAGGAGTAATAATAATATATATATTAATAGGAGTATAAAATATATTTATATTTACAGGATTATAATATAAATATTAACAGGAGTATTTTATAGATAGATAGATAGATAGATATAAACAGGAGTAATAAGATATATATTATAATAGGAGTAATAATATATATTAACAGGAGTAATATTTTTATTTATATATATATATAAAAATAAATATATATATATAAATAAATGTATGTATGTGTGTATATATATATAGTGTAAGTTATAAGCATAAAATAAAACCAAATAAGGAAACAGCCACAAGGCAAGGACTGCAGCCATGGAGAGGGGAACATGAATCCAGCAAATCTGGGGCCAGCCTTGTCCCTGCACCCCAAAGGCCCACAAGGCTCAGGGATCCTGAATGTGCTCCCACTCCTGAGATTGCTCTGGTTTTATTGCAAAAAAAAAAAAAGTCTCCAAAATTCTCTTTTTATAAATGCTGAGTTTGAATCAAACCCTGGAATTATAAAAATCCTGGTTAATAAATTTATAAATTTATATCTTTTCAATGTATAATTTTTATAAATGTATATATTTTAAATTTACAAATTTATACAATTTAAATGTTATAAATCCTTTACATTTAAAAATCATTTTTACAACTCCTGTGTGAAGCCACGATTTCCCTCCTCCTTTGCCCTTAGCTGCAGGGTGGGTGTCTGACCTGGTGTGCTTTGGCTCTGCACTTCAGCACCGGCCTTTCCTACAAGAATTGCTCCAGCTGGAATTTTTAAATTAATATATTTATTATTTCTTAATTTATTTATTTATCCCTGTGCCCAGGTGTGGGCTTCTCTCACACCAAGGGGCTCCTGGCTGGGTTTTCTTGCTGGAAGCATCCTCCAGCTCTCAGCTGCATCCTGAGGTTGGGAAGCAAATCCTGTGGAAGAGACAATGGAAAATCAATTATTTTTTAATTTTTCTTATGAAAACAAAGAAACAATGGAAGTGCTTGATAAAGCACCTTCATACTTTTTAGCCTATTTTTAGCTATTTATTTATTTTATTTATTTATTTCTAAGTGGAAGGAAGGGAGAGGAAAACAGCATTTTATTCAAACCTCAGCCACAACGCAGAGGTTTTTCTTCACCCGGAATTGCAGGTAGATGTCTCCACCTCGTGGCGTGAAAAGAAAGTATCCCTCGAAAAATCCTGAATTGCTATTTTATGCAAAGGCAGCGGGCTAAAACCAGTTCTGCAAATTATTTTCCAAAGCAAATTGTGCTTGTGACCAGCGCACTTACACAAAAATTCAGGGAAGAAAAAGGTTTTATTGGCTTCATATAAACCAAGGAGTTTATATCTGAATATTATATCTGTATATATGCATGTATGTATATGTGTGTGTATATATATATAAATTTTATATATGAAATATGTTTTATATATAAACTATATTGTATATTATAATTGTAATATATAATATATGTGGTTATTTATATATGATATAAATATAATATTATGTATTATATAATTATTTAAGTATTATTTTCATATAATATATTGTATCATTATAATAGATACGATATAATTATAATAATACTATAAGTAATAATATATCCTATATTATATATTCTATAATTTATACTCTATATTATCTTATGTTATATTACAATTATTATATTTATTATATATTTATTATATATTCTATAATATATAGATATTATATATATTATAGTCTATATATTATATATTATATATATTCTATTATTTATATTTTATATATTCTATTATTTAGATTCTATATATTCTATTTATATATTATATATATAATGAATACTTATCACATATAAACTGATATGATGATGGGAAAGTGCAAACTGAACTTTGAGAACTAAATCAAGATTGCAAGAAAGTCAAATCAAAGGAATTTACCAGAAAAAAGCAAATGACATCAGACTTCTGCAAGCAAGAGATGTTTAAATGTTAAGACTGTTAATGCAGTCTTTAACCCAGTCATTGTAGTAGAACATTACTGGTCTCCTTAAAATAGTAAATAACAATTGTACTCCACTACAAATTTGGATTAACTTATCCAAATTAATCCAAATTTAATTGTACTCCACAATAAATTTGGATTAATTTATCCAAATTAATCCAAATTTAATTGTACTCCACAATAAATTTGGATTAATTTATCCAAATTAATCCAACCATACCGAGTCCCTGTCTCTCTGTCTCCCCACTGCTGACAGGAGGCCAGCACAGAACCCCAGCTCTCACCAGCAGACACAGCCTGCATCCCTCAGGCATTTATTTCAGGACAAGCTGCTAGGTATAAATTCACTTTTCATAGTATAAATTCACTTTTCACAGAGTAAATTCACTGCTCAGTGTAAATTCACTGCTCAGTGTAAGTTCATTTTTCACAGTGTAAATGCACTGGTCAGTGTAAATTCACTTTTTACAGTGTAAATTCATTTTTCACAGTGTAAATTCCCTGCTCAGTGTAAATGCACTGGTCAGTGTAAATTCACTTTTCACAGTGTAAATTCCCTGCTCAGTGTAAATTCACTTTTTTCATGGAAAAAAGTGTTCCAAACCCAGTGGAATTGGTGCAATGAAATGGGAGCCACAGTTACATTGCATTTTAAAATGCACCAATAGAGGGAGACACTCCACCACACCAATTCCTTCCTTCACAATTCCTGCTCTTCTGCTTCCAGGAAAAGAGAATTTAAACTGGACAGAAACAAGTCAGTGTTGTTCTAGTTCTAAGGTGTAATACAACACAATGTGTTCTGTGGTTTCAGCAGAATTCCCTAAAAAAATAGCAACTGACTGAACTTTAATTACTAGACAGGATCACACAGGACACCTTGAATATTAGAATTTACTCAGATATCTTCAAAACTTTCTCTGACTACATTCCACATAGTAATAACTTAATGAATGCTTTAGGGGAAAAAAAATTTCCATTACAGTCATTCAACATAGGAATGAATTCTGGCTCCTCTAAAAATCCTTTACAAAATTTCATTTAATTTAACCTTTAATTTCAATTTAATTTAACCTTTAATTTCAATTTAATTTAACCTTTAATTTAATTTAATTTTGCCTTTAATTTAACTAGCTCTACTGAAGTATTACAGGTAAAGAGTGGTCTCAAGAGAAGTAGTGCAGATCTCTTGGCACTGAAGAAATTCAGAAATTTATCACTTGTCAGATAATCCTACAAATGTATCTATTAGGGTCTCCAGAAACAGATGGGATTCTTAATACAGCAAAAACTCAAAATAAAAATGTTGCGCTCTGCTCTGCCTCAAAATCTAGATTTGTTCATCCATGTCCACAAAAAATGGTTTTAAAAGGCTGAGTGCTCTGCTCCTCTCTGCTCCTTGCCATGATTCCTGTTTCTTTCATGGTATCTGATGAAAAGAACAGAAGAGTTTTGCAATCTGCCAAAAGCTGAGCTAATTTTGTATTTTTCAAATTATCTGCCAGTCAAACTCTTTAACTGTTCCTTTGCTGAGCTTACAAAATATTCTTGATTTCATAGAAAGTTTCTGCTGCCTTGGACCTTGCTCAGGACATTCAGCTCCCCATGAAACAGCTTCAATAGCAAGCACAACATAAAGACAGGAGTCATTAAAAAAGCATTATTTATCAAAGTTTTGGCAAATGGTCTTTCCTGTCTTAAGGATTAATGTTGTAGCTGAGACACTATTTGCTTTTATGGCCTTTTAAGGGAGGGATATTTCTCATTTTTACATGATGCTGGGCCTAAAATCCACAAAAAGAACTTCAAGAGGAGAGACAAGCAAGGGATACAGAAATTGTGTCCAGACTTGCAAGCCAAGATCTTTGCTCCCCTAGCACACAGCTGCTGAAAAAATGGAGCATGCTTTGCTTCCTGTAATTGCTAAATTTCAATCAATATCATAAATATTTACCTATTTGCATACTCACTTCTTCATAGTAGAGAGGAACCAAAAGAGAATGTTTTAAATAAATTGTGTAAAATAATCCCAATTAAGTGGGAACAGATCTAAGGTACAAGAAAAAACATGTATGCATCTACCCATCCTAGAATTTATTGTGTCTAATTTCCCAATTTCAATGACAGCATCCTTTTTTTTTTGTTTGTTTGTTTTCTTTTTAATGATTTCATGTAAAGTTTTTAGGAACAAAAAATTGTGCAACATGACAGCAGCTTCTAGCTAGTGATTTTTTTTTTCCTTTTAGTATTTCTACAAACTTAAAGCTGGCCCCCTCTTTCTTCTGCTTTTTGCTTCTACTGCTCTCTGTCCTAAGATAAATTATCATGTAAAGTGTCTCTTACACTTTTTGATGTTTCCTCTACCTGAAGTAGGATTTCTTTTTTTTTTTTTTCCTTCACTACTGTGAAGCCATCAAATTTAATTAATTAATATTGACTTGGTGCTAAGGGAAACATTATCATTAAATTAGAAATGCTTGTGGTGGTGATGCCAGCTGCAGAGCAAGGCAGACACTGCTCTCAGTAAGTGCAGCAGGTTTCAGGTAGAATTTTTGCAGCCAAAAGCTTTATTTACTCATTTAACTTCAGATTTTCATTTCACTACTGCAGATCCAGGAGCTGGTTGTTTGGCATCTTGTCTTCAACACTGTTTTTCTGACATTACATATCATTTGTGCTTCAAAATTCCCTACAAATTGACTGAAAACTTGTTTTTAGAAGTTTAGGGATAAGAAAGATAAAGATATGCAACTGTGATATCACTGTTACAAAACAGCTGCTTTTAAAATTATTTTTTAAGAAGGAATGCAGACTTCATCTCAAAATCTCCTCCTTCAAATTATCAAAAATCTAATACAGATTTCCTGCAAATACAGGCCTTTTAAACTCGACTAACATGTCACATGGCATTACATCAAAATGCAAGTTAACATTTCATGACATTTTGTCCCATATCTGGTGTCTTTTAACAGCACTCTTTAATCACATGGCTCTTTAACTTTCCTTGGTAGGAGATCATTTTTCTTTTTTAGGTACTCTGCTTCTGTTAGTCTAAGCTTTACACTGTTGAGTTTTAACTTCTTTTTGCCAGGGTTGTGATTAAATGTGTGAGGTGGTATTTCTTGTTGGGACTCAGATGTTTATTAGTTCTTACCCATGTTACAGCCTCACAAACCCTGAGTTCTGCAGCACTTCGCTCCAACAAACTAAAAATGGAACCCCATCTCTCTCTACAAGGCCTTTTAAGGATAAACTGTCTAATTAAGAAATTACACCTAAATTATTTTTATTTTTAACCCAATAACCAACCACCCATGCCCCTCAATGCAGATTTTTACATCTAATTACACAAAACCACCCAAACCCATGGAGAAGAAGGTGAAGAAGGTGAAGAAGAAGGACCAGCCTCCACCCCAAAACCTCCATCATGCTCTATATCTATTACTATATTCTAAACCCTTCAACTCTAAGTTTTCCACCCTGTGATATCACACACCTCTATTCAAACTCCACACCCACAACCCCAGTTCTCTAATTCCATTTTGGAAGCTTCTCCACAGCCTCAGGTCAATGCAATGTTCTCCTGGGGGTCAGTGCCTGTCAGCACAGAAAGTCTCAAATTCTCAGTGACCAGGATTCCAACATTACACTTCTTCTGTTCTTTTATTCCCCCAGAAAGGCTGAGAAAACTATTAAAATGACTACTAAAATGACAGCTACACAGAGCCCATCTCTGGGCTTGGCATTTCCTCCCCAGCTCTCACAGCTGCTGCACCCCCATTCTCCTCTCTGTTATAAATACACATTATAATATTGGCTTTTGGCAAATATAAAAATAGGTTTTATATGTGTAGTGTTAAAGTAACTTTGTTATAAAAATATAGTTTTTATTTCTGTCGATAATTAATCTTAGTGAAATAGCTGATATTAAGTCTGCTGGTGTTAAAATGCCTGCTTGGATGGGATAACATAAAAAAAAAAACTATATGAAAAAGACACCTGCTACAGATATACCAACTATCAGCATTCACCCTCTGAAGACAGTGTAGACAAAGCCCAAAAACTGGAGGAAATAAAAATAAACTAAAACCACAACCAAAAAATCCACATGCTCTAAAAAGGCAAATCCAAAGAAGAGCCATGCTAAACAGTTCTTAGAATATAGAAACTTGTTGAAAGAAAAAGTTTACTATACATAATTGTTTATGAATATGCAACAAGCTGGTGAAATAGAAAAGGTATTTAAGGGGTATCTCCAAAAATCAGTGTGCTCTTGGCTGAGTGCCGAGATGCACCCTGACATAATAACTTTTACTCCATAGTCCTTGTCTCCTATTGCTCTTTATTAAACTTTTTTAATTTTCACATGTGTTTTTCACATGCTGGGTCTGCAGAGGGCAGAAGAAGAGTCTGCTCCTGGGTCTGCTCCTTACCTGGGGAAATCCCACAACGGACAGAGGAAAAAATTGAGAGGAATAGCAGATTTGTCTTCACAAACAAGCTGTGGGTCTGCTGGTAGATAAAACTAGCACTGGGATATGAAAGAAACAATGGGAAGGATTCCACTGATTGATGGATGGAAAAAGATGTTTGCCTTTACAAATAAACTTTAGGTTTGCTGATAAATGAAATTAAACATTGAAAGATGACAGAAACAATGGGGAAGAAAACCACCCAAATTCTGTAAGAATTAAAAATGAAAGGGGAGGGTTATACATTAGAGAGAAATCTTCGGTATCAGGCATTTTGGGAATTTTTTACCTCTCAAGTACCTCAGCCAATTGGGAAAGAGAGAAGGGAAATGTGGGAAATTGGGATAAAAAGGAGGCTGCGCCCTCCAAAAATGTGAGACCCCAGGAAAGCCCCACGGCCTCTCCCTTTATTAGAATAAAGTCAAAGGACTCCTCTGTATCCTTTTTGGACATAAACCTCTGATGTTTGTGGATTAATTTTCCTAAAAAAGGGGAGGGTTATACATTAGAGGGAAATCTTTGCTATCAGGAGTATCGGGAAATTTTTACCTCTCAAGTACCTCAGCCAATTGGGAAAGAGAGAAGGGAAATGTGGGAAATTGGGATAAAAAAGGAGGTTGCATCCTCCAAAAGTTTGAGAGACCCCAGGGGAATGTCCCACAGCCTCTCCCTTTATTCAAATAAAGCCAAAGGACTCCTCTGTCTCCTTTTTCGACATAAACTTCTGATGTTTGTGGATTCATTTTCCTAAAAAATCAAGGCTAAATCTCTGCCTCCTTGCGGGAGCGCTCCTCACAGGAACCCACCTCCACCACGCCGTTTTCCCCATCCATTTCTCAGCGCTTGACCGCAGAAATGTTGACTTTCCGAAGGTTAAAGGTGGCAGCCTCAGGCACCAAACGGGGCTGGGCAGGAGGAGCTGGCTGTTGTTGTTTCAGGAGAAAAGTGTCAGGAAGATGCAGCGGCCCCGGCCCCCGCTGAGGCGCCGAGTGACAGCGGCAGCTGCCGGCGTGAGGGAGCCCCGCGGGCCCGGGCGTTCCCAGGCCGGGAAAGGCCTCGACAGCTCCTGTTCCCACATCTGGGGCTCAGGAATAACAGCGACAGCTCCTGTTCCCACATCTGGGGCTCAGGAATAACTGCGACAGCTCCTGTTCCCACATCTGGGGCTCAGGAATAACAGCGACATCTCCTGTTCCCACATCTGGGGCTCAGGAATAACAGCGACAGCTCCTGTTCCCACATCTGGGGCTCAGGAATAACTGCGACAGCTCCTGTTCCCACATCTGGGGTCAGGAATAACAGCCACAGCTCCTGTTCCCACATCTGGTGTTAAAAACTGGACCAGACTCCTGGTGCTGAAGTGATTTCAGCATTTCAAGGGACAGCCTCTCCTCCCTGGCACCAGGGATACAGCCACTGGTATTAAAAACAGGACCAGACTCTTGGTACTAAAAGTGATTTCAGCATTTCAGGGATCAGCCTTTCCTCCCAAACACCTGAGACACAGCCACTGGCATTAAAAATGGGACCAGACTCCCAGTACTGAAGTGATTTCAGCAGTTCAGGAACAGCCTCTCCTCCCAGGCACCAGGGACAGCAGAACAGGACACAGCCCTGGTAATAAAAACAGGACCAGACTCCAGTACTAAAGTGATTTCAGCATTTCAAGGAACAGGTTCTCCTCCCAGGAACCAGGGATACAGCCACTGGTATTAAAAATGGGAGCAGACTCCTGGTACTAAAGTGATTTCAGCATTTCAGGGAACAGCCTCTCCTCCCAAACACCAGGGACAAGAGAAGAGGACACAGCCTTAAGCGGCACCCAGGGAGGTCTAGGCTGGGCAGGAGGAAGAATTTCTTCCCAGAAAGGAGACATCTCCTGTTCCCACATCTGGTGTTAAAACAGGACCAGGCTCCTGGTACTAAAAGTGATTTCAGCGTTTATTATAATAAAAGAAAGGCCTAAAGCAAGGGGGCTGGCAGGCCGAGCAGGAGCGATCCCGTCGAGGATGCTGCAGCACCGGCTCTGGGTCTGCTTCAGCAGCGATGTCCCCGATGTTCCAGGAGGAGCAGCACAGCTTCTCTGGGTCAGAAGACCCTTTTTATCCTGTTTTGTGTCCCATTGATTGGTTTCTTTTTGTATCCTTCATGCAAATCCAGTTTTAGACGCTTGATTGGCCCATTACAATTCTGTCCAGGCCAGCTCATTTTGCTTGGGGAGTGGTGCACTTCACTTAGGTGTAATTTCTTATAACTACCCTTTTAACCCCTTTTGCAATATAACAACCAAACTAACAGTACATGCTTAACAATTATCAACTATTTTACAACCGTTTCTAAGCTATTTTTAACATCTGGGGCTGGAGGAATAAAGCTAGCGCTCTGTGAGATCAGGGCCTGAGCGGTTTAAGGGGAAGGGAGATGATGTGGGGATCCACTCAGGCCTGCTTGGGGGCCTAAAGCTGATCCTGACCCAAGTGGGGTTGAGACTAAGGGATAATTCTCCTTTCTTCTATCCCTGCAAGGATGAATGTTTGCTAATTACAGAGATCTTTTTATGGATTGAAGGCAGGACTGAAAAACTGACTTAGTTTCATGCAAACCACGAGTAACCCATGTCAGTGAATACATACACACATAGAGAGAATATAAATTAAATATTCCACATTGGCAAAACCATCTGACTTAGATCCCGACTCTGACTTAGATCCTGCCAATGCCTGAAACACTTGCAGCATTCACAAATTCATCATAACCTGACCTTTCAAAAAAAGAGCAGTCCAGGGGTCTTCCTCCTGCCTGTGATTATGAAATGTTTTTAAATGTTTACTATTTAATGCAACAGATTTAAGTATTTAGGTGAGTTCTTCCTAGAGAATGAATTAGCTATCAGATATTGAGTATTTTGCATGAAAATTTAGATTCCTATGATAGAAAGGGATGTGATGTTCTTGTTTAGAAGGATTTAAACTAAAATAATTTGATTTCCTGGAAAAGGCCAAGTTCTAAAAACCAACAGGTATAACAGGATAAACACATCCCCACCTCAACCTGATTCCATGAAATTTCACATTTCTGAACTATACAAAATCCAAAATAACTTCGGTATCACTTCAGCTCTTGTGGAAAATGAAGACCTCATGTCTGTTAAATCTCTGTGCTCCTGAGACAACACAAAACCCCACAGCAGTGGTGGGAGAAGGGAAAGAAGCACCCACAACGTGGAGCAAGGCCTGGGGGAGTATCTGAAGTGGTTGCAAGCAGACTCTGGAAACATGGGACACATGCATACCTAAATTGTCATTAAAAATATGGAGAACAACCTGGGGAGGATTTGCAGTATAGCAGGGTTTGGGGCATTCTCAGCTGCCATACTTCTGGGAAAAAGGGATTGAGAACAGATTCCCTGCTCATGTCTTTTCAGCTGGGATGGCTCTAGAGTCTTAAAAATCTGCTTTCTGTTAGGAAAAAACTATAAAATGTTCAGCAAAAGGTGAAAAACACGTCTTTCATTGGCATAAAATCAGGAGATTTCCTTGCAGGAGGGCGTAATGAAAATTCCCTAGAAAGTAGAATACAGAAAGAATAACTGCCGCTGGCAGCAAACTCCAACTCTCAGCAAATACATGCGTTACAAATCTAACAAAACAAACAAACATCACTCAAAGCCTTGCATGTGTGTACAAGCCAGGTTTAACAATTTTTTTTAACTTTAGGATTGGGTCTTAAATTGTACATAATTGGTCAAGTCCTTTCTTACTTCTATTTCCCACTTTAGTTCTTAAAATTTGGTGTCTATTGAACCCTGTTTTAGGGCTTTTTCTAAACCCAAGAAGGAGAATTTTGTTAACAGTGCAATAAAAATAACTTCATAGTGTTACAAGGAAACATTAAAGACTTTTTTTTTGTGTGTGCTGCTCTTTCCCTTAAAAAAAAATACAGACATTGTTTCTTTAAAAGGCTCCATCTGCAAATCCCATTAGATGTGCATATAAGGTTTCAGATGATTAATAGCTGCCTGCTTTGCTTTGGTTGGAGGGGCTGAGGGTATGTGTGTTAACCCCTCCCTCCCCTCGCTCACATTTCACTTCACAAACTTGTCACTGTCTCCCCAGCACAGTATTTAAAAAGTGTTTCCCCCATGCCCAGCCCTTCACAAGGAAGCAGCTCATGGCAACCCCTGCCTAAATCTGGTTGGCAATGAAGACCTTTAAAACCAGAGTTTCTAAAGTAGCAAACCTGCAGCAGCATCAAACTGCTGTTTAGGGAGGAGATCTACTCTGTCAAATTTGGAGGAGTTTCTGTCTGCTTCTCTTCTGCTTCTGGAGGCTGAGCTGTCAGCAGGCAGGAGCCCTGAGGCGTGGGCAGGACTGGAGGCAGATGGATCCCAGCAGCAGCAGCTGCATGCGCAGCCCACAGCCTCCCTCCCTGCTCTGGGGCTGTGTGAGGAGCTCCCACAGCGACCTGAGCACAGCTCCAGGGCTCAGCCACTACCCAGCAGCACCGTTCTCCTTCCAGCAAAAAGCAGATTTTGCTGCTTACTCCGATTTCTCAGCCTCCTGCCTGGTGCCAGCTCCCCACGGCTTCCCGCAGGAGCAGCACCCCTCATTCCAGCACCCCGAGTGGCACCTGGCAGCACCTGAGGCCACAAGAGGAGCAAACCCAGGGCTGGCCTTGGCTTCTGGAGAGTCTGAGGGCAGCAGCACCAGCCTAGTGAGTGTGGCTGTGGATGAAGAGGATGAGGCACCAGCAAATCCTACAAGTGACTCTGAGAAAAAGCCATCCAGAAGGAAAAAGGAAAGCTCAGGTAGGTGATGTGAAATCAGGGCTGTGGGAGAGTGAAGGAGATGGAATGAGAACACCTGGTGGGACTGAGAGTTAAGAAAGAAAGCTGCTGAGCAAGACATTTCATAATATTTCCTGGGGAAACTTTAGACAGTGACAGCACTGTAACTGTCTGATTCTTGTTCTGGTCTTTGTATTTCACTCCTGCAGATCTTGGGTACTGAGCTGGGCATTTTACTCACCAGCACAACGCACATTTGCTGTGACTGAGCAGGAGTCACATGGCATGTGCACACAGGACTGGAAGTCCTGGGACGTGGAGTTATACATCCACACCTGCCATTGGTCTGAGCAAAAGAGAACGGCAGAGAGCAAAGATCCCTCACCTTGAGCTGCCTGTGGTAGTAGGGAATGTCATACTAGGGATCTGAATGTCATACTAGGGATCTGAATGTCATACTAGGGATTTGACATCTCAGTTTATGGTAAGAAGTACAAGAGGCAAAGTCTTCCTTTAAATACAAATTCTATTCCGTCTCACTAAATGTTAAATATTTTAACCTCAGAACAGGAGGTTCTAAAAGTTTGCCCGTGAGTACAATGTCCAACAGTGCAGAAAGTGTTTGTGGTTTCCATGGTGTCATCCTAGCTAGCAAAAGACATTCTTTCTAGTGTAAAAATCAATAATTTCATAGTTATACAAACTCTAAGTTGCTGATATCTCAGATCCAAATCAGGGAAATATGCATCATATTGTTTTTTCTTAGGAAGTTGTTAAAATTTAAGGTGCTTCTATGCATTCAAATGCCATAGTATTCACTTGCAAGCTACAGTGTGCTTTTTCCCACAGCCCTGCTACCACGTGGAGAATATTTTCCAGTAGCCTCATTTCACAGGCAGAGAATGCAGGGATAAAAATATTAATGGATTGATTTCTAGGTTTTGCAGACATTCATAGAATTTAAGTCAATTTATACTGAAAAAGCATGTTTAGGCAAAATTTTCCCAAATGCAAAGAATTTTAAATAAATAATAATTTAAAAGGTGAACAACACTTAGTCATGGGTAAACAGCAGATTTCAGCTTACTCACATTAGAGGGATATCTTTATCCTTAAAGAGACTGATTCTAAAGCACATCTCCCTGTTTTAAGTAGAAGAAAAAAGTTCCTTTATTCTCTCTTACTAGCACTCTTTACATTTCCTTTTCATACTTGCTGCTGTCCCCTACTCTCTTCCTTTCAGGGAGCTGCAAGCAATGACATCCCTGAGAGATCTGGGTTTCTACCTTCTGGTGGCCACTGCAGCCCTGGGGAGAGGCAGCTGCTAAATTCAGCCCAGCACTGGAGCTGCTTGGGATCCTGGAAGGAGACACACTCCTTGGGAGAGACACATATTTTCCTTTCCCTTTCCCCTTTCCTTTCCCCTTTCCAAATTTCCTGAATTTCCCTTCCCTTCCATGAACTTCCCTGAGCTTCTCTTCCCTGAACTTCCCTTGCTCTCCTTTCTTCTTTTTCAACTGGCTGTACAGTAGGAAAAACCTACCCAAGATGATTTGTCCTTTCACACATTTGTCATTTCTCACATTCTGTTGTCAAAACTGAAGCAGCTGGGCCACATTTCCACCTCTGGAATCTCCCAGAACCTCAAGCCATGGATAAAGATTGTCTCTTGACAATGCCCTGTGGCACACAGTGGGGATGAGAGATTCCAAGCCACACACCCTGCTCTGCTCCCAGAAATATCCAAATATCCATTTTAAATTATTCCCACTGCCCCTTGGAAAGGGAGTCCTTCCCACAGGGACGTGATGAGCTCCCAGGTACTTTGCATTTGCTACTTGTTTATAATTTCTGCCATGTGCTGGAGGCTTTGGAGAGCTGCTGCACCCTCCATGTGTCTCACACGCCCCAGGGGAAGCCCTTGAGTCCAAGGCTCCCAGGAGGTGGTGGCAAAGTTCCCAACAAGAGATCCACACTTCAAATCCTGCTTTATGATATACAGGGAGTCCCCAACACAGGAAATGATTGGTATTTTATTTTATTGATTCAGAAGGTTGAATAATTACTTTGTTAAAACTATATTATATTACATTAATAGTGTATTATAACTATACTAAAGAGATACTATACTATATTATATAAAAGATACATACTAAACATAAATATAAAACATACATATTAAAGAACTAAATATATTAAAGATAAATGTAAATATAAAAGATACATACTAATTACACTATAATATAAAAAGATACATACTAAAGAAAAACCTGTGTCTGTCTCTAGACAGCTAGGACACAGCTTTGACCCAACAGGACAATTAATATAAACAATTATAACTAGAATTTAATTAAGAAATCCCTTCAGGTAAACAATCTTCTTAACACATTCTAAATGTGCAAAACAACAGAAGCACAGAAAAGAGATAAGAATTGTTTTCTCTTCTTCTCTCTGTGCTTCTCCAGGAAAAACCTGTGAGAGAGAATTATGTGTCTCTCTGTTCAGAGAATGTGAATTCCCTGCTTCCCCACTGCTCCCTCAAAGTCACACTTTGAAATGTGATAGTGTGTCTGTGCAGTAACAAAGGGGATTGTTAAACTGTGGGCAAAAACGTGGGCAGAAACTTGTGGAGTTTTGTTCCTGTACATTTTCATTGCAGATTTTCTATCAATAGCTGAAACTATTTAAATAGCATTAATCTCACTACTTTACAGTGACAGGAATATAGTAATAGTAAGTTTACATCTGTAGGAAGCTTTGGCTTTGTTTCACCTTGGAAAGGTTGAGAAAGCACAAGTTTTTCTGCTAAATTAAAATTACTTATCTTGGCAGACATAAATCCTAGATCCGACAGGAAAAAGAAAGCGGGACAGGTTGATGGCTAGGCACTTTTTACAGAGCCCATGTAAGAAGACAGGATTTTGTTTAACCAGAGCCCATCCCATTACTAACCTTGGGTTAGTGAGACTAATTATTTGTGGATTTCTGAAGCAGCAAAAGCAGCATGGAACAAACCAGCCAAATTCCCTTGGAGTGGAAAGCAGTCCAGCTGCAGTGTGTGACACACTGGTCACTTGTGCATCACCAGACCTGTGTTTGATTTCTCCATTTCTGATGGGCACAGATAAGGTCAGATCAGTCACAAAGCCCACAGTCACACCTCACAGATTTCTCCAGTTTTACTACTTTGGCGACCAAAATGACACCGACAAGATGAAGCTGCACACTGTGCTCATGTTGTTACCATTTTGCTTATCATTTCTGTGTAGGAATATTCTTCTAGGACACGCAGAATTGTGTACTGTTTACACACAAAACTTAAGTAACTAATTCTCAGCATAACAAAAATGTTACTACCATATTTAGTTAGGGAATCTAGCAAGAGGGGAGAAAGAGTCAAGGAACTCACAAAACTGACTCCTTTAAACACCAGCAGTTTGGACTTTGCTTACTAAAAGAAATTTTTTCCTTGCATTGCTTTGAGATTCTTTGAACACCAATTTTAAAAACACAGGAGAAAAGAAAACAAAATAAAAAGAAGGAAAAGAAACCCAAGAAAGTATTAAAAAATGAAAAAGGGTTGCCACAGTCTCAGGCAAAGTAATTTTGTGTTTGCTTATTATCATAATTGGTACAGCATCACTTTGACTATGGCTTGAAATTTTACTTTGAAATACAACTCTTGAAAACATTGCAGAAATGTACAGGAATAGCAAACAGGTTTTTCAGGACAGCACAATGACAAGGATGATACTGAGGCCAGGATGTACACTGACACGAGATCTACTCGTAGTTTTCATTTAGCAAGGATTAGAAAAAATTAAAACACAAAGTGTTCAAGGTGGGTCTGGGCGTAAAAAACCTGTTTCTCTGCTTTTGCTTGTTTTACTGCCACACGTCCCCAGAATTTCCAGGCCATGCTCCACACCTGAGGGTGCTCACTGAGTGATTTGTTCTCATGTCCTGCACCAAAGCTGGGCACCATCCACTCCTAAGATCCTTCATGCTGCATGGTAGATCAGGGGAGGGTGAAAATATGTATGTAAGGAATAAAAGTAAAAATGTGTCAGCAAAGAATGAGAACTCCTTTCCCACAGCTCCTGTGCAGACCCAGGCAATTCTGACACCGCCGGCCATCCTGACTGAGCTGTTATCATAGCAGTGAGCCTCTGAACAGGGAATAACGAGTATTAATTCTATTATTGTAGAAGGCTAATTAATTGCTTTATTATACTATACTATTAAGTAAAACCCATCACTCTTACCAGTCACAACACACATGTGGATCTAATTAGTTAATGAATCTAAAACACTATCACCAGAATCTAATTAAAATATCATCCTTTGGTAAACAAATCTCCATAACACGTTCCACATGTGCACAACAACAGATGCAGCAAGTGGAGATAAGAATTGTTTCTCATTCTTTTCTCTGAGCTTTCTCACAGCTTCTCAGGAGAATCCTGGGAGAGAATTATGTCTCTCTCTGTCCAGAGATGTGATTACCACAAAGTGTCCCACCTCTGTCCTCTTAAAACCACCACTCAGTCATGCTGAGCTTGAGGGGGCATAAAGAAACATCTTAAAGCTTCCACTGATCACTTCAAGGAGTCGTTTAGATCTCTGCAACGCACCCATATCAGCATAACCTCAAATCACACCAGTGTGCTTGCCTCAGAGAACCAGAACTTGAGCAATAAGGCAGAAACAGGTGGGGCAGCCTCACCTCGAGTTCTGGGGACAGTTCTGGGTACCACAATGGAAGAGAGATGTAAAGCTCTTAGAGAGCATCCAGGGGAGCACTGTGAGGATGGTGAAGGGTCTAGAGGGGAAGTCATGTCAGGAATGACTGAGATCAGCTGTCTTATTCAGTCTGGAGGAGACCTCATCACAGCCTAGAGTTTTCTCACAGGGGGAAGCAGATGGTCAGGCACTGATCTCTTCTCTGGTGGCCAGTGACAGGACGCAAGGAAATGGCTTGAATTTATGTCAGGAGAGGTTTAGATTGGACATTAAGAAAAGGTTCCCCAGGGAAGTGGTCACAGCACCAAGCCTGGCAGAGTTCAAGAAGCATCTGGACAATGCTTTCAAGGCCCATGGTGTGTGTCTGAGGTTGTCCTGCCCTGGACCAGGAATTGGGCTGGTGGATCCCTTCCAGCTCAGGGTGTTCTACCAGCCTGTTATTCTAAAGACTCACCCCCATCAGCATCACCTCAAATCACACCAGTGTGCTTGCCTCTTAGAGAAGCAGAGCTCCAGCAACAAGGCGGAAAGCAGCAGCAAGTCACGGAAGGAAAGGACAGCTTTCACCAAGGAGCAGCTGAGGGAGCTGGAAGCTGAATTTGCCCACCACAACTACCTGACAAGGCTGAGGAGATACGAGATAGCTGTGAACCTGGATCTCACCGAAAGACAAGTACTTCCCAAACCCTCCCCAGCTCCTCCTTCCTCGCCCACAACTTCCCCCTAATGCTAAAAACCAGATTCTGTTACTCAAGGGTCTGCTTTTGCAATGGCACAGAGGTATTTTAAAACAAAGACTCCACATTCTTTCCAACACCTTAGTTACACGTTTCTGTAAGTAGTTAATAATTTAATTGTGTTTCTCTCAACTAATGATACACCTGGTAATAACTGGTCTCTGCTGAGTTCTTGTTTACCACCATTCATTGGTGCATATTGATATATCAAGGTTTACATATGGAATATGGATATCACCTTAGACTTTGACTAACAGGAAATTATTGGAATTAATGTTTGATACATGCATTCTTCCTGGGTCAGGTAGTATTTTGAGGAAAGACAATTATGCAGAGTTTTGTGGAGAGAGGTATTTATGTTTTCTCATTGTCATCTCAGTCCAGATTTCCTTATCAAGGCTAAGTGGACAGCAGAATAATTGTGTAATTATGTGAGGAAAATTAGAATTCCTGAAGCATTAGATTGGATGGCCTAGATGTTAAAAATACATGTGAGGTACTGTGCCTTATTTGCCATGAAGACAGAGTCTAGGCAAAGCACTCGTACTACCTTTGAGGGTTTCAGAGGAACATCTGTGTGGAGCATTTTAGAAAGAATTGTTCCAGTCCGTGTTAGAGAGATGGATTAGTCAAACTCTGTTCACCTTCTCTCCAGATAATTCAGATAATTCCACAAATTATCTGTCTACACACATATGCATATCTCTGCATATACAGCTCAGGTTGAAGTAATTATTTTCTCTCTATCACCCAGGTCAAAGTATGGTTTCAAAACAGAAGAATGAAGTGGAAACGTGTTAAAGGTGGGCAAGCAGTGCCCCCACACGAACATGACACAGAGGATGTGGACTCTGCTGCCTCCCCCAGCTCTGAGTAGTCCCTGCAGCGATGGGAGAGGAGTTTGGAGAAAGTCATTGACTGGAATGTGGGTGCAACTGCTTAGAATCAGCTCCACAAAGAGACCATAGTCTTTAAAAGGTGATGATGCTTGAGGTTACGGAGACAATTAAAGAGCACAGGGGGGAAAAAGCCAAAGGACAGCATGGTTTTGATTTTTGTCTCTCAAACTGTCTTACTACCACAGATGTGTCTACAGAAAAAAACAACAACAAACACTGAATATAAAACAGGAGTAATGTTGTAGAGACTCTCAAATATCCAGAAAATCCAGATTGTTAGTCAGCACACACAGCTCTGTCCTCATCCAGGCTTCCCTGGTCACACCTATTCAGTCTGCATTTGGACTTGACAATGCACATTTTCCCTGTGCCCTACTTGGAGAGAAATAAATGCTTTGATAGTCACTGATTTTTCTTGCAAAATGAGTTGGACACCTGTATGAATAGACAATAAGATTACAAAATAAAATGTGAGTCTAAAAATAGATATATACAGAAGTCTGCTCACCAGTTTTAGAAGAGAGGCTTTCCCACTGACAGTCCAAGAAGGTCAGTGCCTTGTTGAGGGCAGCAATTTGCAGAGGGAGATTTCTTCCAAGCTTACTGTAAATCCTGAAATTAAATTGCTAGATCTCAATTTCAAATATTTTTTCAAAGCAGTCATTACCAAATGTCCCAGCAGGCACAGCAGAGACTGAACTCTCAACACAACAGCTAAAATATCACCATTTTGGTTTCAAGTTTTCCAATAAACTGCCACAGCACGACCAGGAGTCTTAAGACTACTTAAGAACATTCCCGGTTTAAATTATCCCCACTTTCGACCAAAATTTATAGCGTATCAAATCATGATGATTTAGAAAAGCATAGTGCCTGCTCCCATTTCTTATATCTTTTTTTTCATCTACTAATGCCATATTTTAAGCAGAATTTTACACTAGTGTACCACATTATGACCATTGAGAATACTGAAACTCTGGGTTAAATATTTCAAAGGTGACCATTATTTGCAGCTAGAGCCTTTCACCTTACTCTGATGCTGTTGTGGTTGCATGTGAACTGTAGATATGCTGGGTACAAATTTGTATATCTGGATTATATGTTTATAAAGCTGTTAGTGGTAATTCCACTTGTAAAAGACCTCAAAAATTATAAATATCAATTTTTTAAAAAAACAAGGATGCTGTATTCTTTTCAAAGAGCTGCTTACTGTGTCTACTAAGAAAAAACATGCATTGCATTCCTTCTCAACCTTTCCAAACTGTGATTGATGGATGAAAAAAATCAACAGTTTAGAGCAAATATTTGTGCAAAACCAATTTAAAAGAGTAATTATTTTTTAAAAATAAATTATTTAAAATTAAAGAAACTTGAGCAATTTGAGCAGCACTGAGGAAGTGAATTAAGTTGGTGTCTGGTTTCCCATACTGCACTACTTGCTCTTATCCACTTTATCCAAAAACAAGTTACATAAAAAAAACTGCCAACACTCTTCTGCCCCAGAAAAAAAGAAAATAAAAAACAGCATCAGGGATGTCTCACATAGGGCCTCATGTAAATTCTGTGAATATAATACCTACCATATAATCAGTTACAACATTTAGGGGTATGCATGTTCTCTCTCTGAGCTAGACCTACCCCTGTCTCTCCAGATCTTTATGTTAAGTTAAAAATACCCTCAAATACCTTCCTTGTGGTAGATATTTAAATGGAAGGTGGCACAGACAGGGAGTTATGGTCAGATCCCAGTTTCTTCAGCATTGAGAAGGGTGGACAATGGCAGAGCATCATTCTTTGGGTTAACAAACCCAATGTTAGAAACAGGTCAATAATCTCACTATTCAGCTGACATGAAACTAGTTGGCTAAAAAATTGCCCAGGCACAGATGAGAAGAAGTTTACTGTATCTTTAAGAACAGAAATATCTTTGGCTTCCCTTCTTGAACCTTGCTGCTTCTGATTAGACTTCTGACTAAACTCTTGGCAAAGACTGAAGCAAGCTGTATTTTGTGAAGAGCTCTGGTGCTCAGATCTCCTACCCCCTTCTCCTGGGACACAAACCACCATGGAGCAGGAGTTCTTCTTTACTTCTATCCTTGTGACCTCTTCAGCCATTTGTCACTGTATATCTGTGGTTAGAAAGTTTGCAACCTGCAGGAGCAGCTTCTTTTGAGATGAAAACTTTCAGGCTCTTGGCTACTAACGTAAACCAAAACCAGCTCCTCACCCAGAGGAGAGGCTAATAAATCTTCCCTTTCAAGGAAGCTGTCAATGGTAGCATAATGAATCCTAATTTACTTAAAAACTAATCATTGGGGTCTCAGTCTGTACCCATAATTACAGCTCCTAAACAGTTCTTGCTCTGAATTTTGAGAAATGAGCTATGAGTCACCTGTGAGATCTTCTTGTGCTTAGGCAGTTTCTTTATTTAACCATCTGCTCACTCTAAGATTTTAGTGTTTTGAGAAGGAACATTTCACTCCTGACATCAAAGCATTTGACCTCTGAACCTCTGGTGCCAAGAATCTCCCAGGGAAGTCCTGTGGTCTGGGAGCAAAGTCTTTGAGCTGCAATTCTTTTTCTCAGAAATACTCATCTGTATTCTCCTCACAGAAGAGAGAGAAGATACCTGGGGATGTTTGGCAATGTTTTCCATGCCTTATTCTCAATAAATAATCTGAGCACAGTCACCTCATGGCATCAGAGGAGTCTGGCAGGAATTCCCCAGGAAGCACAGGCAAGCAGGGCAGTGAGACTTTGCCAGTGCAAAGAGCCCACAGGGAACAGGGATGTCTGTACAAACACAAAAATATGTGCTGGAGCCCTTTATATCTCTGCTGCCTCTTCTAAACAGAGCAAGAGAAGTGCTTTCCTTAGAGTCAGAGGCTTTATGGACTCTTTATCTATCTAGCCAGATGCCAGTGGAGCAGAGGCCCTGATTTGTTTTACAGGTTCTGTATCCCATGACTCCTCTGTTGTCAGTCCTCAGTTCCTCCAGGCCATTCCACAGCTTTAATCCAGGGATTTTTCCAGTCAATGGGGCTACATAAACTCCAAAGAAAACCCAAGACCACTCCAGTGTTGCCTTGAATGTCTCCAGGGATGTGGCATCCACAACTTCTCTGTGGCAGGGCCTCACCATCCTCACAGTAAAAAATAAGGAGCCAAACCCTCCAGTTCACACTGTCTGGGTTCTTATTATAAAATAAATATTTTATATAATATAAATCTTGGAAACATTTCACAGCCAGAGATTGTGACTGGGACATATTCTACATGAGCAAAGCTTACAAATCCTGCTTCCTGTAGGATTTCCTATGCATGGAAACAAGCACACACAACAAATCAGGGCATTCTACAGAACACACCATTTTTCAATTAGCCCATTTTCTCCCCCCACCTCTAGCAGTGCTCATATGAAGTTTCATCAGCCACTATCTCATATTTTGGATAATTCCCTTCCCCTCCAAGAAGAATGTCTGCATTAGTTACTGGGCTCAGCCTACTGGATCCACACAGCTCCTCCAGGCAGATGGACAGGAAATCCACTTTCCTCCAGTGCTTACAGCACAAGGGCTTTGTCTGCCTGGATGAAACAAGCTCAGGCTCTTGCCTTTCAGGCTGTATTTGTGAGTTATGACGGGGCAGCTCCCCTCAGCTCTGGCTCCAGGTGTTGGCTCCCCATCCTCACACACAATGGCACATTGTTCTAGTTCTGCACCAGGAAGGATTTCCATCCAGCACCAGGCTCTCACACCGCTGTTCCCTCCCTCCCTCTAGACCATCATTGTTATTTTATTCTTTTCAATAACTCTTAGACAGGGATAAGCTCCCAGGCTTGGCTGGAAGCTCCTCTGGGAGCAGATTGCAGCAGAGATAATGGCAGTGAGTAACGGAGAGCGTGGTGACTTCATACCATGGAGCTTTCAGTCGTGTTTCTCTTTCCTTATTAAAGAAAAAAACATTTTTTCAAGCCTCCCTCAGTCACACTTTGGAGCAGGAAACAGACCCATGAATTAACATGCTTTCTTACAGCCTTACATTTTCAGTTTAAGGAAAGTTTATGATGGCCCACACTCATCCCCAAGGTTAATTTGTCACCCAAATGCTACATGTGAATTATTCCCCACACCCAGGAATTTATCACCAGGTGAGTGTTAGCCCAGCAATGCCACAGTTAAGTTGGATTGTAAAATCCAAGAAAAGTGATAGGTTCTTCCTTTCAATACTCACCACAAACATCCTAACAGTTTTATACTTCCACCTACTTTTATATTCTATATTTTTATATTTTATATAAATATATATTTTATATTTATATTATATATATTTATATAAATATATTTTAATATTATCTATTTTTATTTCTATAATTTCTATATTCTATATAAAGAATATATATTATATATAAATAATGATATATGTGATATTTCTATAGTGTATAATATTTATATATTTTATAATATACTTATTATAATATAAAATATTTAATAACATAAATATAATCTTTCATATTTTCTCATCTATATTTTTATCTTTCTATGCTTTTCTGTGTATCTACATTCAACACTTTCCATTCTCTATTTCTTTCATGAGAGATCACCAATAAAAGTGATATAACTGTAGAGAATCTGTGCAGTTTCCAATTCAGAAAAAAAAAAAAATCCATCAGATCTAATTTAATTGCTCCATGCACATTTCTTAGCTGAGGAGGACAGACCCCAGTGTCGGGGTATCTTACAAATCTGGATTGGAAGTTCTTTTCCAGTGAATAGAAGTATAACTGTCCATAATAATTATCCACAATTTTTACCTGAAGTTAATTGAAAAGGACATTCTAGGGAAAAGTGTAGCTCAAGAAGCAAATCTTCATTCAAGGATACAAAAATCCAATACTCTATTTTCTGATTATACCTAAAAATGGCAAAAAGTATAAAAATCCTAGCAGCATGGACTTGTGTCAGGCTACTTGCTGTCTTCAAGTCGCCTGTATTTAGCTGGATTGAGTTATAAACTTCTTTAAAGCATCCCAATAAAAAACAAATCTATTAAAAAAGGATAAAATAATGAGGTGAGAAACTGTCTGTGACAGGGAAACGTTTCAGGCACATCTCTCACTGGTTTATTTGCAGGAGAAAACACAGACACAACTGGAATCTGTTTCACATTACAAGATTTAAGGGTTCTTGTCTGCACTGAAGACTTGTTTACACTGCTGGGTTCCAGTGTCAATCTGGTTTCCATCCTCTGCATGCTCAGGCTCCTTCACACAGCCCAGCAGGAAGTCTTCAATGCACACACTGAGATATTTTCAACTATTGGAACATTAAATAAATAAGCATGGAAAAAATTTCGACTGCAATAATGAAATTCTTCCTGTGTCTTTATGAGATTTCTGAAAAAACCAAGCTTCCTAATCCTGGCAGAGCTGTTTTAAAAGTCCAAGAAAACCAGGAGGGAAAAAAAACTCACTGGAAATCCATCCAGTTACCCCTTGAATTCTGTAGCACCATGAGAAATTATTTAAGACCAGACCCTCACAGTGCTTGGCTCAGAGCAGGCCCTGTCTCAGAGACATTTTGTCATTTAAAATAGCCAAGTATCAAGGAAAAAGTCAATGTGGATTTACCGTCCTTCCCAAAGTGGGAAGTGGGGAGCTGGAAGAGCACTGGTGAGGGAACTGGGGCACCTGGAGTCCTTGTCTGCTCAATATTCACCTTCAAGAGATTAAAAATGGCCCACATTATCTCACTAATTAACACATCACAGCTCCTTTTCTTTGTGCACTGTGAGAATTTCTCAGGCAGTACCAAGATCAGAGAATAGCTGGAGGGGAAGCTGTGCCTGAAACTTTCTAGAGCTTTCACTTGATAATATTCTCAGTAATATGCTCTAAATTTTATGATAATGCACTTGATAATATTCTCAGTAATATGCTCTGATTTTTATGATAATGCACTTGACAATATTCTCAGTAATATGCTCTAACTTTTGCTCAGCCCTGAAGTCAAGTGCTTGGACTCAGTGATTGTTCCAGGTGGCTTCCAAATGAAAAAATAATCTCTTCCAGCTGCAGTTGCTTTGACATCTTTTACACACATGGATATGTAGGAAAAATATAAGTCACCATATAGAAAACAATGCAAGGGTGACAATATTGGATTTGTAATGTGTATAATTTCAAATATAAAACTGGGCTTGAATTTTCACTTTCCTTCACAGTTGCCAACTTGACTATTTTTAAGAGAAAAATGATCTCTCTTTTTTTTTTACAGTCTTCCCTCTGCTGTAATTTCTTTGTGTCTCTGCCAGAACCAAGATGAGGTGATGCCAAGAAAAAGGATGAGCTCATTGCATTTAATAGTATGAGGTTTCACAAATAAAACCTGCATTACTCAATGGAGAAGTAGTCAGTGGTATAAAGCAGGGTTAAAGGAAGGTAGTTTTAATAGGAAACAAAAAGAGTTCATTAATTTCTCGTGCTGGTTGTCATTAGTGAACTGATCTGATTAGCCTTCCTTAGGGATAGAAATTAAGATTATTCATCATTATTGTATTGTTACTGCCCTTTTATGATAACATTAAAGAACAAGATAAACATTATTGGTAAAACAACATAGTGAAAGATGTGAATTATAGGAAAGAGTAATTTGGATTTCCCTGTTCAAATCCAAGGCATAAATCTCAGCTCAGGAACAACGAGTTCAGCACTCTTTCCACAGCTTTTTGATTTCTAGCATCACACTGAGCTCAAAAAGGTCTTGTTCCAAAGAACACTGAATCCTTCTTAGTGGTGCTGAACCAGTTCAGAAGAATCCTCAAACCTGAGGAATCTGTTGACCATCAGCTCTACAGGAGAGCATTTTCCAAAAGAAAACCAGAGGCACAGTCTCTTACAGGTGCCATGCAGTCTTTGCCATGTGTCAGAGGGAAATGGAAGAGCCTGCAAGAGGGAAGGGCAGTTCAGGTGCCTGCAATGCACATCTGAGCTCAAGATGTGCTTGATTTCAGATCAATCAACCCTTCAATCTCAAGGGAGCTAGATTTTTGCACAAGGTACAACTGAATCATTTTGGTTTGTGCAGGCAGCCACAGGTGTCAGAGATCACCTCTTATGGGAGCAAAATTTCAATAAAACGCACAGATCTGTGGTTTTCCTGTATCCTCATGAAAATCCTTTACCTATGCTGCCAGGAATGCCATGACTGCTATCTGGAAAGGAACAGAAGATATGATCCTGTCTCCTGCAGCACAACTGGAGCAGAATCCCCGTGGTGTTCCCAGAGGTGTCTGCTCCAGTGTCTCACTGACACACAATGACCTCATTTGTTATGGCTGGTGAGAACTGAGAGGAATTAAATCCAGGGTCTGTAGTTAATTGGGGTCAGGTTGAGATGATTTATGACCTGAGGAATGTGCTCACTCTTTACACTATCATCCAAACAACAGTATCAATTGGACTTTTATCAACTGGACTTTTATCAATTGGACTCAGCAAGCCTTGGAATCAAATTGGAATTGGGATTTTCCAGAAAATGAGCAGTAGCAGAGGCAGGGCCCACAGGAGGAGGCAAGCTGGTGGGCAGATGAGGCTGCATCTGAACACAGCCAGGTTCTCTTCCCACCCTCTTGATCAGTTACCCTCCAAGCTGTGATTTATTGTGATTCAGAGGAGAGATGGAATAGGTCTCTCTATGCCAAGGAGATTTCATCTGTCTGGAATCTGACAGGAAGAAAAAAACCTTTGAAACTTTCAGAGGAAGCTGGGATTTGTCCCAGTTACAGGCTCCCTGTGTTCACTCAGCCAGCTCATGTTAGCAAGTTAGGCTCACTGGAAAATAGTGAGTTTTAGATGCTTTTCCATCAATCAAGAACCTGAGTTTGGTCCCCAGATGTGGCATTCCCATTCTCTGAAAAAATCCCTTCACCCAGGATTTTCTCCTGGGAAGCTGAGAAGCCTCAGAGAAAAAGGAAAACAATTCTTATCTCATTTGCTTCTCCTGTGTTTTGCTCCTTTGGAATGTGTTTGGAGATTGTTTACCCACAGGTGATTGTTTCATTTTTTTCATGTGAATTGTTTTGACTCATTGGCCAATCAGTGCCAACTGTGTCAGGGTTCTGGAGAGAGTCATGAGTTTTCATTACTGTCTTTTTAGCCTTCTGTAAGTACCCTTTCTGTATTCTTTAGTATAGTATTCTTCAATATAATATAGTATAATAAAGTAATAAATTAGCCTTCTGAGAGCATGGAGTCAGATTCATCATTCCTTCCTTCATCTGGGGGGAGCACAAATACAGCACCCAGTCAGTGGCTGTGCAGTGCAGCCATGACCCCACACAGCAGGAGCCTTCAGCAAGTTCCCCACGCCTTTGGCAGGGTATCTTAAACAAATATCTTTATTTTCTGTGTGGATTTTAGCAAAGGATTACAGCAGAGTTCCTCTGTTTTCAAGTTCAAAGCATTTCAGCACACTTCAGCAGTTAAGTTAAAGATGAAAATAGAACTATTCAATACGGTTTTCTTTGGAAAAAAATCACAGTTTCTTTTTCTTTCCTAATTAGGACTCTGCTTCTTCATTTTTCCTAACTTCATGTGCTGGTTTTGGTTACACAAGATGCAGCCATTCTTGTGTCCACTGAAATGACTGACTGGGGTTTTTCTTGTTTGTTTTGTTGGGTTTGGGGTTTTTTTGTTTTGTTTGTTTGTTTATTTGGGAGTTTTGGGGGTTCTTTTTTATTTGTTTTGTTTTGGGGTTGGTTTTCTTTTTGGGGGGGTGGGGTTTTTTTGTTATTTTCCTTTTTTAAGTAGAAAAATCATCTTTATTCTGCTAATGTCCATCAAAACAGGCAGAGAAAGTGAAGGAGAGACAGAAAAAATTGCTGCAAGGCCAGGAGTGGAGGTTCTAAAAACCCTTTCCATGGGTGTCTGTGCTTCTTATTGAACACAGGTTTGCTCACACACACCTTAACCTGCCAGCTCAGTGAACGTGCATCCACCCTTCACCCTCCTGCTCCCTGAGAGTCTCTTTGCATTCCACAGAGATGTGAGCTCAAAACATGAGGAAATCTCCTTTTTCTTAGGAAAAAGAGTGGCCATTACAGAAGTGTTGTAGATATATATTATAATATTGGCTTTTCACAAATGTTAAAATGAATACTATATGTATAATGCTAAAGTAACTTTGCTATAAAGATATAATTTTTATTTTTGTTTTTAACTAAACTTAAACAGTAATAAAATAGTTAATATAAGTATGCTTGTGTTAAAATACTTATTTAATTAAGATAACATTCAATGGACACATGATGAAGCCCCTTCTACTGAAAAGTCAACTATCAACATTTACCATCCATAAAAAGTACAGACCAAAGCCCAAAACTAAAAATTATTGTAAGAATGGACTAAAACCACAGCCAAGAAATCCACATGCTCTAAAAAAAGCAGACCCAAAGAAGAGATATGCTAAACAATTCTTAGAATGTGTAAACTAGTTTTGAGAAAAGTTTTAATGTGCAAAATTGTTTATGAGTATGTAACAGGTTGATACAATCATATATAAAGGGTGTTTCCAAAATAACAGTGCCAAGAGGCACCCAGCCATAAATCTTTGCTTTCTTGTCTTTATCTCCTATTGTCCTTTATTAAACTTTTAATTTTTTACAAGGGAGTGAACCTTGTCTTTCACAGAAGGATGCAAAATGCTGTGTAAGGGCAGGGATTGCTGACAGGGCACAAAGTGACCAGTGGAATAATTTCTGCTACATCCCAGAGCCTTCATCCCAGGGCATCCCAGTGCTGAAAGAGCAGGAGAGCACCAGGGTGAAACATCCCCTGCACTCAGTGCAAGCCCAGAGAGCTCCAGCTGCAGCACAGCAAACTCCAGGGGTTATAGACACATATTCTTATGTTGTATTGTATTATATTATACATATTATTATGTTATTATTGTATTATTATATTGGATTTTTTTCAAATATTAAAATCAGGCTGAAATATCCCCTGCACTCAGTGCAAGCCCAGAGAGATCCAGCTGCAGCACAGGAAAATCTGGGGGTTATGGATACATATTATTGTGATGTATTGTATTATATTATACATATTGTTATGTTATTATTATAATATTGGATTTTTGCAAATATTAAAATGGAATTTAAGTGTGTGGTGTTAAAGTAACTTTGCTATAAAGATATAGTTTTTATTTCTGTTGATAATTAAGCTTAGACATAGTAGTGAAATAGCTGATATCAGTGTGCTTGTGCTAAAATGCCTGCTGGGATGGGATAACAGCCAGTGAACACAGGGTGAGCACACCTGTACAGACCTGCCAACCATCAGCACTCACTGGCTGAAGGCAGTGTGGACCAGGGCCCAAAAACTGGAGGTGATGATAAAAAGGATTAAAATTAAATCCAGAAATCCACAGGCTCTGAAAAGGTGGAACAGAGGAGGAGCCATCCTGAACAATTCTTGGAATGTGTAAACTAGTCTGGGGAAAAGTTTAATATACATAATTGTTTATGAATATGGCACAGGCTGATGCCATGGAAATTATATATAAAGGGTGTTTCCAAAATAACAAGTGAGCTCTTGGCTGAGTGCAAAGACACAGCCAGCCATAATCTTTATTTTATTTCTGTCTCCTGTTGTCCTTCATTAAACTTTTTACATTTTCACAGGAGAGTGAACGTGTTTTTCACACAGGAATGTGCCTTTGCCCTTATCAATCTCTCTGTGGGCTTGGCAGTGGCTGCAGAGTGTGGCAATCTCTACATTTGGCAGAGGTTTTGCTACCTGCAGTTCAACTCCCAGGCAAGCAGGCTGCAAAAACACAGAGTATTTATTCAGCTGTGCCTCTCTGGTGCATCCTGGGGAGAAAAGGTATGTTCTGCCTCTTTAATCACTTCATTCTTTGCTGGAGTAAACAACAGGAGCCACGGGGGGTTGTCTTTGCTTGTGAGATTCTGCTGTGCAGTCCAAGAGACTCCTTCACTGCTAGAGCACAAAGTTCTTGCTCTGGAAGGAGGGAAAGATGAGCTGGGGTGACCACATTTGTTAGAGCAATGCAAAAAAGGACTGGAAAATGCTCCAAAAAACTGCTTTCCATCCCTACACACAGCCCAAGAACCATCTGAGCACAGATCTTATAGGGAATGCAAAAATGGAGTCAATAATTGTCCAAACAACAGCTTTCCATCCCTACCCACAGACCAAGCACCATCTGAGCACAGATCTTGTAGGGAATGCAAAAAGGGACTCAATAATTCTCCAAACAACTGCGTTCCATTCCTACACACAGACCAAGAACCATCTGAGCACAGTTCTTATAGGGAATTCAAAAAAGGACTGAATCATGCTCCAGACAACTGCTTTCTATCCCTCCCAGCACACCAAGCACCATCTGAGCACAGATTTTAGAGACAATGCAAAAAAGGACTCAATAACGCTCCAAACAACTGCTTTCCATCCCTACACACAGACCAAGAACCATCTGAGCACAAATCTTAGAGGAACACAAAAAGGACTGAATAATTGTCCAAACAACTGCTTTCCATCCCTACCCACAGACCAAGCACCATCTGAGCACAGTTCTTATAGGGAATTCAAAAAAGGACTGAATAATTGTCCAAACAAATGCTTTCCATCCCTCCCAGCACACCAAGCACCATCTGAGCTGGTGCTGCCTGTGCTGCGTCCAGGCTGGGCAATTTGTTACCACACAGCCACTGAAAAGGGTGGAGTGAAGGGACCAGAGAGGAAATTCAGAGTAAGCCAGGCTGTGCTGAGTTCCTGGCACTGTGCCCTGGGCTGTGCCAGGCCCTGGGCTCCTGCACCTCTGCAGCTTTCAGAGGTGAAAGCTCTGAGAAGGAGAAAATGCTGCAAGAACATGAGCAGATAGCAGAGATCACTAGAAACCATCTGGCCAAGTCTCTGCCATGAGTTTACACTAAAAAACTCTGCCAAACAGAAGGTATTGGTGGGTTCTTTAAAATATTGCCAGAATTGGTTGGGAAATTTGTGTTTGTTTTCCTTTTTCTTGTAAGCGAGCTCTGAAATGCTCTTACTGACAATTGCTGACAATTATTATAAGGAAATATAATAAATGTTATAAATAAATATAATAAATACATAATTGCTGACAATTATTATAAGGAAAACTGAAGGTTTCTTTCAAAAATTTGGATTATTTGTTTTTAGGGCTATTAAGAAAGAGTAATTTCAGTTGAGTTCAAGCTGAGGAATTTTTCCACCATTGCTGCTCTTTACACAGAAGGAGAAGACAAAAGGAAAGAAGGGGCAGGCAGAGGTGCAGGAGTGCTGCAGCTGCAGCAGGTGGGATGAGGTGAGTGAATATTTATCAATATTTACTTGCCCCACATAAATATATCCAGAGCCAAAAAAAGGAGACAAAATTTACTTCTTCAGAACCAAGAGTGGACTATTGTATGAGGCACATTTATGTGACTTAAAATGGCTTTTAAACAGTGAATTTAAAATTAATTTCATACATATTATGTTTGTCTATTTAGGTTTTCGGGATGGCAAAGCAGCATGAGCCCCACCCCAGCAGGGGCTTCACTCAGAAAATGTCCAAAGCTCCAAAAGGATCCTTCCCTTCTTCCCCTCACTGAGCTCTCCCTGGAAAACCTACTTGGCCAAACAACAGCACTGAACAGTTTTCAAAGAAAATAAAGTAGAATTCTGATAAATCAGGATCCTCTTTTCAGCCTTCCAGAACCTGAAGTTTTAATATAATGATTCCAACAGGCAGAAATATCTCAGGTCCTGCAGCTCAGTGACCTTCCAGGGCAGGTTCTTTAGAAAAAGTTGCAATTCCATGGATTTTTCTCCCCACTTTTAAAAAGAGCAGAGCTTACACGTGTTTTTCACACAGTCTTCAGTGCACATAAGCTTTCTCCCCCCCATCCCTTTTCCACTTACATGGAATAAAAAAGTCAGAGGTAGCAAGTGAAGATAAAGTAAAAAGGGCTAAGTGTCCCTGGGGGCAGATTTGCTGTATTACTTCCAATACTTTTAAAACTGAAAATGCGAAAACACATTTGACTGATACTTCTATTTCTACATGGATATTCTTGGCTTCTTTACTGTGATTTATGTGCAAGAATGAAGTCTATATTGATTGATCAAGACCTAGCTCTGGATAACAAATCTTCCTAGATACCAGACTTATTTTGCCTCACTGAACTTCTCTTCATTGCTAGATAATGAATGAAAATGGCCTAGCATTTAAAAAATAATAAAGTAATTGAATCAAATTCATCTTAGCTGGAATTTAATGCATAACACATTCTGAATTTTCTGATTTTCAGGATGTCTGTGTTAATAACTCCTTTCAGGATGGTTTTGTTGTTATTTAATTAAATTCCCAGGACTGTTGGATCCCCATTTTGCTTCTCAGACACTTCAGAAATTGCACTGATATGTCAGAAGAAACCAGGCAGAGATTCTGCTTTTTGTCTTCTAGTCTTAGCAATCAATCAATGCTGTCTATAGACAGGCAACAAAAAGCTGATTTTTGTACCAAAAAAGGCATCCTATGAAAAACAGATTAATTTTTTTCTCTCAGATTTAGTTGGGTGGGATATTTTGAATTTTCTGGGTGCCAGAAAACCCTTTCCTTCATATTGCACTCCTGGGTCCATCAGATTCATCCTCTGCACTGTCCCAGGCTTGGGATGCCCTGCTGGCCAAGGTTTAAATGTTTTATTTAGTACAAAAAAGCTGAGTGGTAATTCTGGGCACTCTGTGAATCCACTGCTTGGCAGGAGGAGAAATCAGCTGAAAGCCTTGCAGGGTGAGCCTGTTCCTGGAGCTGGGTTCCCAGCATTTCTGGGTGCTCCAAAATCCACTCTGAGAACTCCTCACGTGCCCCATTGCTGGAAAATGATACAAAATTTAATTTTTTGGGGTAACTTTAGTCAGTCTTGTTTGCCTTTTCCTCAAGGGAAAGGAATTTTAAGTTTCTTCTCAAAGGACTTGCATCACTCCAGGCCTGAGGAGCCTCACATCTCAGCAGAGTGGGAACAGCACAGAAAATACACAAAAGATAACGACCATTAATGAACATCAGCTCCAAACATCAGCCCTGGCATGGTCAGAGACACCTGGTCCGGGAAAAGATCAATGACAGAATGAAGAATGAGAACCAAAATAACATTGAAGGTGAAGGGAACAATAAAAACCAAATACTGCAAACTGTGGAACTTGGGACCAATGATCATTGAAGTGATGAATTTCCCTGGGCTTTGACTGTATAAGTACAAGAAAACTCCAGTGAAAACCTTGTGTGATGGAAGGATTTTCTCTGCACACCTAGGTATGAAAAACAAGGTTCACTCTCCTGTGAAAATGTAAAAAGTTTAATGAAGGACAATAGGAGACAAAAACAATAAAACAAAGATTATGGCTGGGTTTGTCTATGCACTCAGCCAAGAGCTCACCTGCATTTTGGGAACACCCTTTACATCCCATTTCTATGGCATCAGCCTGTGCCATGTTCATAAACAATTATGTATATTAAACTTTTCCCCAGACTAGTTTACACATTCCAAGAATTGTTCAGGATGGCTCCTCCTCTGTTCCACCTTTTCAGAGCCTGTGGATTTCTGGGTTGTGCTTTTAGTCCTTTTTTATCACCACCTCCAGGTTTTGGGGCTTGGTCCACACTGCCTTCAGCCAGTGAGTGCTGATGGTTGGCAGGTGTGTACAGGTGTGCTCACCCTGTGTTCACTGGCTGTTATCCCATCCCAGCAGGCATTTTAGCACAAGCACACTGATATCAGCTATTTCATTACTATGTGTAAGCTTAGTTAACAACGGAAATAAAAACTGTATCTTTATAACAAAGTTACTTTTACACCACACACTTAAATTACATTTTCATATTTGCAAAAATCCAATATTATACTGTGTATCTATAACACAGGCAATGTGTGGATGAAATTATTTCTGTTGCACATCCTGGCCAGAATAAAGTAATGCCTTCATTCTCTAGCAATAAATATGTTGTTGAAGGGTTTTTGTTTTTCCTGCAGTTTTGGTACCACCACCACATCCTCCCTGTCCAGTCTCACCACCTTCTGGCACAGTGGCAGCTGAAGGGTTAAAAGGCTGCTCTGAGTTTTTTGTGGCTTCTTTCCAAAAGGTTTCAGTTAACACCAAAGGTCTCCTTATAGCTGCCTCACTTTAATAGATTTTTCCCATTGAGTTCTCACTTTATAGACTATCATTTCCTTTTCTGCAGGGGAGCTATTTTCTGGGTCACTGATCCAACCAACTTAAAAGGGATTTCATTGATTAGATTTTATTGGTGGTTACTTCAACCATAATGGCCCAAGTTGCTAGTACCTGCTAACAGCTGTGGGTCTTGCTTTGGCAGCATCACAGAATTCACAGAGTCACAGAATTCACAGAATTCACAGAATCACTGGGTTGGAAGAGACCTTCAAGATCATGGAGTCCAACCCATTCCCTGACATCTCAACAAACCCTGGCACCCAGTGCCAACCCAGCCTTGGTTAAACACCTCAGGGCTGTGCCCACCTCCCTGGCAGCACATTCCAGTGCCCAGTCCCTCTTGCTGTGGAGGATTCTTTCCTGATGCCCAGCCTGAACTGCCCCTGGCACAGCTGGAGGCTGTGTCCTCTTGTCCTGGTGTCACTGGTGAGCACTCCAGAGGAAATGAGCTTGTGGGAATGGTGTGAGCACAAAGAACAGAACAGAATCCCCAGGCTGGAAGAGACCCCCAAGATCATTGAGCCCAACCCAGCCCCAACCCCTCAATAAACCCTGGCACCCAGTGCCAACCCAGGCTTGGTTAAACACCTCCAGGGATGGTGACTCCATCACCTTCCCAGGCCATTCCAGAACTTCATCACCCTTTCTGTAAAAAACTTCTTCCTAATATCCAACCTAAATTTCCCTTGCTGCAGCTTGAGACTCTTCTACAAGTGAAGTTTCCCTCTCCTGCCTCGATTGCTTGCACCTTCCTCACCCTCTTACTCTCTCAGCTGCTTTTTGCATTTCAGTGCTCCAGGAAAGCTGCATGGTGAAATGTTCCTGACAAAATCCCATTTGCTGTGGGTGGCACCTCTCATTTCTCTGGGTTTGCCTCTGCTTGTCCCCGTAGTCCCACAAAACCCCAGCTGGAGCAGCACATCCCAGCCAGCATTGTGCAGACAGCTGGAGCTGGGAGATCACCACTGCCAAAGCAAAACTGATGTTTTGAGAAGACTGACCCAGAACAGGGACTGGACAGAGCTAAAGAATAAAGCAGGGATTTATTAGGAGGCCTCAACAGATCCACCTGGGGCAGCACAAGAGCCCAGCCAGGGTTACACCCCAGCTGAACACAAAATGGCCACAAAATGGACAACTGGTCACGGGGTGTCTCACTTTTATAAGTTCTGCTCCATTTGCATATTGGAGCTAATTAATAAGTCAAATTCCAGCTTTAGCCCATGCAGTCCCATCCTTCTTGTTTTTCTCTCTTCATTCCACGTTTCTGCTCCTGTGTCTGAGATTTGGATCATTTGTCCTTGGTCCCCAGCTGGAGCAGGAATTGTTCTCTCTCCCTGCTCTGTGCAGAGAGCTCACCATCCCCTCACGTGAAGTCCAGACCCACACCCTAAAGCAGCACAGACCCTGAAAAATAGAAAGGCCAGAACCTGAGACTCAAAATAAGCAGAGTGTTTTAAAGAAGGATTTTTTTTAAGTGAAAAATTACCTGACTGACATTGGAGAGTTCTCCCCTCACACCCTTGGCTTTGATGCTTCCCACTGCTGTGTTTTCCTACATGAAGGATTGGTGGGTGGTGTCTGTTAGAAACACAAATTGGTGATCAAGGCAGGCATTTCTTCAAATCCCTTACAAACAGGTACAGCTCCCTCCTGGCTCCTGAACAGTGCAGACTCCATGCTCCACGCTGTTTTCTCAGCATTGTGTTCCTCCAGCTGGGATCCTCTTCCAGCCTTTTCCCTGATCCAAAACGCTGCAGAGCGACGGCACCTTCCACTGCCTTTCTTTTAAGGGGTAACATATAGAATTTAAGGAGAAATTGCTGTTATTTCTGCCATTAGAGCAATGAAAGTGCCAAACTATCATAAGAAAACAAATACTATGATTGAAATTACTACAACCTCCACTGCAGCAGAATTTAACCCAACACTTTCCCCTTTGTGGGGCACCCTGCAGGCTCTGATTCATTGTGTGCCTCCAGTGAAGGCTACAAGCTACCTTGCCCCTCTGCAGGTGAGAAACTGAGGCACAGAAGGTGCCAGCTCACCCAGATCCAGGATTTTTGCTGCTCAGTGCCTGCCCCATCTCCTGTGGCAGCCCCAGAGAGCTGCACTCCTGGTCTCATCTGCCCTCTCTGTGACCAGCTGAGCTTTTGGGTTTGTTTCGGGGTTTCATGGGGGTGCAGGGAAGTGAAAGTGGTAGTATGAGTTATTTACTTGTGATTTGAATATTGTGGTTTATTTCCAAGCTGTTCTATGAGGGCAATGGGTCAGGAGATTTTCACTAGCCACAGAACTTTACTCATGAGACTTGTTATGTTTTTCTGCTCCAGGTGATGTTCTCCAGTGCAGGTAGCCCCAGGAAGTGTCTGGGTAGGTTCCTTGGACCTTTGTGGCTGTCTGAGACACAACACAGGCTCCAGGGAGAAGAATTTTGTGAATAAAACAGCCCTTTTAAGCATTCATGACAGCCACTTTTATAATGTTCTGAATGAGAGAAGACATTTCAGGCACTCTGTCTACAGGAAGGAAGCAATTATTTTATTAGCACTTTGAGAAATTAAATTATGTGAATTATGGCAGAATAAGTTTAGCAAAATGCTATAATGTAAGAAAACAATTAAAAAGAGTTATATAAGGTTGGGTGGCTTCTTTATTCTGATAAAGTGTGCAGTTAATTGATTGTCACATGGCTGTAATGTACCAGGAGAGCTGTGAGAGCAAATAGAGAGGTCTTTGCTCAGGAGAAGTGCTGGAACCCTGGAAAGTGAGAATTTTAAACTTTCCATGCTGTCAGGCTCTCATCCCCAAGAGAACACTGCATTGACCTGAGGCTGTGGAGAAGGCTTCCAAAACTGAATGATAAAACTGAAATTATGAGTGTGAAGTTTGAATAGAAGTGTGTAATATCATGTAGTAAAAAACCTGTTTTAAAATATAGTAATATATAAAAAACAAATAGAAGATTTGAACCAGAAACTAATCCTTCTTCTTTACCTTCTTCATAAGTTTACGTAGTATTGTATAATTAGATTTTAAAATCTACATTACAAAACACAAGTAGATAGTTAAGTTAAAACTAAAAATCATTTAAGTGTCATTTCTTAATGAAACTCAATGAATTAAATTCAAATGAATTAGGATGGGGAAACCTCCAACCTGTGGAAAGGTTCCTGGGGGATGAGCAGCAAAATGAGTGCCCAGAGTGCTGCTGCAGCAGAGCAATCCCAGGGCTGGGCTGCACCAGCACTGCCAGAGCAGTCATTGCCCCTCTCAGCACCTGTCAGGCCATGCCTGGAATTCAGTTTTGATCCCTGCTATACAAAAATAAAGATGCAGACAGGTTGGAAAGGGTCCAGAGAAGGGCCACAAAGATGATGCAAAGCCTGGAAAGCTGCCACGTGAGGAAAGGCTGAGAATGTTTTAAGTCTTGAGGGGAAAAAAAGGCTTAGGGGAGAGTTTCTGGCAGTGGAGAGCAGCTCCAGCTCCAGAGTGCTCAGGGATGGGGAGGAGGAAGAAATTGCAGAGCAGCCTGCACAGTCCCCAGTTAAAATTCCCATTTTCTGCTCCTGCCCAGCACCCTCTGCAGGCTGGTGGTTAATACCAAGCTTCACACTCTTTTAGCAGCCTTGTTGATTTGGAAAACCCTCATCAGGATTCTGGCCTAAGTCAGACTGGATGGAAAGTCACACAGACTTCAAAGGCAGAGCTTTACTGACACATGCACAGGCTCCCAATTCCATGGCCTGAGCAAGATGAACAGGAGGCTGCTGCAGGGACACACAATGTCACAATGTCACCAAAAGCTAGCCAAGAAAAACCCAAATACTGAGAATTGCCTGACTTAGGACCAATGAACTTTGAACCAATCAATTTCTCTGGGTTTCCACTGTATAAGTATCTGAAAAATCCAATAAAATTCACGTGTCATGGAAGGATTTTCTCTGCACAACCCAGGCAATGTGTGGATGAAATTATTTCTGTGGCACATCCTGGCCAGAATAAAGTCATGCCTTGATTCTCTAACACTAAAAACGTTATTGAAGAGTTTTTTTGGCTTTCCCAGAGTTTGGGTGACAGCAAGGGCTTGACCTTCCCCCAGACTTTTCACATCCAAGTGCAGTTTCTGTGGTGTGTGCTGCTGGGAAGCAGCAGGAACACAGACAAGGCTTTTTCCCCAGTGAAACCAGTGAGGGGTCTGCAGGTTTTGGCTTCTTCTTCTCCTGTGGAGGTCAGGATTGAAGGCACTGGAGATGATGGTTCATGTTCAGGCTCAAATGTTCATTGTTTCCTGTCTATGTTACAGTCTCACAGCAGTGAGTTCTGTATTTCACTAACCAGGCACAAAATGCCCAACTCTCTCTTGTTACAAGGTCTTTTAAGGCTAAAATATCCAATCAAGAACTGACACCTAGATTATTTTCACTTTTAACCCAATAACTGATCCCTCAAAGCCTGCAATGTGGACTGTTCTGTCCAATTACAAAATACCACCCAAACCGATGGAGGACAAGAAGGAAAAGGAGAAGAAGGAGAAGAAGAAAGAAGAAGGAGAAGAAGAAGAAGGAGAAGAAGAAGAAGAAGAAGAAGAAGAAGAAGAAGAAGAAGAAGAAGAAGAAGAAGAAGAAGAAGAAGAAGAAGAAGAAGGAGAAGAAGGAGAAGAAGGAGAAGAAGGAGAAGAAGGAGAAGAAGGAGAAGGAGAAGAAGGAGAAGAAGGAGAAGGAGAAGGAGAAGAAGGAGAAGAAGGAGAAGAAGGAGAAGAAGGAAAAGAAGGAGAAGAAGGAGAAGAAGGAGAAGGAGAAGGAGAAGAAGGAGAAGAAGGAGAAGAAGGAGAAGAAGGAGAAGAAGGAGAAGAAAGAAGAAGAAGAAGAAGAAGAAGGAGAAGAAAGAAGAAGAAGAATCAGCCTAAAACCTCCATCTTGCTCTCTATGTATTATTATATTCTAAACCCCAAACTCTAAGTTCTCCACCCAGTGATATCACACACCTCTGTTCAAGCTCCACACCCACAATCCCAGCTCTATCACTCAGTTCTGGAAGCTTCTCCCCAGCCTCAGGTCAATGCAGAGTTCTCCTGGGGGTCAGAGCCTGTCAGCACAGAAAGTCTCAAACTCCCAGCACCCAGAACTCCAGCAGGGATCTGCACACACCATTCCCAGCCCCTCTTTGCACGCTGCCAGCAGCTGGGCTGGAGCTGCTCAGCTGAGCTGGAATTGCTCCCAGTGCTTGGCAGGAGCTCCCAGAGCTGGGATTTCTGTGTTCCTCAGGCATTGCATCACCTCCCAGCCAGGCTGCCTGGGAACAAAGGGCAGTTTGGCCCCAGCTCCTCGCGCAGCTATTCCTGTCCAAGGAGCAGCAGGGCACTGAGGAGCAGCTGGGCTGATTTCATGCCTGATGTTCAGAAACCTGAGCTCCTCATCCAGCTGTTTATTATTATTTTTATAGAACTGCAGGTCTCTTCATGCTCCATTCTACGGCACGGAGAGGTTTTTTCCGACTTTCAGTGTGTCACTTTCTAAGACATTTGTAATTGGATCCTGTCTGTGTCAGCATCTCTGCCTGAGAGCTTTGCATTACCCCAGCCACAGCTGCTGTGGGCTGCAGGGGATGCATCTGAAACCCAGGCCTGGGTTTTCTGAAATAAATGGAAACAGCTAAATCTTAGGGATGGTCACAGGAGGAGGAGGGGGATTAGGCACAAAATTCACTTGGTGACTAAGGAAAATAAATGACAAGTCCAGGGAAGAAACACCTCAGGCAGTGTGGGTTACAATGATGGAATAAATCTGTTGCTAATGCTTTATAGGAATCAGCTCTCTGGTTTATGTATCACGTCTGAACTCTTCATACTCTCCACACCTCAAGAAAAAAAAAATTAAATAGAAGGCTATTAATCACCCTGAGCATTAATTGTTCACATTTGATTAGCCAGCCTTTGAAAACAAATGTGACACAGAAATAGAAAAAGCCATTGATAGTATTGACAAAACATCTCTGTCAGTGAAAAAAAAAATTTTAAAAACCCCAGCATATTTTTAAAAATGGCATTTCTGCCTGGTGACACAAATGGCAGTGGATTTGGGGCTGTGGAGCTCCTGGCAGTTCCCACTCGTGGTTCTGTCCCCCGGGTGTGTCAGGGCTGTGTCAGTCAGGTTCTCTGACACAATGGGGAGCTGTAGCCTCTTAGCAGAAATATCAAAATACACATTGATTAGAAAATTAAACTTCACAGACACCCCTTTCACAGCAAGCAGGGCAGTACAGCAAACTGGGAGGGGTGAGAATACAGAAAATATTAAAAATGTAAAGTTCCATTTAGCCTTATGGATAACTTTCTCTTTTCTTCTTCTCTTGAGTACCTATTTCTCTTCCAGGACATAACATTCCATGAATTATTATCTTATCATCAGGTCCCACAGGCCACTAATATTTTTTGGAGTATAAAGAGGATTAATAAATGTTAAATTGCATCTTGGAATTTTAAACGAGAAATTTGGGGGGAAAATAACTGGATGCATGCACACGGCCCAGGAGACAGCATGTGGAAAAGCAAATCCACTTTTTTTAGTGTGCAAAGCCAAAACTAGAATTATTTTTTTCATGTTCTCATCCCTTAACATTTGCATGAGTCAAACTGATTTTGACAGGCAGTTAGTTCAGTTATTTTCACTCCAGTTGGATGGGTGAGATTTCTTCCAACTCTTGCTGAAACTTGCTCAGAACGGAACTGAATGTATATAAAGAGGGTTTGAAAATGACCTGGAGGAGGGTTTGAAAATGACCTCGAAGAGGGTTTGAAAATTATCTCGAGGGGTGTTTGAAAATGATCTCAAAGTGGGTTTGAAAATGACCTGGAAAAATGCTTGAAAATGACCTCAGAGGGTTCGAAAATGACCTCTGAGAGGGTTTGAAAATGACTTCGAAGAGGGTTTGAAAATGACCTCAAGAAGGGTTTGAAAATGACCTCGAGAAGGTTTGAAAATGACCCCAGAGAGGGTTTGAAAATTACCTCGGAGAAGGTTTGAAAATGACCTCGAAATGGGGTTTGAAAATTACCTCAGAAGGTTTGAAAATGACCTCTGAGAGGGTTTGAAAATGACCTCGGAGAGGGTTTGAAAGCGAGTGCGGTGTGCTGAGGAGCGGCAGGGCCGTGCCTCGCCGGGTGGGACACACGGACACGGCGGGGCCCGCCTGGAGCCGCTCATGAATGAACTCCGGCAGAATTTTATTTTTTTATGAATGGGCGCTCGGCTGTGAATGAACAGCGCTGCTCTGCCATGCGATTGGTCCGCCAGGGTGGAAGCCACGCCCCGCCCATCAATGGGTGACGGCCGAGGCCAGCGCTGATTGGCGGGCGTGCCCCGGCTCGCAGCTTCATTCACAAATTCGATCAAACAAAGGAGTGGGCGAGCCGGGGCCGTGGGCGAGGGGCCAATGGGCGACCGGGCCCGGGCCCTCGGCGGCCTCGGAGCGGGCTCGGGGCGGCTCCGCCGCGGGCTCCGCGTGGGCCGGGGCCGCCGGTGCTGAGAGCCGGCTCCGGGCGGGACCCGACCCGAGCGCGGCTCCTGTCCCGGGGCTCGTCCCGGCCGGGGCTGGCGGGCTCGGTCCCGCCTCGCCTTCCAAGTTTCGGCAGCTGCTCCGCCTCTCCCGGGTCGCGGTGCTGCCGCTGCTGCGGATCCCCGGCCCGGCTCGGCCCGGTTCGGCCCGGTTCCCCTCGGCCGGTACCCGCCAGATGCCCGAGGAGGATGAAGGGGTACCTGGACCAGCAGGTGCCGTTCACGTTCCCGCAGGTGAGTGGCGGCTCCGGGGGGCGCTCCGGGCCGGCCCCGCTCCGCCCGGGGCTCCGCTCTGAGCCGCTCCCCCCGCAGCAGCCCCCGGGCCCCGCGCTGCCCGCGGGCCGAGCCGTGCTGGGCGCTGCCAGGACTACCGGGGAGCCGCCCGTGCCGCCGGAGCAGGACTCGGAAGGTGAGGGGGACTCGGGGGAGGCCGGGCAGGAACCGGGAGCGGGAAGGAGAACGGGAGTGGGAACGGGGCCGGCGCCTCCCCCGCTCCGCGCCCGCAGCATCCCGCAATCAGCAGCGGCTCCTCTCCCCGCAGAGCTCTTCCAGGACCTGCGGCAGCTCCAGGAGACCTGGCTGACTGAAGGTAGGCTCTTCCCTTCTTCTTAAACTTCTGGAATGGCCCCGGGAAGTGGCGGAGTCCCCATCCCTGGAGGTGTTTAACCAAGCCTGGGTTGGCACTGGGTGCCAGGGTTTATTGAGGGGTTGGGGCTGGGTTGGGCTCGATGATCTTGGAGGTCTCTTCCAACCTGGGGATTCTGTTCTGTTCTTTGTGCTCACACCATTCCCACAAGCTCATTTCCTCTGGAGTGGCCACCAGTGACACCAGGACAGGAGGACACAGCCTCCAGCTGTGCCAGGGGCAGTTCAGGCTGGACATCAGGAAAGAATCCTCCACAGCAAGAGGGACTGGGCACTGGAATGTGCTGCCAGGGAGGTGGGCACAGCCCTGAGGTGTTTAACCAAGGCTGGACTGGCACTGGGCGCCAGGGTTTGTTGAGGTGTCAGGGAATGGGTTGGATTTGATGATTTTGAAGGTCTCTTCCAACCCAGTGATTCTGTGAATTCTGTGATTCTGTCATTTCCCCAGCTCTGCTCGGGTTTGAGTTGGTTTTGGGCTTTGCCTGGCTCCAAACAAAAGTGTTTTTTTCCAGACTTGCCAGCCCCTGGCCGGTGCGAGGGAAGCCTTGAATGGCACCATTGTGCCGGGCATTTGCTCGTGAATGGAGCTTGGCTCCCGGCCCGCTTCCCTGGGTACAATTTTCGCTCCAGGCTGTTTGTAACTGGTTCGATTTTATGCTAATTTGTCACTTATCTTTGTAGGTTGCCAGAGCGTTGATATTTTCTTAAACAACAAAGTAGTCTTTTAATTTGGGGAACAAAACGCTTCTATTATTTCCTTTTTTTTTTTTCTATTTTTTAAATGTAATACTCCGTGGGGACCTTCCTGGAATTTACATACTTTTGAGTTTGGTGTCTTAATTGTTTTGACTTTGAACTTCAAGGAAAACTTTGAATGCCAGCGAGTCACATTAATTCCAAGTGAAGCTAATTCTAAACATGGTGAATTTGCTCCAATTCCAGTACTATAGATGATTCATTTTCTAGAAAATTCAAAACACATCCTCGAGTACGGACTCTTGATAAATACAGAAGTACTTATTGTATCTGGGCACTTAAAAATATTTAACAATAATGATGTAAAAATATGCATGGCATTTTGAGCAGGGTTATTTCCTCTCATTTTACCACAAGTGAGAGACAATCTTGTCAAACAATTATTTTTTTAAGCCTTCAAAAATGTATTTGCCAACTAAGTAGGATTGTTAAAGAGAAAAATCAGAAGTTTTCTTTTAATTCCAAAGTGAACTGAGATGAGCTGATCAGGCAGTGTGAGGGGTGTGAGGATGCAGCAGGAATTACCTGGAGGCTGTTTCAGTATTGAAATATCAATGTAACTTTTATCAGAACAGGATAATAGGTATTAATTACTGGTTATGTAATTGACCTGAGATTGATTTCTTTTAAATCTTACAAGAACTCCAGCTGCCAATAAGTTTGCCTCAAAACTGATTTTTGGGAGAATGTCAATTTTGGATTTTCCCATGTCTGATAATTTTTGAGCTCACCAGTTAAAGGATTTCCATTATTTCCATATTATTATTTCCATATATTTCCAATATATTTGCCAGTAGCAGAGGGTTTGTAGGATGAGTTTGTAGGATGAGTTTGGAAGTCACTCACAGCACTGGAGGTGCTCTGCATCGAGCCAGGATTAATAAATGACAATGCAAACCTCAGTGCATTTTTTTTCAAATTTAAAGTTTCTTTTAATTATCATTTTGCATAGCTCATAGCACCTAATCAGAGTCCAAGTGAAATCCCTGAGAAATTCAGAATGATTTTAATAATGTATTTTATTATTTAGTCTGCATATCAGGGAACTGGTTTCTGCCATTTTTTTTTCCCATCTCCAGACTTGTAACAAGAAAAAAGACCCTCTGAAGCAAACTGTTGTTTTTTTTCTATTCACCAGGATGTCAAAATGTTTTCCTGAATGGTGAAAATATTTTTTGGTAATGTCCTGTGTGTCAACATTTGTTCATGAGATGAAAGCATCAGAACACTGAAGAATGCCTCCCTAAACAATGCAGGAGAAAAAGAGAAAACATTAAATATGTTATTTATTCTTCTCCTTCATCACATTTAGGTTTTCTAAAATTGTAATTTATTTGCAGTTTTTGGTGTTACTTTTTAAATAAAAGAGAAGCAAACCTAGGAAGGAAGCGAATTAGAAATAAGGCATTAGCCAAAAATATTAATGAATTTAAACTATATATACATCTGTATAAATGTGTTTATGTCTGTCACTGTATGTACTGGTGTGATTTCAGTCATAGGTATATCTCTCTATTAACTTTTAAAAATATTTTTAGTACTGTCAATTTTTAGTAGTATCAATTGACACTTGGTTTCTCATTTTGAGAGTCAAAGAATTATTATGCAGAAAAAAAAGAAAAAATAAAAAAAACAGATGCAGAAAATAACATAGCTCTTAAAAAAAACCAAAAACACATGCTGAAAAGTCTTGGGCCTGGTTAGTAAAAATAGTTTTTCCTCAGCACTGTTTTTACCAGGATCTGCTGCACTTGGGGGTAAACCTGGCAGTTGGTAACTGGGTGGGATTTACTTCAAGCCAAATAATTTCTAAAGTGCATCAGCATTCAGAAAGCAAACAAACAAAACCCCAAATTTCCTTGGAGAAAAGTGGCACAGGCACTGTGAAGGAGCAGATTCACCTCTCAGCTGTCCTCAGGCAGAAAATTGAGGTCCCAGTGCTCCAGCTCTGGGAAGTTGTGGGGAAATGGGGGGGTCAGGGCTGCTGCCTGCAGGGTGAGTGGCTGGAACAGGAGCAGAGCTGGGTTTAGATAACCTCAAAAATTATCTCATAAAATTATCCCAATAATGTCTCATTAATTATCTCAATAATGTCTCACTAATTATCCCAGTGATGTCTTGTTAATTATCCCAGTTCTTCCAAGTACAGGTGTGGGTTTGGGGAGAGCAAGAAAATACCTGCGTTGCAACTTTATGAAGTAGGTAGTGAATATAAAAATTCACAGAATTCACAGAATCACTGGGTTGGAAGAGACCTTCAAGATCATGAATCCAACCCAGCCCTGACACCTCAACAAACCCTGGCACCCAGTGCCAACCCAGCCTTGGTTAAACACCTCAGGGCTGTGCCCATCTCCCTGGCAGCACATTCCAGTGCCCAGTCCCTCTTGCTGTGGAGGATTCTTTCCTGATGTCCAGCCTGAACTGCCCCTGGCACAGCTGGAGGCTGTGTCCTCTTGTCCTGGTGTCACTGGTGAGCACTCCAGAGGAAATGAGCTTGTGGGAATGGTGTGAGCACAAAGAACAGAACAGAATCCCCAGGCTGGAAGAGATCTTGAAGATCATCGAGTCCAACCCAGCCCCAACCCCTCAATAAACCCTGGCACCCAGTGCCAACCCAGGCTTGGTTAAACACCTCCAGGGATGGTGACTCCATCACCTCCCCAGGCCATTCCAGAGCTTTATCACCTTTCTGTAAAAAACTTTTTCCTAATATCTAACCTAAATTTCCCTTGGTGCAGCTTGAGAGTGAAATTGAAACTCTCTTCTGGCAAATTCTCTTCAGGGTTCTAGCACAGGCTGGAGCTGTGGTCAGGCATCACTGCCAGAATCCAGCCTTGCCCCTCATTTCCCATCTGTTCTGTGGCTTTCAGTATTTCATTCTCTCGTGACATCACCTGTGATGCCACAGAGAGCTCAAGGCTGAGAAGTCCCAACTCAGCTCATGCAATTGATCCCCAGAATTTCTTCTATTCCCACGTTGCTTTTTAAAGATAATTCAGAGAATGAATTTTCTAGATGCTTTTTTCCCAAATTCCCCATCTTTTATTGCTTACATTTGCAGTTTGCTGTCATCCAGGTTATTGGAAGGAACAGCAATTGCAGAGTGAAGGGTTTGGCCAGTTCCATTCTTATTCACCTGTTAGCACAGTGTTACTCCCTGAGGTTTTTTTTGGCTGACTGAGATTTGTGGGCTTCCATCCTTTATGTCCCTTAATTTTGACTACATCACCTCTGTTTTAGAGCAGAGGGAGTGCAATCTCTTGTCCACTCTGCAATAACAAAAACTGTAGCTTTGTCTGTTAGCAGCAGCAGCATTTCTGTCAGCAGCAGTGGCAGAGTTTATGAAATAACAACAAACTGCTGCAAGCTCTCCCTTCCCTGCAGTAAAAGGGATGTAAAAGTAATTGTTAGAAGTTATAAAATATGGGTAAGGTTTCTCCCAGGACTCACATGTATTCATTAATCCCAAAGGGAAACTCTCCTTGCTCACTAAAATCATCCCAGCAGAAAGCTCAGACCTTTCCTGCAGAGATTTATTTCTGCTTTAGTGTTAATTATGCTAACCAAGTGCCAAAGCTAACTCCTCCCTGCGTCTTTTTCTCCCTCCCTCTCTCTCCTGACAGCTCAGGTTCCAGACAATGATGAGCAATTTGTGCCTGACTTCCATTCAGAAAACTGTAAGTACCACTGGGATGCTCACAGCCCCTGGGGGAAGAGCAAATCCAAGTTCTGCTGCCTTTTCCCCCCTGCTCCAGGCAGTTTCCCCCATGTAAACTGAAATTAAACACTTTTACTGGTTGCTCTCCTTTCTCAGAGCTTGGTCTCTGAGCCATACATTTGATTTTTTTCTCTTTTTGACCTAGAGCTGAGGAAAGGAATGGTTCAGTTTCACCCTGAGTGAATCAGTGAGTCAGGTGTAATGTGAGAGCCTGCTCCAGCTATCAGGGGCTGGAAAGAATTGGCTGCTCCTAACATATCCAGCTTCTTGAAAATCCCATGGGGTTCAGGGTGCTGGACTGTTGGCACAGCAGAGATTCAGCCAAGGGAGATTTCATTCAGCAGAGATTTCATTCAGCAGAGATTCAGAGCCCTGCATTTGGAAATGCCTGATGACCATAGCTCCCCACAAAAGTGTCAGTTTGATCTGTCCTTTCTCTCCTGCAGTAGCTTTTCACAGTCCTCCTGCAAAGATCAAAAAGGAGCCCCAGAGCCCCTCGGAGCTGTCCTGCAGCCACGAGCAGCCACTCCACAAGAGCGAGCAGTGCCTTTATGCCAGGTATGGCTCACAGAGAGGGGAAGGAGCTGCTCTGAAATCCAGTGCTCTGCATTGTCTGTGTCTTGGTTTGGAAAGCCAGGGGTGTGCTAAGGAAGGCAGGAGCCTCCCCTGAAATGGAAAATGTAAACCCCCTCCCTCTGATTTGTTATAAATTTGAAATTAAGGAGCTCTCAGGCAAAGATATGGGAATAGGAATAACAGTTCTTTACTAGGAAAATTTAAAAATACAAATGTAACAGTACAAAAAAAAAAAAAAGCAACCTCATTGACAGAGTCAGAATAGGAGCTGACGTGTGTGGGAGCTCACCCTGTGGGTCAGGGTGGTGGCACAGTCCCATCCCATGGGGGCTCAGCCCTCCTGCAGTGCCAGCTGTGCTTCTGCTGGAGCAGGGATCCTGCACCGGGGGGAGTTTTCCTCTGAAGGCCCAGTGGTGCTGTAGATGGGCCTGGTCTCCCTCTGGGAATGCAGTGGGAAAAGGCTGCTGTGGTGTCCCAAAACTCAGATTATATCCAGGTAGGAATTCTTGGCTCCTCCCCCTGGGCAGAGCATCTCCTGATGGGGATCATGTAGTTTTATCAGTGACACTCACTGGCCATGAACAGAAGATAATTAATAATTAATGGCCTATTAGCAGAAAAGATCTCCTGGAGGGAGGATTGGCTGTGGGAGAGATAAAGAAAACTGCCCAATGAACAGCAGAGAACTGCCCCAGCTCTGACAGATGGAAATAGCCACACACCCCCAGCTAAATCCTGCAGCCTAAGACAGAGATGTCCCACGTGCTGCCACAAGTCCTTCCTGGAGAACTGAAATGCTGCAATATCTGTTTGGCTCTTGCAGTGCCTATGACCAGCCCAGAGAGTCCCCCAGCCCTGGAGTCCTGATTCAGCCCCCGCTGCAGCAGTTCCCCAGCCAGGACAGGAGCTTCCTGAGCCCTGCAGGGCCACCCCACTCCACATCCAGCTGCGGGTTCCTCAGCGAGAACAGGTGAGTTACCTCACCTGAGGAGGGGACAGCCACTGGCAAGGACTGCCCTCCTGGGTGGTGGAGGAGGAAGGGCTGCAGCATCCAGGTGGAGGTGCTCTGTTTCCAGCCTCCTGTGGGACCCAGCTCTGCTGCCTGGGGTGTGAAATCCACACCCTTAATCCTGCCAGATCCTGGCAGTGCTGGGCTGTGGGGCAGCTGCCCTTGCAAACATCCTTCCCTGGGATGTCATCCTTCCTTGGGGCAGCCACAGGGAGCTCCTGCAGCTGCAGGAATGGGCTGGGGAGGTTTCTGTCTCTCATCCAGCCCCGTGCCAGGGCTGGAACCAGGGGGCCCAGAAAGCAGAAACCAGGGCTGAGCCCAGGGGTTTCTCTACAGGCTCAGGAGTGACATTGTGTTTGCAGGCCCCAGGATGAGGGAAGAGATTAATCTGACTCCTTAATTCTTGGAAGGCTGATATATAATATAATATAATATAATATAATATAATATAATATAATATAATATAATATAATATAATATAATATAATATAATATAATATAATATAATATAATATAATATAATATAATATAATATAATATAATAATTATATTGTATTTATTGTATTTATTATATTTTATTTATTATATTATATATGCTATACTAAAGCTATACTAAAAAGAACATAGAAAGGAAAGCATCAGAAGGCTGGAAAGGAATAAATAATAAAAATCTGTGACTGCTCAGAGCCTCGAGACAGCTGGACCATGATTGGTCATCAAGTAAAAACAACTCACATGGACCAATCAAAGATGGACCTGTTGGTAAACCATCTCCAGACCACATTCCACAGCCATCACATAGTTATTGTTTACATTTATTTTCTGAGGCTTCTCAGATTATCAGGAGAAAAATCCTGGCAAAAGGATTTTTATAAAACATCACAGTGACACAGGGGAATCCCCCATTGTTTCTGGGGCTGCAAATTCTCAAGCAAGCAGCAGTCTCACGTGCTCTCCCTTCTCAGCTCTGCCTATCAGCCACCTCTGGAGATGTGCCATTCCTTCCCAGCCTCCCAGGAAGACCCCATTGCCTACCAGTGCCAGCTGCCCAAGCCCTGCCTCCAGTACCCTCACCAGGGCTTCAAGCAGGAGCAGCACGACCCCCAGTACGAGCCAGCAAGGCAGGCAGGCAGCAGGCAGCAGTACCCAGCAGCTGTGGTGGTCAAGCAGGAGCAGCTGGATTACCTGTACGAGCCAGGTAGGCAGAACTGACCCCTCCTGAGTGCATGGACACCTTCAGTGGGGTGAGCAGCTCCTTGGTGAGCGTGCAGCTGGATGAACTGCTGCTCTCTGAGCAGCAAATATCAGGTTTCAGAAAGGCTGCTTGTGTGTGAGTTTGAAACCTCAGCTATGCAGTGAGTCAAATCATCCACAGCCTTCATTTCCCTGGATATTTCACTCTCAAGAGTGAGGCAGAGCTCTGGAGCAGCACTGGCTCACTGCCAGCAGCATGTGCTCTCTGGGTACCCAGCAGCTAAAGCAGTTCTGATGTTCACTGCATCCAGAATAAGGCTGGGACACTCACCTTGCTCTGAGAAAGATTTTGTGGTGCAGAGCTGAAAGCTTGAGCAAGACAGGAGGTGATGTTAAATCCACTCAAAGTAGATAAAAGCATCCCCACCCCAAGGGAGTAAGTGGCCAATAAGGAGATTCTTAAAATTCATGATTAGCCCACTCACACCATCAGGAATGAGGAAAAGGCTGTTCCCAGTTTCACAGGCAGGTTTTGGTTTTGGGGGTATTTGTGAGCTGAAGGTTGCAGAGAGTAAGTGAGGTCAGCTTTGAAGAAATCATATGAAAACAGCAAACAGCTACAGAAGGGAATCAAATATGTTAGAACTTGTACAGAAAATCTGTCTTGGACCCTTGCAGCAGAAGCCCCTCTGAGCACTGGGAAAGGGGCTCTGGGTGGGCTCAGCTCAGTGCCAGGGTGCTCTTGGTGTCCCCTGGAGCATCTGCTGCTTCCCATGGAAACAAGGCTCAGAGAACAGAGGTGACAAGGGAAAAAAGTCAGTGATGCCAAAAATAGCTCTCTAGATGCCAGATAGCTCCACCAGGTGATCCTCTTATTTTTCCACAAGGGACAAATCTTATTTTTCTGTCCAAAGACTCTCTACCCTGAGATCACAATGCCCTCTTCCAGAGGGAATGATACTCCTGGTTTCCTGGTATTTTAATGGACACCTTGAATGGTTTCCTTTAGCAGAAATAAACACAAAAATAAAAAGCTCCTATGAGGGGATCACTGTGGTGATATTGGTATTACAATTTCACTGGGTCCTTCTGTTCAGAAAATGTGCAAGCCCAGAAGATGGGAATGTGCTTTTTGTGGGAGTAGTTTATGATTGTAATTACACCCAGGCTGTCAGCTCAGAGTTCTCTTCCCTCAGCATCAGCAAAATATCTGCTGGCAGCCATGGCCAGGCACAGTGTGAGATGGAAATGTAACACAAACCTTTGCAGAGCTCCCAGTTACAGCTTCTGCTTCAGCTGTCCACAGTAAATAAATTTGATTCAGAAGAAAAAAAATTGCAGTGCACAGAGTGCACTATACACAGGGAATCAGGAAAAGACTTCCTGCTTGTTTTTAACAAAGGCTGGTTTTTCTTTTATGTTTTCTAAACTGTTTGTGAGAATACCCCCTCATGATGTGAAAAAGCCAGGGAGATTTGAGACATCTGAAATGTCATTTGTGAGACTCTGTAGAAACATTCAGCTGCTACAGCTCTCCATTTACATCCTCACCGTGCCCCTGGAAAGATGTAATGCCTTCTTAGCTGGGAAAGCAGCAGCAAAGTGTGTCGTTATCTTAAAATGAGAGGTTCAAATTGATTTTGAATATTGATTTATACATGATTTTGTATAAAAATGATGTGGAAGTGATTGGCTGGCTATCCTGGCTATTCTGAAGGATGGTGCCATGAAATCTTACTGCTCTAATTCATGGTTGGAAGGATAATGCACATGAAGCTGTAGTTAGCTCACCCTTTAGGAGGGCTCCAAGAGGACCCTGGATAGAGAGCTGCACTCACCTATCCAAATGAGTGCTTTTTAAACAAATGAGTTTGTTAATTGTTCTGTAGATGTTCCTGACTGTCCTTCCATGTACATGAATGCTGAGAGTTACCCAAGCCTGTCAAACACAGAAGATCCATTAGGTAAGAGGTGCAGGGTCTGTCTTTTCCCCCTGCCCAGAGCCACCCTCTGCTCCTACCCTGCCTGGCTCTGACTGCTGATGTTGCTTTCTCTTTCAGGCTGCAGCTATGACAAGCAGATGAGGTCCTTCACTGATGATGTCTGTGTTGTTCCAGAGAAATTTGAAGGTTGGAGAAAGAATGGCTTGGAGTTTTGGTGTAAGATAGGGTTATTCATCTCCTCAGCCCCTTGGCTAGGGCCTACCTAGTTTATTACCCTGGTTCTTGCAGGTGTGTTGGTACCCAGCTTTTTGGTGTCCCATTTTTTGAGCTTTCTTAGCAGCAACCAGGCTTTCTAGCACAAGCAGCTTAATTGTGACTTGTATCAGAGCTGCTCTTGGAAGAGTTGCTTGTGAATTTGCCACTGTTTTATGTGATCTGAAATATTCCAGGTAAACATTTTGAAACTGTGAAATGTGCTACTTTTTTTTTTCCACTTTTTTTTTCTTTTTTTCTCAGTTGTTTTAGCACTGCTCTCCTTAGAGGTGTCTTGTTTGTCCTTCTCAGCAGGGGACATCAAGCAGGAAGGTGGAGGGTACCGGGAAGGACCCCCCTACCAGAGACGGGGCTCGCTCCAGCTCTGGCAGTTCCTCGTGGCTCTCTTGGACAATCCCACCAATTCCCACTTCATCGCCTGGACTGGCAGAGGAATGGAGTTCAAGCTCATTGAGCCAGAGGAGGTGAAACCATTGGGGTTCTCTACAGGCTCAGGGGAATCATCCTTTGTTTCTGGGGCTGCAAATTCCCAAGTGGCTTTTCCTCTGCCCTGGCAGTGGCACTCACTAGACCCTGCAGCAAGTCAAGGTTTTTAGAAAAGGTCAAAACACTTGAGTGACACAAATACCAGGCTTAAGAAAGGCTGCTTGTGTGTAAGTTTAGAAGCTCAGCTAGGCAGTGTGTCAAATTATCCACAGCCTTCATTTCCCTGGATACTTCACTCTCAAGCTTGCAGTGGCTGTCTTGTCATGCTCCATATTGAGGCTGACATTGAGGTTTGGAGTCTTGAGCCCTACTGATCACAAAAGTTTTCATAAGATATGTCCTAGTCTGTCTTTATTTCAAAATTGCTTCCACTGAGGTGCAATTTCAAATGCTGCCATGTTCCAAAAAATCCAGTGATACATGACAGTATCTGGGGGAAGTGTCCATAATATCTGTTCATCACTTGTTCCAATTAAGAGCTGCATTTAGCACTTTGTTCTTGCTACAAATCAAAATTTATGGGCCCTTTCAGTGCAGATGAGTTGTCTTTGACAGGTTGACATCAGCTTAAAACAGACTTCTGAGTCTCATGGATAAAGCTGAAAATCAATTAGGAGTAAAAAGACACAAGTCTCTTCCAGTGTGCTCCCTCCTGCTTGGTCTCCTGATAAACATGGAACCTTGGAAATTAAGTGTAACATAGGAAAAAGCAGCCCTTTAGAATCCTTAAGTTTTCAGAGTACTGGAGAGTGAGGAGCAGAGATGGCAGCAAATGAGCTCTGTAGTGGCCAGAATTTCTCTGTGATACAGAGTTGCTTGAGTTCTGCTCATGTTTAAAAGCTGCTAAATTATTGATACATCTATTATTGAAATGTTTGTATGTGTTATGGTACCATCAGTGAAAAGAGAACCAGCTGGATGATGTTCTTTTCTCTTGGGCTGGTGTCTTGGTTTGAAAAGACAGGTGTCTGCTAAAGAAGGCAGGAACCTCCCTTGAAAAGGAAAATGTAAACCCCCTCCCTCTGAATTATTATAAGTTTTAAATTAAGGGGCTCTTAGGCAAAAATGTGGAAATAGGAATAACGGTTCTTCACTAGAAAAATTAAAAATATAAATGCAATAGTACAAAAAAAGAAAATAAACCACTGGCAGAGTCAGAACAGAAGCTCACCCTGTGTGTCAGGGTGATGGCACAGCCCCATCCCATGGGGGCTCAGCCCTCCTGCAGTGCCAGCTGTGGTTCTGATCCTGCACAAGGGGGGAATTTTCCTCTGAAGCTCCAGGGATGCTGGAGATGGGCCTGCTCTTCCTCTGGATGCAGTGGAAAAAGATTGTCTTTTTGTCCCAAACCTCAGATTGTATCCAGGTAGGAATGCTTGGCTCCTCCCCTAGGCAGAGCATTTTCTAGTGGGATGATGGGATTTTATCAGCCATGCAGGGACACTCACTGGCCCATGAACAGAAGATAATTAATAATTAATGGCCCATGGACAGCAGAGATTTCCTGGAAGAAGCATTGGCTGTGGAAGAGATAAAGAAAACTGCCCAATGAACAGCAGAGAACTGCCCCAGCTCTGACAGATGGAAACAGAATACACACCCCCAGCTAAATCTTTCAAGCTGAGCCAGCTGGGCTCCCTGCCATTGCCACTTTGGTGCTGTATTTTTGCAGGTGGCCAGGCTGTGGGGGATCCAGAAGAACCGTCCAGCCATGAACTACGACAAGCTGAGCCGGTCTCTGCGCTACTATTATGAGAAAGGCATCATGCAGAAGGTCAGTTTGCAAAGCAGGAGGAAATTGTTTGTGCTTTAGGTGGTGCTTCTCTTGTTTAAGACAAGAAGCCCTAGACAAAATGTCCTTGACCTAGCTGTGGGAAATAGTAAATGTAAGAATATTTTTAGAAAGCTGGGAAAGCTTTCTAAAAATCTTAGAAACAGAAAGAACAGAAAACTCGGAGCTAGCTGCAGCTGCAAAGTCAGAAAGTCGAAAAAGTTAGTATGGATAGCAAGCAAGGACATTAAACAATAGCTTGAGTTTTAGGTTTGGCTAAGATACACCTTAAGACTGCAGGAAAATATGCTTAGCAAGATAGTAGAAGGTTTTAAGTTTAATAATGGCATATTGTGTATTGTTAATAGAAAGCAGAGCAGCAAGCACTGTGTGAAGCAGGTGTACGTGTGCTTTTAGTGATTGGCTAGAACAATTAATTGTCTGTAAGCTTCAGCAATGTGCTCTTGGCTAGAAAGCTTTTAAAATATTCTGTAACAAAGAAATCTTTGGCTGCTGCTGTCTGTACATGAGCTTTGCCATGTTCCTGTTGTCTCAGCCATGTAACGAGGCTGATGATGCAAATAAAGCTCAAGGAACATCCTCCAGCAGTCCTGTCCTGTTTGTAAAAACAAACTCCAAACACACTAGCCAGGCATCCCAGGCTTGCTCTCCCCAAAACTTCTCCTTGCTGTAGTTCAGTGGAGAAGTTGTGAAAGAGCTGAATGTAGGCAAAGCATGAGAAATAAAACAAAGGGAATTAGGGTTTCTTTCTTTTTTCTATATATTTCTGCAGACAGTTGAGTTGGAGTTTATGCAGCTTCGAGGAGATGGAATCAGTCCTTCCTCTGGTGAGGGAAAGGCTGCCTGGAATTTGGTCCTGTGTGGTAGGGATGGTGTGTGGCACACCCAGGGCCCTGGAGAGATGCTTGGGAGTGTGACTGTCTGAGTACAGACTGTTCAGGGACTGCTGCTGCTGTTACCACAGAGTGTCAGCTGGCAGCATCCCAGCTCCCAGCAGTGATGTATTTTCTCCTCAATCCAGGTCTTATAAGCTGTCAGAGAAATATATCACATCTGAGATAGCTCAGCTACCTCAAATGGCATAAAATCAGCAGGATGGCTGCTGAGGTAGTGTTGGAAACAGAAAAGTTTTAATAAAAGGCAAAATAACAAAGCTCTACAGAGAAAGTCTGAGCTAGGGCAAGAGGCTCCTGCTAAAGCACCCCACAAAAGTGATTAGTTCCTTTTGGTATCTTTTTTTTTCTAGTGAATTCCTTAGGTAGGACCTTTTGGCCTCTGTCCAGTTGGGTATCCTTAGGTCTGAGGTGAAGTCTCCAAGGTCCTATGAGGTGTCTTTTTACCAAATTGAGGAGCAAAACTTGTGGGCTTTTTTCCTTTTTAAGGATACAAAGGATAATTTGGTCACTCCATCAACAGGGGACATAGGAGCTGTTTCAGGGGAGGTCAGAGCAGCAAGAGGAGACCACAGGGAGCATTTTACAGCTCCAACACATCTCGGGGCAGGCAGAATGTTTTTGCAAGCCTTCCCTGGTTCTTGCCCTGGGCCTCAGCACTCACCTGGGCTCCTCTCATCCCTGCAGGTGGCTGGGGAGCGCTATGTGTACAAGTTTGTGTGTGAGCCTGAGGCTCTGTTCTCCATGGCCTTCCCCGAGCAGCCGCGGCCGGCGCTGAAGGCGGAGCTGGAGCTCAGCGAGGAGGACACGCTGCCCCTGTCCCACCTGGGTGACAACAGCTCCTACCTGCCAGACCTTGGCAGCTTCCCTGCACAGCTCTACAGCAAAGGCTACAGCTACTAGCACTGCTGGGAGCGCCGTGCTGGTGTGCAGGGACGGAGGGACGGAGGGATGGATGGTGCTCGGCGTTTGGTCGGGGCAGCGCTGAGCTCTGCAGCCCTGCTTTGGTCAGGACAAGTGCTCAGGTGAACGAGTGGAAAATCCCCTGGCAGCAGACAGGGCTCTGGTGTGCTTGTGATAAAGTTTCTCAGCTGTGCAGAGATCTCAGGTGATTGGTGCTTCCAGATCTATCAAACCTGTCACAATCCCCTCGTTGCACAGGGAGGGGATGCTGTCCCACCAGGGCTTTTTTCATTCAGAAAAATGAGGAAAATTATGAGAATGCTACAATGCTGCTGCTGACTCTGTTCCTCCTGTACATGTCCTGAACCTCTGCATGACCTGCTTTCAGCTCTGACCAGAGGAACTCACTCTGAAAGGCCACTTTAGCCTTCTTCCCAGGATGGCTGCAGGACAATGGTCACAGATCTTGTGCCTTCCTTGAGGAATATTCATTGTCTTGTACTGCATGCTCCTGCCTTGTCACCTCCTTGCTCATGCCAGGAGTTTCTGGTATTCTGAGCAGAGTAGGTGGAGGTCTGGGACAGGATTAGAGCAGTCCTGCAGCCCATGGCCCAGAGGCATTTAGGGGAACCACAGAAGAGCTTGATTGCAATGGTTTGGGGCACAGCTCAAAGCCAATGCCTCGTTCAGGCAGAGAGATTGTGGGAAGCAGCCAGGTCTGAGACACAGCTCAGTGTCGTGGTGTGGCTTTTCCCAACTGAAAAACTTCTTCAACAAACATTCTCAGGACATCTGAAGAGCTGCCAGGCTCTGGAGTGTGCCCATCCTGGGCTTGGCTAGAGAATTGTCTGAGGCAAGAGAAGCAGCTGGTGGAGGTGTGATTACAAAATGCTATACAAAGTAACCTAAACCATACATAGATCTTAATATAGGAATTCAGACTTAAACTCCACAGATATTTGCATGTTTGAGGGGAATTCAGATGTATTGAAAGGGCAGCTCTCTCTGCAGTCTAATGCAGCACATGCAGCTTAACTAAACTGGCAGGTTTTCCACAACAGTAAATGTTCATAATGGGTACCACATCCTGTTTAATTTTTTAATTAGCAGCTCCACCACGTTCCCAGCTGGACAAGGAGCAGTACAGTGTACCCATACAGAAAAAGTTTGTTTCCACTGCTTCAGATTGATGTTTCAGCTGCTGAATACAGAGCATTGCCAATCCTGCCAGCATGGTAGCCTGCAGAAAAAATTCTGTATATTGACTGAAAGGCTGATTTCCCCTGATGACTGTCCCCTGCATGGCTAATGCCAACCCTCCCAGCCTCATCCCTGAGTGCAAGAGTCATGGAAGGCAGCACTCCCTGCCTGAGGAGAGGCCAGACACTCAGAGCACTCTGCTCTGCTGATGCCTTTGCAGGCTCTGTGCAGACTTGATGTTCTGACAGTTCCTGACCCTCCTGCCTTGCCCTGCACCTCCCTGGCCAGCACAGTCCCTGTGCTGTCCCAGAAATGAGGGTGAAGGGGAACCCCTCCTTTGGTATTAGCTGCCTTTACTATTTATGAGTGTAAAAATACTATCATTAATAAATTGGTCTGTCTTTGGCCAGTGCAACCTCACTGAGTGCTCCTCCTTTACCTTCTGAGCTTGCAGCTCACAGCTGTGATACCTCCATCTGCAGCATTCCCAAGGATTTGACATTTATCCAGTGTCCTTTGGGCCACCCCTCTGCCCTTCCCTCCAGAGCAGGAATTTAGGGAGTGAGTTCACACATTTCTGTGCAATTTTAGCTGCACATTTCATTCAGGTTTCTCCAGTCAGGGCAACAGATAAACAGCCACAGAGCAGTTCCAGGAATCAGCAAGGTAAGGTTCCCCTCTTGAGGGGCAGTGACCTCCAAAGCTCAGAGATTCCTAATAACCAGATCAGACAGTTGGGAGTCAATAAATCCACTCAGCATTTCCAGTTCAGCTAGAGTGAGAAGCAGCTGGGATGGGAGATAAGAGTCCTAAAGTTCTCCTGTTGCTCCTGAAAAGGACCAGGAGCTTCCAGGAGGGAGATAATCAGCTCCCACACAACTCTATAAACTCCCACAGAAGCTTCCATAAGTCAGAGATTAAGGAAGAACTTGTTCTTGTTCCTAAGCACCACAGCTACCTGCCTTTTAAATCCCCTCCAGGGTGGTGACCCCAGCACTGCCCTGGGCTGCCTGTGCCAATGCCTGGCAACCCTTTCAATGAAGAATTTTTCCTAATATCCACTCAAGACCTCCTCTGGCACAACTTGAGGCCATTTCCTTTTGGCCTATCTCTGGTTGTCTGGGAGAAGAGGCCAACACCCACCTGAATCAGCAGGTGAATTCACCCACCTGGCTCTAACCTCTTGTCAGGGAGCTGTAGAGTCAGAAGGTCCCTCCTGAGCCCCTCAGCTGCATCAGACCTGTGCTCCAGACCCTTCTGAGAGAGATTAAAACAGTTAATGGCTCAAACTTCGTTAAAATCACCCAAGGGTTTTGCCCGTTGCAGAAAACTGCAAAGTAACTGCACCAAAGCCCACCCCACTCCCCATAACAGGACTCCTGGCAGGAATTTGAGATAAGATAAAGGTGGCACTATTGGCCAGTTATCTCAGATCTAAGGAGAAGTTAACAAGGCTAGGGGAAATTGTATCCACAAAGAAAGCCCAACCCAGCAGCTGTGCTGATCAGCTCTGGCTGGGTTCAGCAGGGGTGCACAGCCCAGACTCATCTGCTGTGGCCAGGTTTGCACATTGTTAACCCCAGGAGTTTTTGGATGTGATTTCCAAACATGAGGTACAGAGGGCTGAACACTCATCCCCTGGCTACAAGCCAGGTAAGAAGCAGACCCTGCAGAGCCCTCCCTTACACAAACTGGCTCTGGTGTAAAACACACCACAGGTCACATTCACATGACAGGCAGTCTTGGAAGGGATCACAAGACCTCAGAGACCCCCAAAGTGCCCCAGACTCACTTCTGAAGACTGCACAGGATGGACAATGTTGCACCAGAACCAGTCTGTTGTAAAGACACTGCAGAACTGCCCCCAGCAGGAAGGTGTGTGGCATTCCAATCTATACCTGCATGTTTATTAATAACCCCTGAACTCTGCTCCATGGAACCCCCACCACCAAGGAGACCAGAAGAGAATCACTGGGACACCACAGGATCCACAGGGTGAACAGCTTTCTAATCTGTCACTCTCATTCTCTCACTCCACACTTCTCCTTTTCCTGTTTATTTCTCTCTCTCTACCTTATACTTGCAGTTAAATAAAATCCATACTGTTGGCTTCAGCATGGGGTCTGGTTTGCATCTTAATTCAGGTAGGATTGGATAACACCCTGTCCAGGTCCACTGGCCATCTCTGGACACCTTCAGCACCTCAGCATCCTTTTTGTACTGAAGGGCCCAGAGCTGGATGCAGGATTTGTGGCCTCAGGGGTGCCCAGCACAGCCACACCATTTCTGGTGGAGCTGTAAACCCCTGAGGGCTGTGCTGTGCCTGCCTTCAGCAAGAGCAGCTGCACAAACACATCACTGTGCATGCCAGCTCTGCTCAGCAGCTTAACACCACTCTCCTGGCCCCTAGGGAACCGTGGAAGTATCAGGTGAGAAAGCAAAGCAGGAGAGGAAGGTGCCCCAGGAGAGTACAAGCTGAGTTTGAGGCACCTCAGTTCTTGCTGAGCTCGGCTTTATGGCACCTGTTTCCATTTCCCTAAATTAGCTTTAAGCATGTTTTGGAGGCATTCCATTCCTGTCCTTTATGCTTTGACTCTCCGAGTCCAAAATTACAAATTTTGTAATTCCCTTTAATTTTATGATGAAAAAACATGAGGGAAAGCTCAGTACATTTAACAACATCCCTGCTCACCTTTGTACAGAGAGGTATTTCCAACATAGCTACTTTTCAATGTGAAACATTCTTCCAATTCACTGTGTAAAACAACCAGTCAAGCTACTTCTCTTCATTTCAAAAATAATTTTAGCACATGTCCCAGCTTTTGAAAAAAAAAGTAAGGTTTCTGCAGCTATGGAGTCAAATAAATTTCATCTGTTAGCAATAAAAAAAAATATTTTACAGATAGTTTGGGCATGACACAGCACACACTGCGCAGTCAAGTTCTTTTTACAACAAGAAACTTACACATTTTTTACAGACATTTTAGCTGTAAGAGCTCATTCTATTACAAAAACCCAACAGCTGTGATGTCACTAAACATTTTAAGTGAAAATAAAGCACATGGCACATTGTATAAAAGATCTAAACATTTGTAACCATTTACATTTCCAGATGGAACTGCAGAAGGGATTACTGGCTGATAAACCCTGATGGGGATGAAGGGTAAGTCTTGCAGCCTGACCTGTGCCATTGTCTAAATATATTCTAGCTGGGTTTCAAGAATTTTTCCTGCCTTATCCCAAAGCCAGAGATACTAAATATCTCACCAGAGATGGCTTAAATAAAATACAAGTAGTTACATTGCATGGGAAAATGCATAAACTTGGTGAAATAGAGAACAGGCTGCTCCCAAAAAGCAGTCACTGACCAAGAATGTTAAGGAGAAATAAATCCCTTTTAGCAGGGTAAAAACACAAACTCTTCCAGCCTCTCTTTGTCTGGTCACTCAGAACCCAGTCAGGCTGGTGAACAACCAGTTGTAAATCACCATTTTTTTGTGTTGTTCAGCTCAGTACCAGACTCCTGAGTCTCAGATTTTCTCTCTCAAAAGGGGAATCACTAAAGTGCTCCAGGACCCACTCGTGAGAGGCCGCAGTGCCCTGTGCAGCTGCAGCACACCTGGGCTGCCCCTCGAGCTCCTGTTGTGCCACAGCTGGCATTGCTCAGGTGAGCTGCATGGCAATGTCTCCCAGGACACTGGCAGCAGTGCAGCAGTGCCAGTCCCACAGACACGGAAGCAGCAGCTGCAGGAGGGCGCCGAGCTCAGCGCCGGCGGAAGGCGCGGGAGATCCTCCAGGCGTTGGGCTCCTCGTAGCGGTTGTAGAGGGGCTCCAGCCTCTGCTGCTTCTTCTGCTTGCTCAGCTTGGTTGGGTCAGAGACCTTGAAGAAAGCTGGGGCAAACTCCACCAGCCAGCGAGGATCGATGGTTGTCACCTCCCGCATGTACTCCTTGGTGGTCAGCACCAGCTCGTGATACACCACCCTGGGAAAAGGAAATTCTGGAAATCAGGTTTTTTTCCAACAAGAAGCAACAAGGCAAAGACTGAAAGAGCTAAGCTTGCTCCTTTTAAGCTCCAGAAGAACCATCCAGAAGAGCTCACTCTGGATAAGGGACTGAGCAAGCCCACTGCTTGAGAACTGCTTTTGTTGAAGTCTCCCTTCCAAACTACCTCTGTTCACTAGGAGGATCTGAAATTACAGCTGATAAATAATCTGAAATTATTTATTTTCCCCCTCCTACTTCACAGCTACTCTTCAGCACACAATTCCTTCATCCCATTTCAAACAATGCTCTCTCCCTCTTCAACACCCAGGGTTTTAAACCCCCTTCCACAATAAAGAAGCCTGGTTACAACATCAGGCCTGGCCTTGGCTCCAAAAGTCAGTCTCATCTCTGCACAGGCACTAAGATCAGCAGCAGAAAGAGACAAAAGTAGACTTGAAACTTTTCTCATTCAATGCAGCAGCCTCTGCCCAGACCTCCACAAACAGCACACACCATGACTTTCCCTGTTATAGTCTGAAGAGAAACAAGAAATCCCATGCTGTTGCATTCCTTACCATTCAGGCTGCCTGTTGAAGAGAGCACTGGATGGGTGGATGTAGACAACCTGCTGGTCAATGAGTGTCCTGTACCCTTCCTGGGGATCCTTCTTGGCTGCATTTCTGAAGAAGCCACTGCAAATGGCCTTCTGGACCCGAACTGTGGCCTTCCCACAGGACACCACATCCAGCTTATGCCTGCCAGACAAGAGACAGAAAAGATTAGAGCTCTCCAGATTTGGATGCAGCTACCAAGATGAGTTTAGCAAATTTTCTTTAGCTATTACAATGAAAACCAAGACACAGAGTCAGTACTTGTCCTCCTTGTGCTCACCTGTCCATGATGCCCAACATCTGCTTGCGAATGTCCTGAGCCCGGCGTAAGGACCGGGCCTGGATGAAATTTTCATAGCACCAGGGATTTGAAAACTTATTGTTCTTCCAAGAATTGTACACGGCCAGCAGCGTGAGGTGGTCACCTTCTGTTTGATGGAACTTGGCTTTCTTTTGATCAGCAAGTGCTTGTTTATCCTAACACATGAAACACACATCAATCAGATATTTACATCACAGAGAAAATCCCTGGACAATATGAATTACACAGGCTCCTTGTCATTCATATCATGACATTTTAAACCTATCATGGAACAGATGATACAGGATTAAGACAACACAGAATGTTTTTTCAATTTCAGTCCCTGTTTTTGAAAGAAAACAAAGTAAATGGCCCACTTATACTGCAGGAAGCATATGCCCACACTGCACTAACTGGTTTTCTTACTGCTCTACAAATTACTTCAGTTATTCATCAAGAAATGTGCTGAAGCAGGAGGTTTGAGCCTGGTGATCCACACACCTCTCCTATCTGCACATAAAACATCAATCAAATACTGCAGTTACATAGATCAAAACTGAAGTTAACTACCCTGAAGAAGTAGTGGATCCAAGACAAACCTGATCCCACCACAGCAGAGCCTGTTACCTACTGACTTAAAAGGAAGCAGCACAGGATAGAAGTGCCATGAAGAAATACTTTCTGTGTATCTGAAAATGCAAAGGCAGTCTGAACTCCAGAGCTGGGACCGACTTGGTTTAGGCTTTATGTGTTTGTTGGGAAATGCAAAAGCAATTTTAAGACTTTTCACTTCTGCCTTCCCATCTGCAAAGGAACTACCAACAGCACAGCTACAGACCCTTAAGTGAAAAGGAACATTTGCACAGGCAAATGTTCTGACCAAATTACAAGTTTCTTTTTGGAAATATGCTCACCCTTAACCCTGAAGCATTCATACCAAACCCACCCAGACTGCAACACTGCTGCCTCTGGCTCAGCTCCTCACCTTTGGCCTGTAGAACACATTCTGCACAGACAGCATGGAGACAATTGTCAGCATCTCCTCGCTGCATCCCAGATGCACTGACATGATCAACATCTTACACAGCATAGGCTCCAGGGGGAATTCTGCCATCTGCAAGAAACATGTTCCAAGGCATTCTGTGAAAAATCTTCAGTCTTCTCAGAGCAAGAGAAAGCAATGCCTTTTCTCACATATTTACTTTGCAAAGAGGTGGGCTTGACCCAGAACAACTTCGCTCAACACAAAGCAAATTATTTGTCTGTATTCATTATCACAAGACTATCCCAATACTTACAGGAAGTTTTTAAGACATTAATAAATGTAAAGGAGAAACATTAGTTGCTCCTTTAAAAGCAGAAGGTACTTTTAAGAAGCAGAAGGTACTTTTAAAAAGCAGAAGGTACCTTAAAAAGCAGAAGATGCAGCAGAACTCTGATAAATTAAAAGCTACCAAAAAACCACAAGAGAATGACAGCAAAAGAAAACCAACAATGCTAAGCAAGGCCTGCCATGACTGCTCTCATGTCATCCCCTGAATGTTGGCCATCCAGGCAGTGTAAGAGGTATTTTGTTCTGCCTACCCTGCGTCCAAGTCGAGTGAGCAGCCCCTCATCATCCAGAGCTCCCAGGGTGTAGAGCTGCTCCATGGCAGTAATGAGAGTTTCCATGGGGGGAGCATCCATGAAGTCAAAGGACAGCAAATCATTGATGCCCATAGCCTGGGAGGGATTGGAGAAAAGGCAAGTTAAAACACTCAGAAGGAAGGCAACAAACCCCAGCCAGAGCTATAACACCAAACAGTGAGGCACTACAAAGTTTTAGGCAAGCCTAGCCTCATGTCCTGATCCTGACTGCAGGTGCAGCCATGAATACACAGCTGCACTTCAAATAATGAGCACTGGCCCATGGCATTCCTGCCCTACTCAGCTCTCTGGTCTGTTCTTTTGGTACTGCTCCACACAGCCCTCAAGCAAGATGATTCAGTTGAGGAGAAACATAAGCTAAATGCTGCTTTTGGGACTTGTGTCTTGTAATGCACTGTGGCCTGACAGCTCCACAGGACTAAGTGTGCTCCCAGAAAGGGGAATGGCAGCAGCTTTCCCAGCTGTGACTGGGTTAATCCTGGTCACAGACTTCCAGAGGGATGGTACACACTTAGACATGCCCAGGTTTGTAGCTCTAAACCCACTCTAAAACAATTTATCTCATCTGTTAACAATGTAAATGTACCCTACATAGGAAATACTACTGCTTGAGATTTCTGTTTCTCCTACCTCCTGTAACTAATTGTTCTGTGCAGCTGAAACTCATCATTTAGCTGGATATCCAACAGAACAGCCCTCAACAGAAAAACACAGGAGCAAGCCCAGTGCCTGAGAATTGCTTTTGTTGAAGTCTCCCTTCCAAACTACCTCTGTTCACTAGAAGGATCTGAAATTACAGCATTGCTTCCTGAGACTCAAAGGCAAAGACTCATTTGTTCAAACACTTAGCAGGCTGGCTTGCTACAAGCTGGTGAAATACCCACCTTCAGGGAGAGCACTGTACTGGCCAGATTGGTTCTCTGGATTTCAGGCACGTTGGTGGTCAGCATCTCATCTCTGTATGCACGTTCTGTGTACAACCTGTAGCATTTTCCTGGGCCTGTTCTGCCAGCCCTGCCTGCACGCTGCTTGGCTTGAGCCTGAAGAGAACAAGGCACCTCAGTGAACAGGTCCAAAAAACCAGGTGAAAACAAGTAAAATAAAATGGTTGTTCACAATTTTACTTGTATTGATAGAAAGGCTTTCAATAAAACACAGGGAAGTATGTGTTCTGTAGGCATAGCCTCAAGGAGCTATCAGAAATGTGGGTTTATCACAGACTCATTTTGCCCACTCATGCTTGGATGCCACACTGGCAAGACAAACCACACTCATGGGGGAGAGTCAAACACAGAAAACCTACCTGGGAAATTGGTGTCACCACGAGCTGGTCAATTCCAGTCTTGGAGTTATAAACTTTCTGCTTCACAAAGCCAGGATCAACCACATAATATATTCCATCAATGGTCAAAGATGTCTCTGCAATGTTGGTGGCAATGACAACCTGCAAATCACAGTTTGAGTCAGCACCAGTTCTGTGTCAGGCTGCCAAGCCAACCCCACCACTCAACCTCATCCACTGACATGAGGGGCTTGTTATAAATGCAACCACTGTCACTTAATGTTGAAAGGAGAAATGTGTTCACAGAGAACAGAAGATGTTATCTACAGAGATGGACAGGTTTTAAGTATCTACTTTTGTTTAAAGTTTGGGCAAAAGGGGGAAAGAGTGTGATAAAATTCACAATTCAAAGCAAGAGAAAGCTTGGAAGCAGACTGCACTGACTTCAGGGAGATTTTTTTACCTATCACTCAGACACAGCCTGTATTCAGAGAAAAATCTTCCTGAGAATGTATCTCTAGATATTCACTAGCTGCTTGGCAGGAAATTTACCTCCACCCAAGAGGAACTGCATGTAGATTTTAGATTTTTAGATTAACTGACGTTAGTATCCTTTAAAGACAGCATTAAATAACACACCAAGAACATTCCACACAGAGGCTTGCCACACCAGATGTTTTTACATGCGTTCAAAGGTTTAGATAACTTGAGATGTATACAACCAAAAATATGCTCTAAGCTGTAAAACATCTTTCCCCCAAAAACTGTATCCTTTCAGCACTGTAATACACCCCACTAATAAAATGTATCAGCAGAAGATGAAAGGGCACATAGATGAAATTACCTTTCTGCTCCCTGGTGGGGCTGGGTCAAAGATCCTGGTCTGCATTTCACTGGGCAAAGCTGAATATACTGGTAGGATAATCAGCTCTGGAACATCAGGTCCTAGAGATTTCATCCTCTCATAGAGGATTTCACAGGCAGTGTCAATCTCTTCCTGGCCAGTTAGAAAGACCAAAATGTCACCTACACAGGAAGTAAATTAAAACATCCACAGAATCAATTCTGTTCATTACAACTCCTGCATTACCATATTTTCATTCCTCATGTTTTCCATTGATGACGATCCCCAACTTCTGCTAGCAACTCTTAGCCAAAGGCAACAGACTTCAGTCTTTCACCCAACTTTTTCAGCATTTTACTTACTGTATTTGCAAACAAGAAAGAACAGTTCTGACAGCATTTTGCTCACATTACTAACATGATCCATGACTTATACAAAGACCTTGCTCAGAGGTCTTTAAATCACCAATAACCCAAAACCATTCTCTACTCACCTGGTGGCTCTGTTAAATGGATCTGCATTACTGTAATCAGACTAGCATCCAAATAATCTGTCTCTGGCTCTTTTGTGTACAGAATTTCTACTGGGTATGTTCTGCCAGGAATTGTGAAGATTGGTGCCTCATAGAAATACTGAGAGAATTTCACAGCATCCAGAGTTGCTGATGTCACTATCAGCTTCATGTCCTGCCGTTTCTGCACTGTCTGCAGGAGGACAAAGTTCTCAAGTTATTTATTGCCTTTGGAACTATTTAAATATGGCACTTGACTGAAATCAGACAAATACAACCAGTAATAAAAGGTGTTTTAATATCTGAGTAGAGGGGCAGCTCATCCCAGCACCCAGAATTCCAGAAAATTGACCACTGAGGTCCCATTTGAAGCCTCCCTCAGCAACATTATCACCAGAAAGCTTTTGGTGAGCAGGATGAGCAAAGCAAGAACTCTCCCCTGTTCATCCACCATTATGAACATCCAGATGGCAAATTCTCATTGTTCCTGCTGCATTTTGCTTGCTCTGCCTTCACACAGAGGCCCATTTCACCAAGATTCAAACTATAAACTCTTAAGAGCATTTGAAGCACACGTATGAATCTAACTCATGTGACTTCACCTTTGCCTGTGCTCTCCTAACCACACTGAAAGCAGTAAAAATCCAGTGCTCCATTACCTTCTTCAGGAGCCCAAAGAGCACATCTGTGTGTATGGTTCTCTCATGGGCCTCATCCAGCATGATGATGGCATACTGGGTGAGATCTGGGTCTATCAGGCACTCTCTCAGTAACATCCCATCTGTCATGTATTTGATGACAGTCTCAGGGCTGGTGCAGTCTTCAAACCGAATGGTGTAGCCAACCTGGAGGGAAGAGTTGCACAGAAACAGAAGTTACACAATGATCAGCCTCATTAACTCCCAGTTTGATTATTCCACAAACTCACTTTGTGGCATACAAGGCAATAGACAAATGGACACAAAAGACAACTAGCTCCAACACTGATTTTTCCTACTTTTCATGCTTATTTTGGCATGTTCTTCAACATGGAAATTCACCTCTTGTCCCAAGCAGCAACCAAATTCCTCTGACACCCTCTTGGCAACAGACATTGCAGCCACTCTGCGAGGCTGAGTACATCCAATCTTCCCTCTTGAGGTATATCCTGCCTCAGCCAGGTACTGGGTAATCTGGGTTGTTTTCCCAGATCCTGTCTCTCCAATAACAATCAGAATCTGGTTGTCATGCACAGCCTAGAAAAGGTGAAAAAACATACACTTGTTAATTTTTTTTTTAAAAATCAAAACAAACCAAACAAAATTAGCATGGGCTACCTGGGACTAGATTAAACAGCTCTTTGTTTTTGCTTCAATTGACCAAAAATCATGTAAGTATTCCTACTGATCAAGTCAGCAACCTGTTTAACTGCTCAGCTGACTTACTTACACGATCTTAGAATCAATTTTGACTTACATCAATAAATATCTGGAACTTCATTAAATATATAGATATATATAATACTTTAAAATACATATTGTGAACTGAAGTTCTGCATTTAAAATGATCAGCTGGCTGTTCACCTGTCAAAAAGCTAAACCAAAAGTATTTATTTTAAATTACTGCTTGCTTAAACCAGAACACCTTTTCATGAGTCTTACCTGTATCAGCTGCTCCTTCAGTCTGAAGATTGGGAGACTCTCTCTCTGCTCAATGATGGAAAGCTGGGTCTTCTTCCCATAAGAAGCTTTGTTGCCACCAAATGCATGTTTCTTCCACTCTGGGATATCATTTGGCATCATCCCAATACCTCTCATGTTTGCTGCTATTTGTCTTCCATCCACTAGAAAAGAAACAATTTCATCATTTACACATCCAGATTCACACAGCACAGACCCTGATGATCCTGCTCCAAGTGCAGGATCTATTCTGTGTTTTTTAATGTTTTTTAAGTTTCCAAGTGGATACCCCCACTATTACAGGAAATACCTGTACATTTCCCCCGACATTCCTATTTCCATTTCAATGGAAAAGCATTTCTGCTTGGACTCACTTATAAAGTGTGGCAGACAAACACAATATCAAGACATCTCTCCTGGGTTGCTCAAACAGCACAAAAAAGGCACAGCTGACCTGTGCTCAGACATACCATCAGGGAGAGGATCCACCCAGTGTGTGTTGAGGCCCATGGGGATGGAATCCATCTCTGCTTCTCTCTGGGCTTGTTTAAGTTCTCGTCTCTCTTTAGCTAAAGCACTTTGCATCATGGCAGCCTGGGACAGGGAACCATCTGGATTCTGGAGAGCAAGAAGAAAAGGCTTCAAGCACTACCATTCCTTCACCTTCAATATATCTTTTCGTTAGAAGTATCTTCTAAAAATGCTTTAAAAATGTTAAATTTTGTTTATTAGATTTCCAGGATATTTCCATCACACTAGACTCATGAACTTTGACAGTGATAACTAATACGGAGCATCCTCACACTGCCCAGTCAGAAGGATTATAGGCACAACCAATAAAAAGTAATTCTTTACTACCTTCTACTTTCAAAAGGTAAGAAAAAGCAGAACAGAGAAATTTTGTTCTAACACACCTTTGTAAAATGGCATTTCAGTTCCATTATTCCATTTCATAGTCACCAGTTAAGTTAGAAACAGCTTTATTTGGAAGTTCAGTGGTTATGTTTTTCAGGACTCAGTAATGTGCAGGTGGGAAACTGGTTATTAAATTCCTAAAAACTTGTATAATTTAATCAAGAACACTGGTTTTAGTCCTGCAAATCTCTTACCTTTACTATTTTAATGGGACTCATATCCATGCTCTGTTTAGTGTGACCTCGAAGAAATGGTGGCTCTTCTTCAACTAGCTCAATCTCAAGATCCTCATCTAAAATTCACAAGTGACATTTGTTACAGAAAAATTAAACAACTTTTGGATACATAAAAGTGCCTCTTCAAATAATGCTTCCTGTGTATTCTTAAAGATATTCTTAAAATGCCTTATAACAATGAAGAACTCCTTAGAACATTAAAGATATTCTTAAAACTCCTTAGGAGTTTTAAAAGTGAAAACACTGCAAATAAAAATGCACAGACAGGGCACATCCAAATGCCACTAATAATACAGCCAGAGGAACCTTAGTTCCAAATACACAAGATGACAGCAAATTGTAAGATGCTTTATAGTTACGTCTATCATCAATATATTTTGGAATCAAAATACATCCAGAAAGACAATGAATTTACAACAATTAAGACTGCTGGGAAATACTACCTTCTTCATCATCAACTTTAGGAAGAATCCCAGTCTCCTCATCAAAGTCAGGAAACTCTTCCTTGGAAAGCACATTAGCTGCAATCATCTGGGAACAGAATGAATACACCATGAGTATGTCCCCATGAACAAACACCACTCATGCCTATGAGTCAGTTCTAACCCCATTCCTGCAAAACAGGAACAAAGGAATGGTCCTGCATCCTGTATCCTCTCCCCAGCTCACCCAGCCTCTGACCAAACAGTCCTGTTACTCCAAACAGCTCGAGATCAGAAGCCAGCAATTCCGAGTTAATTACACAATCAATTAATCCAGGAGCTGTATTCTAGCTCATTAAACTCCCTAGCACCTTTATCACCTGTACCCCACTCCCGAGTGTGGCACTGACCTGTTTGATCTCCCACTTCTCCGGGTCTGAAATGCGCGTGAGGCGTTTCCGCTCCAGGCTGTCGTCCTCCACCTCGGGGGCGCTCACCAGGGACAGGTGGCTGGGTCTGTCTGGGTTCCTCATGGAGCTCTCCTCGTTGGGCTCTCCAACCAGGTTCCTCCTACGGTTTGGGTTCAGGTCTTCCCCAGTGTCTTGATCAACATCCTGTACCAGATGGATTGGTTAATCAATCAGCTCTACACTTCTCATCTATTAACTCTGCCAGTAACAGCCCATCCACAGAAAATGCTGTTTTGTAGGATTTTTGGTTTTTTCAGCTGGTACTGCCAGGTAAGAACACCCTCAGGCATGGAACACTCTCTATCTTGGCAATAGTAGTGATTTAGTTTAAAATTAAAAGCTTCTCTCCTACTGAAAAAGGAAGACAAACAGCAACAGCTTGAGGTTTGCCTTTCCTCTTTGATACCATGTCAAGCCAAGAAATTGTTAGGAACACTACATCAAAACTAGAGAGAACGTGTAAAAATAATAGGCCACTTAAACACAGAATGGTAACTCAGTTTTTAACTCCCAACTGAATGGTTATGTATTAGTTTCCATCAAGATGAGTGAAAAATAGCTAGAAGAGGCATCATTTTAAGAATTTTAGCACCTCTGTACCTTCATGCTCAGGCTGGTTTTGGATCCAGTAAAAGATAACACTTTGACTTTCACTCTTTGTCCTTTGCTCACAACATCAGCAACATTGGCAACCCGTCCTTCTCTCCGCAGCTCTGAGATGTGGACCAAGCCTTCCCAGCGTTTCCTGGGAGTGAAACAGAGGGCACATTATTACTCTGACAGCCCTTCAGATCACTCAGAATCTATATTAAAATATGTTGCTGTCAACAGATGGTGTATGTCCACAAACTGATTTTTTATAATGAGAATTTTCTAACTCTCTGCTGTCAAACCTATTTTCTGAAACAGCCCTTCAAAGCCCAGAATACCTGCTGGTAGCTTCATCACATCTTTAAGGTACCAGCAGAAAAGAGAACTGAGATGAAACAGTACCAGATCTATAGGAAACATCAAAGGGTACCTTAGTCCTTCCAGCTGCACAAAGCACCCAAACTGCATTATGCTCGTGACTTTGCCGTTGTAGATGTCCCCGATGGAAGGCTCCTCAGCTGGTGGTCGGTCTATGTGCTTGTCTCTCCACCTCTCATGGCTCTTCTCAAGGTATTTCTCCCGATCCCTGCGCTCCTTACTGGGACTCCAACTTCTGCTCCTCGACCGGTATCTGGATTTTCCCCTGTTCCTGTCCCAAGTCCTGGAACGGGACCTGGAGCGAGATCTGTGCCTTCGCTTCCTGTCCCTGCTCCGGCTCCGGCTCCGGCTCCTCTTCCTCTTCTTCACCCTAAAATAAAACAAAATCTCATCTTTGCAGTGGATTTCCACCTCAGGCAACGGGAGCAGCCAAGACCTTCCCCCCAGACACACCAGGACCTACCGATGGTCGCTGCCCCTCTGCTTGCCCTGTTTGTCTGCACTGGGCATCAGAGCCTCGAGCTCCTTCAGGGCATCAGCTGCCACCTTCACATCATCTTCATCCAGCATATTCTGCAAGGACAGAAAACTGTTGCCCCTTTCTGCAAAAGGGCTGATAGAAAGCTTGTCACAAAGAATTAATCTACAGAATTATCATCATACATGTATCTATTTAGAAACAATGCAAGACTAAAAAAAATCAGGCTCAATATGTGATAAAGAAAAAAAGTAATAAAGCACTCTCCCTATCTGGCCACAATATTGTGAAAATTCTGCTTTTATACAATAGAAAGTTCCATCTCAATGCCCCAAATTATTACAGAAATACAAAATGCAAGTCCCTCATAGCATCTGAATATACAACATTTTTAATTAGTTTGTAACATAACATTACTTTGAACGTTATGTAAGGAAGGCCAGGCTACAAATTTCATGTCACAAGAGTCTCATCTTCCACATATTCTGCAAAACAGTATCAACATGGCAACTGCTAACAGTTATTCTTTGCAGCAATGTGCAGTAACACCAGCCTTCTACCCCTTCCACGTTTCTTTTCTCAAAATTCACATTTATCCGTGCTTTAGACAGAGAAAAAAAGTTGAAACTAACGGGAAAAAAAAAATTCATACAGTAACAAAGGAAATCTGAAACCTTACCCTGATGTTGGGATTGTCTGGCCTGCAAAGGGCTGGATACAATTCCCTCAGCTTTTCTTTCTCTGATTTGGGTTTGACAACTGCCTCTGATTTTGAGATTAAAAAAGAAAAAAAAAAGCATAATGAAATACAAAACTCAGAACTGCTACAACAATTCACTCTTGATTTTTCTACAATTAAATATAAAATTTAATTTTCATCTGAATACAAAGGCTGATACAGCTTTTACAGAGATTCAACTCAAGGAATATTGTGTTACCCCCCCCTTCAAACAAAATTCTGATTATTAGTGAGTATTTGAAAGACAGAACACTCTGAACAGCACATTCAGAGTAACAACAGCAGGATGTAACAGGATTTGCCTTAGAAGACTAAAGCAGAAAACAGAAACTCACCCAAGAGTGAGCACTGGCCCCACGTACCTTTGCTCGTGGATGGTTTTGGTGGAGGCCGCATTGTCTGTATGAGACGCAGCAGGTTACTGATGAGGGAATCCTGAAAAAAATCAATGAAACACTTCAGGAAATGACAGCAACACTTTCACCATTAAAATGCACAAGTGAGGGTTTACTCGCAGGACAAAAAAATGCTCAATTCTGAAGATGCAGGTTGATTTTTAGAAACTATCATATCACTGGGCTTTGTGTATGCCCTAAAAAGAACCCAAAAGTAATTATGATAATTTCATCTAAGTGACTTTTCTGCTAATCATTTTAATCACCTATTTAATTCAACTAGAGTAATTCCTGAGCAATCGATAAACACAGCATATAAGCATCGTAAGAAGACTTATCACAACATTTGCCTTCATGAAAAGTTGTTTCTTCTATATTTTATATATGCTCAACAGAACAATAAGCAGTTTGAGTCCTCTGGAAGATGCTTTTCAAAGACCAAAAATTTTTAAAAATATGAGGATGGGAAGGCAGGGGAGACAAGAATGTCAGAAGCTAATTAGTATGTAGTTTTCCGATTAAAGAAAACCAATAATAACTCCTCACAGCTTTTCTATTTTTAAAATACAAAGCTCTATAAAATACAGTGCAAGAATAATACATAAACAACGTTCATGTGTCACTTACAGTGAACTCAGCCCCATTCTTCAGAAGAATCGCCTTAAATGTGTCAAACGTGGTGTTTTTCTCGGCAAGACTTATCACAAACTCGGCTGTGAGGAAAAAGCACAAAGTAAATCGAAACAAGAAAGTAAAAAGCAGCGTAAGGAGAGCACGAGGGGACAGAAGCTCAGCCAGGCCCCGGGGGCTGCTGCAGGCCCGGGGAGCTTCCCCTCAGCCCTCCCCGGACCGAAGCCTTCCCTCAGGCTCACAAGTTGTTTTTTGAAGAAAAATAATGGTTTTTTTAACGCCAAAAGTCGAAAAGCACCTTCACAAAACACATCCGGCCCCACAAAAAGGGCTACTACGGCCCTCAGCAAGCTGCCCCGTCCGGGAAGGCGATGCTCAGCGGCCGCCGCGCCCGGAGCGCCCCGGCGGTGCCCGAAGGCCGCGCCCGCCCCGCTTACCCAGGTCCTTGTCGTTGATGCCCAGGTGGTTGTCGAGCTCGGTGCACACTTTGGACACCAGCGACAGGTACTCGAGCTTGGCGAGCTCCTCGGCCGCCGCCAGCTCCGCCATGGCCGCGCGGCCGCGTCCGGGGCGCGGCGGAAACGGCGCCGTGAGGGGAGCGGGGCGGGCCCGGGACAGCGGGGAGGGACCGAGCCCTGCCGGGGGCGGGCAGCGCCAGCGGACGGCTGCGCACGGAGCCTTGACGGGTGCAAGGCTGGGCGAATCGGTGCCGCCGGGTGAAGGTTTCCGGTTTTCCGTAACCAAAGCGGAAAGGCGGCTAAGGCGGAGGAGCTGCGGTACCGCCGGTGTTGCGCGGGGAGCCAGCCCGGGCCTTGCGGCGGCACCGGAGCCCCGCTTCTGTTCCCGGCCCTCAGGCCCGCCCTGCTCGGCCCGTCGGAGCCCCGGCACCCGGAGCTGAGGCGCTGTGCTCCGGCAGTGGCGAGGAACGGGCAGGGCAGGGAGGGCACAGCCGGGCTGCCGTGCCCACCGCCCCTGCTGGCCCAGAGCCCGCGGCAGCAGCAGGGCTACCCCGCCCTGTAGGAAAGATATTTCTGTGCTGCTGTTGAGAGCCAGCAAAGGCTTCTTGAAGATAAGGGAAGCCTCATATCTCTCTCAAGGAATTTAACAAGGTGATCACCATGACAATGTGAAGAGAGAGGAAAAAACGTTGGTTGGCTTACACAGTGGCGTGGCTCCTTTCACCTATTGAAAGCTTTGTTTCTTTATGACAAATGGGCAGTGTATGTGTTCGTTAAGTAAATGTGAACATCTTGTAAAACTATAAAGCAACATGTTGCTTCAATAAAATAAATGTAAAAAAGGCTTTTGAGTGAGTCCTGGTGCTTTGTGGGGCTCTGTAGGGACACCACCCCAACCCCCCAGTGCCTGTGATCACCCGAAATAACACACAGAGGCCACATATGCTCTATAGAATATATTATAAATTATATCATGCATCCATTAACAAAATATACAAAGCCAACAGAAATGTATCTATCTTGAGCCTGAGCATACAGCATCTAAACTCTAGTAAAAAGTAACCTAAAGAGAACAGCATCTCACACCTGCCACTTCAATGCTCAATGAAGTGTTCCTCCTCAAATGCTTCAGTTTTGTAGTTTATAGAACACATGAACATTCCAAGTACAAAGGTACACATGGTGAACATGGGTCCTGCTGGGCCTGACAGACCCGAGCAAATAAAACCACACTATGCTTCAAAGTGTCATCAGCTTCTGCATTTCACCCCTGCCCTTCCTCCTGCTTGTCCTAGAGCTGGCATTAGTCAAAAGATACTCAAAACACCCAAGTTAAAGTGGAAAGTCACAGAAGGATCCTGAACTGGTCCACAGCACACAGTTGTACTGGTGTACAGAGAGATGGGAAACACTGCAAAATACTTCTACTGTATTTCAAAATAAACATTTAAGAGTATATCTCCCACAATCTATAAAAATAGGTTTAAAATGAAAGTGGTATGATACATTTGTTTTCTTGGACTATTTTAATGGTATTTTATCTCTATGGGTACTAAACTCTTTTAAAAAATCACTGATAACCTGGCCAGCACAATACTGACACTGCTTCAGCTATGTCACTGTGACAAAACAGAATACTAGTTGGAAGCAGGAGTAATATAAAATATTTTAGAATCAATGGTCTCTTACTGCAGAAACGTTTACTTCAAAGTAAGAACACAGCCAACACTGTCACCTGCTGAGGGACTGAACTCTGAGGAGTTACCTGGATACCCCACTGCACAGCAGTGTCTGGTGCTCATTTATGTCACTCTTCAGAACCAATTCTCTCAGCATATTTAGAAGGGAATTCTTAGATTTCCAAATTAAATATGGGCATCTAAAAATCGTACGAGAAAAATGAATTCTACAGATGTGGCTATGGAAACACAGGACCAGCTAAACCATCAGAGGAGACTGTACATTTGAAAGTGCTTAAGTTAATGCATTTTTCAAACTCTAACATAAAGTTATGTGATCCCTGCTTCAAGCATTCTTTCCATTCTTAAACATTACCAAAATTTATACTCCAGGTCTGGGTTCCCACACATTCCTGCATTTTTTGATGTGGTATTAACAATGTAAAATGTTTGCATTGTAGTGAAAAAAGGTAATGGTCAAATTTTTAATATTTTTACAAAGAGCCTGTAAAGATTCCTAGAAAAGCTTTTCCTATCCTTACACTCCATTTTTAACAAAATATTTTATGTAGGTTATACTTCTACTGTTAGAGATCTGGTGTGCACTATCATTACTGGTTCAATTGCTGGTGGTAATTTTCCTGCTTCATTCTGCTACAACAAACAACAACTTTACTGGTATTCATCAGCTGAACTGCAGTTACACTTTTAGACTTCTCAAAAGTCTAAATTCAAGATGGCTTTCTTTTATGAGCAACTTCTTTTTCTTCAAATAATTTGTAAGATTTGAATTGTCACTTTATTATCACACATTGGAAAACCAATTACTAAATCCTCAGAAGAAACAAAGAAACTCCTAGTTTCAGGCATCTCTTATAAATTAAGCAGGACTACATTTTATAGCAGCATTTTATATTGGTTTCTATTCCAAAGCTAATTAAGCCAACAAAAAATTTCCAGCTGCCTAAAAAAAAGTATATACACAATAAAATGGGAAGTTCTCACCTGGGTACAAAGTTTAGTTCTACATGATTCCCTGGCAAAAGGATTTGATCTGAAATTAGATTTAAAGACTACTCATTTAACTATGAGATCTAAATAATAACTGAAATTCTGGTATCCATTTCAAGAGATGCCACAAGAGTTGTTTGACATTTCCATGAGGTTAAAAAGAAAAAGAAGTCAAATGCTCAAAGAAAAGCTGAAGTCTTAATTCAAACCTCCAAACAGAGAGCAGCTGAGGAGCAGAGCCTGCTGCTCTTTCAATCTTTAATTAGAGTTTACTCAATGAAGATTATTCTTCTCTCCACCAGGCAGGTTTAGCACCTACTGTACCAGTCTCTGTTACTGATCTGAAGCAATTCAGTTACCACTTCAATCATGTTATTGTTGTGCTTCTTCAGCAGCCTCAAGTTTAACTGCCTGTCACAGAATCCCATCTCACACAGACTGGACAGCAGGGTGGCAGTCTGCTCTTCTGGAGCTGCAGGCTGCTGAAAACAAAAACCAGTAAGATAAATTTAATAAGTTAATTTATTTTTTGCCATTTGAACTAGAGGCCCTGCATTACACAGAATCAAACTGATGCACAGAGGCTCTTCTGTCCCATTTAAGCCATTTATAATCCCTTTCACTGCTCACTTACAAAGGTGAGCTACTACTCTTACATGATGCTACAAGAGATGATTTTATCCACATGGCATGGATTTCCCAGTCTGCTGAGAGCAGCAAACTTCAAAGGGACACCATCAAACTTAACATTTTACTCTTACATTAACTCCATATAGAATATTGATACACCTAAAAAACCATACACCTGTAAAATTGAGGCTGTCATTCTCTGAAACTCACATAGCACACAGAAAGACATTCACCTGTTCAATAATGGGTGGTCCAGCAAATAATGCTTTGTAGGCAGAAGCAGCAACTGACAAAGCTCCTTTCACGAGCTCTCCTGCAATGCTGCTGCCTTGGGGGTACCTGTGAAGAGACCAGGTGCTGCTTTAGGGTCAGTAAAGCCAAGGGTTTGTCTCTGTGAAAGGCAAGTTGCTGCCTGTTGAGGCAAGGACTGTTGGAGACAACAGCCTGTGATCCAAAGGAATCAGCAGTGTTTGGGAAGTGAGCTATACAAGCAGCTCATTCCTTCTTCTTGACACTTTCTATTAAATTGTGGGTGTATGCTTTCCATTAAGAGACCTTTGGTAAAGAGTTCAGTGCTCTCATCTAGAAGAGAGCAGACCTACATGAAAGCTGTGCACTGACACATCCATTCAGGGTAGGGTAACTTCTATTTGTTTTCTGTGAATACTTAAGTTACTTATTATTCTACTCAACATTTTGACTTACCTCTCCAGTCTCAGTATTTTAAGGCTACGTTATAGCTAGCTTGTGAAATCCCCATCCTAAGAATCCTGAGATTTTCCAGAAAAAAAACCCACAGAATTTTAGAAGCAGTCAACTTGAGCTCTTCATTAACTCTGGCTTGCCAGTTCTGCATCCTTTTGATTTGTGCCCAAGTAAAAACCAAGATCTTATGAAAACATAGCATGTTTGCTTTAAGAAGGGAGGCCTCTCTCCAAATTATTGACTACATGAAATCTCTAGGCCAGAGCTTCTTCCCAGGTGTCTAATTAAGGTGTTCTCAGTCTAAAATAGTGTTTGTGAAGTCAGAGCTTCAGCTTCATTACCTCGGGTATTCTGAGAACTTAGTGAGAAATGCAGAAGATCCTGGCCCATGATTATCTTCACCACTGGGTTCTGGAAGACAACATGTCAACATGTCCAGTTAATGACAATTAAGCTGGAGAAATGCAACACATACATAAACAGAAAAAAGTCTCAGTATAACAGCAATACTCTAAGTTTAGTTATGCAGAGAATCCAGGATTGTCACTGCAGTGAAAGCAGTCAGAAGATGTTCAGAACCATGTGACTGATTCATTGGTGTTTAAAGGAGCTGCTGTCTCAGTGACTGTAAGAGCAGCTTAAATACACAGCTCATCAAACCCAGAGCAAGGTAATTTTCCAGATGCCTGTAAGTACTTTTGAGTATCCTCTCACCATTTCCCATAATAGATGCTCTCAACTGATCCCCAAAACAAATTATTTTTTTATTTGCAATATCCAAAAATTCAACATCCAGAAAAAAACCTGACATCTTTACTTGGTAGATTTCTGCTCTCCTCAAGAGAATCAAGACATCAAATTCAATACTAGGCATAAGGAATAGGTGATAGCACCCTTCATTAAATATCTCAATACCTTCTCTTTGTATTTGATCATGAGGAGCAGAAGAGATATGCTCTGAAGCTGGTGTGTTTGGCTCTTGGAAGATAGAATTCTGAAGAGACGAAAGATTCCTGAGAACATAAAGCAAAAACATCACTACTTTTATTGTATATGTACACACATAAATAAGTCACAATCAACAGGAAAAAACGAAAAAACTCCACACACTCCCTTGTCTCCCTCTCTTGCACTCACCTAAATCAGTGAGTACAGGCTCTATAAAAAGTTGCAGGATTTAAGCACATTCACCTCAGTAAAAATTTTGTTACAACAACTCCTGCTTGGAAAGTACTAGCCCTTGCAGACTCTGCAGCAATACCAGCATCACCATTCTGTTCCTGTCCCCAGATCATACCTTTGTGCCTGGGGTAAGCTGTCCACAGTCGCTGGGGGTGCTGCAGCCAGTGTTTGGGAAGCTGTCAGTGCATCACTGACCCTCTGGATCTGTGGCTGGCTTCCCCCTTCTGGGTTCTCTGCTACTGTTTCAGGTTCTCCTGTCTTTTCTAAACCAGGCTGAGAAAGAGCTGAACTATACATGGAGTCACCCAAGGGCCGACTGGTGTCGAAGCACTCGGGGAGGATAATGATATAGTCCTCTGAGGAAGCAGAGGAGCACTGACTCTGAACATCATCTTTATCATCTTCCTCTTCATCACCATTGCCAGCACCACTACGGGGGCTTGTGCTCTCTTCAGACAGTGGAAGGTCCCCTAGGAGGAAAAAAGTGAAGTGTTAACCATTGTTCATTTGTATGGACAAGAGCAGAGACAGAATTGTCCCAGCTGTGAGAAAAGTATTTAGAAACAACTACAAACCTCAGCTGCTGCCGTTATGCTGTAATTTTCCCTGCTGTGGGGAGGGTGTAGTGTGAAAGAGTAATAGATCTTAATGTTAACCCACTGCAAATACACTGCTGGTATTAATGCTCATAGTAAAAACTGCAGTAAGAGCTTTATACAGAAATTAAACTGTAGTTTTCAGCTCCTAAATTACACACTTTAGAAACAGGTCAGAAACATTGCAAGCTGTGTGTACAAAATATGGAGGCACCAGTCATGTATAAAGTATGAGCACCTACTTGAATACCCAACTGGAACTTTTTGGTCTCAATTTCACTTCTTTGAAAAGCAGCTGTTAAACTAGCTGCTTGTTAAAAAGCACTGCTTGTGAAAGTACTGACACTGATTTTCTGATGTAATGATTCTCACAACTAGGACAATCTAACAATTCTCATCTAATGAAGATCAATTTCCTAGAACAGTGTCAGATCTTCTTACACATGATTTTTTTTACAGCTTTGTCTTACATTCAAGCCCATTTTACTTACCACATGAACTTTCTGTCACTGGTTCTGACTGATGAATCTTTGCTTCCTTTTTGGAAGTGGAATTACTATTTATCACAGGAGATTCTTCAGTTATCATATTGCAGCTGAAGGTGTCTTGTAGTGTTTGTAAAGAGTCTAATAGAACCAATCAGGAAAAACAATTAAATGGCATCAATCACCTGAGCTGAGCAATTTGTGTCTCATGTCTGACTGCAAACAAGTCAAACCAGAGAAGGCAGCTAATGACAGTACTTACTCTGGAGGATTTTGGGGTTTTTTTGTGGGGGCTTGTGGTCAGGTGCAGCATCCAGGGTCAGAGATCGAATGACAGTTTCACAGACAAACTGAGTCCCACTCATATCTTCTTCCCCTTCCTCCTGGCTCAATGCATGCTCAGCTTTCACCTTCACCACAGAAGAGTCCACAGAAATGCAGGCTTCTGCCATTCCTTGGGAAGGGAAACGTAACAGATTTTACCACCACAACAAAGATATGTAAGTATAAGAAGATTTTTTTTAAACTAGCCACAGCTAATATTGATTCTGTGTGTTAGTGCTTTCTAAAAATTGAAGGATTTTTGAATTCAGCTCAAGTTGAACACGAAAGTGATTGAGAAGTATGGGGAGCACACCTGAAAGTTTGGAGTATAACCTAGTCTATAAAGGACAGATTGTTAATTCTCCCAACAATTCTAGTGGTCAGACACATCAAAAGAAGCATTTGAAAAGATTTTATACAAGGGCATGCAGTAATAGGACAGCAGGGAATGACTTTAACACGGAGGAGGGTGTATTTAGATTAGATATTAGGCAGAAATTCCTCCTTTTGAGAGTGGTGAGGCCCTGGCACAGGCTGTCCAGAAAAGCTGTGGCTGCCTCTGCTATCCTGCAAGTGTCCAAGGCCAGGATGGAAAAGGCTTGGAACAGCCTGGGACAGGGGAAGCTGTCCCTGCCCATGGCAGGGGGTGGAACTGAATAATCTTTAAGGTCCCTTCCAACCCAAACCATTCTGTGACTCTATGATTTCTATTCCCAATCTGTATATATTATGCTCCAACCTCTATAATCACTAATGTTGTGTCAGACTGCAGGATGATGAGCCAAACAACCTGTTTTGCTTTTTTTTTTTTTTCCTCCAAAGGGGAAGACAGTAATTAGAATTCCTTTTAGACATCAGGTTTGCTGACTACAGAGAAGTGACAACATCCTCCCTTCACCCCCAAGCTCCTCAGGACTACTGCTTACCAGGCACTAGTTTAAATCCACTGCCCTCGTGCTCCTCCTCTATCTGACCTAAGCCAGGTTTCTCCAGCAAGGGGCTGTCACGTGGCAAAGGGGACATGCATGGAGTCATGTCTGGAAAACACAGGGAGCAAAGATAATTGGCACTAAAGGAGGAGCCTCCACGAGGTAACATTTTTAAAAGTTATTCTTCGTAAGGGACATTCTTTCAAGACTGAAGAAATTTAGTTATTTTGAAAGATAATCTGGTGGAATAAACAACTAGCTTTGCATTACTGTGCCACTGGCTGTGCAAAGAAAATGGCAGCATTCCTCAACATCTGGAATGTTACGTTCTTGGGGATATGAAGGTGAAAAGAAGCCAAGCTATACACAAAGGATAGCTGTCTGTGCTCCAGAGCACACAGAACACAGGAGCCTTACCAACAGGAGTATTGTGTGGCACTCGCTCCAATTCCTGCACAATATTAATGTCCAACAGCTCAAAGGACAGCAAATCCTACAGGAAAAAACAGTTTCCATGAGCAAACTCTGAAACTGAATCATATCTGTAGTTGGCAGCATAGATCCCAGTGATGTACAAATAAACTTTGTTCTTCAACACAGTCTCAGGGGGCAGTTTTCCCACAACATATATTTACATAATTGAATATGGTGCACAGATTAGGGCAGCAAGGGACAAACCTAAGAACTCCCTTGTTAGAGCCAGAGAAAGACTCAATGCTGATTCTCTTTTGAGGACCTTAATTTGTCCTACACATTCCTTCCACATACTGACAGCGCCTAATACCAGTTTGAGAAAACAGCTCTGCTATATAAAATGCAATATACTCTTTCTGAAAATAAACTAGCCAATTTTAGAGCTCAGAAGTTTTATTCTTGCAGATGTCAACCTACCTAGACATGACACCCAAGGTGATTTGCTTTATATCTACCAGAATTTTAGCACTTTACCTGTGCAGTGAGGAGATCAACAGATGGGATATAAAATTCTCTCTCACTTGGCAGATTTTTGATCTTTAAAGGAACAGTTGGCAGAGATATTTCAGCCTGCTCTGCAATTTCACCTGTCAGTTGAGCACCTGTTTCTGTCTCTAAGGAAGCATCCTGCAAAAACAAAAAAACAGAAGCCACTTAGCCACAGTAAATAAAACATCACATGAAATCTAAATCTGAATTTTGTGTAAACACACAAGTAATTTGAAAGAAATTTAAATCAACTCATTACAGAGCCAAAAGCACGAGACCTAACAAAGAGAAATGCTGCAGAGTTCCAGTTCAAAGAAATAGACAAACAGCTACAACAGACTAATAGCTAATGCCATGCTTCTCAAAAAGAACAACTACTTTAGAACTTATAAATGCAATGTATGTTGTATTTCTTTCCTATTAAAATTTAAAAGCAAACAGCTAAAGGAATCCCCTTGAATAGTTAGTTAGGAATACTATGCCAAATAATACACAATGCTCCTTCTCCTAGGCAATTCTGAGCTGCCCCACATACCAGGTGAGTGACTTGCCTGTTTGGTTCTGGAAGCTTTCCCCTTCTGACAGGAGTCAGAATCCTTCCAATCACTTTCTACGTAGTCAGCAGCTGGAGAGGGATCCACAACAATGCTGCACCAGATCCTTGGCCCAAACTGCTCCCCTCTGTGTGACAGTCTCCAGTGAGAAGTGTAAGTTCCTTCTATGTTGGGAGCTACAAACTCAACTGAAACAGTTCCTACTTGTCCAGATGGAAGGGATGGCACTATCACATCTTTTTTCTCAGCAGATGCCAAGGTCAGATTACCCCACATAAGTTTCAACTGAAATACACAATAGAAAAAGCCAAAAGTTAACTTCTCAAGCTTCTCTGCAAAGTGTGGGCAGTAGGAAGCAGAGTTCCTCTGCTGGAAGGCCTTGTAGGTACCAGGCATGGAGAAGACAGGCTGCTAGTACACATCCCCACATTAATCACTATCAACACAAAGGTACCCCCACCTTTCCACACAATGGCAGCCACTCACAGAACAAAGGGTTTTGGAGGTCAGAAAAGCAACAGAGCAGCTGTGAACAGGGTCAAACTGCACCATTATAACACAGGGAACATACTATTAATGGGAAATATGTGCAGTGATGGTGCTCTGAATCCCCTCCTTCCTACAGCTACACTTGCAAAGAGTACCTACAGAGCTCATTGCCCCAGAATTCCCAGCTGTGAATCAACAGGCCAAAGGAAATCTTAAACAGGTCCTAACAGAGAATTCACCTACAAATGTTATCCCCAGGAATGATTTTATTGTGTAGAAGGAAGAGCAAAGGCAAGATACCTTAGTGTCTGAGCTCCATTCCACGTTGCCAGTGTTCTTCATTCGCCAGTGTTTGATAAACTTTGTTCCTGGTTTCAAGTGAGTACCATCAGGCAAATTCTCATCCACAAATACTGCACTTAGTGTTGGGACAATTGCTTGGAAGGGTTGATTAGGACTCCTGGGATTGGAGAGAGGAAACAAAAAAAAAAATACACCAAAACTGAAGTTCAGCTGCTGATTGATGTTAATTTGGCTTCTAAATGCCCTAAATGGAAAGGATGAATTAAAGAAACAAACTACACAAGTTTTACACTGCACATTGACAAACTCAAAGGGACTGGGAAATGCAGAGCAGTTGCCTGCAAAGGCTGCTGTCTAATGAACCTCAGCTTAAGAGCACATTAAAAATAAGAAATAGCAGTGAATATAAATATACAGAATGTAGTTGACTTTATGCAGACATGCTTAATAAAACAGGAAGATACAGACTTTTTTCAAACTGGCAGTAATTGTTAATTTACTCTGTATGAGCATACATGTATATGTATAACCCCAGGCACTTCTCTTCCTCATAAATTTACATAAATCACTAATTTCTGGTAATAACCATCAGTCACCTTTTTTTTCCTTTCTCCTACTGTCCTCTCAATTAAAAACACCCTACCTTGCAAATGGCATTTGGACAAAATTCTCACACAGTCAAATGACAAATCACACTTCAAATAAGCAATTCCATAACCTCCCTCCTGTTCCTTCAACTTGGTTTCATAACAAAAGCTCAGACAGCACAACTACCAGATGCTCAGTTAACAACAAGCCTTACAGGAAGGTATTAGGCTGGACACTCTCAGATTTCAGAGGAGGTGAGCCATTTGTTTCCAATACATGGATAGAGTTCCACAGATGAATTTTCCTGTGCAATTTTAGCTGCTTTTTGAGCTCTCGGACCTCTGCTTTTCGCTGTTTCTTTTCTGCTCGCAATCTTTGCTTCTCTGCCTTCAGAAATCTTTTGTCCATCTGTTTCTGGAGCCTGCAAAGTGATTAACACACCTTATTACATTAAACTGATCAGAACTTCTCTTCACCCAACACAGTCTTAGTCTCAAGGGAATCCTTCAGGAAATATCCCATGCTTCTAGACTGGAAACCAAATGATTTTAAAAGAACATCCTCACAGTTGCTTGTGGAACTATTTTGAATGATCTCTAAAAGAACAAAAAAAGGCAGACACAAAATGCTCACAGAAAAAGCAAGTTCTCAAAGTTTACTAACCCATCTATGACACAAAAGTCTGTCTTTTCTACTTTGTTATTAAAAACATTGTAAGATTTATAACTTAGGCCCTTCATGAGTGCATAGCTATTTTTAGGTACTCACAACAAAATTTGAGCACCATTTCCATTTCTTCTCATCTCTAAAATAAAAGCTGAATCTCAACTCCTTGCAATCAGAACAACCTTGGCAGGCATTGCCAGGGGCCAGCATTTACCTGACTTGCTCCAGAGTGGCAGGCAGGCGTGGGGAGAGCTCTGCCAGGCTGTAATTGTCAGCAACACAGGGGATGGGCCTGCGCAGCTTCAGCAAGACGTGGTTTGGGTCGTGTGCATATGTTCCTGCCTCACACTCCTCACAGATATTGTAGGCTGGACAAAGGCTGCAAAGCAGAAAGGACAGGAGGTGACCAAGAGGCGAAGAATTTCTGCAGAGAAACAATTCTGTATTGTGCTACCACTGTAAGTAGTTCCCAAGTGACAGCAGCTGGGTGTCTCACTTATAGATCAGTATTTGGAGCCATGTGGAATAACTACATTATTATCTCTCTTCTTGGCAAAACTGCAACACAGTTCCCACTTCTTTGAACACACACTGAAAAAATTTGATGCCTCCTTTAGCACAAGTGATTAAAATTTTTGCTATGAAGGGCAGAACATTTTATCAAAATCCAGTGCCAGAAACAGCACCATACTTATGAAAATACAGAGGCTAAGTCACCAAGCATTCAGGGATGCAAAGCAGATTGCTCCTCCAGGAACAGGGCTGATAAAAACCAGACTGTCATCTCCTGCCAGCAGGGAAAAAAAAAATCCAAAGAAAAACTCCTGTTGGCATTCCACCCACTGCTTCTGCCTAGTCCCAAAATGCTGATCTTAACAGCAATTGCCTCATTCAAATAAAACTCTCACTTTTAACACCTCACTGAAGACATTCATCAAAATCTATTTCATACTATTAGACAGACAAGAGTGCAATCACTAAGAAAAAGTATGACCTGTCTTTTAGTCTCACTGACTCAGAACCAAACAAACAACTATTACAGACTAGTGGTTCTAAGTCTTGCTTTTTTGTTTAGTTAACCAAACAAAACCTTTTCTGTTACAATTACTGCATGTCCTACACAGGTAAGGTAAAGAGTCACTGAGAACACAGCCATGAAGTTCTCTGAACTGTGTTCATTGAGAACACAGCATCACAAAGTTCTCTCACTTTAACAATCACCTTTTCTCAAAAGAGTATTAATCTTGCTTTTATGCAGATAAAGTCTAGTGACCACAGAAGAGAACATCAGCTGTTGGTGAGACATAGAAGACATTCTGAAATGTCCAGCAGACTGCAGATTGGGAACCTAGCAGTATCTAACCCCAAGACAGTTGCTCTCTCATTCACAAGCTGTGCCTGGAAGGTTCCCCACACTCCCAACACCGAAATGTCCAGCAGGCTGCAGATTAGGAGCCTAGCAGTATCTATCCCAAGAGAGTGTCTCTCACACGCTGTGCCTGGCAGGTTCCCCACACTCCCAGCTCCCAGCATTGAAATGTCCAGCAGGTTGCAGATCAGGAACCTACCAGTATCTAACCCCAAGAGTTTCTCCCACAGGCTGTACATGTCAGGTTCCCCACACTCCCAGCTCCCAGCATTGAAATCTCCATCAAGCTGCAGATCAGGAACCTAGCAGTATCTAACCCCAAGAGAGTTTCTCTCACAGCCTGTGCCTGGCAGGTTCCCACCCTACCAGCTCTCAGCATTGAAATGTCCATCAAGCTGCAGACTGGGAACCTGGCAGTATCTAACCCCAAGAGTTTCTCTCCCAGGCTGCAATGCCAGCTCCCCACGCTCCCAGCTCCCTGTACCTGCACTGAAATGTCCATCAAGCTGCAGACTGGGAACCTGGCAGTATCTAACCCCAAGACAGTTTCTCTCCCAGGCTGCAATGCCAGCTCCCCACACTCCAGCTCCCTGTACCTGCACTGGTAGCGCACCCCGACGATGCGGGCCTGGCAGCTGCAGCAGGAGATGAGCCAGTCACACTGGCTGCTGCTCCCGGCCGGGCTCTCCGAAGCTGCAGGGGCTGCTGGACACGAGCTCTCACAAAAATCTGCAGGCTGACTGCAATGAACGAGCTTCTCATACAGCTTCTGCTCCAGCCTCTCAACAGTCTCTTTAACTACTTGTTCCCTGAACTGGAAAGAAATGAAAGCAGTCCTGAATGAGACCCACCTATTAAGTTTGAAATGCTGAGTTACGATGTCACAAGTCTCCCAATCTGTCAGTAGCCAGAGACTACCTCAGAATCATTTCCCCTACTCCAGCACACTCTTCATAAAATTATGATAATATATAATATATACAACATATATAATATGATAATATCATTATCATATATTATTATAATGTTACTATCTTATATATATGACACAATATTATAATACCACAGTATTATTATACTATCATATACATTATATATAACATCTGATAATACATAAAATATATAAACAAATGCCACATTCCTCAGAGAGGACTTTTATTTTAGACAATACCAACCCAGAGCTTTTAGGAAGGCAAGTTAAAAGTTACATATTTATGCTTACAGTATTGTTTTTCTTCCATAAGCTTTCATGAATGGAAGAAATCTCATCTCTAAAACAATTACCACAACTCTCAAACCCCTCTGGACTCTCTACCATTAAGTTCTTATTTGCCCATCAGTGATGGCTTAAATAAAACCATGAACTCCCCCAATTTTTAGTTTGTATAAAAAGGTGGCAAAGGAAAGGAGACTCTAGAGAAAAAAGCTTAAAGACAAATGCACATAGTTTCAAGAATTTGCTAGCTGATGAATTCTTTGCAGTGATATCAAACTGCTTTTCAGTGATATTTATTAGCTGTTCAAAACAAATTAACACCCACACCTTAAGTGTAGCTTATTGTTAATGGCTTCCTGAAAGTATTTTCTCTCAACAGCCAAGAAAAGTAAGGTCATCAAATTCTCTGCTTTCAATCACAGGAAATCAAAAGTATTGCCCTGCTGAAACTGGGCAATCAAGAGCCTACAGGAACAACACTGTCCATGCTCTCCCACAATGAGAGGTCTGGAATTCCTATTCTGCAGTGCCACAATGATTGTAATGGGAGCTACTTAAAACTACAGTCACACTAATCAAATGCATAAACAGCCCACTCTTCACAACTGATATGGATCAAGTTTATGGTTTTGGGGTTTTTAAGGTATCCCTTACACTGCAGACACAGTCAGACATCTAGTTCTCATTAAGATCCTGATCATAAGTGCTGATGGCAAGAGTGTTCAGATGTCTAGAGAGATCACAAAGATCCCTTCCAACAACAATAAAACTTAAGTACTGAAGTATATCAAAACTTGCAAGACAATACACTTACTGTTTCCAAGTAGCTAGTAAACCATTCTGGAGGATTTTCATTTGTGCTTTCTGGTCTGGTCTGATTTAACTTTTGCTGGGGACAAAAAAAAACAACAAAATAAACAAAAAGTATGCAAAGTAAAAAGAAAAAAACCCCTAAATACAGCAAGTTAACTGCTGAAATAGCTTTTAAGTGTCTTTATATAAAAATATTTAAGTAGCCACTGACATTTTCCTGAAACATTTCTGCCTCATTAGCATTTGAGTGTAATTACACACCAAAGAAGTCAAGTCAGCCAGAAGTTACCAGATGAAAATGAGGGCTTCAGGAGGTGAATTGCTCTGTTTATCAAAATACTAAAGAATGGTCAACATGAAAGCACTGCTATTTCTAAAGACAGCATCAAATTATCCTCTTGAAGACATTCAAACTATTGGTGAGCTTCAAGAGGTGCTGAAAACAGAGACCAAATTCTGAACTCAGTTTTTATGTATGGCTGAAGAGGACAATCAGTCTACAAAGTGAATTACATTTATTAATTCTTTGGTTTAATGCAACTCAGCTTCTTACCTGAATGCTCAGCTCCTTGCCATTTTTTAATTCTTCCTCTAATCCCTGGGCTATCGTGGAATATTGCAGAAGTGGCTTCTTCTCATCTTTAAGAAGCACCAGCTTTTCTGCCCCATTTTTTTCATGCAGTTGCAAAGCACGAGAAGAGTTCTTTTCATAGGCATTCATCTGAAGCTGATTTCCTTGTTTACCTGCAATCTAAATAAACAGAACACACATCCACCATGTTTTCCACTTCCAGTCAGCATACAGAATCTGTACAAATACAGCATTACACTACATTGGAGAGGGTGGGGAAAGACTAACAGACACAAGAAGAAAAACAGAGAGATGCCAAGGTAGCTGATATTCTACTTCTGAAAAGTTATTAATACACTTATTATAAAAGTTGATTAAAAGCCAAAGGATAATAATGTAAATATTCTGCTGTAATTTCTCAGCCTACAATAAAGTGTTCATAGGAGCCAGGAAACAATAGATTCTGTCCAGGAATTTATTTTGAAATGATCAGATTTGAAATTCAAACCATGAGTAAAAAGTTGTGAAAGACTTAATAATGTAAAGCAGAAATGTAAACAAATGCAATTCTTATTTTGTCCAACTGCTTATAAAGTAACTAAGCATTGACACTACTAAGTTTTAATTATACACTCTGGCAGCAGAATCTATGTGGAAAGATTTTTGAAGGGTTTCACTAAAGCCCAATATTTCCAAATATGGGATTACTGTTGAAGGGTTTGAGAAAGTCAGGCCCTCAACCAACCCGGTGCTGCTCAGGGTCCTGAATCCTAACTGCCTATTCAACTAACTTATAAAAACTAAACTAAAAACAAACACCAACCAGGATAGAACCAAAAAAAGTGTAGTAAGACATTCAAGCTACTGTCCAAAGGTAGAAAACAGCTATTCTGATTTCCTGGACCAGGTAATGCCATTTTTTTAATCAGCTACACCAATTTCAACTGGAGAAGGATGAACACATTGAAAAAAGTCAAAAAGCACATTTACCTTCAGAGCTTCTTCATATTCCTCTAAAGAAAAATAGAAAGAAGTGTGAATGGCCCCTATCTCACACAACAGATGTAAATTTATCACACAGTATTGAGAAACCCTTACATGACAAGGGGCCTCCCCTACCTTCTGTAATTTTTCTTAAATTAGTGCAAGAAATTGTATACACAGCAATAAGCACACATTGTCACAGCTAAGAGCCACAACATTCCACTAATTTAATCACTTCCAATTTGTTCTGTGGATCAAGAATTCTTTCCTTTGGGAAGAATTTGCTGCCAAATCATATATAAAATGCAAAAGCCAAAAAACAAGCATTCTCAATTGCATCTTCAAAAAAACACAAACAACAGCTGGGGTCTCTTATCTTGATTTCACCTCAATAAAGCAGCAGCTCACCTTTACTGTTCACAGAGACCTGCAAAGAGAAGTAACAATGAGCAAGAGCCACAGACACATTTTTGCAGTTCTCTTAAAATTAACACATTCAGAATAATACATTTACTCACAGTTTTTAAAACAGCACTCCTTTAGGTGCTTGTTATTGCCACGTTAATCATTACCCAAAGCTGTGGTGCTTTGAAGCAGCCCATGTTTGTTACTGGACTGGCACAGGAGGCAGCTCTGGCACTGCTGGCAGCCAGAACAAGCTGCTCTCCTCAGAAAGTCACTGCCTGTACCCCTGGGCTCACTGCACAACTCCAGAGCTTGGCCCCAGTTGCTTTAAATGCCCAGTTAAGTGTTTCAAAAGACCAATTAAGTGTTTCATAAGCCCATTCTTCTACAGAAAATTAATTATCGATTCTGCACATAGAAGTCACTGACACAAGAAGCTTTTGAATCCCCACAGCATCACAGGATTCTGAACAATGTTTGCTCAGTATTTCAGAAAAAGCTTTCATAGATGCATTTAAATATTTATATATGATACAGGCTGGAAAATAACGGGAGAATCATTCTCTGAAAGGCTTGCCCTTAGGGAAAAACAGTAAGAACAAGAACCCCCATCTGATTTAGTGGAGCTATAATCCAAGCAGTGGAACACTGTGTTTGCAAAAGGTCATTTTGTGTGAGAGTTACATTCCCCTCTGAATCTCTAGATAAACAAAAATAATATGAGAGGGTGAGACTGTGCCAAAGCAGGAAGTTACTCAACAAGGACAACTAGAAGTAACCAATTTGTTTTCTGAGTCAGTAATCTGCTTGGAGATTACAGCAATTGCATAAAGCAAGCAGAGGATTTGAGTACACCAGATCACTGAAGCAAACACATGCTGATGACAGGGGACCTACATTTTCCAGAGGAAGGAGTCTAGAGTGAAGAGACAGGGCTTTACCACGCTAAAAACACAAATAGTTACAATTACCTTAAAAAAATTAAAAATAAAAGAAGTTCCTCAATGGAAACATTCCTCCCTCAGAGCACAGAGAATCACAGGGTGTTTCAACAGGGTGGGAAAAAGAAAGGCAGTAGCCTCTAAAAAAAGTATTTTAAAATGTATATGCTGCATTAAGAGTAAAATCACAAAACTATCACTATTTTCTTATTAAAAGGGCAAACATTCCCCCACCCCAATCTGCATAAGAGACTCTCCTGAAGGACCCACTTCGAATCATCAGGAGGCAGAAAGTCATTCTCAGCTGACTTCTTGGGAGGGTGGGGTGGCAGGTATTTTACCTCATCATTATCCTCATCAATGTACTTGATCTGAATGTTGTCCAGGTCAAATGAAACTTTAACCTGTAATAAGAAAACAGAACACAAAACCATAGTGAGGCAGGACCTCATTTAATAATAATTATTAATTAGGAATAACATTAAAACCCCTCTATCCCTCCCTTCAGTGTCTCAGTTGAAGCAAACACAGTTTTACCAAATCCATTCCTCTGGAGCTGAACTCTTCCCTGTGCCTTCCCTCCAAGCTTTACTAACTTTCTCTAATGAAAAGAATAAACACATCTTTTTCCTCTTGCACCTTGCCCAGTTAATGTTTACTCCAAAATAAATAATAATAACCTCCCCATTCTAAGAGGACAAGCTCAGGGTTAACAAACTCAGTCATGGTAAACACTGCAAAATATGAAGACAAAGGCAAACAACCCCTAAACTCTTTTACCTTAGAAAGCACCTGGGAGACAGCTCACATAGGCCATCAGCCTCTTCTCAGCCTACCAAAATTCAGAGACTAAACGGAGCAGTTATTTTGCATTTTTCATTAACAAGGCAGAATGAGCAGCACCAAATGAACCATAAAATGAAAGCAGTTGTTTCCATGTGCTGAGTCTTTGAGGCTCCTGTACATTTTTGTACCAGGATCCTACAAAAGCTGTATTTTTCTGCCTAGGTTTGAACAGACAGGTGTCTGCTAAGGAAGGCAGGAGCCTGCCCTGAAATGAAAAATGTAAACCCCTCCTTCTGAACTATTATAATTTTTTAATTAAGGGGCTCTCAGGCAAAGATATGGGAATAGGAATAAAAGTTCATTTTTGTACCAGGTTCCTACAAAAGTTGTATTTTTCTGCCTTGATTTGAATAGACAGGTATCTGCTAAGGAAGGCAGGAGCTTCACCTGAAATAAAAAAAGTAAATCCCCTCCCTCCCAATTATTGTAATTTTTAAATTAAGGGGTTCACAGGCAAAGATATGGGAATAAGAACAACAGCTCATTTTTGCACCAGGTTCCTACAAAAGCTGTATTTTTCCCAACAGAAACTCTCTGAAACAAGTGACACATGTCCTGCTGGGCCAGACTAAGAACAGCAGCAGCCTCAGGCAAGAGTGGCTGCCTGGGGTGTCACAGCCCCACTGGAGCACGGGGACACACAGACACACGGACACACAGACACATTCTGAACGTGCTCCAGGCAGGCTCTTCCAGCAACACATCCCAAATTCTGTGAGGGCAGTGAGAGAACCAACTTGGTTTTGTCAGGATGAAGCTGTGCTCTGCACTTACATGGTCTGGAACCACAGATTGCCCCCCTGAACTCAGGGCAGAACAAGAGCCCACCTTATCCCTTATAAACATTTAATAAAAGATCAAAATCTAACAAAGACCCAAGTTTAACTGAATTGAAACAGCAATTCCCACAACAGGGACAACCCCTGCTCTACCTCAGCTGTAACATAACACCACACCTTGAGCAAACACACCCTGGCTCTCAGAATACCCAAGATTAAGGGCAGCACAGTGCTTACACACTAATCTGCTTCCAGCTTTGATGCAAGCAGGGCTCTGGCCAGCTCAGACATTCCTGCAGCTCTACTTGCAATTAGTGTTTGAAGTCTGAACCAGTGCCTCTTTCACAGGACTGAAATACAGCAAGGGAAGGTGATGCAGTTCAAACTTTGAACCTGAGCAGTTCACAGAACAAAACCCTCCTGCATGTGTACTGGAATATACTGGCCAGGAAAAGAGCTGAAAGACAGGAAATAAAACAGGGACGAGATCTCTTCAGATGTAACTGCTAAAAAAAACCAGAACAGTTGTTTGGAAGAGGTTTCACAGCAACTTCTGTGAGTCAGAGGGAAGTCTGATAAGAGGATCTATAATTATCCTTGAAAGAATTTCCTACCAAGGTCATTGACACAGAAACCAAGAAAGAAAGGATAAATAAGAGAAACCTGCACTGTCTATTCCAATGAGCACTTTGTTTGTCTCTGGTGACCAATGAGTAAAGTGTAAGCTTAGGAGCTTTGTAAGAATGTATAAAAAGCATGCAGGCCATGATAAAAACAGTTTGAAACCTTCTGAAAATGGAATGTTGTTTTGTATTGTCTCCATCTCAAGTACAACACAGTTACTACAGAATTAATTGATAAGTAATAATAGAAATAATATTAATGTTAGTTTCATCATAGCCAAGGGAATCCTTACAACAAGTTCACACTAAGCCAATACAGGAATTGTAACCAAACAGCCCTGAAAACAAACTGAGCCATTCCAAGAGCAGGACACACAGACCTTCAGAAGGAGCTGCCCAGGCAGGCACGGCCCAGTCAGAGCCGGTTCTACCCAAACTAACACACAAAGCTCCGGGAACCAAACAAAAATCTATTTTTGTTTGACCCCAAAGAGCACAGACGGATCTTCAGAAAAGCAACAGAGGCTGTTACTTCATATAGGTACTTCAGTAAGAATAGGAAATAAGAGGAATAGAATGTACTTCACAGAGGGATACAGAACCAAACTAAGTGTCCAAACCAAAGAACAGGGCTAAGAGCAGCTGCTCACACATTAAAAATGAGCCCTGAGAATGTTTTTCCAAACCAGGCCGTTCACGCCAATCTAAGCACACAGCGGGAGTAAACTATACCACTAAGAGAAAAATAAAAATCGAGAGCACAGCAGCTCTAAGAGCCTGTGAAATGGAGGACACTGCCTCGGAAAGCGCGGCTGGAGACGCCGGGCCCTCAGAGCCTGGCCGGGCCCTCAGAGCCTCGCCGGGCCGGCTCCCGCGGCCCCCCCGCCCGCCTCCCGCGGCCCCCCCGCCCCGCCTCCCGCGGCCCCCCCGCCCCGCCTCCCGCGGCCAGCCCGCGCTCACCATGGCCTCCACATCGGCCCAGGTCGTGTGCGGCGGGTGGGACACGAGGAAGGTGCGGCTGTGGCCGCGGCAGGTGACGCGCAGGGTGACCCGCGGCTCCATGGCGCGCTCCCGCGGGCCCGGGCCCGGCGCCGCCAGCCCTCCCGACAGGCGCAACATGGCGGCCCGCGGGCGGCCCGCCCCGCGCCCGCTGCGCGCGCCTACTGGCGGAGCCGCCTGTCACTCATCCAGCCCTCCGCTCTGGTTGGTGGAGGGGGCGGAGCCAGAAGAGTCGCGGAACCACAACAATAAACACAGCCAGGCGCGCGCGCGCGCGCGCGCCGCGGCCACGCACGTCCGGCGGCTGCGCCGCGGCGGCGGCCAATCAGCTGCCAATCAGAGCCAACCGAGGCCAATCAGAGCCAAGCATGCCGGCCTGGCCCCGCCCCGCCGAGGGGAAGCAGCCCGTCAGGGGGCGCTGCTGGTGCGCGCGCCGGTCCCGCGGCCTCGGATTGGCTGCGCGCGGCGGGGCGGGAAGGGCGCGAAAGGCGACGCGGGAGCGCTGAGGGGAGACGGGAGAGGGGAGCGCTGAGGGGAGACAGGGACGGCACCGGCCACGGCCTGGCACCGGCACGGTACTGACACTGACCGCACCGGCAGCGGCCTGGGTCTGACACTGACCGCACCGGCAGCGGCCTGGGTCTGGCACTGACCGCACCGGCTCCGGCCTGGGTCTGACACTGACCGCACCGGCATCAGTCTGGGCTTGGCACTGACCGCACCGGCACCGACCTCGGTCTGGCACCGGCACCGGCCTGGCGCTGACCGCACCGGCACCCCCCTGGTACTGACACTGACCGCACCGGCACCGGTCTGACGCTCCCGGCACCGGCCTGAGCTGACCGCACCAGCCCGGCCCTGGCCGCACCGGCTCGGACCGCTCCGGTGCTGCCCTGCGCTGCTGGCCCCGGCGCTGGCCCCGCTCCCTCTGCCCGTGCCGGTACGCTTCTCCTCCGCCTGCGGGCAGGCCTCGCTGCCGGGCCGGCCCCGGGAGGTTTCTCTTTGTTTCCAGGGTTTGCCGCGGGGTCTCGGGCTCGTGTGGGTCCGCCCTGTCTGCCCTCGGCTCTGCTGCTCCCCCAGCCAGCAAAGCCCTCGCTGTTTTGTGTTCGTGGTGAATTTCACCTGAACAAACCCTGGGCCCTCCTTTGGTACAAGACCGCAAACGTTCAGAGTAAGAACACCTCTGTACTGTAAAATGTTAAGTAAAAACAACTTGATACCATTCTGCAGTCAGAGCAGAGCCGTGGGGGAGGGAGCATAGTCCTGGGAAGCAAAAACATTTTTGCAGAAACAAAGCTGATAATGGTTTTTTGTCCTGTAGAGTATTTTTGGACGTGAAGGATGGAATTGTCAGTGATTACTATTGGACAAGTACAAAATGTGCTTTCAGCCATGCAGAAGAACTTGGAGTGCCCAATATGGTATGTCAGAGAATAATATTAGTATAGTTAATATTTTGGAGGTGTGGTTTTTATTATCACTTCTATGGCTTACCAGAAAGCAAAGAGATTTGAGCTTAGAACTAAATATTCATATTTTCTAAGGCTCAAGTGAGAAAGTGCAAGGAAAAACTTATACTCTATGTTTTGCTTTTCTATAAAACCTGAATGTGTCAGTCCTCTATTCAGTGAGGGGAAAAATAAATCTGATGGATTAGAGGAGTGTTTGTAAAGCTGTGTGGGCTTTTGTCCCTTGTTTCTGAAAGGTGAATGAGCTCTGTAGTTCTTTAATGTTACATTTAATGTTCATTTAATATTTTCAATTTCTTTAATGCAAACAGGTGCTGAAATAGCAAAGGTTCTGGTTGAAGTCTATAACTTCTGTGCTCTTGTTTTTGTTTCCCTCTTTGTAGCCTGGATGTGGTGCAAGAGCCTGTTTCAACAAAATGTGATCACATATTCTGCAGGTAGGTTTGAAATCTTGCAAGTGCAATGCAGTTTTTAATTTCCACATATAATGGTTTTGTGGTTTATAATTTTTAATTCCATATATAGCAGTTTTAATTATGTTTCTTCAGTGCTAATCATGTATTTATACTGTGTTTTGACAAGTTCATGTGCAGCTGCTTGAGGGGAAAATGTCAATTCTGTACAAGAGAGAACTGCAACTTTAAAAGGTGTCAAAGGGGATCAATTAACTCACTGTAACACCAGAACAGGAATGCATCCTTGATCTATTAAATGGTCAATGTGCATAGTCAGCTTTAAGGAAAATAATATCCTTCTCTTGTTGCCATCACAAGTGTTCTTTGTTTCTAAAAAGAATTTTTAAATTTCCATATATAATGGTTTTGTGTTTATGATTTTAATTCCATTTATACTGGTTTTTTATTGCCATATATATTTCTTCAGTGATAATCATGTATTTATACTGTGATTTGATAAGTTCATGTGCAGTTACTTGAGGGGAAAATGTCAGTTCTGTAGAAGAGAGACCTCCAGCTTTAAAATACATCAAAAAAGGGGATCAGTTAACTCACTGTAACACCAGAACAAGAATACATCCTTGATCCACTAAGTGGTGAATGTGCATAGTCAGTTTTAAGGAAAATAATATCCTTCTCTTGTTGCCATCACAAGTGTTCTTTCTTTCTTTCTAGAAAGAAATTTTTCATTTCCATATATAATGGTTTTGGGTTTATGATTTTTAGTTCTATTTATGCTGGGGCTTATTGCCATATATATTTCTTCAGTGCTAATCATGTATTTATACTGTGTTTTGATAAGTTCATGTGCACCTACTTGAGGGGAAAATGTCAATTCTGTACAAGAGAGACAGCTGCAACTTTAAAAGGTGTCAAAGGGGATCAGTTAACTCACTGTAACACCAGAACAGGAATGCATCCTTGAGTCACTAAGTGGTGAATGTGCATAGTCAGTTTTAGGGTAAATAATATCCTTCTCTTGTTGCCATCACAAGTGTTCTTTCTTTCTAGATTCTGCATGTTCAAACTTATCAACAAAAAGAAAAAAGGTGTGGTAGAGTGTCCTCTGTGTAAGACTGAAGTTACCAAGAGGTGAGGAAATCATCTTGGTGAGGGGGCTGGAGGATGAGGTGTTTGAGCTCTGAGGAAAGATTAACAATGGGTTTAAAATATATTAGCAGAAGAGTGAAGTACAGAAGAAAAGATGTTTTTTAGTGAGCTGCCTATTTCTAAAGGAGTAAATGTAATATCTTACCTCAATGTGAGCTTTGTCCAGGTGATCACTCCTCTCTCAACAAGTGGCTGTGCTAGATTGGTGTTTCATCCTGGCAGCTGATTTCTCTCTACTAAACCTGTATGAAAAAATGATATGCTCACTTTGTGGTAATTTCAGTTCCCATAGTAATGGTTCTTTGGGGGAATTTGTTATTCCTTGGCAACAATTTCTTCTTGTCCCATCTTCCACTTCAGAGTTTTACCCCTTTTTTGGTTCAGCCAAAATTCTAGAAATATTTATAGTTAGCCTGTTGATTTGTCTTAAAATAACTGAAGTGCTGATGTTATTTCAGAAGTCTGAAAGAAAATTCCAGATTTAAGCAACTAATTGAAGGACTGTTGGAAACCATCCATGCTTTTGAGCTTGACACTGGAGTGAAGTGTAAGTGTTGTGAATATATATCCCCAGGTTGGTTTTTTTTTGTTTAAACAAGGTTTTGACCTTTGATTATTTATAAGGTATCCCATTCTAAAATAACTAGAATTAGATCCTGCTCTTGCTAGATTATCTATATAACCAAAATTGGTTGAGAAAATTAGTTGGCAGGATCAAGATCTTAATTATTACTTGAAGAATGCTCAGAAAGAATAATCAGACTAATAATCAACAAGATTTCTTTCTTGGATAAACATATTTTAGCTGTATATGCACTAAGTGCACAGAGTCTGCACAAGTCTATTTCATTAATATATAATACTTGAGGCATACTCAGTGTAGATTTTTTTTAACCTAATAACATGGTTTAGTTTTAAAGAGTCATCACTTTGCTAAAACATCCATGGAAGCCACTGCTGCTGAGTCCCTGTGTAAAGAAAGTTCTGTCATCCAAAGTAAAGGCTTCAGAAACAGGAGGAGAAGTGCTAAAGGAAATGGACAAGAAAACTTCACCTTGGTAACTGGTTTTTCCCATTTTATTTTTGTAGATTGTTTTTAAAAGTATTTGGAATGTGTATAAGCACACATACATAAAAGAATGAGGTAGGAGATTTTGGGTTGGTCTCAGACTGTTGTTTGACCTGAGTGATCTGGACAAGGACATCTGTATGTTTTTGTTTGTTTTTCTTCCTAACCTACTTGAGAAAGATGTGTGCATAAAATGACCTGAACTTACACATAATATTGCCATAATACAGTCTGTTACTGACACCAGCACTGAAAACTTGTTCCACCTGCTTGTTCCATGAGGCTGTCTAACTTTGTAGGGTTTTTACCTTTTTAGGGGTAAGATCATAACTGTATCTTAGGATTCACAAGGCATCACCCAGCTTGGGGTATTTGCTGTGTGTGTGACTGTCCATGGCATGGTGTTGCTGTTTTCATCTGCTTAAAGCTGAATGGAATGTTAGACAATACAGAATGTAAGCTCAAGCTGTTAATGATTTGATCTGTTAAATGCATGATTCATTGTTTCTATTGACACATTTCATTACTGTTATGAATATGCTAAATTGCTTCTGTTGTGCATAGAAGCTACCAGTGCACATGAACTAAGTATTTTTTATCAGCCCCCTGTTAAAGTTTAAATAGCTATGAATTTTTTTTTAATACCCCACTGTTGTAAATAACTATTCTTTTCTGTTTTCTTGTCAGCAGGAAGCTAGTGTGAATATTCAGCTTGCAGATGCCAAAATGTGTCACCCAAGAAACAAGCCCCAGAAATCTGGCTCTCAAAAGGGTACTTACATAGAGTTTGGTAAGATCTCTTGTAAATCCACACTAATTGATCCTATGTACAATGCTTGCAAAGTAGTGAAAGGTGATTATGTTCAAAGTCTTTATAAACACTAATTTCTACTTAACAAAATTACAACAAAGGGACAAATTATGGCAATTCCAAGTTCGTAAATCAAAAGTGTTTTTTACATAATTATATCATGGCAAATAATGCTGCTGTAGTGAACCCTTAAGCTTTGGTGTACACCACCCAGAGAAGGTGCAAAAAATTACAGCTGTTACAGCTAAAGGTAACCACTGTTTTCTGAAAAATGCTGAGCCTTGTCACCAGTGCTTGAGATGAGGATGAAATCTATTTGAGATATTAAAATTTTTTGCTATCTATTCTAGCTTTTCAGAATTTTATTTGATCTGGTGTTGATTGTTATGAGAAACAGGACAGATGCCATGCATAGCTTATTTGTTATGCTGTTCCTTCAAGGAAGGAATTGCTGCTTTCAATGGGTAGAGTTTGTTTCCTCACTTTTTTCCTTATTGCATCTGCCAGGATCAAAGGATCTGTGAGAGGCATTTGAATGTATTTCTCTGACTTCCAGCTCAAAATTCTAAATACTAGTAACTGTTTTGTGTATAAATTTAGAGATTAGAAAGCAACTTTTAGGTAATTAACTCTTAGTTATCAGTCACTGTATTTAAACACAGTTTGGTGCTGGAGCCATGTCGATAGTTATACACAGAAATCATTATAATCAGATAAAATATTTCATAATTGAACTTGGTTTCATCTGCTAAAAGTTGAAAGCATCTAGCTCTGGAAAGGAGTAGGCATGTATGTGAGATATTCAAATAACCACTGAATCTGCAAGTCACCTTGCTCTGAATCATTCCAACCAGAGTAACAGATTATTTGTTTTCAGGCTCTGAATCATCTGAAGAGTTTTTTAAACAGGCAAGCAAACCTGGGTAAGTAAAAGTGATTAAGGAATTCATATTTTCTACAGACAGTAGTTCAATATTCTCATTTCCTGTGTTCTAGTTTCTTAGCGTAGGACTGATACAATTTTTAAGCAGACAAATAATTTTCAGCTTTGAGGGCATCAGGGTAGAATGGGGAGCTGAATTCCAACAGTTTGCCATATTACATGCTTTAAAACTTTTTTCTAAATGTTTTGTTGTGGACATAGATCTTCCATAAAACAGTAAGAACTGTGCTTTAGAAAGTAAATACTAAATTCAGAATTGCAAGAGAGAATCTTTTAAAGAAGTGGCCTGCAACTCTGAAGAGATCTGATTGTGGTGTCAGTAGTGCAACTTAACTTCTCCAGAAACTATTTCAGAGAGCAAAAAGGGGAAAATAACTATCATCTTCTATACTATCTATTATGGTTTTATCTGTAATGAAAGTAGATTTCCTTTCCCAACAGGTTTGAAGACAAAGGAGCAGTTCAGATTTCTTCTCAAGCAAGGCTGGAAGAACTTGAGAGTGCTGAGAAAGGGAATGAAAATTCTTGCAATGCACAGCCTGACAAGCTGTGTGCCAAAGAAATAACACTACCAGATAGCACAGGTGTGTTGTTATTTTGGTGACAAAGGTGATTAAGCCTGAAAGAGACCACAAGTTAACATTTTATTTCACATGATTTTGTATACAAAATTGCTTGAAATTTTGTATAATGTATTTCTGTTAATGCCTACAGCTAATACAAGACTGTTCCTGTAGCCTAGATACAAAATGTGGATGTTGTATGCACAGGAGCAGAAAGGAAGAAAAGTAACTTGAACAAAGTACAAAACTTAGTCTGTTCTACATGAGTTATATTACAGATGAAAAAGCACTGGCTAAAAATTCATGTAAAAAATTAGAATATGGTCTTTCTGCCTTTCTCTAGAGGGAGATTTGTGTGGTGTAATATTCTGGTTAGGGGGGAATTAAGAGCAGTTCTTTTAAAACAAAGTAGCCATTAAGCTTGTGCTTGTGTGTGTAAAATAGAGGTTAATAATTTATTATACCTGTAAATCTAACAGGTGAAGGGGATTTCTCAAAGGAGTGTTTGAGCAAGAGAAGCACTCAGAGCATCACTGAATGTGCCAAACCTGACCAAGTGAATGTGACTGAAGGCCAGAGTTCTCCTTTGAGTGTCCTTGCTGCAGAGCTGCCCCCAGAGCAGTGTGACAGAGCAGGTGCTGCCAGTCCCACACTGGATGGGGACACATCATTCTCTAAGAGCCCAGAAGAAGTGGAGGAACAGCAAACCCAGCACAACACTGAAAACCAAGAGTTTGATTTAGAAAATAGCTCAGAGAGCAGGCTGGATAAAAGCAGGGAAATGGATACTGATGTACAAAGTGTGGAAGCTGTAGAGGGATATGAACCTGAGAATGAATCTTCCCATGACAAAGAACTTCCTCTGGAGGAGCTGCCTCAGCCAGAGACACTCCACTCTGCCACCCTGAATAAAGTCTCCAAGAAGAAACTGAAGCAGAGCATTCAGAAAGTCAACGAATGGTTTTCAAAAAGCAATGAGATTTTGTCTTCTGGTTCCTCAGTGGATGAATCTGCTGCATCAGCTGATGTCTCAGGTGAAGGAGATCTGTGTTTATCAGATAAAGAGTCCTGTATTTCAGCAAAGACTGACCCTATGGCAGATTCCATGGAAATTGCAGCAGTGGAAGGGAAAAAGAGATGGTCAAACCAAAAAGCAGAGGACATCAAAGATAAAATATTTGGCAAAACATACAGGAGAGAGAGGAAATCAAATCCCCCTTCTACCTTGAGAGATATTTTGCCTGCTAGGCAAAAGGAAGATGTGGCTGCTGCTAAGTGCCTGACTGATTTTGGCAAAGACAGACTCAAACGAAAGAGGAAGACTGCCTGTGTCCTGCAACCTGAGGATTTCATCAAGAAAACAGATACAGAAAAGGCAGATGGGGACCCTCAGAGTGTCAATGGGGGCCTTGGAAATGCTGAAAAGAAAAGATGTGATGAAAGTGTTGCTGTGAACGAGAGTCACCTCTCTCAGAATAGAGCAAATAATACATTAAGAGAACCTGAGGAAGGAGGAGAGTCCACGTGGAAGAAAGCTACTGAGAAGGTCACCACCAAGCACTGTGAGGGGGAACCAGAGATGTATAACTGTGATCAGAAAAGCAGCAAAAAGAGAAGCTCTGCAGCAAAAAGATGCAGGCATTCTAGAACTATGTGTGCTCTGCAGTTAGTAGTGGACAGAGGCTCTGTTTTCCCTGATGCAGCTGAGCCACAGATTGACAGCTATCCCAGCAGTGGAGAGCCCAGGAAAGATGATTCGGAGCAAAACCCAGTCAGACGCAGCAGAAGGCTTCAGCTGCTCTCTGAAGAAATGACAAAAGAAACAAGGAAAGGAGGAAAGGGAGCCAGAAATAACAGTGATCATGGAAGGTCTGTCTCTGGAGACCAAAGGAACGTGGCAACTCACTCTGCTGAATGCAAGGAGCTGTGTGAGCCTCAAGAGGAGCTGAGTTACAGGCCAGTCACTAATTTGGAGGGAGGTGATGTGCAAGCCAATGAAGTGCAGGTTAGTCTAAAAAATTTCTCTGACACTGCAGAAACTAGAAAAAGTCTGTTCAGTCCTTCACGTCTGCCTTCAAACTGTGGTTCCACTGTTCCTGATACAAGTTCTCAAGACAGTAAAATACTTGGTAGCCCCCTCCTCCTACAACTTCCTTCAGTGTCTGCTGGGGAAACTGCTTCTCACCAGACTGAGGAGGGGACTGAATCACCTACTGCTTCTCCCCCAGAATGTGGGCATGATTCACAAAATGTTCCAGGGGACTTCAAAGCTGAGAAGTTGCCAGTGGCTAAAAATGTTTTGGAATTGACTAAGGAAGCTGAAGACAGTGACTTGGACACACAGTATCTGAGGAATATATTCAGGCACTCCAAGCGCTCCTCCTTCAGCCTTTTCCAGTCTCGTGCAGTGGCAGATCCTCCTTCTGAGACTTTAAATCTGTCATGTGCTGCTCAGGTAGAAAATAAGGCTAGCAAACAGTTACAACCAGAAAGCTTGCAAGAGGAGAGAGCAGCTGCTCAAAACTTGAGCAGGGTTTCTGAGAAAGAGAAGCTGAAGTCCTGTGAGTCTGCACGTGTTGATCCTGGGCCTTGCTTTGCTGTCAGCACAGGAGAGCACAGGGATGGCATTTCACAGGCTGCAGAGGAAGGGACTCTGACACCAGCAAGGGCAGGAACTGCTCAGAATGAGCACAGCAATGGATTGCTGCAGGAAGAGCAGGACAATGAAAAGCCAGTGTCAGCTGAGATAGGGATAGAAAGTGAGTTGAGACAGAATCCCGTTGAAAGTGATGGAAGCCAGAGTGACCAGAGTTACACAGAGAAGCATGATTCCAGACAAAATGATTTAAATACAGGCCAGGAAAACAGCTTCAGTTCAGAAAGCAATCAGGCAGGAAAGACTGAACTTGATTGCACAGGACCAATTCTACATTTTCAATCCACATCAACGATTTGTTCTGCAACTTGTCAGCAAAGCCCTGCTGAATTCAGCTCTGAAGTCACTAGCACAAAAAGCAGCAAAAGAGAAAGAAAACATGTAAAGGGGGATGAAGAAGAAGCAGCCCAAACTGTAAGCACAGCTGCAGAGGCTCTGGAAGAGCCTCTTGGAGAGAATTGTGGCCTTACGGGTTTGTCTGAAACCCCGAATGCCTTACTGTGCTCTGATACTGACATTGAGGAGAACAGCAGCCTGTGTGACACTGACAGGAAAGAGCAATCTGCAGTGTTTGTAAAGAGTGCCAGTGCCCTGGGAAAAGATCTGCACAATAGAAATGCAAGTTCCAAGCCAAGACCTCGGGGTCCTCGAAGGTCTCGAAGGCGAGTGCAGAAACTGCCATCTTCAGACGAGGAGTCCTGTGAGGATGAGGACTTGCCATGCTTTAGGACATTCATCTTCAGCAAATCAGCAAGCACACCTTTGCATTCTGACAGACAAATGGCTCCTGTGGTGGAGTCCCCAGTGGCAGAGTGCCCAGGGAGCCCCAGTGTGCTGCCTCACAGCGTGAGTCACGATGGCGAGGTCGTGCAGAAAGTGTCTGAAGCTGCCCTAAGTCATGGCTGTGCTTCACCAAGCCAGGAGTCAGAATGCTCTGTCAACTTGTTTTCTTCCCAGTCCAACATGTCTGAGGAATCACTTAATGGAGCACAAGAACTGAGCAAACATTTACCACAAGCTCAGGTGTCCAAACAAATGAGCAGTGGAAATGACAGTAAAGAAACTTCTCAGGATTCTGGTGAAGGGCTCAAGGAGACCAAAGATGAAAGGCAAGAAGACCCAGACATGGGAGCAAATCTAGGTACAGACCAAGATTTTTCTCTCTGCAGCTGTGTTTATAATGTCCTTACACCAAGGTTTTTGGCGTGTGCATGGAAATTTTGTTTTGTATTTAAGGGGTGCTTGCTCTTCTAGGAGAATGTATCAGTCTTAAACAAAAAACCTTCAGTGGTTTATTTCCTGAAAATTCTGTTCTTCCAGTGTTCTTTGTTCAGAGCACAAATGAACAGCCTGGGCATTAGAGACTGACTGATGGGAATTCATGTTTAGGGAAATGATGGTTCTCTTACTGCAAAGGTATACTTGCATTTTCAGCAAAATTTCCCAACCTGTCCAAGCTTTTCCCCCAGGTGAAATGTTTGTTGAAATTGGCTGTAGAATTTTGTAGTGAATATTTTGCCTTTTTTTATGGCCTTTGTAAATGTTTAGGACTCTTTCATCACTTGAAACACTGAATTCTGTTTATTTTGTCATGTGTATGACATGGTATTCTTTGAAATGTTCACTTAAAGATCTGTCCTAACTTCAACACTTTCAAAACATGTCATTTTAGTGTTATAGTTTTTAGTTCTGTAAAGCTTCCACATGCTAAGAAATTACGGATAATGTTGGTTGTTTTATTGTTGTTTGGTGGATTTTCTTTAACCCAGGGGGTTTTTTTTCCATCTTCTTCAAGGTGAAGCATCTGGATCTGACAGTGAAATAAGCATTGTGGAAGATTCCTGTGGAGCATTCTCTCAGGGTGAAATCCTCACTACCCAGGTGAGTGAGTTCATGCCCCGAGTGCTGCAAGCAGCTTGCATTCCAGGAGATAAGCAAGCTGTGAAGTCAACACAGTGGAAAATTCCTTTCATCATAATTTTTTATCACTAAATTACTTCCAAAAGCATAATTAATGAGGAACTGTAGAGCTGCTTCTATGCCATTATTTGTCCAGTTTTTCTTCCCTGGTGACTTTAAACTGCAATGGCCACAGCTTGTTATGTGCTATTGGTTACAGAGCTTAATTATGGGAGATGCTAATTAATGCATCTCCACACTTGGCCAGTGCTGGAAATGTCAGCTTCCTATATTTAAAAACTTTAATAATAGGAATATATAAGGATTTGGTGATAAGGATTAGATTTATTACAATATGATATTTGGAAGTACAGAGACTTGTCTTCTCTGTGTAAAGATTAAATCAAATAATTCCATATTAGAGTGTTATAGATACAAGTCCCAACAGGCAGTGTCTAATGAAAGGTGTGTCTGGAAATGTATTTTTTGTCTGCTGTTAAAATCCTGAATCCTGACTATATGTGATTCGGGCCCTGACTTTATGTGATTTGGGCTGGAGGTTCAGTTGAGGGTTAGAGGCTTGGGTTTTTTGGTTTTGCTTTGTGTTTTTCTTTGTCCTGTGTGACTTTAAGATAAGTCTTATGGCAACCCTCTCTTCAGCATTTTCAGCCCTATGGGCTTTATGTATGTCCAAAAAGAATGAATTTAATTTTTGTGCCTTCTGGGTGTATTGGGTGATTTGGGCTGGGGGTTCAGTTGAGGGTTAGGGGCTTGGGGTCTTTGTTTTGCTTTGGGGTTTTCCTTCGTTCTATGTGACTTTAAGATAAGTCTCATGGCAACTCTCTCTTCAGCATTTTCAGCCCTGTGGGCTTTATGTATGTCCAGAAAAAAAGTGAATTTAATTTTTGTGCTTTGTGGCTGCTTCTCCTGTTTGCAGCACCAGTGAAATGGAATCAGCTGGCAGGACACTGTTCCTGCTGTAGCTTCATGGATGGAGATACTGGGATGTGCCCAGGCTGGATGGGTTAATGAAATCCCACTCTGGGGGTGTGGGATTTGGGTTTGTGGTGTGGTGATGCTTCTCTGTGTGCTTGGGAGTTTTTATGGGTTCAGTAACAAAGAGGCTCCACACGGTGCCAGTGCTGGAGCTACAAATGGAATATTCAGTTCTCTGCAAATTGCTTCATCATGTAAAGACTTTGGGTTTTTAAAAAGGACTTTTGGAACCCTTTGAGCTGTTCTCTGAGGACCTGCCTGTGGTGTGGCTTTGATCATGTAATATAATTTTTGAGGGGGAGCATAAGGAAGAATATTATGAAATATTTTAGTCCTTTAAATGATCTTTGGGGCTTTCAGTAACTCTGGAAAATGAAAGACTCAATTTAAAATTTAATAATGAGCATCATGGATTGAGCTGCTAATGGAGTTTGGACAAAATTACTTTCAAATAAATTCATGCAGGATTTGTGTTGTTTTCTGATTGATTAAACTCTGAGGCACCTAAACTGAAATGACATGACTGGCAAAGAGAGTGTGTGATTGCTTGGGTGTTTTTGCTTCTGATGTGGGATGTGTGCACTATTTGTTACTGTAAAAGCACCTTTTGAACACGTGGCAAAAACTTTAATCAAAACTATTTTGCTATTTCTAATTTTCAAGTGTTTGTTAAAGAAATTAATCCTGAGTTTGCTTATGTTGGCATTCTTGTGTTCCTTTGCAGCAAAAGAATGCTATGCAAAATAGCCTGAAAAAACTGCAGCAAGAAATGGCTGCACTTGAAGCAGTGCTAGAGCAGAATGGGAGCCAGAACTGTGAAGTTTTACCTGCACACAGGGAGCTGCCACATTCCAGTACTGAAGGAGCATCTGAAATGGATCAAATGAGTAAAGAAATAAACAGGTCAGTGGTTTTGTTTGGAGCTTTGGGGTTTTTTATGTTCATTTCTAAAGTTTTATTTTAAAAAAATATCCCTGAGCTTCTGGGAAATTACAATAGTTTCACTGTTGCTACATTTTTCTGATGCTTAAAAGAGTGAAAAGGGTATTAAAATCAATTTCCCTCTCTCAAGGTCTCCAGAATTGTTGCTTTCAGCTTCTAAATCCTCTTTAAGGAAGAAATCAGATCTGGAGAAAGGCCCTGAGAGTGACAGTGTTCTACAGAACAAAACTCCCTCTGAAAAGACAAAACCTGTGCAGGAGGCAGTGCAAGAGCACAGGCAGTGTCAGCCTGAAGCAGGTAACACTGAAAAGAAACCCAGTGCATTTTGAATTCTGGTGGTTTTCTCCTCTTCTTTTCATTTTTTTACATATCAGCAAGATACAGCTTTTTCCTGTATTTTAATTTATGTGTTGCTGGTCATTTTAAAAAGGTGTTGCTGCTTTGGTAGCCCAGCTGTGTGGCTGCCCATCAAATGGGGTGTGGCAGCTTTTTGACACTAATTGGAGTTTTTCTGTCTCACTTCTAAATTCAGACAATTTGGCAAATATGTTACTAAAAGTTCCACAGGTATTCTAGTGTCTTGCCTATAAATCAGGAAAAAGTAATGATAGAGGCAAAGATGAATAAGCACAAAAGGAGAGGAAGTAACTGCAGAATTTAAACCAGAAAGAAAGAGCAACAACCTTCTACCATGACCACAAGAAAAATGCAGTTTTCTCAAAGAGTAATTTCTTGTTTCCTTCAGGAAATACAGAGGAGCAGAAATCTGGGACCAGTGCATCATCAGATCTTTTTGGAAATGTAACCCCAGATAACTCTTCCTCCTCTGTGAGGCTTTTTACCCCTCAAACTGCAGAAGCCCCAGCAGGGCCTGTGATGGCTCAGAACACTGATAAAAGCTGTGGCCCAGGACACAAATTGAAGAGAAGTGAATGTTTTCCTGTACCTGTTCTGCACAATGCAGCTGGGAAAGAAAATACTGCAAATCCAGTGGTGACCAAGAGGAAAGAAATGTCAGTTGTGGTCTCAGGTCTGAATCACAGTGAGCATGTAAGTAGATTTCAGAATTTGGAGATCACTAGTTAATAATTCCTGATTACCACTACAGTCCTTAGCAGAGAGATCTCCAAGTGTAATAAAACTGATCTTGCAGGAATTGCAGGTGAGTAATGCAGCAAAGTCAAACTTTATCACTCCTAAAGCTGTGAGGATGCTGCCTGTAATGGCACTGATAAGCTTAGTGAAATTTGAACTTTTAAAACAATCCCTGAAGTCTGGGGGGAGAACAGATGATTGCAAAGCCTTGTAGAAAGCCTTGGGGCTGGGAGGGGCTGTTTGATCCAGTCAGTGTTCTCAGAAGATGCTGCTTCACCCAAATTCTGATCCATAGGGAGCATTCTGTAAGTAGTAATTCTGAGTTGCTAATAAAGCTGTTTCTGCACTCAGTTTGGCTTTTGGGTTATAAAACACACACCAAGAGCTCTGCATTACTTTAGTTTGTTGAATGGTGCCAAAACTGACTTAGGGAAATGTACATTCTGTGTGCCAGCACATAAAACTGGTACTTTAAAGTAACTATCCTATTACATTGTGCTCCTACAAACTGGGGCTGTTGGGGGATGTTAAAACTGTTGCTAACTTTTATTTTCTTAACTACTTTTCAGTTGGTGGTCCAGAAGTTTGTGAAAAAAACTCAGAGCACTTTATCTAATCACATTACTGAAGGAACAACCCATGTCATAATGAAAACAGGTTTGTTGGGAGCTAGGGGACCCAATCCTCTATTGACAGACCAGATAGAATTTTACCTTCAGTTTAAACAGCAAGCAGACAGCTCAGCAATAAATTTAATAAGTTTGAGGAAGAGGTATTGATTGTTTACTCTATTGCAAGTTTTTTGTTTAAGCTTGTGAGTTTTCTCATTCTATTTCAGAGGATCAATGTAAGGGCATGTTTTCCCTCGTGGAATTCAAAGTTTGTTACTTGGTATTTGTTTGTTCAGCTGTTTGCTCATAATGTTCAGGTGTTGACAGCACACTAGTGTGAAGTGGTTCAGAACCAACCAAAAGGAAACAAAGATAGTTCCCAAAGAAGTAATGCTTTTTCTTGCCTCTTATCTTTATTGAATAATTTTAAAAGGGCTCACAATTGGTACATGTGATTAATTTCTGCTCATTTCCTTCAGTTTAGTAACATCATGACCGTGGATTTTTGGAACCTTTGTATAGTTGTGATATTTTGCTGCTGCACTTAGCAAAGAATGCTTGCTTTTGACAAAACTAAGAGAGTTTGCTGTTGTTTGCCCTGCAGATGAGGAGCTGGTGTGTGAACGGACCCTGAAGTATTTCCTGGGCATTGCAGGAGGAAAGTGGGTGGTCAGTTACCAGTGTATGTGTCACTGCTCCTGGAGATCAGTGGGCTGTGCCCTTCTGCATGAGTGCACGTGTTACAGTAAAGAAAAAGGATCTCTTCATGCCTTGCCCTCTGATGTTCTGCAGTGTTTCTTCTAAATAATTTAAAAGAAATTAAAATTAAGGAACACAAGCAGCAATATTTAGCTTCTTACTCCTGTGAATTACTTACTGTTTCTGCTTTCAGATGGCCACACTGCAGTGCTCCCCACTGTGGCAAAAGCCTTTTGTCCCTCTTAATTTCAATATTTGCAATGCATGGCATCAGTTAGTGTAAAATTTGTATTCTTTCTAAATGTTAAAAAAAAATATTTTAAGTATTTTGTGTTATACTGTATTCCTTTAGTACAAATACCTTCAATTTAATGTAGCAATGAAGTCAGAATACTGGTAGTGGAAGAACCATTTTGCTGGATAAAATTACTTTTCTTGTTCTGATCTTTTTCTTTAGGGATAATTCAGTCTTTTAAAGCAGGAAGAATACTGGATGAGGTAGGTCTTTTATCAAATGTCAGATGGTTAAGTAATGCTGTTTCATGATGGACTTAGGAGTTTATTTGTATTGTATAGACAGATATTGTCTAAATATTTAATATGGAATTTTAGCTCTAAAACCTGGGGTTCTGGTTTTACCAAATGCTAGGACCAAAATCCACATTTAGTGCATTCATTGGTGTTGAAGACATAATGAGTCCCTATTATTTTTTGACAGGTTATAAACATATTTTTATAAGTGTTCCTACTGATATTAATAGATTATTGCATAGAGCAAAAGATCTATTCTTTGCTTAAGGAAATAATGTTATATACAGATAATTTCTATCAAATACTGATAGACAAGTATAGTCTGATAAGACAAAAATAGTAATAATTATATTACTGATAAGACAGTTATAGTCTTGGAGTTTTCTGCTTCTTTTATTTAGTTTGCTAGCTTACTATACAGCTTGAGTATAATTTGTTTCTTTAAAAATTGCCTGATGCTGCAGGGGTTTCATACTCCAGCATTTCTGTTGCAAAGCCTTTTAATTCATATTCTGAACACACTCATAGATTTTCAGTTCTGAAATCTGACAACTTGAAGCAGAACTCTGACAGGAAAGTGTTCTCAGTCTCTTAACTTCTGATTCCTTGTTTTTGTTGTGTTCCAGGAGAACTTTGAAGTCAGAGGAGATGTAATCAATGGGAGAAACCATCAAGGTCCCAAGAGGGCCAGAAAGGCCCTGACTGACAAGGTACAAGCACATCAGGGATTCAGATTCTGTCCTGCTGTGTTTTCAGGCTGTGCTGGCTGAGTTTCTGGAACTTCTCCCAGTTTCTCTGCTATTCTGTACACACAGAGTTGTACAAATTAATCATTTTGGTGCATGAAGGGTGAGCTCAGTCAGCAGCAGAGCAGATATTCTGTAGGGGCTCCCTAAGCTTGGAGTGAATGCTGTCTTTTTATAACAGAGGGTTAGTGGTCTTTAATATTCTTTTAGTTTTATTCTTAAATTCTTTTGGTTTGTGGGTTACAAAAGCTTTGGATATGCTTTGTGAAATAATCATAATTTGATAGCAAGCCCTGGAAGTGCAGTGAAAACAGCATATAAAGCATTACTCTTTAAAATCCCCCCATGAACTGTAACATGTTCCTTGCTTTGCAGATCTTTAAAGACTTTGAGATCTGTTGCTGTGGACCCTTCACTGACATGACTACAGGTGTGGTGTTTTAGTGGAATTGGATGAATTGTTAAAATAAAAAAATATTTGGAGAGGCACTGTGCATTCACCGGAATTTTACATTTCACCTCTCCTTGGATAATTTTTTACCTCTTTACGTACATGGGGTAAGGTGTAGATAAATAATTTTATCCATTTCTATTCCAAATGGAGTGGAAATGCTGTTCTCTTCTATTTGGATGTCCTCAGACAACCCCCTGGCAATTTTGCTGCATTTCAAACTAGGCCTTTTATCTAGTTTATCTCTGATTCTCTAGCACTGAAGGAAAAGCATTAATGTCATGCTGTCTGGTAATTATTATTGATGGTTTTGATCACTCATACTTGAGCATTTTTTCTTCTTAGTAAACAGTTCCTAAATATCCTTTTCCTAGCAGTTGACACGTCCTTATTGTAGCCTCCTGTCTATAGGAACAAGTGTTAAAAGTGAAACACTTCAACAAAGCTAGAATTTAATACATAAAGAAAAAGCTGTTCAGGATAGCTTTATTTTTTACTTTTAAAATTTAATAAACTATGTTACAAGTTTTTGAAAAATTAATTATAGTTTTTCTACTTCAAATATTTGTACCTGACTTCCCATTTTTGTGGCTTATTCAGCAGATGCTTTCTGATTTATCCAATATAACTTTATTTTTGACTGGGTGAAATACACTCACATTTCTTGACATTTACAGTAATTGCTACAAAGGGTGCAGTGCTTTCACCTGCTGCAGTGATCCTCAATTTTGGCTCTTATACTTGAGAGACTTAATCTCCTTCACTACCAATTCAACAAATTGGTGCAAATTAAGTACTTTGGCTACTTCTGTTAATGAGAGGTAATCACAGTTCAAACTTCTCATTTTTAATTTCCATTTCACCTCTTGCATCCTTATGATAAGAGGAAATGAATTGTGGCTTTTTCAGGGTTTTGTGTTGTGCAGATCTGTCTGGGAGGGGGGAGCTGATGTTCCCTGGCAGGTTTGGAAGTGAAAGGATTCTTTTTTCCTGCTGAGGCTGACATCTCTTTCAAGTGATGGTGGTTTGTGAGCTGGAACAAACACTTGGGGAACAGTGGCAGCTTCAATGTGATGTAAAACACTGACTGATTTCATCTGATCTCTTCAGAGCATCTGGAGTGGATGGTGGAGCTCTGTGGTGCCTCGGTGGTGAAGCAGCCTGACCTGTTCACACCCACAGCAGTAAGTGCTGAGGAGTTGTTACCCTCCCACAGTTCCAGAGCTGTCTGCACAGCCTGGCAGTGCCCCTTGGCTCTGCAAGACAGCCTGCCTTGTAGTGCAGACATGATTGGTGCTGCCCAGATCACTAATTTGTCCTGAAATTAGCACTGAGCCTGCCCTCTCCAGCTCCAAAAGCCTTTTAGTGACTGAGTGTAGTCACAGAATTTCTGGAGAGAAATCACAGAAGAATCTTGGGAACTAATGTCTTTCTACCTCTACTTAAATTCCTCTCTGAAGTGTTAACCCAGTTATTGCTCTCTGTAAATAGATATGAGAATTATATAAGAACAGATAACAATTCTTATTTTTTTATCTTAAAATCCTAGAATTCCACTGCTGTTGTGGTTGTGCAGCCAGATGCTTGGAAGGAAAACATGGATTATAGAGGTAAAGCAACATTTTTCTGAGCTGCTTTCTGGTACACATCGAGTGTCTTTATCCCACCTGTCCTTTTAATAGGGTTGTAGATATCAAAAGGTTGTAGATAAATCAAATATCAGAGGGTTGTAGAGAAATCAGAACTCTACTGCACCTGGAGATGGAAGTATGTCTTGTAAGAAAAATCTAGAAGGACAAAGTAAATTGTTTCAAGAACCAGCAACAGTTTGAAGAGCTGCTCTGGCAGATGAAATCTATTGCCTCAGTTGTCCTCTGTGTTATCTTGAGCTTTACAGAAACTTTTCTAATTGAATGGTTTTTAAAAGGTGGGGAGGGGTGTCCTTGGAGGACCAGTAAGATCTAGGAGACAGCCTCAGATGGAGCAAGATTGCCTTTGTCTGAAAAGGTCGTGTTAAAAAGCTTTAACAGATGTAGTTTTGCTTTTTTTTTTTCTTATAAGCAAAATGCTCAGGAGAAACCATGAGGCTTTAAAAGTGCAAGTGGGGTTCTGGAAGGAATGGGAGTTAGGCTACACCGAAGTCCAACAAAACCGTGGAGCAGGATGATGATGTAAAAAAACCAGCTGTTTCCATGGCACTGGAGAAAGGAGAAAAAAAGATCCTGGGATGAGGAAGAACAGCCTGAAAACACTTCAGAATTTTCTGTTGCTTCTCTTAATGAGACTCATTGCTTGTCACACACTCAGTGTGTCTGGGCAGACAGGAGAACCAAAGCTCTGTCACTGAGGTCCTAAATGAAAAGATAACAAGTGCATTTTTTGGTTTTAGTGTTTATGTTGTGTTCACTGCTTCCTGCTTGGCCAGCTCTGCTCTTGGAGCCCAGCATTACCTGCCTTGCTGAAGGCACTGCCACAGCTCTGCTTTTTATCACAGATAAAGCAAACAGCTCATTCTGAAAGACATCAGCGGCCTCACCTTAAGCTTGTTTGGAACTCTTGCTAACAGCTGCATCGTTTGTTTCTTTGTGTCTTTGTCTTGCAGCAATCCAGCGGCAGAGCAACGTTGCCGTGGTAACTCGGGAGTGGGTCCTGGACAGCGTGGCTTGCTACCAGTGCCAGGAGCTCAGTGCTTACCTCGTGTCCTGAGGGGGTTTTTACTTTTCTGTAATTATTTTTACTTGTGTAGGACCCAGTGCCTGGCATGGCTGCAGCTCTTGGTCATCATAAAATTACTGAAACATCGCCATCCAGAAGGTGGAATTGCCCACTGTTCTTTAAAGCTTTACATTAGCTTAAAGGACTATGAGATTATAAATGTTAAATTTTAAAAGTTAGAGGATGTAGTATATGGCCTCCTCAGAGAAATGGTGATATATTGCTTGCCACTGCAGCCAGTTTCTGTTTAAATACTTGGGGACAGTTATTTAAAAGAGGAATATTGGGCTTGGGGTTTGAATGAAAACATACCTGCACTCTGGAGTAACCTCCTGATTTTCATTTTGCTTAAATACAAGCCCTGAATGCTATTTTGTGATTATTAATGCATTAGCCTTGGCCATTGATTGATTATGGTTGTGTTGAAAACTCTACAAACAGCTTTCCTGTTGTGCATCACAGTGCCAGCTCACCCTAACCAGAAACACAGGTATGGTCCTCAGAAATGCAATGATTGAATCCAAACACAAGGCAGTGCTTTAAAACCAGGCTTAAAAGGTTTAAAATTTAGTACCAGTGCTGTCAGGCTGATTTCTGACAAGAGTATGTGGCACTATGAAAGGATAATGAATAGATGCATTTTAGTATCCTGGTGACCCATGATAAGCCCAAAAATATCTGCTTCTAATAGTCCCTGCTTGTAAAATGAGGCTGCAAAGAAATTGGCTTTTTATGAAAGAAAATATCTTGCTTGTTTCTGTTGCCAAGCAATTCAATTTCATGTCTAATTTTGTACTTTGAGAGCAGAGCTGCTTGTTTAAAAAGCAGAAAAAGGTAGCTTAGTTCATAAAATTGTTTTGTGATAAGATGCTGCTGTCTTGGAAAGTTACAGAAAGTATGTTTATAAATATTTGAATGCACAAAAGAAATAAAATTATTTTGGCAAATATTTACCTACTTGTTTAGCTTTTATGTGAACCAGTCTCTCAGTCTGCATTGAGGCATATGTGAAATAATCCCTTAGTCCAACCTCCTGAAATGGGGAAGGAAGTGAAGGCTTACTGGAGAAAGTAAAAAATGTAAATGAGAATTTCAGAGATGCAATCAGAACTGCAGTTGTTATCAACCTGAGAAGTGAAAGTGTTATCAACTCTTGCAGCTGCCAGTGCAGGCAGGCTGATCAAGCATTGCTGCTGGCAGGGTGGGAGCTGGATGGAAGCATTTGCTCACTGTTCCCTCCTGTGTGACAATACTGCAGAGCTGCCAGGCTGCAGCACAGCCTCACCTTCAGCCTGCTGCTGCTCTTATCTCTGCAGCCCATGCTGGCAGTGGCCACTTGATAATCTACATTTCAAAGGACAGCTGGAGGCAACAACTAAACACTGCCTGTTGGATGCAGCAGAAGGCCAGGCAGAACTGCTTTGCTTTGGCCGTTGTGAAATTGTCCCCCAGATATTGGTGCAGAGATTGTTTTTATCAGGTCAGGTACCAGCTCCAGCTGGATCATCGTCTCCAGGAATGGCACCCAGGGTGCTGCTGCTCCTCCTTGGAGGTGACTAGATCTGGGGAAACTCTGTTTCTGTAAAGTCTTATCTGTGAACTTTGCTAGGGATCTCCACCTGGTGTAAGACTTGAATGAGGTGAAATGATTTCCAAGCAGCTGAGGGCAAGGAATGCTCCCAGAGGAGCAGGCAGGGTCAGGGAGCTGATGAGGGTTTGGAACCCATCTGCACTTCTGCAGTCACTTTCCAGCTTTGCAAATAAAGCCCCAGCCCCTGGAGTTTCAGAGCACTCTGGGTCATTCTGCAGGTCAGGCTCCAGTTCCGTTTCTTCTCTGCTCATGTTCCAGAGCAGGCTGGTGATGCTTTGCAGGGTGGGAAGCCTGAGGGGGATGCAGTTTTCAGGAGTGGCTGGGCTGCCCACTGCCCTCGGCAGCACGGGCTGGGTCCTGTTCCCTGCAGGGAGGGAGGGAACCCAGGCGAGGTCAGTGAATTTGAATTTCCCTTGCCTTCTCTTGAAGCTGTTAATTGCTCAAGTTTCTAAAGCAAAGGAGAGGAATTGGCTACTTAGGGGCAACAGTGATAGGAAGGAGGTGTGCTAATGTCTACAAACACTTCCACGGGTGAGAGGTGGGTGTTAATGTCTATCTAATTAAGAAATGACAGATTAAGAATATTTAAATAATATTAAGATAATATTAACTAAATAGTAAGAATAATTAAGTTCTTTTTACTTTTGTGTAATTATTTTTACTTGTGTAGGACCCAGTGCCTGGCATGGCTGCAGCTGTGTCTCCTTCCCCTGAGGTGTTGGTGACAATCCCTGGCTCCTGGTCCTCACCAGAAGGTTTTTACCTGCCTGGCTGAGCCTTGCCCTTTTCTGCTGTCCTTCACTTCACCCAGCCTTCAGCTGTGCAGAGTCACAGTCACCTGTAGCACCAGGTTCTTCAGAAATATTTATCCTGGATCTTGACTGATGCTGCACCCGAGTTCTGGAACAGCCCAAAGCTTTTGAGATGTTCTGGGGCTTTGCTCTGCCTCTTCAGCAGCACAAATGAGTTGAAGCCTTGCTGTGGGGCTGTCCTACCCTACCAGAAATTTAACAAGCTGTGGGGACAGGGAGGCAGAAGAGGCAGAAGCTGGGCACAACTTTTTTCTAATGTCTGTTAATTAGACATAACTTTGTCTTGCATTCTCATGAGCTGTGATGCTGTGGAGGTCAGCAGCCTCTTCCCAGTCCAGGCTGTCCTTTACATTTTGCTGCTGAGCATTGGCAGAGCTCACTTGGGTTCCAGTTGTGTTTTTGGGATAAATTTGTAATTGGTTTTGCTTCGTAGCTATTGTGGAGGCTGCAGACTGAAGCAATGGGGAGAAGCTTGTGGACTAAGTGGGTAATAAAGAGCAAAGTAAAAATAATTTGATAGTTAATAGCCAATTGCCTTTGGCAATATTGAATTTTGTCTCAGGATTCCAGTGCTTCTCAAGGGGAGTTTGTAACCTTTAGAAGGACAAACAGCAGGCTGTCTCCTGGACCAGGGGGGAGCACATCTGTGTCTGAAATGTTTGAGCAGTGCCTCCCTGCCTTTCTCCTTGCTCTGCCTGACACTGAACCACGTTGCTGCTTCTCTTCTGCCCTCCTTGTTCCTTCCTCAGAACTCTCAAACTTGCAGCCACATTCTGCTGCTGGAAACACCTGCACAGTGTGCTGCAGACAGATGTGCTGCCAGAATCCACGTGCTGGCTTTCCCCAGCCTGAAAAAGGGTAAAGCACTGGGGGGTGGAGATAATTGAGAATCTGTAATACCTCTGCCAAATTATGTCAGTTTTTAATGCAGCCTGAGCATGCAGGTGGTGCCAGCACACTTTTCCCCTCTCTGCATCCTGATTTGTAGGCTCAGCACACAAAGTAAAGATGGTTGTGGTGGTTTGCCAGGAAATCCTTTACATCCCTGACAGGTTATGGAGAGCAGCTTCTGCTCACAGGAGGTGGAGAGTCTCAAGCTGTGTCAAGGCTGGATAGCAGGAAAAAGTTTATTTTACAGAAAGGTGATAAAGTTCTGGAATGTTCTGCCCAGGAAGGTGGTGGAGTCACCATCCCTGGAGGTGTTTAACCAAGCCTGGGTTGGCACTGGGTGCCAGGGTTTATTGAGGAGTTGGGGCTGGGTTGGGCTCGATGATCTTGGAGGTCTCTTCCAGCCTGGGGATTCTGTTCTGTTCTTTGTGCTCACACCATTCCCACAAGCTCATTTCCTCTCACCAGTGACACCAGGACAAGAGGACACAGCCTCCAGCTGTGCCAGGGGCAGTTCAGGCTGGGCATCAGGAAAGAATCCTCCACAGCAAGAGGGACTGGGCACTGGAATGTGCTGCCAGGGAGGTGGGCACAGCCCTGAGGTGTTTAACCAAGGCTGGATTGGCACTGGGTGCCAGGGTTTATTGAGGGGTCGGGGCTGGGTTGGATTCATGATCTTGAAGGTCTTTTCCAACCCAGTGATTCTGTGAATTCTCTGAGAGGGGCTCGGCGTCTCTGCTGTAGTGGAGAGATTTTAAACACATCCACTCATCATTATGCATTGGAAATGAGCTGCAGTGAGGCTTGCTCTAAAGGAATATTAAAGTGGCAAATGCATTTATCACGTAGGAGGCAAAGGAAGGAAACAGCAGCTGGGATTCCCACAGCAGCCTCTCCTCCCTGCTCAGGGATTTGGTGGAGGAGCTCTCTGTGCTCCACTCCCTGCAGTGACACTTCACAGGTCATTATGGTTTGGAAAGTGAAATTAGTACAAAAATGCATCTTTAATTTATCAAAACTCCAACTCTCCTCCCTCCTTCCCTCAGAGGAGAGAGTGGGAATTCCCTGCTTTTGGGATGAATGGCAGAGTTTGGGGTGTGTGCTTACTGTGGCACAGAACTTGCAGAAGGAGAGGCTGGGTTCTGCAGCACTGTGTGCTTGGGGTCTTTCTCCCACAGTGGAGCACAGATTGATGAGAATTCCCTGATTTTGAGAGTGCCTGAGCCATTTCTGGCCTGGCACTGGTGTGAGCTGACTGAGGGATCAGGGTGCTGGCAGGGGAGCTGTGCTGGCACTGCCCACGTTGTGGGGGCAATGCCAGTACATGGTGGGCACTAAAACACCTTACAGGTGGGATTGGTCATTCCTCCTGACTATTGCTGTCCCTGCTTTATGAGTTCTGCTGTTTCTGTGGGATTGTTTTAATCTTGGGCCTGGTGTCAGTTTTAGGAATAAAATATTTGTGCACAATCTCTAATGATCCCTCCTGGTGGGAAATGCCCTTGACCTGTTGTGGCTCACAGGTGTGAGCTGGGGCCAAGGGGTGAAGCTGCCACCCAGCCCCTTCTAGGCCTCAACTTAGACTGGAAAAGCATCAATTCTGGTTTGCTTGTTTATTTAATGCAAAGAGCACTTCTGCAGGGCAGCTCCTTGTTCTGCTGTGATTCCAAACCCATCTGAGCCTTTCATGTTGAGAATGCTGGTAAGATTTGAAAGCAACAGGTACTTATCTTCACAGGCACCTGAGGAAGGGCATGTTCCACAGCCTGTGGCTTAGTCATGTGTCAAGGGCTGCTGTAACATCTAATTAACAACAAAAAATAAACCCAAAAAAAGCTTTTTGGAGGTGATTTACTGTAAGGTTCAGATTTTCAGCAGAACACAAAGTCTTTTTCCCTACAGCAGGATGTGACACAATCACACCTTGAGGTCAGCAGCCAGGCTCTCTGCTCCTCCTTGCTCTCTGCCATCCCTGCTGCATCCTGCAGCACTCAGCCTTTGGAGAGCTGGAAGGCCTGAGCAGAATTCAGGGCAGTCATCTGTCTTGGCATGGGCTTTGGGTGTTAGGGGACATCCTTATTAACCCAGCTGCAGAGAAGCAATCCCATACTGAAATTGTCAGAAGTTAAAAGGTTGAAGGAGAAACTCTTGATAGAATTTTTTTTTAATGACCTACAAGTTTGGTTATTGCAACCTTTGGTCTTACTGGATTTTTTTCTCTTCCCCAGGTCAGTACCTAAAAAAAGGTCTGTGCTCAGTTGGACCAAGCTGTAGAGAGGAAAAGTTCTTTCCTTCTGCTCTGCAGTGTGAGAGCTGGCTCCCCTGGGGCTGCTGAACCATGCTGCTGCTCACAAAACATTGTGCAGGTGCACAGGTAATTCTTCTGCCTCTCTGGAGAACCAGCTGTCCCAGGTGTGCTGTGCTTCCCTCTGGCAGGATGCACTCACTGCCCTCACCTGTTTGTAGCCTGTTCTGTCAGGTCACCACCCAGCAGCCTGGATCAGCCAAAGAAACCTGAGACTGTGCCCCAGCAACCTCCAAATTCCCTTCCCTGGGAACCAGAAAGTCCAGAAATACAAATGCTGCCTCATTCCCCCAGCATTTCCATGCAGGGCTCTCCCCTGTGTCCGCAGGGCTTTCCAAGCTGCACACACACCTGCACAGCAGGCTCCCAAATCCCAGATGGCTGAGCTGCACCAGCCTGCTGAAAGGATGATTTGTAGGTGTGGTTTCTGTCCAGGAACACTGGACACCAAGGCAGAAATTCAAAGAGAAAATAGGCACAGCTGCCCAGAGGCTTACAAACAGAACAATAAAATGTAACTCTTCATCAGCATTTTAAAATCACTGTTGGTCCTAGCTTCCACCAACATTCCTAGCTTGCCATGAAGAACAAGGCCATGGGAAGGGACACTGATGTTGCTGACCCTTAGCCTGTAGGTACATGGATAAACTGGTGCAGTGGATTATCCCAAAGCTGTCAGGACAGATATCAGTGGAAATGAAGTTACCCCAGAATGGAGACATGCAGTGAAGTACAGACCATGGAGTGCCTGCCATGGGGAGTCACAGAACCCACAGCAAACCCAGGCTGTGGGCAGCCTGTGTGGGCTGGAAAGTCACATGGGGTGAAATTGTTTTTTCAGTCATCTTCCATTCTAGATACTTCTAGGTTGGAACTTTTTAGGTTTTGGTTCTAGAAATCTCAAGTCCAGCATTTTGGATTTTATTGACAACACTAGCAGGGGTTTGCTCCATCTCTGTCTGTGTTGGAGCTGCCATGAGCAAATCATCCATGGAGTGTGGAATCATGGATCTGGGATACTTCTGTCCAACTGGAGACAAAGCTTGTGCAACAAAATATTGGTAAATTATAGGTGAATTCTTCATTCCTTGGGGCAATGATTTCTGGTGATATTTTTACATGGGTTCTCTTCTCACTGTGCCAGAAAACCTTCACCAGCTGAAGGGCAAGCCAGAGGCAGAGAAGCCACCAGCACGTGGCTGTGTCCTGCTGGTGGATGCTGCTAAAATCCCAGGGGTGTTGTATTTGCAAGGAATGCCCCAACAAAGGCAGGAATGATGCATCTGACTCCATGTTCTCAGAAGGTGTCATGGTTTGACTCTGGCACAATGCCAGGGCCCCCATGAAGGGTATATTTTCAAAATGGTGGCTGTGAGATGTGACCCGGGAACAGAACAAAGCAGGCTCTCATTCGGGGATGGAGGGAAAAAAAACATAACACTTTATTTATTACAAATCTAGAAAGGAACACATACTAAACTAAAAATGAAAACCTTCCAGATACCTTCCTCCTCCCCCTCCCTTTTCTCCAGAGATCCACCACCCCTCAAATTATCAACCCTCAAATCCATCAGGGAGAGAGGAGTCCCCCCTTGCCTCATGGGCCTCCCCCGGAAGCACAATTGAAACCTCCTGTGCTTCCGTGTCACCCATGGCCCCACCCAGAGAACATCGGCCCTCGTGACTTCTCCCCCCATGTCCAGTGCTCTCACCACTGGACACGGGCCAGGACTGCCTTTAGGGCTCCCCGTTTAAAGATGCTCCACCCACTTCCAGAAGCAGCAGTCTCTCAACTCTTGGGACACCAGTCCCCTCCAAATTTCACCCCCTGGGGCCGAGGGGCCTCATGAACAGAGATCTTCCTCTCCGTGGAGACAGAGGGCATCTCACACCCCCTTCAGCCGTCTCTGTTCACTCTACTGCTTCACTCTTGACTCCCGGGTGTTGCCTCCCCCTAAATACAGTCTCTGGGTCACAGGGAAAAAAAAACACGGGTCTGTCCATGGCTATACAAGAAAGAGTCCAGCCCAAGGCCACTCCATCATCTCTTCCACTCAGGATTCTTCTCTCTTCCAGCTTTCCTCACGCTTGCCCATCTCTCATCTCTCTCTCACCTCATCCTGATTCAGGAGGATTCAGTATTTGTAAGGTTTCCATTAGTCTACAAAGGGGTTAAATTTCACTTCTGCCTGCCCAAGGACTCCCACATCTGCCAGGCATCCCCCGCTTCTGGCCGGCTGAGTTGCCAGCACAATTTCTGTCCCTCTCTCCGGGGGGGCTGCCCAGACATCTCAATTCTCATCAACCCCTGCATGTTCTCCTCCACCCCTGCACCTTTTGGGGCTCCCGGCCTCCTCCCTGTCATGGCCTCCCCCTCCCCCACCCAGACGCAGCTGGGCAGGGGAGAGGTCGGACCTTACTCACCCACGCCGGATTCCCAAAGAGGAAGTTCTCTGGGAATCTCCTGCTTTTAACCCCCGTGTGTTCTCAGAGGCGTACCCAAACCCTTAGTGGCTACCTTAAATGCCAATTTTAAATTTGGCCCCTGATTGGCCCGACTTAGACCTTTCCAAAAACACATTTCCGGGCCAAACCACGACAGAAGGCTAATTTATTATTTTGTGATACTATATTATATTAAAGAATGCTATACTAAACTATACCAAAGAATACAGAAAGGATACTTACAGAAGGCTAAAAAGATAATAATGAAATCTCCTGACTCTTTCCACAGTCCTGACACAGCTTGGCCCTGATTGGCCAAGGAGTGAAAACAACTCACACCAGAATCCCAGGAAACAATCACCTGTGGGTAAACAATCTCCAAAGGAGCAAAACACAGCAGAAGCAAATGAGATAAGAATTGTTTTCTTTTTCTCTGAGGCTTCCCAGCTTCCCAGGAGAAAAATCCTGGGTGAAGGTATTTTTCAGAAAATGTGAATGCCACAGCAGGGGTGAGCCAGATCAGAGCATTTCAGCTCCAGCTGTGCACAGCTGCCTGCTTGCTGGGAGCTCTGCTGCTCCCTGGGCTGGGCAGGGCAGGGCAGCCACAGCAGCTCCTGGGGCCCTCCTGCTGCAAAGGGGCAGAAAAGGAAGAAATCCCAGAGCTCCAATGAGCCTCTCCTGAACTGGCAGAGCTGCTGCCAAGATCCTTTCCAAGCACTTCCCAGGCAGGGTTTGACAAAGGGCAGGCTGGTCCAGAGGGAGTGCAGTGAATCAGGGCAGCTATTTATACTCCTGTAGGGATGCTGGGTCAGCCTTTTCCCAGGAGCTCGTCATTCCTTTGTTCTTCTGCCCCTACTCATCAGAACCTCTCCAGAAACATTTCCTAGGAGGTGCGTGGAGCCTTTCCCCTCCCTGCTTGCACTCTCACATGTTTCTCATTCCTGCCTTGAAAGATTTTGATTTACTGAGCCTTTACTTCAACTTAAGAAATCTCTTGCAGAAAAATCATCAGTGCTGGTGAGAGAAACACCTCAAAGCAGTTCAGGATTAGACAAACACAGATCAAAATTGATACTTTAGAGGAAGAGGAAGCCTCACCAGGAGCCAAGTGCTGACAGACTGTCACGATGGCTGGAACCAAGGGTGGGTGAGGAAAAACATCAAATAATTCTCTCTAGCCTGTGTCTAACCTTTTGATTGTGGTTGTTTGTCAAGGCAGGGAACCAGAGCCTTTCCTTGGACTGGGGGCTGTGGCACAGAGTTCCGGAGGCTGATTGTGGAATATTCCTGGTGCTGCTCTGGGAGCTCAGGTTTTATAGCTCATGCATCCCATCCCATTGCCCATTAGGATGCCCTTTTTCCTTGCCAGACTTTTTCTCTAGATTAGCAAAGGAAGAAAACCTATTTTCTCTTGTCCCTGGGAGAAAACTCAGTGCCATTCCCCATAAGGGGTGCAGGCTGTTCAGTGCATCATGCAGAGTCCTGTACCCATTTCTTGAGAGCAGCCAAACATGGAATTTTATTTTATTTTATTAATTATTTTATTTTGTTTACTTTTATTTATTATTTTATTTTATTAATTTTATTTTTTATTTTATTTATTAATTTATTTTTATTTTATAAGTAATTTTTAAATTTTGTATCTTTTCATATCAATTTATAATTCATATTTTATAATTAATATTTTATACTATATTATTTTATTTATTAATGTATTACTTATATTTCTTTTAATTTTTTTAAACTTTTAAATTATAAATTAAAGTTTCTATGTGGACAGTGAATTTAAGAGAGGTCTGAGTGAGTCTTGCAGCTAATATTCCTCTTGAGAGTCGCAGAGAAGGGGGAAAGGAGAGTGAATAGTCTGAACCCTTAGCCAAGCAAGCAGCAGTGCATCTGTGCAAGTGTGTGCTGGCAATACTAATGACAGCACTGCTGGCAGGGCCTGCACGGGCAGCTCAGGGCTGTGGCAGCAGCTCATTAATTTGCTGATCAGCATGCAGCTTTGTGAAAAGCACTGACCCTTCCTTAATCCTGCTTTGACTCTGGCACCCAGAGGGGCTGTCCTGCTCCCACAGCCAGGAAGATGCTTTGGGCTGGCAGCAAGGAGGAGCTGCGGGCGGGGAAAGCACTCCGGGGTAAGGCCAGGCCCACCCGGGGCTGGGGGCATTGCTGGGACTGCCCACGGTCTGAGAGGATTGTAACAAATGGTCATTTGTTGTAATAATTATTGCTGCATTGCTGCTCTCAGCCAGGGATCACTGCTGCAGAGGAGGTGACACTGCAGAGCTGCACTGGTGTCACTGCAGAGCTGCACTGGTGTCACTCCAGAGCTGCACTGGTGTCACTGCAGAGCTGCACTGGTGTCACAGCAGAGCTGCACTGGTGTCACTCCAGAGCTGCACTGGTGTCACTGCAGAGCTGCTCTGGTGTCACTGCAGAGCTGCACTGGTGTCACTCCAGAGCTGCACTGGTGTCACTGCAGAGCTGCTCTGGTGTCACAGCAGAGCTGCTCTGGTGTCACTGCAGAGCTGCACTGGTGTCACTGCACAGCTGCTCTGGTGTCACTGCAGAGCTGCACTGGTGTCACAGCAGAGCTGCACTGGTGTCACTCCAGAGCTGCAATGGTGTCACAGCAGAGCTGCTCTGGTGTCACTCCAGAGCTGCACTGGTGTCACTGCAGAGCTGCACTGGTGTCACAGCAGAGCTGCACTGGTGTCACTGCAGAGCTGCACTGGTGTCACTGCAGAGCTGCACTGGTGTCACAGCAGAGCTGCTCTGGTGTCACTGCAGAGCTGCACTGGAGTCACTGCAGAGCTGCTCTGGTGTCACAGCAGAGCTGCACTTGTGTCACTGCAGAGCTGCACTGGTGTCACTGCAGAGCCCAGCAGGTCTCTGGTGTGCAAGGTGCTCCCAGGCCAGTCCTGCTGAGTTGCCTGTGTGGGATTTCCTTGGGGAGGGTCCCAGGGGGAGCTGCAGAGGTCTGGGGCTGCTTTGCCTGCTGCTCACAGCAGCCCCTGCCCAGGAACAGGAGCAGGAGCCACGGCTCAGGCTCAGTTACAATTTCAAACCACCACGCTGGGCTTGTTCCACGACCTTGATATTAACCAGCACAGCCAAAAAGAGGGAGGACATTTTATCTGTGTCCTGCACTTGACTGTTCTTCCTAAGGATGTGCTCTGTGCCCCCCTTCCCACCTTTCTGTGGGGATAAATCAAGGGCCAAGGACCTGTTCATGCCACACAGGCAAGAGCAAGAGACTGAGGGAGGAGATTCTGCTCATGGAGCCTCTCCAGGCCAGGGCCTGGCATGAAGTCATCTCCCAGAAAAAAAACCGTTTAATTACCTGCATTAATATTCAGCTCCTGAAGTCCTCAGCATTTGTATTTATTGGCTTATAGAAATGAAACAAGCTTTGCAGAGCATGGCTGCTGACAGCCTGCTCCCCCGAGGCCCTTTCTGAGGGAAGCATTTGCCATTTTGCATACATACATACATTTCAATTGATTACAAAGGGTTGATTGATTAAATTAAATAAGGTGATTAATTGACAGCTGTAGAAATCAGCGAGGGTCAGAGTAAACACATGGAACAGGCAGGTGGTTCACTTTCAGTTTGTTTACACCTTACATCAGTGGTTCTTTGTCATTTCTCACACTGGGGGTTTGAGCAGGGCACTGATGTGACAGAGCAAAGAACTTTATAGCAGAGGCCACTGAAAAACAAAGCAGGGCCATTGCCAGGAGCCCCAGTGTCTCCTCTGAGGCTTCTCAGATCCACAGAGAGCTCAGATCTCTTCTGGCCTCAGATCCACACCAAACTGGGCAGCTCTGCCTGACATTTTCTGTTTCTCATGACTGTGGAAGCTTAATGGTCAGAGCTGGGAACAATTCTTGCACTGCTCTCTTCCCATCCACATGGAAATTGCAGCCCCACCCTGCAGCACCAGCACTGCTCCCACACACCAAAACCATCTCCTGCCACGTCTCCTTCTCCCTCAGCACCTCCCAGAGCTCTGACCTGCTCTTCATCTGAGCACTGAGCAGGTGAAACTGGTCCTGTGCTCTGGAGTCCTGCGTGCTGGGAATTGGAGACCTTCTGTGCTGGCAGGCTCTGACCCAAAGAGAACACTGCACTGACCTGAGGCTGTGCAGGAGCTTCCAAAATTGAATTATGGCACCGGGATTGTGGGTGTGGACTCGATTAGAAGTGTGTAATGTCACAGGGTGGAAAACTTAGAGTTGAAGGGTTTAGAATATAGTAATAGATATAGAGCAAGATGGAGGTTTGGGGGCAGAGGCTGGTCCTTCTTCACCACCTTCTTCTCCTTCTTCTTCACCTTTATTTTCTCCTTCTTCTTCACCTTCTTCTTCTCCTTCTTCTTCACCTTCTTCTTCTCCTTCTTCTCCATGGGTTTGGGTGGTTTTGTGTAATTGGACAGAAAGGTCTGCGTTGCAGGCCATGGGTGGTTGGTTATTGGGTTAAAAGTGAAAATAATTTAGGTGCCATTTCTTAATTGGATGGTTTAGCCTTAAAACACCTTGTATAGAAAGGCTGTTAGCCATTTGGTAGCTTGTTAGTAGAATGCTGTAGGCTTGTAACACAGACAAGAAATAATAAACATCTGATTGAATATGAAATATTGTCTCAAACGCTTCAACCCCGACCTTGACAGAGGCAGAAAAGAAGCCAAGAACCAGCTCTGTGCTCAAAATCCCTCCTTCCTGTGATTGGCAGCTGCTGTGGGGTCTCTGTGCTTGCCATGTTCCACAAGCACTGGCTGCCAGGGGTTACAGACAGGGGAACTGCCCTGCACTCCAGGAGCCCCTGGAAAGAATTGTCTGAGTAGGAACCTCGACCTCTTTGTGCCTGCAGAGCTTTCTTGCTGTTCTTTCCTTCTGAAAGAGAACTGGACGTTTTTAATAGAAATATCAAATGACTGGTGACTAATCAGAGACCTTAAACCCAGAATTAAGTCCTGGGGTAGGCTAGGTGGGAAGGGAAAAGCCCAGCTGGGGAAGCTGTACAGAGCAAACATTTACTGCCAGACACAACTGAGAGGGTGTAGGTAGGGCAGACAGAAATAGGCATGCAAAACACATCTAGAGGGGTTTTAAGGATAAATTCATGGCTTTGCAGTGGTTGTCAGCACTGATACACTCGGCAGAGAGCTGCCTGACTGCAGCTGAAAGCACTCTGTGCTTTCCAGCCCATGGGGCTCCTGCCCTCTGCTCTCAGCTGGCTCCGGCTGCTCCTCCCTCAGAGGTGCCAGGGCTGCTCTTCTGCCACCCTTGGAGTTAATTCTGGCTTCAGCATTAACACTCAGCTCATGGGAACTCATCCTGGCCCAGCACTGGTCACAAACTACCACCCCACTGCCTCTAAGCACCACTGCAAAGCCCTGGGATGGGAATTTCCTTAAAACCCACCTGGCAGCACCGGGAGCTGCAGGAGGTTCCTCGTGTGGACATTTCATGAGCTGAAACACTTCTGACAGCAGCTACACAGCTTCTCACACTGATATTCCTCCTTCAGACAAAGAGCAGGGCCAGACCTGTGCTTGGAGCTGCTGGGGGAGCCCAGGTGAGCTGGGTGCAGGGAGAGACCTGCCCTCAGTTTTATTGTCCTGCATTTCGACCAAGGCACACTGTCAGTGGGTTTTACACTTGAAAACTGCTAAAAAAGGCTGTTCTGCCATGAAGTGAAGAGCAACAAATCACAGGCTGATTAATCCTGAGTCCTTAGGCTGTGATTTTTGCTGTCTGACTGCTCCTGCAGGTGCTTTGAGAATCACCAATCACTGATACCCACCTCTGGTGGATGGTGAGTTTTCAGTGCTCACCATCCTCTTGCCACAGTGTCACTACAAAATTATGTTATGAAGATTTTTTTCAGAGGTTTAAAATCATTTTTAGGTATATATTGCTAAAATTATTAAATACTTCCTGATTTTTATGACAAGTGACAGTAGGCATGATAAAACCCTTCTTTTTCTTTTTTTTTTTCCATTCCCAAAGGAAAACAAAATAAAGACAGGACCAAGCCAAATATTTTGAGTTTTGCTTGGAATTTCTGGTATATGTGACAAACTTCTTTTTGTGAGAAAATTTAATTGTTCTGTGAACAAACTTTTATCCTGTTAATTTCTGGATTTTCTTGGACATAACAGCATTCCAGTAACCCAAATCAAAGCTGAAGCTGTGCCTTCTGAAGGTCACAGTTAGTAACAAACCAGGCTCAGGCATCACTCTGAGAGGGGTGAGACCTTGGGGTCCTGGTAATGGATTTGGGGGCTGCTGGAAAGGCTTTTCATCACTAATAACTCATCACTAATAACTCATCACTAATAACTCACCACGGTGGCTGCAGTGGAAGCCAGACCAGCAACATTTGGTTTTCCAAGGCTCACAGACTCAGTGGTGTCACCCAGCTCTGTGATTCTGTGATTTTATGCACGAATCCAGAGGTACAGGGGCACCTGCCATGACTAAAAAAATATATCATTACTAAAAAATAATTATTAAATTATAGAGTTTGGAAATTGCAAGGTCAAATCAGAACAAAAATTGCGAGGCTGATAGTTTGGGAGCAAGTGATCTCACTTCATTCCTGGAAGGATAAAAGTCTAAACAGACTGGAAGTGGATATAAACATTACAAAATACACTGAAGAAAGATGCATTCTAATACTGGAGGAATAACATGCCTAAAAATTTCAGATCTGCAATAAAGAACTGCATGGTGAAGTTAGAGGGATGACTTATATTTGGTTATGTGAGTATATTCGTATCGGTATATATATAAATATATTGTTATATAATATAATTTATTATATATTAATAAATATATATTCATATAAAATATATATGTATATATACAGACACACATGTATCAAGCATTCAGTTCTAACTCCTGTTGCTGCAGTTGCAGAAGAAATGAACTCTTAGCTGCTTTTGATTTTTTTCAATTTGATCACCCATTCTCCTTCCTTTTCCCTTGGGTCCCCTGCTTGTTAATCTTACAGGTCATGGAGCTTTATTAAAATAACACACCAGGAAGACATTGTTAATTATTAATAAAGGCTTTATAGATTTCTTTTCAATAATTTAAACTCATTATGGTCAAGGCTATTACATTAAACACCAGATCAGTTAGTACAGATGGGATTGCTGACAGGGAATTGTCACTGTAATGTTATCCTGACTTGGAAAGTGTCCATTAATTAACACTTAAAGCCCAAGTTGGAGTCATAAAGGGTTTTTTCTTGCCATCTCACACATAGTGATTTGTGGGAATCAGAAAAACAGAAACTTCCACTGGACAATTTGATCTGCAGCCTTGGAAGAAGCTTGGATTGATTGATGTAAAAATACAACACACAGATTTAAAGCAGAAAAATCATAAACTTTTATTTCTGTAGTTGTAGGTGAGAATGTGCCTTAAGTAAGTGAGAAACTAAACTGATAAGTTGGTGAAGGGTTATATAAAATAAAAAGGGTGTGGTTGTATAAAATAAGCAGAGCATTTAGAAGTTATAATAAAAGCCAATGTGTGCATGTGAGTGAGAGGCTGATTGGTAGAAGCTCATTTGGTAAAAATATCCACAGTGCAGCAGAAGTGAGTAAAGGTGAAGGGTTAGAAAAGCAAAATAAATCCTGTGGCAACTGTCCATTGGGTTAGAAAGTTCTGTATTGTCTTGTAATGAAGAACTTTGAGCTATGGCTGAATGCTTGCTCCTCTAAAACCTCACAGCCCTGAGACTGATGTTTGTCTGGGCAATAAATCATTCTGAGCCTGAAAATATTCCCACCCCTTCCTTTCCAGCGGTGACAATGACCGTGATTATCTCTCATGAGCAACCTTCTGAAAGGCCGATTGAGGAGCTGGTGCCCCGTGCCGTGGCCTTGCACCCCTGCCCTGAGCCTGGTGCTGCTCACATCCCTCAGCCCTGCCTTTCCCAGGACATTCCCTCCCTCCCTCCCTCCATCCCTGCTGGGGCTCAGCTCCCCCTCAGCCCTGCTGCCCTGCCGGAGGATTCACCAGCTCCCTCTCTTGGGGGCAGAACAATTTCTGCTGTGACCCAGACTGAAGGGGCTGCCAGTCCCTGTCTGTCCCTGCCAGTCCCTGTCTGTCCCTGCCAGTCCCTGTCTGTCCCTGCCTGTGCCCTCCTGTCCCTGCCAGTCCCTGCCTGTCCCTGTCAGTCCCTGCCAGTCCTTGCCTGTCCCTGCCTGTCCCCTCCTGTCCCTGCCTGTCCCTGCTCTGCTCCCCATCCATGGGGAATGCTTTCTTTGGCAGCACACCTGCACTGGCACTGCTGCTCATTAATTTTTCTGCTGGCACTAATTAGGGGCCTCAAGTCCTCCCCGCTCGCTGTGTGTTTCATGTGTCAGTTCCATTTCTTCCATCTGCTTGTTTTTGTTTCTCTTTTCCTGTGCTGACTCATCTGCCCGAGCCAGGCAGCTCCTTGGCTGTGCCCTGCAGCAGCAGCTCCCAGAATTCACAGAATTCACAGAATTCACAGAATCACTGGGTTGGAAGAGACCTTCAAGATCATGGAGTCCAACCCAGCCCTGACACCTCAACAAACCCTGGCACCCAGTGCCAGTCCAGCCTTGGTTAAACACCTCAGGGCTGTGCCCACCTCCCTGGCAGCACATTCCAGTGCCCAGTCCCTCTTTCTGTGGAGGATTCTTTCCTGATGTCCAGCCTGACCTGCCCCTGGCACAGCTGGAGGCTGTGTCCTCCTGTCCTGGTGTCCCTGGTGGCCACTCCAGAGGAAATGAGCTTGTGGGAATGGTGTGAGCACAAAGAACAGAACAAAATTCCCAGGTTGGAAGAGACCTCCAAGATCATCGAGCCCAACCCAGCCCCAACCCCTCAATAAACCCTGGCACCCAGTGCCAACCCAGGCTTGGTCAAACACACACAGGGATGGTGACTCCAGCTCCTCCTCAGGCAGAACATTCCAGAACTTTATCACCTTTCTGTGAAAAACTTCTTCCTGATATCCAACCTAAATTTCCCTTGCTGCAGCTTGAGCCTGTGTGGCTCCTCCATCCCCCGCCTGTGGGTCCAAGGCTTGCCCCATGCCAGGGCAGGCACAAAGGGGAGCAGGAATTGCCCCCCATGTGAGCCACAGGCAGCTCTCTCCAGCCCCAGCACTCCCACCTGACACCAGCAGCTGGTTTGGGTCATTTTTGGGCTATTTCAGTCATTTTTTTGGGCAGCCTGCTCCCCTCCCCTGGTTATGCAGCAGCTCAGGGCATCCAGTCTCCCAGGAAAACTCCATCCCCAGCTGAGGGAGGAGGAGGTGGGAAACCTCCCCTTGAGGTTTCCCACTTGCCAGCAGGACGGTTCCTGTCCCCTCCAGGGGGCTGGAGCCCCCCACACCCAGAGGAGGTGCCCTGGGTGCCCTCCCTGCCCCAGCAGGCACAGCAGGGCCTGGGGCTGGGCCCACGAGCCCCCTCCATGGGGTCAGAGGCCACCATCCCACACCCTGGGGTCCAGCAGGAGCCCTGAATGACATTTTTGGGTTTCCTGATGCTTTTGAACAGAGCTCTGATGCTTGGGAGTGAGGGCCATGGCCACATCCCCCACACATCTTCTGCTACTTTTTTTTATCCCAAATTACCAGCCATCAACTTCAGCAGGAGCTTTGGAGCTGTTCCCATGCTGACAATCCCAAAACTTCCACTGACTACTTTTCTATCTACTCCTATTTATATATTTTTTCATAAATATAGATATATGACTATATATATTGTATATCTGTTTATATATATACAATAGATAAAATTCTGGATATGTATATATACATATATAGAAATATATATATATACACTCTGTGTGTGTGTTTTTATATATATAGTGTGTGTGTATGTGTATATCTATATATATAGATAGATATATAGATATATATATGCACACACAAAAGACTCCCAAACTTCTCCCAGCAGACTCTGTTTTGGTTTGCAGGAGAAGGAACCCAACAATGGGTTCATTTGCTCTGTCCTGTGGCTCTCCTTTTCTCCTTCAGACTTTATTCTTTTTTTTTTTTGCCTTTTCTGTTCTTCTTTTGATTTTGCTTCCTGTTTTGTCTTGTTTATTCCTCTGTAGATAAGAAGAATGAGGGAGAGGAGCTCCTTTGAAAAGTCTGGTTAAATGAGCTACTGTGGGAGTCCAAACACTCTTTATTAGACAAGAAAGCTGGTGGAGAAGCCAGTGCCAGAATATTAAGCTGCTTGCAGAATTGTGGCTGCAGAGAGCAGCCTTGGAGTCCTCTGAGGAGGGGCAGAGAAGGGACAGGGACACTCATTTGCCCAGAATTCAATCCCACTCTGAGCCACAGGCCCAACCTTCAAAGAAGGCTCCCAGCAGTCCATGTCTGGGCTGTACACGAGGGTGACAGTGAATGCTTTGGGTCCAGCTCAGCTGTGGCTGCATGTGCATTTTGGCTTTCATTACCTTCTCATGAGCTGCACATTTCTGTGTCCAAACCTCCTCTGGACATGTCTGCATCTGAGTCTGGTCCTACTCCCTCTGGCAGAATGCACTTTTTTTGGCTGATACCTTTTTCTTTTTTCCATCTTTTTTCTTTTGGCTGTTCTAGAAGCATCTGGGCACAAATTACTTTCACTCCAACATCATTATTTTCATACCACAGGCCAGCTAAAGCTGTGCTGAGGGGGGTGCAAGGTGGGTAGAAATGACACTTCCCTCCAGCACAGAAAATAAATTAACGAAACCAGAACGAGAAGTTTTGAAGAAAGATCCCATCCTTTTTGTGCAACCCCAAGCAGCAGCTGCTTGTCTGGCACTGATGTGCTGTGCCAGCTCTGCAGGGGTGGTGGCAGCCCTCAGGGAGGGGGTGCTGCCCTGCACAGCCCCTCAGGATGGATCCTGGAACTAAGATTTGCTTACAGGGTGAGCTAACAAGTTAAGGTAGAGCCAGCACAAGTTTAAACTGATCAGAGACCCAGGAACTGCTTTTGTAGGGACTGCAACATTAAATTCAAACTGCTTTTGTAGGGACTGCCACACATTAAATTCAAACTGCTTTTGTAGGGACTGCTACATTAAATTCAAACTGCTTTTGTAGGGACTGCCACATTAAATTCAAACTACTTTTTGTAGGGACTACTATATTAAATTCAAACTGCTGTTGTAGGGACTGCCACACATTAAATTCAAACTACTTTTTGTAGGGACTGCTATATTAAATTCAACCTGCTTTTGTAGGGACTGCCACATTAAATTCAGAAGCCTCAAAGATGCCAGAGCACAGTAAAAGGGAATGCAGTTGTTGTGTGCATGAGGAAGGAGGAAGGCCCAGTGGCTGTGTGACATGGGGATGGTGAGAACACCTGCACACGGGCTCTGAGGAGTGGGCAGTGACTCCTGTGTGCCTCTGGCTGCTCGGATCCAAGCTGGGATCTGGTTCTGTCCAACAAAGTTTGCAAAGGCTCTGGGGAGCCTAGAGAGTGCAAGAAAAGCACCAAGATGCTGAGGGCTGCTCTCCACACGCTGCCTTGCTCAGTTCTTGCTCCTCCCAGACTGCAGATGGGTGTTTTCATGCTCCTACAGCCTGCTCACAGCACAAGTGTCCAGTCACTGATGGAGTTTTCTTGTGCTGGTAAATCAGCAGCTCCAACCCCCCAAAATGCTTTCACTGTGCAGCTGCAGCCTAAGACCTGGGTGTGAGAGCAGACACAAAATATTGAGTCAAAAGCTATTGCTGTAGTGAGGACAGAGCTCCTGGCAGCCCAGGCTGCTCAACCAGGCAGAGACAACCTGCAAATGCTGCACAACATCTCAGGAGTCAGGACAGAGGGAGAGGCTGTTCAAAGCAGGTGTTTCAGCTCCAAAATGAATACACGCAGATAAATCATCTGGGTTTTTCACTGAAGGGGGTGCACAAGTGCATTTCAAGAGCTAGAGAGAGACATCAGGATACAAAGGTAAGTTGGGCAGTAAGAGGTTTTGAGAGGATGCATGGTTTGAGTTAAAAATGAACACAGCTGAGCACCACAGATTTTCCAATCATGTTTATTTTTCCTGTAGCCCACAGACACAGTTGGATCTGGCAACAGAGCAGATTCTATTTTTCCATAAAGTGTCCATGTGACATGAAGCCCAGGCTAATACTGTCATCAAAGGCATTCAGAGGGGGCAGCAGCAGAAGCAATGGGAGATGCTGGGAGGAGGCCAGACAGCAAGGCACAAGGGCAGGAGCACCTCCTCTCCCACTGCCACAGCAGAGACAGGGTGCAGATATGCATAAAGGCATTTTTCCCACCGATACCAGACAAACACAGCACCATGCAACACAATCTGCAGCTGGAAGTGGGTGGGGAGCAGGATATGGATTGTTATTGCAGTTATTGTTGGGAGCTGTGTGTGCAGGAGAGGGGGAGAGCCCAGGGAGTGCCCAGGTGTCAGCAAAGCTCCCCAGGGGCATTTGCTTGCTGAAGGGAACCACCATTCTCAGGATGCATCTAGTGGGACACACCTCTCCCTTGGAGCCAGATCCACTCAGCTGCGTTTCAAATGCAGTTTGAGTATCTGAAATGCTGTGGGAAGAGACATCTGCCTAGTTCCTTTGCAGGAGGTGGAGTGCTGTGGTGTCTCATCAGGTTAAGGTTCCTTCCCAGCCTCCCTCCCTCCCAGCTCTGGCCCAGACCTGCACCTTCCTTGGCACTTGCTGTCCAACCTGGCCAAGGGCAGCATCACCTCAAACATCATTTCCCTTCTGAAGGAAGATTGGAAGAATACCTTCTCCTGATCACACTCTGCTGCTCACGATCCCCCTCCTCCCTCCAGCCCAGGTCCCACACAGCCCCCAGCCCACGCTGTGTGTGCTGTGCAGCTGCACAGGGGCAGGGCCTGGGCTGTGGGCACAGGAGGGTGGCACACACACACACATGGCATCGCTCCCTTTGACTTTGTTTCACCCAGTCACAGACCTTCCAGCACCCGAATACTCCTCTGCCAAGTGGTTCCTTCATCCCAAGCAATCTGCACAGCAGCAGCCAGCCCAGAATTCTCCACAGTGCAGGGCAACTCGTGCAGCCCTGCTTGCAGCTGGCACCTTTGCTCAGCCCTAGAGACTGAGAAAAAGGCTTTGGAAAGGCAGGCCAGCTCCTGCAGCCAGCACCATGCCCTTGTCTCAGCCAGTTACTGTACAAATGGACAACACACACACGTTATTTACAGCCCATTTTTCACATGATGGAGCAGCTCTTGGCCCGGTCTTTCCTGATCTCTGTGTCGCCCAGGAAGTCTGTCCTGCCGGGCATCTGTGACGCCCGCTTCAGTCCCCGTTTGGAGTTGCTGCGTTTCAGGTTCTTGTGCACCCTGTTGACCGAGGCCAGCGTGGTCACGTGGAACACGTCCCGCACGCTGTTCTCCGACACCTTGGAGGAGCACTCGGCGTAGGCCACCGCGCCGATCTGCCGCGCCAGCGCGCTGCCCTGCAGCCAGAGAGAGCAGCAGGGAGGTGTCAGGGCTTGCCTCAGTTCCCTGCGTGTCCCCCTGAAATTACCTTTCCCAGGTGGGCTGGCAGTCACCTCTCCTTTTCCCAGCTCCACAGGTGCTGTTATTTGGTCAGCAGCCGAGGCCACACAGACCAAGGCAGTCCCGTCTGAAATATTGGCAACTCCGGTAGGGACGGGAGCAGGGTCAGGGCACCTCGCTCCCACCTCATGTGGGAAATGTGTATTTTATGGTTGGCTTTTTGCAAATATTAAAATGAATATTGTACGTGTTATCAGTTAGGATTCAGAGGAAGAAGCTGATACTGACCAGACAGAACCCATTGTTTGAATGGAATTTATGCATCATGTATGAGGTGTATGAATATGAAACAGGTTATTGCTTTAAAGGGTTAATCCTCTGTTAACCTGTGTCCTTTTTCAGGCTTATTTTGCCCAGAAAGAGGTACCTGGACTGTCTGTAACTCTGTTTTTATTGTCTTATATTGTCCTAAATCCTAATTGTCCAAATTTTTATTACTCTACCTATATTACTGTTTTTATAACCATTTTATAACTATTAAACTTTTAAAATACTAAAAACAAGTGATTGGTGTTTTTCACAAAGCAGCCTGCCACCCAGCCAGCAGCCCTGGCAGTGGCACCTTGGGGACACAGCAGTTCCCCAGCAGGGCAAGGCTCTGTGAGAGCTCCAGAGGTGAGGGCAGCCTCCTGAGCAGTGCTGCCAACCTCTGGGCCTGGGGTATTGTAGAATGTAGGGTGACTCCAACATCTGGGAATGATTGGTATATTGATTTAGAAAGTTGAACAATGGCTTTATTAAAACTATACTATATTATATTATTATACCATATATATTAAAGAGATACTATACTAAAAGAATACTAAAGAAAACATCCTGAGACAGCCAGGGCATAAATTTGACTCAACTGGTTAAGGAAACAAAATAATCCTCAGCAGAATCTAACTGACAAATCACTGTAGGTAAACAATCCCCATAACACATTCCACATGTGCAAAAATAACAGGAGCAGCAAGTAGAGATAAGAATTGTTTTCTCTTCTTCTCTCTGTGCTTCTCTAGGAAAAACCCAGGGAGAAAAAATTATGTCCGTCTCTGTTCAGAGAATATGAATGCCACACTGGGGTACTGGCACTTGGTCATTCACACAGTGCCCCCCCTGCAGCTGAGAGCCCTGGGCAACCCCCTCACCTGGACAGTCACCTGCTCTGCACAGCACAGAGCCAGCCCAGTGCCTGCACCAGTCTGGGTCTGTCACCAGCCTGGGGACACTGCTGGCTCCTCTGGAGGCCACTGGCAGCAGCCCCTCAGCCCCCAGCTGTGGTTTCTTCCCCACTGCAGTTTCCCAATAGAGAACCCAAGCAGGAGTCACTGGGAGCAGAAAGAGCTGCACTGAGCTGGAGATACAGAAGGACAACACTCTCCTTTAGCCAGTCCAGCCTGTCAAATCAGACACTTCCACCTGCTTTGAGGAATTACTTTTCTGGATGCTCAGCAGAGCACCAGGAATAGGTCAGGGTCTTCCAGAGCTGGGGACAAGAGTGGTGGAAACACGAGCAGCTCTGAGTCCCTGAGCCATGACCAAACCAGCTGCAGTTGAATAATTTTGCAAAGCAGAGAAATCTTACTGAAGAAATTGCTATCAGTTATTATGAGAGCAGGTAATTCTCATTGTTTGCTAGTTTTTTGTTTAGATGTGTAATGCTATGTTCTGTACACTCCATAATGGGTTCTTAAATACTTCTGCAGTAACTATTACAACTAACTTTTACTTTTGGGATAAAATCACACTTCCAGGAATGTAATTACAAGAATTATTGGGAAATGTTGTAATTTCTATAATTGCAGCTGCAAGGCCTGGGGGCAGTGGTGACAGAGCACAGCCTCCCCTCCCTGGGCACTGGGCAAACCCACCTGCTCGTGTGTCACGGGGATGAGGCGCTGCTTGGAGAGCTCCCGCAGGGTGTTCAGGTCTGTCCTCATGTCCAGCTTGCAGCCCACCAGCACGATCTTGGCGTTGGGGCAGAACTCCTGAGTCTCCCCTTGCCACTACAGAGGAAAGGACAGGCTCCCATGGGTGTGGCTTTCCCAAGCAGGGTGTCACCACTGGTCAAACACTGATTAGCATTATCAGGGCTCTTTAATGACTGCCAAGGTCAAGGGTGGGCATGGCCAGAGTCCCCTTCATGCTCACCTGTTCCAGGTAATGCAAACCTGCCCCATCCAAGTGGTGCCCCCCTGTGCAAGGCCACAGGAGGCCAGCCCTGGCTGTGGAAAAACAGCCACACAGTCTGGTGCTCAGATCTGGGACCCCAAGGGTCAACAGGGCCAGTGGAGAGCTCTTTGCACACTCACACACTATTTATTACTGGGAACCACCTGTTAGAGACATTATGATATTCAGAGCATAGCTGTAGCCAGGGAAATTAAGAATTGAAGCAATGGAAAGAGAAGGCCAGGGCAAACATCCATGTCATTCATATAAATGACTCCTTTCAGAGCTCCCAAAGTGAATGCCTGATGTCAGCTGTGTCTGCAGCAGTAAATAAATCCATCACCTGTGACCTCCCCCGGGGGAGACCTGCACAGCTCCATCAGCATGTCAATGCCCCAGTTACTTATCTAGTGGTGCTGAAGTAGAAAGCAGATAATAAATAGAGATTACCCCCAGCTGAAGTGTCACTTGGAATTAGCAATTTCCTGCTACAATAACTCAAGGTTAAGTTATACCCTGGGCAATTAGAAGCAGAAAGAAAACCAAGCCCAGTGTCCACAACCTCGTGGGAAAAGGAGTACTAAAAACACCCAAATGTCATTCAACCAGTATCAGACCAAAGCAACTGCAAAATATGAAAAATCTTATTTTCTATCAGGAGATTGTTTTAGGTATCCCCAGGTATCTGCTTGCCAAGGATGTTGGTTCCCCAGGACTCAGGCACCCCCAGCCCCTGGGCAGCCTGTTGGAGGTCATGGTGCTGCAGCCACAGAGCCCCAAATGCCTGCACAACCTCACATGAACAGACCCAGGCCTTTTGGAGCTGGAATTCAAGCACCCTAATTTTGAAGAATTTGAGCTGTTTACACCTGGCAGAGGTCTCTGCAGTGATACAGGGCTCCCTAATTTATAGAGAGAGCTGTGATCCCCTTCCTGCATGACTGACACCTCTGGGAGCCCAAAACCTGTTGTGCTATCAAGACTTGTCAGAAGCAAAGCAGCACTCCACAAAAACTTGTTCTGCATGAAAGGCAGAGCTGCTTGCTTGCACTCCCTCAGATGCCTCTGCCCCTTCAACTGTACATGCTGTACAGCAGCCCAGGCATCAGAGGGGAGGCATTAATAAAGATTTCCTCTGCTGAATTTTTGCCTGAGGCTTGAACAGGAAATGTTATTTTCCTTATTTGCCTGATATCACAAGCTAAAACCCATTTCAGCTTCATGGTGTCTTAGAAATTTTCCTCGCTGCCATAAGGCTGTGAGTCTGCACCAAAGGAAACAAGGCATCAACTCAGAGGCACTTAAGAAATCCCCCAGGATTTAGGGTTTATTTTAAGTTACCATATCAAAAAAACATTGCCTAGCAGCACTCAAAACATCTGTGAGGCTGTACAGGGAAAGCCACACACTGAGCAGGGTGGACTCACATGAAGAGTGTGCAGAGAGACAAATAACTCCCAGCCCCACCTAATTATTGAGAGGTTTGTTTCATTAAGGTGCAAGTGATTCACTTGCATTATTATTCTGCTGACTCCCAAGCTGAGCAGTGAATTCTTTGAGTCCACATGAAACACCCTCCCTCCACCCAGCCTGCTTGGTACCCGGGACCTGCTCTGGAAGCCAACACTGAGCCATTGACCAATTTATCTGAAGGGTCTTTGTCCCCTCACCAGGACACTCCTGAGACAAAGACCCACTTCTCAGCCCTCCCAGCAGCTGAGTAAGAGGCACTTGCTTCAGCACAACATTTGGCAAAATGTGGAGAGGCCAAGAGGCCAGGCAGCACAGCATGACTTGTTCAGGCTGTGGCCATTCCAGCCCTGGGGCTCTCTGAGGAGAACAGCCATGGGAGCTGCTGCTCTGAGCTGCTTTTCACGCCTTGGTGCCTCAGAGAGTGTCACAAGCAAGATGCCAGCCCCCCAGGACAGGATGCAGCTGCCAGATGCTGTCCTGCACAGCAGAACCAAGCAGGGCACAGCCAGGACCAGGGGGTGCAGTCAGGAAGACACTGACCCTCCCTCCTCTGAGCAGCATTTGGGGCTGCTGGACTTCACCTCAGAGGAAAGCCTTGTGTGGAACCTTCTCCCAGAAGTGCCCCACTGGAGACCAGCCAGGGGTGCTCCACAGCAATCCCCAGCCCTGTGAGGCTCTCTGGGACCTGCCAGCTGCAATATCAGCTCTGCTGAAAGGCACTAAGGTGCAGGTAGAAAACTCTCAGCTATTCCCACAGAGCACGGCCACTCAGCTGTGCCAGGGCAGGCTCAGGGCCCTGCCTGCTCTCCAGGCCAGTGGCATTGTGCCATCTCATCTTATTAATTCACTTCAAATTCAGCACCACAGCTCATCATTTCTGTTGACGAGCTATAGAGAACTGATTGCTGTCTTTTTCACGATGCAGATGCTGAACTGAGGGGAGAGCCAAAAAACTGAGCACTCTGCTTGCTTGGAAACGGGCACAGGGGCCACTTCCCAGCTGCTGCAGGCAATCCATAGCCACCGGTGGTTCTGCTGACAGAGACCTTCCAAGGTCTTGATGGAAAACACAGCAAATGCCCAACATTTCTCTCTGCCCCCACATTTGTAGGTGTGAACACAGACCCCACACACATGCTGCAAGCTGCCACCATCCCCTAGGCTCCTTCCAAATGGAAATATCTCACATTCTGCACAGACCAAGCAGAGCACCTGACTGTCCTCCTCTGAGAACAGGCAAGGCCAGGGGCCAGAGCTGCGAGCCCTGACAAGAGCCTCAGGGCATGGAGACCCCATGGTGGGGCAGAGCACCCCTCTGGCTGCTGGGCACTCACCTTCTTGAGCACGCTGTCCAGGGTCTCGGGGCGGCTGATGTCAAAGCAGATGAGCACAGCGTCCGAGTCGGGGTAGGCCAAGGGCCGCACGTTGTCGTAATAGGCCGAGCCTGTGGAGAGGAGCGGGGTCAGCAGGTGCCATGCCACTGCTGCTGGGCCAAGGGACAGCCTGGCACCCTCAGCCCTCGCCACCAGGCACAGGACTTTAACTCCAGTAACTACTGGAGACACTGCCTCAAGATGCAGATAGCTCTCTTGAAAACAAAGGGCGTTAACCTGAGCTTTTGACCGGTGACCACCATAAGGTTCAGCAGAGATGGATTCAGAAGGTGCCATGCCACTGCTGCTGGGCCAAAGGACAGCCTGGCACCCTCAGCCCTCACCACCAGGCACAGGACTTTAATTCCAGTAACTACTGGAGACACTGACTCAAGATGCAGATAGCTCTGTTGAAGACAAAGGACGTTAACCCGAGTTTTTGACCAGTGTCCTAGTTTGCAAGGCAATATGTATTTTATTTGCCATCTGTTAGAAGTGTGGCAGTTATCTTCTGTTAATTAGGCAGTTTTATCTCTTCCACAACCAACCTCCCTCTGGGGAGATATCTGTTGTTAACAGGCTATTGAGTGTCCCTGCATGGCTGATAAAAATTCCATCATCCCATTGTGAGATGCTCTGCCCAGAGGGAGGAGCCAAGCATTCCTACCTGGATACAATCTGAGATTTTTGGGACACCAGCACAGCCTTTTCACTGGATTCCCAGAGAAAGAGCTGCCTTTCCCATAGGCTCTTCAGAGGAAGACTACACCCTTCTACAGGATCCCTGCTCCAGTAGAACCACATCTGCCACTCCAAGAGGGCTGCAGCCACCAATCCAACTGGATTGCTACCAACACCCTGACCAACAGGGTGTCAGGTTGTGTTCTGACTCTGTCAGTGGTTTTTCTTTTTTTCTTTTCCTAATAAATTGCATTTCTGACTTGGAGCCTCTCACTGGTTTTGCTTTCAAACCAGAACAACCAGTGACCACACCCCATAAGGTTCAGCAGAGATGGACTGGCAGAGGGTTTTAGTTCCTTTGTTTAGGCAAGGAAGTCAGAGGTTTTGCCCTTGTTTTCTTATATTTACCACTTGACAGAGTGAAGAGGCAAATTTTGCATCCCTCTCCCTTCCCTAGTGAGCCTCTGGCAGGTGCTGCTGGGGATGCTGCTCACGCAGGAGGGCTCAGCACTGCACACGCCTAGCTCACCACTCACGCCTGGATTCCATCACTTGTCATGCCACTGCTGCACCCCTCACAGCAGAAAGGTGTGGCTGAGAGAAGACAGAAAATGCTGCTGCTGGTTTGTATCCTCCCTTGCTGTCTTTATACAGGAAAGCTTGCTCACAGAGGTTGTGAGAATTTGTGACAGGTAAAAATGAATTGCTTTCTTCCTGGATTTGTGCTGGGAAAGTCAGACAGATTCTTTTTGGTATATAAAAGAAGTGACAGGATTTGGTGAATGAGCTATAAATGGAAGAGGATGATTCTGCATTCCACAGGAACTCTGTGAGCAGGCAAAGAGCCCAGCCTGAATCCTGCAGTGCTTCTACTACACACATACCTTCAATGCAAATTTCAGGCAGTAAAGTCACTGTGCCATAACGTTTTTATTTGCACTGCACTCTGTTGGTGAGTGCAGACACCTCAGCAAACAGTCATAGAACAATCAGCCTCACTGCTACTTAAAAACACTGGTTTGGTTTTATATTGCAAAAACAAACAAATTTCCCGGAGGGATGAGAAGCAGATTTTATTTATGGGAAGAGGAAACAGAGACACCAGAGTCCTTGTTGAATCTGCCTCCTCCAAAAGCAGGATTGCCATCCTGGGCTGAGGAAGCCAGCTCTGCTTCCTGCTGCAGCTCCCTGGGATGTCTGGACCTGGCACTTTCCCACCCCAGGAGAAGGGTGCAGCCCAGGTGTCAGGTGGCTCCTCAAAGTTCAGCACCTGATGAATTATGGATGATGGTGGCTTATGTTTCTGGAAGGAATGGCTTATGTTTCTGGAAATCTGCCTGGGCTGGGCACCAGAGGAGACTGGGCTGATTCTCTGCAGGATCTCCAGCCCCAGGTCCTGTGTGCACAGGGGCTCCCAGCTGAGGTGCCGAGTGGGGAACAATCCCCCAGCACAGCAGGAGCAGAGCCTGACTCTCCTGCCTCTGCCCAGAGCCCACGTGGGGCAGGCTGAGGGCTTTGTGGAGCCTTCCCAAACCCTGCCCAGTGCCAGAGACTGGCCATCCAGCTCAGACCATGGTACCAACAACAGCAGAGCTCCAGGGCTCTGACCAGCCCAGCCCCTGCAGGGGAAGGTGCCCTGGATTTCATGTGCAATTGGATCCCAGCAAAATCTGCTCCAGGTGTCCCCAGCTCCTACAGCCAGCCCAGAGGAGAAAAGGCACCTGCACTGCCTGCTCCTCTTGTGGAGAGATGGGGCTCTCTCCCTGCAAAGTCACTGGGAAGAGAAGAGGTCGGGATCAGCACAGAAGAAACAGACCCTGACCTCTGCAGAGTCCAGGCCACTTCCTAGAGGGAAAGTCAAGCTCTCTAATGGACAGGAGCCAGTCCCTGTGGCATTTTGGGCAGCTCTGGGGATAGGGATGCCAGTCAGGCAGGCAGGGTGAGCCAGGGTCCTGGGCACTGAGGTTTCTGACCTTGCTTCAAGCTCTCTCTGCTGCAGCACACACTGGGCAGAGCCACAGCACTCCCCATGGCACAGCCAGATGAGCCAGCCCTGCCCTGCCCTGGCTGCTTTCACAGGCAGCACCAAGCACAGCAGTGCTGAGCTCCCTTTGAACAGGCTCTTCAGTCTCATCTTTGCCACGGGCTGAGAGCACAGGACAGGACAGGACGGGAGATCCAGGGCTGATCTGCATGCCTGAATGAGCCCGGTCCTTTATCTGAGCCCTGCCCTCTCCCCCATGCACACAGAGCTGTCAGCCTCCAGACAGGGGCCCTGGTGCTGGAGGAAACGTTCCCACGCACATCCTCTCCCTGCAGCTTCTCAGTTTTACATAAACACTTCAGATAAATCTACCCCCTCCCAGCCAAGGAATGCTCCTTTTGTAGGGGCAGCTTTGGCTCATTCAGCACAGACATTGCCACAGCAAACTGTATCATAGCAACCTGCTGCTCCTCAGCAGCCTGCCAGCCCCTCAGCAGAGAGCCCACAGCGCTGCTGCAGCCCCCCACCATCCCCAGGACCCCCACAGGCTCACCCCAGTGACAGGAACCATGCCAGGAATCCTGCTCTCATCACCTGGGACCACAGGAGAGACTCTCGTGCTGAGGGAAGGGAAGCACGAGGTAAAAAAAAATAAAACCACCTTATTTTTTTTAATGAGATCAAGGTGACAGAGTCACCCCTGGCACCTCAGCTGGCATTCAGCTCCCTGCCAGCAGCAGCAGCTTTTGCCCACCTCAGTGCTGCCCTGTGGGGCAGACGAGCTGCATTGCTCCCAGCCAAGGTAATCCCCAGTTTGCTCTGGAGACATCTCTGCTGAATCAGGAAATTCTGTTTTGCATCTATTACTTTTTCATTGCATATGACAACAAAATAAAAAAAAAACCATCCCCCCAAAACCCCACCTAAACAACCCAAAAAAGCCAGAGCCTTCAACTCCAGCTCTTCAGTTTTATGGATTATGAGCACTTGACACCTTACAGATCCTCCAGCAAGACACTCCACAGCCTGGCAATTCCAAACACACACGAGGAGCCCAAGGCTGGTGTGTCTGCAGACTCAGCCTTCCTTTGCTGCATGAGTCATTCTCCCACTTGGCACCCAGGTCTGCAAGAAACAGGACCTAAATGCATCTGTTCATGATTAAAGAGAAAACTGGAGCAAGCCTACAACCAGCTTAAAAATAAAATTCACATTGTTGTCTGCAATTCAGGGGTGGATTCAAGCATGAGTAGCTCCTCTTTGCCCTTGGCTGGTAGATCCTGGAGTGCCTGGCACTGCAGCTCAGAGATGCCACTCTTGGGCAGGGGACTGAAATATGCTGTTTCATCTCTACCAACATGGTGCTAATCTTCATTTGTTCCTTATTAGCTGTTCTAGAGATGATGAGCCTCCTCACACGGGCACCCTCCATCCAACAACAGGGAAAGCCAGAGTGCTTGCAGAGCCATGAGCTGCTCTCCAAGGGGCTCCCACAGCCCAGCTCTGGCTAAAACAGAGATGAGCACTGCCAAGACCAGAATTTCTCAGCAGCACACTTGGGGGCTCACTGTAAGCTCTCCCCAAAGAGGCAGCAATGCTGAGGCACATGCTGCTCTCTGCAGGGACTGCCAAGAGCAGCCTTCATGGAATGAAACTCAAATTCATCCCAGCTTTCTAGAGGGCTACACTGACAAAACAAAGAGTTTTGGGTCACCTCCCCACACAGAGGTGCCAGATGAGCACCAGCCCTTAGAGATGACAGAGGGTGTCCACTCTGCCAGACAGATCCCAGCCAAGCTCTGGGTAAGAGGGCAAAGCTGCCAAAGCAGGAGCAAATCAACAGCCCCAGGACTTCCACAACCCTCTGTCCTGGCTGAACTTTGGCATTTGTCTTGCTTGTGCAGCATCACTGCAAACCCCTGAAGTATAGGAAAGGAGGAAACTGCTCTGTGATACAGAATAAACACTCCTCTGGGAAGTGCACGACTGAAAAAAAAAACAGCTCATCAGTTTGGACAATTAACCTCTGCTCCTAATTCTTACAATGCACGTACAAAAATTAGTGAATTAGTAAAGAGCCCAGCTGGCACACCTTGAGGATGAAGGGAATGGTATTTGCATAGGCTGAGGTGGCATTTCTGGGCCCTTCTCCAGATCTTATTACTGGAAGCCTGCCCCTCAGGAGGAGGCTGTTCTGCTGGATTTACCAGTGGAGGAATCCCCAGCTCAGGCAGGAACTGAGCTCTTCTGCCTCCTCCCAGCCCTGTGTCCTGCCTCACACATGCCTGTGGTCCAGAGAAGCTTGCTCAGATGCAAACCTCCCTCCAGCAACTGTGAGGAGCCCCTGAAAGCTCCTGGGGGAGCACCACAGGGTGTCTGGCATGGCAGGACTGGGTGTGCAGATGCAGCTGAGGAGCCCTCACAGCTTTTTCATGCCTGCAGCAGCTGACCAGGGAGACAAATGGGGGTCACAGGTCCCTTCCTGGCACTCTTGCCATGTCACAAGGGCAGCTGGCATCGCCAAAACCTGCCTGTCATCCTTTCTGCAGGGTACAACAGGGACCTAGAGTGGCAACAGCTTCCTGCAGCACAGCCAGCACACACTCTGCCCTCAGGGAACAGGGCTGAGGGCTGAATGAACACAATTCTCATGGTGCAGTGCTGCACATTTCAGGTTTACTGTTCACAGGCATTAGATCCCTCCCCAAGCACTTGGCTGCCAGATAAGGTTTCTTCCCACAGGGAAGGCTGTGCCTGTACACTTGCAAAGTTTAATGGAGTGGAGATTTTATCTTCAGAATCTGGGGCAAGAGGAGCAGGGAGAGCAGAGCATAGGAGAGAGCAGATCACCTCTGGGCTGTGGGAAAGGGGTCTGCACCTGAGCTGGGAACAAACCCACTCCCAGAACATCCTTCTCTGTCCACGAGGTCACAGCAGCCAGCAGGGTCAGCTAGTTGTCACTAAAGGAAATGTTCCTCAGCACCCCCACAACTCCCAGGACATCTCATGGCCCCTCAGAGTTTTGAGCTTCTCAGATCTGGAGGGGACAAAGGATGGATGATGCCAGGGATCATCAGAGCAGAACCAACCTCCATCCCTGAGCCACACAGCACTGCAGCATGCCCTCCACATTGTGCCCAGAGAGGGGATCCTCCTGGGCACTGCTCTGCCCTGTCTTCTCAAGGTCCATCCTCCACCCACTTCAGTATCAGCATTTCTGCTGCAACCCTTTCAAGTTCTGTCTGACTGGTTACTGACCTGCGTGAGAATGTGACCCAGCTGCACGTATTTTTAGGATTAACTACATATTTGTGCTGAGGCACAACACAAGCATGCTGGTTTTAGGTTCTCAGTCTGAACAGGAAGCATGGGAGGAGCTCTTTTGGTATGGAAAGGGCAGCTCCACATTTTCTGTCTGTCTAGAGCGCATTGAAGTCTTTCTGAGACAGAACTTGTTCTTACACTTGGGAAGAGGCAGCCATGGCAATCCTGGAGCTGCACACTGGGAATCCAGGCACAAACAGCCCCAGCATCCATGGAGATTGCTAAACTCAGCCCCTTTCAGCTCTCTAATCTCATCAACATTCCTCAGTAGTTCCCTTAAAAGAAGGATCTGTTATCACAGCCTGTGGGTTCCCACACAGGCCATTCCAAGGCAGACTGTTTGCTGAGCACAGGCAAAGAGGAAGGCGGAGGGGGATTTGTAATTCACAGTGTTATTCTTGTCTTGAAAGCACATCTGCTGAAGAGACAGTGGCTGTGGAGGGCTGGCAGGATTCTTACAGGCAGGCACACAGCTCCTCTGCTCTGAGCTGAGCAGGGCACTGCTGAACCTGTGAGCACTGACCTTTGCAACACTGCAGGCTGCAGCAGGCACTGTGACTCTCCACCATCCTGATGCTCCACAAAGGCCAGTCCCCTCCAGCAGCTTTCCAAGGCAGCAGTGACCTTGTGCAAGGCACAGTGCCAGGCTGGGTCTCCCACTGAGCCCTGGCAAAGATGTTCCTACCAGAAGCAGGCAGCTCCACTCTGCAGCTGAGTCTGCATCAGCAAAAGATGCATCAAGCAGCTCAGTGGCCTCAGGTCACTCCCTGCCTGCACTGTGAGGCCACAGGCACAGCAGACACAGCTCCCAGCATGGGGGGTGAGCCAAAAGCAAAGAACTCAGCCCAGGCTGCAAGGCACAGCGTAGGTTCCTCACCATTGTTATTGAAAGCAGAAGAAAAAGTCCACTTAGACACAGGGTAAAGCCAGGGAGCTGCCAGTATCAGTGCTGCCAACCCGGGCAGCAGCATGGCTTGAGCTCCTCTCTCCCCCTGATGGCACCCAGTGCCAGGGAAGCTCTGCAGAGCAGGCAGGGCATTGTGCCAGTCCAGCGTGGGCAGTGGGTGCACTGGCAATGCCAGGTCATGGTGGGAAACACTCCAAGCACAAGTCCCTGGCAGCAGGGCAGCCTTGCTCCCTGACAGCAGGGCAGCAGGTCAGCCTTGGTCCCTGGCAGCAGGTCAGCCTTGGTCCCTGGGCAGCAGGGCAGCCTTGCTCCCTGACAGCGGGGCAGCCCTGGTCCCTGGGCAGCAGGGCAGCCCTGGTCCCTGGGCAGCAGGGCAGCCTGCTCACTGAAGGCTCTCTCTGCCACAGACCTGCTGAGCACCTCAATGGTTCCACTTCCAGACCGGGGACACTCCCTGATCCCACGGGGAAAGCAGTATTATTACCTTGCTGAGGAGAAGCTCCCTGCCCCTGCACGCCTGGGGGTAACAATGCTCCCTCCCAGACCTGAATCACTCAAACGAAACTCGAAACTCGCCCACTCCTTGCAGAGCATCGCTAATGATCACCAGCCTTGCAGCCTCCTCCACCTGCCCGAGGAACAAAGCTCCTCCTGGCGGGTCCGGGGCTCAGGCACTCCGGCTCTGGGAGCACCCAGCCCTTTGGGAACAGCACTCCCAAGCCACCAGACATCCCACTGAACAGGAGTTTCCTCCACCACAAGATCCCAGCCCTGTGCAGAGGAGTTGTTTCTGTGCTGAGAGTGCTCAGCCAACAGGCAGCCAAAAGAATTTGCCAGAAGAGGAACAAGAAGAGAAGCACAGCATGGTGCCCTCCATAAGGTTCACGAGCAGAGGTGCCAGGGCATGGCCACTCCCTGGAGCTGCCACCATCCCTGCCCCACGCAGGCTCTGCACCCCTTCCCTCACAGGCAAGGGTGTCAAACTGCTTTTCAATGGAGGCTTTAGCAAACAGCATGTAGCACTTGGGGCAGCAGGCATGGGACATTCCTGCCATGCTGTGACATGGCACCTGAAGCAATTTTACTCCCAATTTTACTCCCATGTCTGTCCCAAGCTGGGACACAAATGGAAACAAACATAAAACTCAACCAGCAGCTGCAGATGTTGGACAAGGGGATTTTCTCCCCGGTACATTCCCAGAACTAAATCTCGTTTGAGTCCCAGCATCTGCCCTGTCAGAGCACCACAGATTTCACCCTGCAAAGAATTCTCACTGCTGGAAACACTCCAGAGTCACCCTCCAGCCCCAGAAAACAATGGGCAAAGAGTTAAAAGACATTTAAAGAAAATCAGAGGTCCCAATACAATTTGGGAGCCATTCAATTCTCCATCACTCCCATCCATTCTGTGTCAATATTCCTCTAATGAGAGCTCCTGCCTGCCAGCTGCCAATGTCACAGCCTGTGTTTGCCATTTAGGAGAGGTCAATTCAGCTCAAAAGGCTGCATTTTCCAACAGGATGACAGGACACAGGGAGCAAACAACACCCTGGGCTGTACAGGGCTTACCAGTGGGATGGCTGAGTGGCCAGGTAGACTGCAGCCACTCTCAGTCATCATAAAGGGAGTTTTCCAGGCCAGACTGCACTTTCCCCATCACTCACTGCTGAGAGATGCTCAGCTCACTCTGTGCAGCTTCCAGAGTCTCCAACTGCTTCCTCAACTAAGTATGTGGCACAGGAATTTAATTAAAAAGTAAAAAAAAAAAAAAAAAAATCCACCTCCTCTCTCCAGGTCTCTGCTGATTTCCCAGGGAGTTTCAGTTCCAATCACTTATCTAAGAGAAGGAGAGCATTTAAAATAGAAAGTGCTCCCCTCCTCATGTCAGGATCACCCTTTCTCAACACCTCCTTTTTCACTCTTGCTGGGATGGAATTTATCCTGAACAATAAACCCCTATATGAAAAGCAGCTTAAAAGAAAGAGAGGTAGCCCAGAGAGAAGGGGAAGTGCCCACCAATGCCTCTCATTCCCCTTGGGGTGGGCAATGAGCTACTCCTGATCCCTTCAGCTCAGCTGGTTCAACTCACTGTTGTGCAAAACTTTTTGTGCCAAAACTGCCATTTATAAGGGCCTCTGCAGGCTAGTGGAAACTCAATAGAGGTGTGCAGTCTACAGCTAAAAATTTCAGTTTGATTACCAGAGAAAACTGCTGTCTAGTGCTTGGCAGGATTGTTTATTAAGAACTAGCTCCTGTGTATTTCAAATCAAAGGGAATTTATCTGGAAAAGTACCTGATGAACTCTATCTACAGCAAAGCTGTTAAAGTCTGACATTTTTCATAGGAAAAAAAGAGAAAGAATCAAAGTCCATTTGTTTTTGGCTGCAGAGACAAATATTGGAAAAACATCTTTTGTCGCAAGGGGAAAAATGAACGTGTGACAGCATCAGATGCAGGTGCCAGATACACACTTTAAGGACTTTTTATCATGTCCTTTTCTTTAAACATTTGTAAGACCAAAGCACATCATTCTGGAGGATTCCTAAAAAGCAAACAATGCTTCAAACGTGCTTCTACACCCTGCAAAGATGAAGTTTTTTGTATCAAACACAGACACTCAAGAGCAAAGCCATTCAGAGCCCAGCAAAGATAACCCACCACATCCCCCTCCAAGGCTGCAGAAGCCCAGGTTTGGACTCCCCCAGCCATGGGGGTGAGCAAGCTGTGGGTGAACACTCATGTGCACCCCAGTGACACGTGAGGTCGAGCAGCCCTGAGCCCTGGCACACCCTGAGCAGCTTCAAGGAGCCCTCTGCAATCTGGACCAGCCAGGATGGTTTCACTGTGGCCACGTCTGAGAGTCTCCAAACAAACACACACCAGCCCAGCAGCAACCACCCTGCAAGGGCTTCCACGTAACCAGCACTCTGTGCTTCAAGCACAGCTCCTGGTCAAATGCCAAGAGCCAAATTTTCATCCCCAGCCCCAGGAGCCAGTGTCCTCATGGCTCACATCACAGCACACAGCTTGCCAGCAAAGCTGAATCTAATTCCCTTTTTGTCTCAGGGAATAAAAATCAGCAAAGCAAGGTCTCCTGGTCAGGAAGCTACTCCAGAAGAAGACTCAAATATATTTTACATGTTTGGGCTAGTCCAAGACTCAGTAAAGCCACTACTCTAGCTAGAGCTATGCTGATGCTATAGCTGTCATTTAATGAATGCAAAATTACAGCAAGGAATCTGAATGAACAACAGGAAAAGAAAGTCCTGGGTCATGTTTTCATTTACTACTGCTCTTGGACACTGAGAACACTTCATTTATCATCAGGATTCCAGAAATTAAGAAAATATGGGGAAAGAGCACCAGCAAGCACACGATGTATATTCATCAGCAGAGCACAGCATGCAGCTGCACTGCCTGTACAAAAGGATCCGAAGGTAAATTAGAGAGTGCATGTGAACTTTGTGGGATGCCAATATTTCCATTAGCTCTCCTCTCACAACTCACGCCTCCACCGAGCAGGCACAAACTTTGGGACGGGTCCCGGCGGGCTGGGACAGCCGTGCCCGGCGCTTTGAGCACAACCACAACCCAGGGACACAAAGAGGCGAAACCAAACCAAGCCAAAAAGACGCCAGAGAACCCCAGAGGCTCTGTGGCAGCGCCAGAGCATCCTTCCCGAGGCGAGGGCTCCCTCCTCCAGCAGCACTCTCCCTCCTCCCCGCTGCAGCCGCAGCCGGTTCTCCTGCTGCAGGGCTCGGAGCCGCTGCCCCTGCCCCAGCCCGGCGGCTCCGGGAACGGGGAACCGATCGGTGGGAACGGGGAAGGACGAGACCGGCCCCGCCGCCCCCCGGCCCACCTGAGGTGTCCCACATGTTGAGCTCCGTGCGCTGCTTGTCGATCTCGAAGCTGGCCGTGTAGTTCTCGAAGACGGTGGGCACGTAGCTCTGGGGGACGGAGGGGAGAGCACAGGTGAGCTGAGGTGAGCTGAGGGGACGCGGGGCGCAGAGCCCGGCCCGCCCTCCCGCAGCCCTCCCGCACCTCGGGGTAGCAGTCCTTGGCGAAGACGTGCAGCAGCGCCGTCTTGCCGCACTGCGTGTCCCCCACCACCACGATCTTGCAGCGAGCCAGGTGCCCCTCCATGGTGCGGGGCCGCCGCGCCCGCTCCGCCGCTTTACCGGGCCGGCCCCGGCCTGGCCGCGCCCCCGGCCCCGCCGGCACCAACCAGGCGCGGAGCGGAGCCGGCGCTGGGCAGGGCCGCGGCCCCGGGAGCCGCCCCCGCCAGCCCCGCCGTCCCTCGGGCCGTCCCCTCGGGCCCTCGGGCCGTCCCCTCGGCGCTGCCGGCACTTGTCGCCAGCACCGGGACGAGGCGGTGGAGGATCCGGGGTGCCCTCAGCACCGCGGTCCCTGCCCGGGATGGGCTCACAGCCCGGCCCCGTGCTGCTCTCCGTGCCCGGGATGGGCCCACAGCCCGGCCCCGTGCCATTGTCCATGCCCGGGATGGGCCCACAGCCCGGCCCCGTGCCATTGTCCGTGCCCGGGATGGCCCCACAGCCCGGCCCCGTGCCTCTTTCCCAGCCCGGGATGGCCCCACAGCCCGGCCCCGTGCCGCTCTCCCTGCCCGGGATGGGCCCACAGCCCGGCCCCGTGCCATTGTCCGTGCCCGGGATGGGCTCACAGCCCGGCCCTGTGCCCTTCTCCCTGCCCGGGATGGGCCCACAGCCCGGCCCTGTGCCCTTCTCCCTGCCCGGGATGGGCCCACAGCCCGGCCCCGTGCCATTGTCCATGCCCGGGATGCGCCCACAGCCCGGCCCCGTGCCCTTCTCCCTGCCCGGGATGGGCCCACAGCCCGGCCCCGTGCCCTTCTCCCTGCCCGGGATGGGCCCACAGCCCGGCCCCGTGCCCTTCTCCCTGCCTGGGATGGGCCCACAGCCCGGCCCCGTGCCGCTCTCCCTGCCCGGGATGGGCCCACAGCCCGGCCCCGTGCCATTCTCCGTGCCCGGGATGGGCCCACAGCCCGGCCCCGTGCCGCTCTCCCTGCCCTGGAGATGCCCTTTTCCCAGAGAACCGGAGCTGCTCCCTGAGGAATTCAGCAGAAGCAGGGACAGCCGGCATTCTGCGCTCGAAGAAACCCGTGTCCCGATATCCGCGGCCAAGTGACATCAGCAGGGCAGGGAAGCAGTCGCTGCAGCGGCTGCATGACCCCACAGCCCTCTGCGGAGAGGGCAGCGATTTCTGCTCGCCATCCCTCCTTGAGCACACACAGCACATCTATAAATTACAGGCAGCGGTTTTAATTAGCAGGCTTCTCTGCTGCTAGTATTTTGCTGGCCACGCTGCAGAAAGATTCACCTAAATGGCAAACTGACAGGCTGCCTGTCACAAGATGCAGTAAAAATAGACACAAGGAAGACAAAGAAGGCCTGGAGAAAAGGAAATGAAAATGTTTTGGCAGCGAAACAAGATTATTAATGGACTGAGGGGGCAGATTGTTTTTTGCTGAAATCACAGTCGTATTTCGTATACAAATATTGGTGTTGTGCGTGGTGTTGGGACAAGAACAAAGACAGGGAGCAGGGCATGGGGGGTTGCCATGCAGATACCCAGTGGTTTCAGGAGCTTCTTGGCCTTCTGACACCCCTGGCAGCCGAGCCCCTGGGGATACACCAGCCTCAGTCAGCCCTTTGGAGCCAGGTGCCTTCATGTGGTCACAAGCCACGCAGGTCCCACTCTCAGGGTGGGACACGAGCCAGCTGCAAGCAGGGCTAAAGGTGTCTCTGAAGCACATTCAGCTGGCCAGATGGGAATTCAGGTTCCACCTCATCATCACATACCAGAGAAAATCTGAAAGAGGAAGGGATGAGGTGGTCCAAGGAGACAATCCCTGGAATCCCTGTGGCTCCTGTCCTCACCTGATCTGATTCCTGCATTGTGTGGGCCAGGAGCTGGCTCAGCCAGTTCTTTGTTCTGCAGCTTTGCTGTGGGTTTTGCTGCAGCATCCCTGGGCCTCCCAGCCTCATCTTAAGCAAAATGATGAGTGACTGTCTCAGGCTTGTTTCCTCCAACCCTCCCTGGGGAAAGGAGCCTGTGCAGCACTGCCAGGTTTTATAAGACCTGTAGTGATTTTTTTGCCTTCTTATATGTGCGCATGTCACTCTATTTTTATGCAGAAGAACGGAAAGGAAAGTTCACTGGCTTGTGACTGCAGGTAAAGGAGTGCAGGGCATTCATCAGTGTCACCTGGAGCAGGGTTTTTCCCTTTCTGACAACACTTCACCACGTTTCTCAGTAGGAATTTGGTTTTTGCTCCCCACCAGCAGATTGTTGAAAGCCTGCTTCAGTGGAGGCAGGACGCTCCCTGCAGGGAGTACTCAGAGCTCTGCAAGACCCACATCCACATTTTCCTTCAGGAGAGGGAGAGGCAGCGAGCTGCCCCTCCTGCTCAGAGCTGCTGGGCACCACCATGGCTGAGCCTCACATCCCCTTCGGTGCAGAGCGCTTGCAGAATAAATTCAACAAGCCTTCATCATGGTGTGAATTCTCTGAGTAGGCTGCAGAGACGTGCTGTGGCTGTCACTGTGTGTGGAGAGGCGACAGATGGCTCTCACACATTTGCTCCTGGAAGTGCTTCCCCAGTGGCTGGATCCTCCCTTGCTGATCCGCCCTCTCGGGGTCTTAATTGCTATTATGAATTAAATTTATTGTGTTATATTGATGCTATTTTCTGTACAAAGAAACAGGAAGATATTCTGCACTGGGAAAATACACTGTGAGAAGCCAATTTTCACTGAAGGACCCACAGCCTGAAACCTGGAGTGTGTGACATCTTATTCTGGTCTGCAAAGCCCCAAAGTTTGGTCCTGTACAGCCAGTCAGAGGCTCTGGACTGAATTTCAAACGTGATGGGCAAGTGAATTACTGAGTGAGCAGTGTCCTGTGGTCTGTCACACAGCCATGGTCCCTGCAAGACACACAGACACACCTGCTGAGAGGTGCCCTGGTGTCACCCTGGGATCAGGGATGGAGCTCCTGCTCTTCACACCGTGCAGTGACAATTTCCAATAATTTTATGATGATTGCTCACTTTTTACTCCTCTTCTCTTTGGCATTTGTCTCAGTGTGCAATGTCTTATTTCCCAGCCTGGGACAGAAATAAGGGACACACTTTAGTGTCTCAGCAGATCTAGTCTTAAATACCTTTTTGGACTTGTCAAATATGGGGAAGAGCTAGAAACCACCCAGGCCAAGCTGTAGAGTAACTAACTATGAGTTGCTAGAGGTGCTAACTATGAACATGTGGAGTTACATAATTCAGCCCAGAGGTGTGTTGATGCTTTCCCCTAGAAGATAAAGGGTAGAAAAGCAGTAGAGTGTCGTAGGAAGGAAGAAGAATTACAAAAGGCCTTATGAAATCAGGGCTTGCTCTGCTAAAACTGCCAAAGCTGGCCTGTCGTTTCTTCTAAGTGCAACTAACAAGCAATTTGCAAGTTCCCATGAACATATATTCCCAGGTTGTTGAATATATTCTGCAAATGAGAAGTTCATTTGACACAACAATCTATTCTGAGGGTGAAAAGCAAATACACCTGTGTAAACAATGAAATTTGTCCCATGGGAGCCCACAAAGGAAAAATGTAAACATATCTAGAGAGAGGAAATTTGATAGACATGTACACTAGCCCTTACCATCCAATGAACTGAGTTTCAGTGCATTGCTGACCAATTAGGTTTAACACAGTGCCTTCTGATATTTCCTACAAATATGAGCTTGGTGAATAAAGAATTGGCTTTCTGCATGAAGGAAATGGAGTCTGGGCTGATTTATTCCGACACAAGGTGTCCCCGAAGACACGAGACACAAAAGAAGGAGGTGAAACGAGCCAAGCCGGCCGCGGGACAGGATTTAGAGTCGGAATATCCAAAGATGTGAAAGGAAGAGTGCAGCGAGAGCAGGCACAGCACACGAAGGCAGGATCGGAAATTCAAGCGGCGAATATGCAAAGCAGCAAAAGGAATATGCAAAGCACCAAAAGGAATATGCAAAGCAGCAAAAGGCTGCGGCTACGGTCAGCCGCGGGATCGCTGTGCAGCAAGCAAAGACAAGAGCCGGTGAAGCGGAGTGCACGGGGCTGCAGACGGTGTAGAACGCACAGAAAGGAACACGACACCTGGGAGAAAGAGAGCAGCCGGTGAGAACTGAGCTGCGAGCTGCAAACGCCGTCCTGAGCCGCGGGAGATGCGCGGTCCTGGACCGCGGAGGATGCGCGGCCGAAAGAGCCGCGGAAGGTGAGGGAGCTGCCGAGGAGAGAAGCGCGCAGCGAGTCGTGGGGACAACAGTGTTGTTAAAAACGACAGCAGGCTCTCAGTACTAAAGTGATTTCAGCATTTATTATAAGAAAAAGACTTAAAGCAAAGGCCGAGCAGGAGCGTTCCCGTCGGGGATGCTGCAGCGCCGGTGCTGGGGCTGCTTCAGCAGCGATGTCCTGGATGGAGAGGCACAAGTGCAGTGGGTCCGAAGTCCCCTTTTATTCCTGTTTTTTTGTCCGTTTAGGTTGATTTCTTTTTGGATCCTTCATTTCCATGAAGGTTTTATGCGCTTGATTGTCCCATTACGGTTCTGTCCAGGCTGGCTCGTGGTGCACTTTATTTAGATGTATTATGCTACGTTGAGTGCCATATTTCTTACAACAACCCTTTAAAACCCCTTTTACCATAACCAAACTAACAGTACATGCTTAACAATTATCAACTATTTTACAACAGTTTCTAACCTACTTTTAACAGTGTCAAGAACAGCGGTGAGTGAACTCTCAGCTGCAAAGGTGTGGGGAAACAAATGGCAGGATAGAACCGTGATGTGGAAATCCACGCAGAAACGTATCCACCACGGAAAAAAAAGCCAAACTGTGAGTAATAAGAGACAAAATATGTTGGGAAAAGGAGAGATACAGCACCATAAGTATGTGCTGATACCTTTGTTATGTGTTGCGTGGTCCAGGGCAAATGGAGTCTGAGGCTACACTCCGGTTCTGGGACAGTGCCTGTGTGTCTGTCTGTGTGTCTGTCCGTGTGTCTGTCCCTGCTGCGGATGCTCGGGAGCGCACGGCCCCGTGTCGCTCATTGTCCTCTCTATCCCAGGAGTGGCTAAACTCAAACCTCGTGAAGAAACAAGCAACCACGAGCTCGGAAGCAGAACTTAGTTGCAAAATTTCCTCCGGCACGATGAAATTGCCCTCCTCACCGACGGCGCGGGGCCGGCCGGCTGCCGCTCCATGGGGAACCGTGGCGACTGCGGGGGGCGGCGTGGCGACCATCTGAGCGGGGCTCGTCCTGCAGCAGAACTCGTAAACTCCAGCAGAACTCGTGAACTGCAGGACCAGCTGGGCCGGGCAGTATTTTTGTAGCCAAGCTTCATTCCGGAGCTCCCCCGGGGCTGGCTCCTCTGTCACCGCCTTTGTAGCATTTTCCAATTTTTTTATTTTATTTCCCCACTTACGGTGTGTGGTTTTTGGGGTTTGTTTTTTTATTGCCTTTTCCCCTCCTCTTTTTCAACCGCAAGTGTTTTAGGGGGCAGAACAGAGGTGCAGCGGCGCAGGATGGAGCCGCGGAGTTTTCCCTTCTCTTTTTGGGGCGGTGCCTGCCCATCAATTGGCTCATTTTTATTTAATTGCCCTTCATCTAAGAGGCCTGTTGTAGATATGGCTTGGCCGCTGCAACTCTGTTCCTTTTGGTTTTTTTTAAGCAAAACACGATTTATTGAAGACATAGGGGGAAACACAAAACATGACAGCTCCTGGTTTAAGTATATAAAAAGCAAAACAATTCACAGTACATTTAATGGTGGCTGTGATACATTTAAACAGGATGTTTTAAGTCCACCCTACCCCTTCCTAGAATTTAAAACAAGGAAAAGAAATGACAGAAATACCCTTTTATTAATTCACAAAACTGCAACTAGAGGTGTCTACAGACAATGTCTCCAAAGTGTCTGGATTGTAGCTTTTAACATGTGCTGCACAAGAATGTCTTAATCCAGACAAGCTGGGATTAAGTCACTGAAAGTGTTGCTGGATATTCTCCATTTGCTCCCCCATGCTGCTGCTTGATTTTTGAAATTTCATTTTCCAGCTCTGACAGGGATATTCCATTGCAAAGTGATCAAGAAACTCTATATTCTTTTACAGTCATGGGACAGGCTATACAAGTAAGAAGCTCTAGTAGTAGTTGTGTCAATTTTTGTCAACTATTTTTGTTCTATATTGACACCTGCTGACCATTTCTTCTGACTAGTCAGTTTTACTGTATTGGAACTTTATGCATTAGTTGGTCAAATATCTCTCTATATATAGATATATTAATTGGCCAAATAAATGTAGGATTTCAGTCAGAGCTCCTTCAAGGACTTAAAGAGTATGTGTTTTATCTATGCATATGTTATCTATGTGTGTATATATGTGCCTGTATTTGTACACATACACATTTACAAAACTCCACTAACTACTGGACTGCTCATGTCTGCTGAAAGAAGCTTTCACAAATTTATTCAGAGCATAAAAGGTTTCTGCCATTTCAGACATGTGCAAAATTAAGTGTCTAGAGAGTCACAAACAACTGTGAGAAAAGCTTTGTGTACAGGAGTGATGCCTCCTGTGATTACTGCCCAAGGAAAGAGGCCATGGGGTCATCAGGTCTCTGCCTTTTCATTCTGTAGGCCTCCATCTCCTCCTCTGTTGGCTCCCTGCCTTCATACTGGCTGTTGTAGGGTCTCTTCCTCTCATCTAACTGCATGATTTCTTTGATGTGAAGTCGAGCCTCTTCAGCATTTAGAGCCTTTTTTAGTTTTTCTTTCTTCTTTTTCTCTTCACCCTCACTGTCAGAATTTGAGCTCTTCTTGTTCTTCTTATTTTTCTTCCCTTTCTCTTTCTCTTGGTGGATCTCCATCAGTGTTTTGGGTTTTGTCATGTGTTCTTCCTCCTCAGGCTGCTCTTCCATTAAACTTGCCTCTGTATCAGCAATTTCTTTCCCAGTTTCCCCTGTACAGTAGGAGTGCTTGACAAAGGAGTGACAGCACTTGTAACCCCACCTGCCTTTCCAGTAGGAACCCCAAATACATGTATGGTTGTTGATCTTCACATCCTCCTCATACTTAGAGCAAGCAATAGCTTTCTGCTGCCCTTTGATGACTGTTCCATGCCTAGAATACTGCACATAATCTTCTGTTGGAGCTAACAGCAGTTCAGCTGGGGGGGCATCTAAATGTTCCTGTCCTCCGTACTTCTCTAGGATGTTTTCTTTCTGCTGGGCCTTCAAATCTTCTTTTTTCGCTTTGAAGGATTTATAAAGGAGCTCTAATTTTGTAGGCTCTGCTTGAAGATGAACTTCAGAGCCTTTGTCACAAGCCTCCCAGGCAAAGAGCTGAGTCTGTGCCATTGAAATGGCATCGCCTGTGTAGCGAGCAAAGTTGTCACCTGCATAACCAACTTCATCTGGATTCTTGCCTGTGGTGCCATAAGGGTTCTCCCTCATTGCTCTTGTTTTGGGATCATAATAAGCAGAGTTTGGATCTAGGTTCCTCAGGTATTTAGCAGTATCTTCCCGAATACGTAAATTTCGGACTGTGATGCGTCTTTTGGAGTCGAAGTTCTGCCCAGACGTATCAATGTCTTCTGCGTGTTTGTCTTCATCTTCACTGCTATGATCTCTTTCTGTCTGTGAATTTGATCCCTCTTGTCCCCTCTGGTGTCTTGGGGAGTTCAGTTGCTCCAGCTTCCCTGATGCCAGCTCCTCCTGAAGCTTCTGTGCTTTCAGTGCACATTTGGCCAAATCAACCTTGGAATATTCCTCAACAGTTTTCATGTGCTCCTCTGGGTCATAACCATTCCACCGGTCTCGCTTCCCATCGTAACCAAACATCAGCTGAGGCTGCACGTGCTCATCTGGGGCAATATTCATGCCTGTGTGTTTGGCTCCAGCTTTCCTGGGTCTCTCCATGCAGTCTCTCTTTTTGTGTGTCAGTGCCCCGCAGTTCTCACAGGCTCCTTTGCGGTACCTCGTGGCCGCAGGGTGCTCCTCAACGCTTCGTTTGTACCAATCTCCAGAGGAGCTGTACTGCTTCTGCTTCTCTGGCTGAGGTCTCTGATGCTTCAGTGTGGGTCTCTTAGAAGGATCTATGTACCATGGTACTGAGGAGATGTACTCAGGAATGTGAGGGTTGATATCTCTTCCTTCTTCATCCACTTCAGCAGGTGCATTTCCAAGTTTTCTCTGCTCTTCTAATTCTTTCTTTTTCCTCCAATCTTCCCTCGTCATCCTCTTTGGTTCCTCCAGGCTCACGTTATTTGCCACTCCTGCATCTGAGAACATTTTGGATTTCTTCCTGCTGGGCCACAGCACCACCCCACAACACCCCTCTCCCCTGTGGGCCTGTGGCTCTCCTCCCAAGATTATTTACAGCAATTAATTTTAAGTTCTTAACTATGTCCTATAACCTTGAATTTTATCAGCAGCAGTTATTTAGATTACAAATAATTAGATAACAGTAAAAAAAATTTCACAGCTGAAGCAGACAAAGCCTGAACAGGCCCTGACAGCCTCTCCAGGTCAGGGTGGTGGCTGCAGCCCTCCTGCAGTGCCAGCTGTGGTTCTGGTAGAGCAGGGATCCTGCAGAAGGGTGGAGTTTTCCTCTGAAGGTCCAGTGGAGGCCTAGAAGGGTCTGGTCTCCCTCTGGGAATGCAGTGGGAAAAGGTGGCTGTGGTGTTCCAAACCTCAGATTATATCCAGGTAGGAATGCTTGGCTCCTCCCCCTGCGTGGAGCTTCTCACAATGGGATGATGTAATTTTATCAGCCATGCAGTGACACTCAATGGCCCATTAACAGAAGATAATTCGTAATTAATGGCCCATTAACAGAAGAGATCTCCTGGAGGGAGGATGGGTCCTGGAAGACATAAAGAAAATTGCCCCACCTGTTTTTCACAGCTGGTGATAGAACACATACTCCTGGTTACATCTTGCATTGCAATTTAAGACAGTTAAATATCACTTTTCTGCATTGTAAGATGTATAGTTGCTTTCTTTTAAGAGATGACTCTGACTAAAACATCTGTGATGAAACACTGGTAAACACTTGTTTGTGGATAAAGAAGGTACAGGGTGTTCACCCTTGATTTTATCAAAGATTCTGTTGCTTGTTACAATCTCTGCTGTTTTGTCTTCCATAGACAACACAGAAGAGTCAGTGATGATTCTACATTATGGCTGTTATTGATTGTGAGCTGTTTCAGTGCTTTTCTTTGTTTCATTCTGCTGTCATAGTTACATGACTATCTAGAAAGGTTTTATCTCAACTCCCTAACAACATGGTTACATGGTGTATTGATTAAGTGACGTGAATTTACTAATTTTATAACAGGCATCATTCATAAGATGTTATTACTGTATTTATAGCCAGCTTCATATATGCTTTAACCTCTCTTTGTGTAATTATCTAAAAGACACATGTCATTTCAAGATCCTTTTTTCTTCTCTAGCCACTTATGTATCTCAGACCAGCTGAGCTCTCTGGCTGGTCCCTGCACTGGCTCTATGGTTTAACCCCATGCTGGGTTTAAGTTTTTTTTTTTTTTGTTTTTTTTTTTTTAATATTTATTTATTTTTATTTTATTTATTTTTAATTTTTATTTATATTTATTTATTATATATATTTTTATATATTTAAGTTATAAACTTAAAATAAGTTTAAGTATTTTTCAGAGTTCCAAGAAAAGCTACCTGAGCTCCGTTGAAAGCTTTTACCAAACTGCTAGTTTAGTGGTTTTTCCCAGTTATTATAGAAGCACTCCAGTAGTTTGCTGTGTTTGAAGCATCTCTGTCCTGAAGGAAACTTCAGAGGGATCCAGCTACTGGATGATGTGATTAGTCCTTAACCCCAAGGCCTTTACTCATAACTGCTATTTTGAGGAGCCTTGTTTTAAAATGTGTTTAGGGAATTTCCTCCCAATTGGAGCCTGGGTAGTGGCCAGGCCTGGGGTCTACCTGGATGAATTTGCCAAGAAACTCAGATGTTTTCTGCATCAAAAGTAAATTCAGGTCACTTTGACTTGACAATTTGACCCTTTATATATGACAGCTGAACCTATTTTTACAGCAAGCTTGGAAATTATTATCTGGAAATAATTATCCAAGCCCTCACTAAATTGAGGTTTGTCAGCTGTTTGCAGACTCTGGGATGATGGTGCAGTATTTCAGAGATTCCTAATTACCTAATTTCACAATTATTATCAATTATGTGTATTATCTGAAATATTCTTAATTGTTGTATCTGACTTATTCGTGATTGCTGTCAGTTTCTTGTTCACTACATGTTTTGTTTTGCCTTGATGTTTCTTCATGCTCATAACCAAAGATATGCATCTCATTAAAAAAATTAAAAATAAGAAGAAGGGGAATTTAGTGCCTTAAGAACATCCAAATAATGTGATATGTACATTAGAAGTTTAGACAACAAATAATTTTGAACAGTGCAATATTTGCATTAGAAATTTGGAAAAAATGTCATCAAATCTAAATCCCAATTGAGTGTGCCAGCAAAGCCTAATTGATTAATTGGCTTCAAGAGAGGCTGTGCTTGTGTTTTATCAGCAGCAGGTTCAGAGCAGTCACCTGTTCATTCCACCAGACACCAATTGCCTCTGAGAAAATGAGGCCCAGTGGAAAGAGAAATAACCTAATCACCCTGCAGCCTTCAGGGCCAGAACAGGAACAGAAGTGGGACTGCCAAGACACAGCTGTGTCTGCAAACTACAGAGGCAATTTGTAAAAAAAATTGTAAAAAAGTCTGATCTCATCATCAAGGTACAGTGTTCCTACTACCCTTCTTCAGCTATTGCCTGTTCCAGGATCCAGGAGGACAATCAGTGATGTCAAAGATCAACATTTCCAGCTAACGGACTTTCTCCTGAGTCTCACCTATTTGGACTTTAAAACAATGGCCATTTATTTCCTTTTCCCTAAGAGATGTTGGGCATTACTCTTTTGTTTGCTCATGCTGGGAAACCCTGTGTCAATGACTTGATAGAATTTGATTAATTTTGATGATTGTAAATGGTCTTTTATGTATCTTATCCCATATCTAATAGATAACCAGTGATAATCTTAATGAGACAATACCATCACAAGAGCAAGCTGTTTTAACATCAGAACAGAGCCTTATTTAAATTAACAAAAAGGGTGAGATGTCATAGACAGGAAGAAGAATTATAAAACAAAGGCCCTATGAAATCAGGCCTCCCTCTGCTAAAACTGCCAAAGCTGGCCTGTCATTTCTTCTAAGTGCAGCTAACAAGCAATTTGCAAGTTCCCATGAGAAGCTATTTTGTAAATGAGAAGTTTATTTAACACAACAATCTATTCTGAGGGAGAAAAACAAATGCACCTGTGTAAACAATGAAATTTGTCCCATGAGAACCCACAAAGGAAAAATGTAAACATATCTAGAGAGAGAACATTTGATAGCTATATACAATATGAATGAACTGAGTTTTGCTGTATTGCTGACCAATTAGGTTTAACACAGTGCTTTCTGTGATATTCTGATATTTCCTACAAATATGAGCTTGGTGAATAAAAAATTGTCTTTCTGCATGAAGAAAATGGAGTCTGGGCTGATTTATTCCATCAGTAGAGATGCAGCAAAAGAATACAAGTCAGCAGCAATTAGGAAGGTTAAAAAAGAGAAAGAGAAAAAAGAAATCCCAGCCAAATCCCCTTTCATGTGTCCAGCCTGTTTACATTCTGGGCTAGAATAATGCTGATCTGACTCACTGCTGGCATTAATGAAGTTTGCACCTCTGGGTGAGCAATTTAATTTATCTCAGCAAGCCAAAGCTCATTATAACTGTCCATAAATGCTATCAGATGAAAGCAGCATCCTTCAGCAACCTCAGGGATTAAAGCAAGGAGGATTCAAGTGCCAAGGCTTCCGCTGCAACGACTGCAGTCAGAGCGTGTGCTGGAGGCTGAGGAAGCACAATGCCTCAATGACTGCTGCAGATCTCTGTGTGGAGACAGTGATCTGAGCCTCTGGAGGTGAGCAGCTCCCTTTTCTCCCCTCTGTCTCTCCAGACATCTCTCCTCAGGGTTCATCAGGCCCAGTGGCAGCTGGAGAGAAATGGGGGGTCTGGGGGTTCCATAGGCTGGGCACAGCTGGTTTCTCTGCTCCAGGGAACAGGAGGCTCCTCGGAGGGGCACTGCAGCATGGAGGCACAAAAAGAGACAGGATGGGAGGAGGAAAACAGCTGATTGTGTCCTGCTGGATGTGGAAACCTCCTTGGCACGCACATCCTGTCCTGGGCTGCATCCAGCTGCTGGAGCTGCAGCTCCCGGGCTGTGCTGGCCTTGTCCTTGTCCCTGTGCTCACCTCGCTCCGGGTGGAGCAGTGCAGCACCCACACACGGTTCCCACGCTGCCCTTGTGCCAGGGCTGAGCTCCAGCACACAGCAGCAGCTGAGGGGACAGGGCAAGCCCAGCTGAGCCCTCCCTGGCAGAGGTGCTCAGAGGAAATGGCTTCTTCAGCAGCAGGAGTGAGCCCCACTGCCTTCACTTTGGAAATCATGCAGTTTTGTAATTCTGTTTCATGAGGAGGTGAGGTGGACAAGGGATTAACAGAAATAAACTTTTCATTTCTTTACCATTTAATTTAAAAATTAACTGCATATCCTGTCACTATAAGACACGAAAAAGCACTATACGGTCACACTGCTGTTCTCAAGGTAAAGAGGGCAGTTTATTTTCTGACTCCAGCATTTATAGATTTCCAAAAGCGACAGTGGACTGGGGGGTGACAGTGCCACCTCTCCAATGACACTGGACAAAGCAACAGTCCATCAAATTTCTCCTCCTCCATAAAAGAATGCAAAACAATAAGTTATTTACAAAAGCATGTGAGAAAGTTCATTACAAGAATGTAAACATCAGAAAGCTTAGAAAATCTTAAAAAATATCAGGGTGACAATATCCCAAACACAAATTGGAGAACAAGCAGTTTTTAAACTCTTCCCTTCTGCAGGCCCAGCACAGTGAGGAGCATCCTGCAGGCTGTGTGTGCCTGTGGGGCTGCAGGGAGCTGGGAAGGTCCCTGAGGGATGGGCTCAGGTGAGGCTTTGCCTCTGCAGTGCCCTGATGGGTTCCAGCCCCACCTTGGCTTTTCTCTGCTCCTGCTCCAGGGAAGCACTGAAGCACAGAGCCAGAACCTGCCAGGGCCCTCAGACAGCAGCAGAGGCGGTGGTGCTGCAGAGAAACCCAGGTGTGAAAAACACCAATCACTTGCTCTTGGAATTTGAAAAGTTTAATATTAATAAAAAGGTTATTAAAATAGGAATATAATTAGAGTAATAAAAATTTGGACAATTAGGATTTAGGACAATATGAGACAATAAAACCAAAGAGTTACAGACAGTCTGGGTACCTCTTTCTGGGCAAAATAAGCCCTAATAAGGACCCACGTTAACCCTTAAAAGCAACAGCCCGTTGCATATTCATACACCTCATACATGATTCGTAAATTCCATTCAGACAAAGGATTCTGTCTGGTCAGTGTCAGCTTCTTCCTCTGAATCCTGACAGCATCTTCAGGGCTGAGGACGCAGGAAGAAGTTTGTTTCGTCTGATAAGGGAGGAATAAATTATTTTTCTCTGAAAGATTTAGGTGTCCTGTGGCTGCTGTCTCAGTGTGAGTACCTTATTCCTCTCTTTAAAAAAATGTATCTTACATAGCATAGTTTCTATTTTAACATTATGTTATAACCTAAAACTATATTTAACACACTACTTAAGAAAATTAATACAGCATAACTTTCTAACATAACACATAAAATATTAATTTTAATATTTGGGAAAAGCCAATCATAAAATACGCATTTTTCACACCAGGTCTTGATCCAAGACACAGCCACCCTGCCCAGTCCTGCCTGGGCAGGACTGAGCTTTTCTGCCTGCTGTACCCCAGAAAGCCTCAGCACACAGAGGCAAGTGTGTGCATTTTCATCATGGTAAAACCCACTGACCAGATATTGGGGTTCTCACGGATGCACAGCAGGTGGATGTGCTAAGCCTGCGATTTTGGGACCATAATTGTCAGTAAATTATTGATGCTGTGGCAGAAGGTTGCAGCTAAGGAGGCTGATTCTAATTTCACATGATTTCTCCAAGGACTGCAGTGGAGAAATGCCTCCTTCCAGAAGAGCACAGTGAGATGCTGTTCTCTTGTCACCATCATATTTTCAGAAAAATCTCTTTGCCCAGAATTTTCTCCTGGGAAGCTGAGAAGCCTCAGAGAAAAATGAAAACAATAATTATCTGATTTGCTTCTTCTGTGCTTTGCTCCTTTGGAATGTGTTTGGGCATTGTTTACCAACAGGTGATTGTTTTATTGGCTTCTGCTGTGAATTGTTTTGACTCAATGGCCAGCTGGGGCCAAGCTGTGTCAGACTCTGGACAGAGTCACGAGTTTTCATTATTATCTTTTCAGCCTTCTGTAAGTATCCTTTCTGTATTCTTTAGTATAGTATAGTTTGGTATTCTTTAACATAATATAGCAACATAAAATAATAAATGAGCCTTCTGAGAACATGGAGTCAGATTCATCATTCCTTCCACGGACAGGGTCACAGAAAATACAACATTCTGTGCACACCTGGAATCTGGCCCCACGCCATTCACTCGTGCTGCATCCTCAGCCTCTGCTGCTGGGGCTGTGCAGGGGAAGAGGCTGCAGAATTCCCACAGCCTTTGTGGGAATGATGCTCTGTGCTGGGAGGGTTTTTTCAGTCTGCTGCCAGTGCGAGGAGCGAGCTGCCATCCACTGAGCTTCAGTCAGCCCTTGACAACTGCCTCAATTTGTCTGTGATCAAAACAGCAGCGCAGGGAGCTGCAGCTGGGAGTGGCAGCTGTGTCTGAGGGCTTCTGCCAGATCTCTTCCACCTGCTGCTCTAGCTGTCAAATCTAAATGTCATTGACTGTGATACAGGCTCAGTAAGTGTCACCAGGAGGCACAGCACGCCTGGTACGTGTGATGCAGGTGGGATATCTTGTCTGTGTGTCCCTCTGTGTGCATCCTAGCACGCTGCATGCAAGGGTGAAGAAAAGGCAGAGCAGAGGCAGGAGGAATCTTTGGAGTTCCCAACAAATGCAGGCAGATGGATCAAGGCCAACACTTGCTGTAGAGCCAGGGTACCAAACTGCAGAGCCCTGAAAGGGGGTGTGGGGGTGCCAGCACCCCATGGGGCTGACTGCAGCCCCACAGCTGCTCCCCAAGCCCAGTCCTTGCCCTGGCCTGCAGCTGGGGGAGCAGGGGGGCTCCAGGAGTGTGGGGGGCTCCAGGAGTGTGGGCAGCACCAGCAGAGCAGGAGAGGGGCATGGTGGCACCAGGTCAGGGCCAGAGCTGGAATGGGGAACCCCAGGTGTGAGCACCTCACCAGCAGCCAGCCCCTGGCCACCAGTGGGGTCTCGGGAAGCCCTGCCCTGCAAGGTGAAGCTTTTGTTGTCCTGAGCCTCTGGGGTTCTGTCCTGAGATAGCCCTGGGAGCTGGCACAGGCAGCTCCCAAGACAAGAAAACTGCTGCCAGTTGGCATTTTTTATCTTTTGCCTCGTCATTGTTCAAATGTCCTTGAGAGCAGAGAGGGAGTGCTGGAGCCTTCGTAGAAATAAAGGACAAGGAACAAAGGGCCAGGCAGGGGAGCTGGCACTGCTCCTGCTGTGGCACATCCTCCTCAGCCCCTTTCAGGAGATCAGGGGGGACTGCAGGAGGCTGGAAAAAGCAGGAGAGCAGCTTACAGGGAGGTGCAGGGCTGCTGGAAAGCTGAGTGTCTGGCAGAGAGAATTACAACAGCTACCTCGGTGGCCTGTGCCCAGCTCTGCCTGTAAATCACAAGTCAGCACTATTCAGAACAGCAGCAAAACTCACATTTGGAGAGCTTGATGGAAAATAGGCTAGAGCAGCAAGCAGCAATTCCACTGGGAAAAATAGTTTTGTCTAGCTAATGCTCCCTTGGTGTTGTGCAGCAGTGTCCTGACCACTCTGAGGGTCATCCCTGAACTCTGGGATCCATAGAGCCTCCCTTTGGACCAGCATCTACCTTTGGTTCCATCCACCACAAGAACCCTGACAGCTGTGAGCATAAATCACTGAAAGAAGGAAGGCTAGGAAAGCTCCTACGAAGAGCAGTAGAAGACAGAAGATTATTTTGGCTGCTTCTTTCTGATCTGGGGTGTGGGACATGCCCACACATGTATTTCTCAGAGCTGACCAACAGCAAACAAAGGGTGAAGCTGTGCTGTGATCTTGCCGTGCAACTGGACATGATTTCCTCCTTGTTCCCACCGCAGCCACCCCAACACCCATAAATCTGCCACACACCATGTGCAGCTCTGTCCTCCTGCCTCCTTTCCTGTCTTTGTGCTCCTCTTCCTGAGCAGCCCCAGGCACTGCCAGGGTCAGGGCAGCCCAGCCTGGAGCGTGGTCCTGCAGGACAGAGCCATGCAGAGCTCCTGGAGCCCAGCTCACACTGGGATTCCTGCAGCCAGGAAAGGCCCTGGGGATGCCCGGGTGTGCTGATCCATGGGCCAGCCAGAGCTGTCACAGGGCTGGCAGTGCCCTGTGCTGGGTTTTGCTTGGCTTGGGAATGACACAGAGATTTCCCAGCACACTGATTATCCAGATGGTTTGTGTTTTCTTTTTGGGCACGGATATTTTTCTGTTTTGGAGCCTGTCTGATTTGCTCCCTTGAGCAGTCACGCTGCAGTCGCTGTGAGCTGTTAGGGATGGGCTCACCAAGACCAGACAAGCGAGGTGTGGATTCTCTTGTGCTCTGCACGCACAAAATGGCACCGAATCGGCATTCCCGATGGAAATGGGAGTGTTCACACATTGCCAGTGTGATATCTGGGAGCCGAACAGGGACCCGGGCAGTGAGCTCATACAGGAGGCTGCTGTCTGCTGGCAGAAAGAGAGGCTGGATCCAGCCATGTCTGCACACACTGCCTGATTTATTTGCCTTTAGCTGCAGGATTAGAGCTCAGTTCCTCCCTCCGACCTCTGCACATCCCGTGCCTCCTCCCTGTGGCAGAGAACTCCCCGCAAGTGTCAGGATTTCCGCAATATAAACCGCAGAAGGAACTGAGGGAAATGATGCTCCTGCAAAACTGCCATTTCAACCGTGTCCCAGGAAGGACGCAAGCAGCGTGTTCGCTCGAAAGGAATCATTTAGAAAAATAATAATAATAATTAAAAATAATAAAAATTTAAAAAAAAAAGGAAAGAAAAAAATATATAAAAGGCGGGGTGGTTGAGAAGATGTGAAGCTGCTCCGCGGGGCCCGGGGGAGCGGGCCGGGGGCTGCCCCAGCTCGCCGCCCCGCCCGCCGCCGCTCCGCGCTGCCCCGCCCGAGCCGCTCCGCCCCCGCCGCGCCCCGGCCCTTCCCCGCCCGCCGCCGCCGCCGCTCCGCAGCCGCTCCCGCCGCTCCGCTCCGCCATGTCCGCCGAGCCCGCCCCGGCCCCCGCCGCCCCCGAGCCGGCCCCCGGCCCCGAGCCGCCGGCGGGCGGCGGGGAGGCGGCGGAGCACCGGGCGCTGGTGCTGACGGGGTTCGGCGGCTACGACAAGCTGAAGGTGCAGGCGCGGCGCGGCGCGGAGCCGCGGCCCGGCGAGGTCTCGGTCAGCGTCCGCGCCTGCGGGCTCAACTTCGCCGACCTGATGGCGCGGCAGGGCCTGTACGACCGCCTGCCGCCGCCGCCCGTCTGCCCCGGCATGGAGTGCGCCGGCACCGTCCGCGCCCTCGGCGACGGCGTCCGCGACCGACAGGTGAGGGCGGCCCGGCCCGGGGCCCCGAGCCGCCGCAGGTGCGGCCCCGCCCGCTGCCCGCAGCCCCGGCGCTCACGGTGGCCCCAGGGACCCGAGCGATGCCACCCGAGGTTGCGGCGGCGACCGGGCGGCGGACAAAGGGCAGGGACAAAGGGGCAGGGCGGGCAGGCATCCCCGGGGCTGCTCCGGGAGAACGGGAGCGCTGCTGCCCGCCGGGCCGGAGCCGCGGGGGAAGGCCTTGGATTCGGGAGGTTTTCTAAGTTTGGGCGTGCATTTTCCATGATTGATGCTACTAAACGTTTCCCAAAGGCTCCTGCCTCCTGCTCTCCTTACAGGGAGAGGCAGTAATGTTTTTCGGTGTTTAGACTTCTGCTCCCAGCTTGGGCAAGGAGAGCAGGTCCTCATCCATCTTGTGTTGTTGAGGATCCAGCATGAATCCAGTGGTTGGTTTTGGCTACCACAGTTTGGGTTTGGGTAGCACTACAAAGGCGGAGCCTGGGGTGCCTGTGGTCTCTGGGGCTCCTGGTGTGTGCTGTGGTGAGAGGTGCTGTGCTGCAGCCTCCCCGTGGGGAGGGAGTTAAACCAGCTGTGGTCTCTGGGAGTCCAGGGGTGCTGCAGCCCCTGCAGACCTCTGCACAGAGAACACTGGATGCATTAGCTCTGACTTACCTGGTCTGATGGCTCCTGCTAGCCTCGGGGGCTGGTTTCACACCACCTTGTCCTCTGATTTTAGGTTGGTGATAAGGTAATGGTCCTGGCCAGGTCAGGGCTCTGGCAAGAAGTGGTGAATGTGCCGGCCAGTCACACCTTCCCGATGCCTGAGGGGATGAGCTTCGAGGAAGCTGCTGCTCTTCTTGTGAACTACATCACTGCCTACATGATTCTGTTTGACTTTGGGAACCTGAGACCCAACCAGAGTGTCCTGATCCACATGGCCGCAGGTAAACAGCTCTTGCCAGACCACGCTGAGACTCTTGGTTTCACCGTGCAGCTTCTGAATAAGTGACATGAGTGAGGAAATGATCAGAATGGAGCTGGGCTGACAAAATGTCACCTGGCAGAGATGCAGGCTTTGTGCTGACCCCATTTCCCAGCAGCTGGGGTCAGTCTCTCCCAGTGTGTCCCAGGACCAACCTCACCAGGCAGGGCCTCTATTCCCCAGGCTGCTGTGCTGTGTGATTGGTACAGGCAGGGATAATTCACTGAGTGGATTTTTACATTAGGTTTTTTTAATTTACATGAGATTTTTCTGACTGCTGGGGCTGTTTGCTTCTAAATCTTTCTTACTGCTGATTTTCAGGTGGTGTGGGAACTGCTGCCATCCAGCTGTGCAAGACTGTAGAAAATGTCACCATTTTTGGCACAGCATCTGCCTCCAAGCACGAGGGCCTCAAGGAGAGTGGAGTTGCTCACCCCATTGACTACAGAACCATGGATTACGCAGAGGAGGTCCGGAAAATCTCTCCCAAAGGTATGATGTGGTGGAGGACTTGTGCAGCTGTCTTGCATTTCTTTCAATTGCAAAGGAGCTTCTATTTATTTCCAATTCCCTCTCTAGGTGTTGACATTGTCCTGGACCCTCTGGGAGGATCTGACACGTCCAAAGCTTTTAACCTCTTGAAGCCAATGGGCAAACTCATCACTTATGGTGAGTGTGAGCAAGGTGCCCAAAAACCCCAGGGACTGTGTGATGGTGGAATGGGATCCACACAGGAAAGCTCCATGTCTGGGTGCATGGCTGTCAGGGACACTATTCCTCACTGCACCCTGTGCTGTAGTTCTTTTATTTCATTGAGGTTTTCAGGATGCTTTGGCTTGGTGAGACACTGAGGGCAGTGAGATCTGTGCCTTGTCCCCAGAGCTGTGTTCACAGGCTGCAAGGCTCTTCCCTCCCGTGGTGAAATCTCTCTTGGAGTAAAAGCTGGTGCCTGCAGGGGAAGCTGGAATGTCCTCAGGGAGGAATACTGGCATAGCTGCTTTGTCTAGGCTGAGTTAATGCACAGCCTTGCTTTTCTTTTAGAGGATGTGTGGGAGATGAGGTTTGAGGCTACTGAATACTTATCTCTCCATTCCCCAGCCCTGGAACACTGTGATTCTGTCCCCCAGACAAAGCCCTCACACAACCCCCAGTGGGATTCCAGACACTTGCAGCAGTGTGCTGCTTTGGTTCCTCCAGCCACTGCAGCGTGTGATTCCCCTGGAGAAGCAGGGCTGGAGAAGGGGAAAGCTGTCCTGCCAGCCTGGCTGGATGTCACTTGTAACCCTTTCTTACCTCTGCCAGCCTCCAGTCTAGCTGCACTGCTGCTGCCTTAGGAGGACCAGAGAGAGTAATTGTTCTGCATTTTTGCCCCATGAGTGCTGATAATCCAAATTCTGCTTATCCTGAGGCTGAGGCAGGTGCCTGTTTCCATTGAAGGTTGACTGGGCAGGTTCTGCTGTGTCAGTTCTCAGCTCTGGCCCTCACTGTGCCTGGTCTGAGCTGTTCCATGGGATGCCCATTGCCTCTTGTGTTGTGTTCCAGCTTACCCGTGCCTTGCCTTCTTTTCAGGTGTAGCAAACCTGCTCACTGGGCAGAAGAAGAACCTCATGGCTATGGCTAAAACCTGGTGGAACCAGTTCAGCATCACTGCCTTGCAGCTCCTGCACCAGAACAAGGCTGTGTGTGGCTACCATCTTGGGTATATGGATGAAGAAGTTGAGCTTCTCAGAAGTGTTGTAGCCAAGCTGGTTAACCTGTACAGTCAGGGCAAAATCAAGCCCAAAATAGATTCTGTATGGCCCTTTGATCAGGTGAGTCTGAGCTGACATGCAGGCAGTGTACAGAGTGAGCACCTTGTCCATGGGGCCTGGACTGTTGAAAATGTCTAATAACCATCTGTTCTCAGACATCCAGTGCCTTATTCCTTTTAAAATATTAAGGCTGAGTAAAGTGGCTGGGCTGTTCTGCTCCAGTGCACGGGGCTGGGCAATGCCAGACAGTGTCCCTGTGGAGCAGGGCAGGTGCTCAGCTGTGCTCCATGGGCAGCAGCAGCCAGGAGGGGGCTGGGTTATACATCAGACTGCAGCCCTGATAGTCTGTACCCTGTAATTAAGCAGACAGATGGGAAGGCTGTTGCTGCCCTTCCAAGAGTGCAAAAGAGCCCAGGCAGTGAAGCAGAATGAGGATATTGGAAGGGAGCAGCAGCTCTGCTCTGCTCAGGGTTATTGCATTGATGTGTTCAGGCAGAGTCAGGCTCTCCCCTTGGGAATCCTCTGCTGGGGCAGACCTGCTGCAGGGGAGCAAAGAACTTAGTGATGATAGTCAGTGTTCATGCCTGAGAATTAATCTGATGCAAAGGCTTAAGGAAAGCTTTGATTTTGGGCCTGGCCCAGGTGCTTGAAAATAATGATAATGATGATACAATTCTGTGCATATATTGTTTTGTGTAGCTGGTGGAGGCTTTGTCCTGCTGGCAGGTGGCTGGATTCCTCCCTTTGGAGAAGAAACTGTGGTGACACCCACATTTGTGTGAGCAGAGCCTCCTTGTGTGTGTTAAGGTGGGGCTGTGTGAATGCTTGAGGATAGTTTCCTCTAGGCCTTTTGGGGTAGTCTGTCCAAAACACACCTGTGCAGAGGCACCTGAATGCTTGGGACATGCTTGAACTGCCAGGAAAGCTGCCTCAGACTGCTCTGGGGGTGCTGAGGGGCTCAGAAAGGGCATGGATGCTCTCTGCAGTGGGTGGGGGTCTTACCAGACTCCTTTTGCCTCCAGGTGGCAGAGGCTATGAAGCAGATGCAAGAAAAGAAGAATGTTGGAAAAGTCATCCTGGTTCCTGAAGCACCCAAGGAAGAATCTAAAAAAGCAGAGAACTAAGGAGAAGAGATGAATGCAGATTATGAATTCAAGGTTTAACTCCCTGATCTCTTTGGGACCTGGAAATGGACAGATCAGTATCTTCCATCTTTCACCAGTACAAGAACATCATGGTTGTCATTCAGACGAGGTTTGCATGCTCTTGTTGTGACTGACCCTTTGCCAGATATGCCTCCTGCTCTCTCTTTTGAAGCCTGTTTATTTCATACTGCTTTCTAACCACTTGCTTCTCCACTGAATTTCCAGACTAACCTTCTTTTTCTCTGGCAGTGAGGCTGAAGCTTCCAAGCAGTTGGTGTCTAACAACTGCACAGCCTGTCACTGTAAAGTCAAGGCACAATGTACTGTAACAACTGCCAAGTGTCTCTGCAGAAACTGAGCCCTGCTGAAGCATTTGCACTGTCAGCTTTGGGAAGCCTGTTCAGCAGAGGATTGGCCAAATGTAGGATGTTTCCTCCACAGCCAAAGGAAAACCACAGCTGGCCTAGTTTAATTCAAGCAGGGGTTTCTCTTCTGTTCACACTAACCTGGCTCTATTCCCTCTGCTTTTTGTAGGCCACTAACACAGCCAGATATTAACAGCTCATGTTGTTTTTGCCTTGACCATCCTGGCAATTTGGAGTCTTTGGCAGATCATACTCCATTTGCAGTCACTTCTCTGTGCACTCTGTAAATACCCTGACAGGCTGGGCTGGGCTATGCCTGACTACAGAAGAAAAGTTTCAATTAGATAACCTGATCCTGTCCATTTTCTATTTCCAAATTGTATAGAGAGATCTGAGCAGTGTCTGATTCTTAGAGACCATAAGGACTCAACTGTGTCTCAAACGACTGGAACAATTGATGTTGGCTCTGTGCTTTATTATGTTGGGCTCCAAGTTGGTATTGTTAGGGCTTCACCCTTGTCTTTGTATTTCCAAGAGCTGCAGTATTGAATTGGACTTCGCTGAGATGGAAACAAAATAATCCCCTATTAATGCTTTGTGCAGTGCCCTGTGCACTGAGGAGGTGTTGCAGTTTGGGAAGTAACTTTCAAGGGCCACTCCTGTGGGCTGGCTGCCCAGCAGCCTGGGCTGCTCTCCCCGTGGCACTCTGCTTGGTAAAGCTGTTGCCAGGGTAGCAGTTAGGTGACAAACAGCCCAGCTGTGTGTCAAGCCTCTTGACCTGCACATTCTGAGCATTTCCATTGTGTTCTAGCTCATTTGCTGCAGCAGGGCTTGACTCTTCTCCCCCTGAATCTGTGTCTTGGTGCTCCAGTACTGAGGGTTTAGGAGCTGCTCCTCCCTACACCAGAACTGTTTCCTCTTCTACTTTTCTTTCCTTGTGTGCACTTGGAAACAGAGCTGTGTAGGGACCCAAGCCCAGCTCTGTGAGCACCCTGAGTCCTGGTGATGCTGTCCTGGACCCTGCTTGCAGCTCTGGGCAACTCTGGTGCTTACTTGGCATGGATTGTAGGTGTGGTGGGCTTTTGGGGCTTTCATTTTGGAAACACAAGAGCACTAAGAGGAACTGCTGATCATGGAAGAACTTGTGCTCCAGAAGCAGAACCTTGAGACTAGAATCCTGCTTAACTAGCCCCCAGGGAGGGCCCAGGGCTCAAGGAGGGCAGGTACCCACTGGGCACAGGGCTGGGCACGCAGCCCCACCACCACCCAAGAGAGCCCATGGCACACAGGGCTGGGTTCCTCTCTGAATTCTCCCTCAGCCTGCTCCAGTGGGACTGCTGTCTGCCAGTGCAGCCTGGCTTCAGGTGCCTGGGCTCAGTCCAGAGTTCTTTAGAAATGCACCCACACAGCTTCCAGGGTTGTGCCCTGGCTAGCTTTAAATATTGCAACAATCCTGTTCCCTACAACCTCAGAGGAGTGCTGGAGTCCTCCCACAGATCCTTGTCAGTTCATCTCTTGAACTTCATAACACAGGCTGATGGAACTCTCAAGCACAACTTTTTACCTTTCTGAATCCAAAATCTTGCTGCTTCTTTCAACCTGCCCTGTTGTGCTAATTCAGATTGAATCCCACAGTGTCTAATGCTGCTTTACCAGGTGTGAAAACAGAAGGACTGTCTAAATTGCTGCAATGGAAAGTCTGGACCTGTTCCTCTGGGGAAACGACTTCACCTTGATGCCAGGGCAGCCTGCTCAAAAGGCACCCAACCCTGCACATCTGATTGTAAAGGGGAAAGCTGTTAAGGTGTGTTTCATAGTAACATCCTCTCTCTCCCTGCTTTATCCTGAGCCAATCTCGTGCTCAGTGCCTTACGTGGATGGCCTTGGGTCAGGCAGAGTGGCAGGGCTCCCACAGCCCCCATCAGACCCCTCTGCCTCCTGTGTGCCACAGGAAACAGCATCTCAGTGCCTTCTGCTACACGACTAGGAAGTCACTGGGGCCTTTTCCATTCTGGCCTTTCAAAGTATTGCCAAAACACTGTTTTGATTCTTATTAGCTCTGTTTTGTGAACACTGGTGATGTTGTTGGACTTTCCACGAGTTAGCTGTTCTCCCCCCAGGTGTTCCAGCCTTTCTGGGGCTGACCTGGTGCTTCTGTTCCCCCCAGTCCATAAGACCTGTTGTAAAGCCCTTGTCTTTCCCTGGGCAGCTGTTTGGCTCCAGGGTGAGGCTTTATCAGCTGCTCCAGCCTTGGCTCTTTAGAAACAATCCTAGCTCCTGGCTCTTTTTGGGCTCACATGTCTTCTACGTAGAAATTCCTGAAGCCCTTATCAAGGCAGGAACACCGAGCAGTTACTGCCTGTTCGAGGTCAGCACTGACTATTTTGTGTCTCTTGGTAGCAACAGTGTTTTCTACAGGAAGACCAAGATTAAATGTAACCTTGCAATCCTCTGCCCCTGCTCAAAGTTCTGCTCTAGGTGGGTGTGGTTGGTTGTGTTTTGGTTTTTTACTTTTCTTTTTCATGGGCCAGTAAGTATAGAACCTATGTAAAACAACTTCAAGTGTCTTAATGCAGTTAACCAGCCGGTTTGTACACTAAGGACCAAAGCAAAAAAACCAAAACGAAACCCTAGGATAAAAATCATTCCATTCAATGTTGCTTGTTTAGGGCAAAGTTGTGCTACTGAGGAACTGGGAGATTCCTGTACTTAAATCATGTGTGCCATTCCAGAAGTGCAATTTAATGTTTATTTTACTGATTGTCTTGACTCAAAGGTTGTGCCATGAGGAGTCCAAGTGGAAGTGTAAGGAGTTGATGAGTGGAGGAGGCACCCACAGCCCTGCCTGCTGCAGGGGGCTCGGTGCCAGTGCCTCTCCTGTCATTGCTGTAGTGGCCTCCCAGCCTGGTGCTGCTGGTCTGGGACAAAATGCAACTCCTTTGCTATCACCAGGCAGCAGCTGCCACATTTTTGACTCTCTGAAGCTCACTTGTGTTGCAAGCTGACTGCAGGAGGGGAAGGGGGCAGAGGTGGCCTCGGCTTGCACAGAGGAGTGTGGCCCCTGCCAAATGCTCTGGGAAGGAGTTCAGCTCTAGGATTTGTTTCAGACACCTGTATTAAACTAGAATTGATTGGCCAGGGAGAAGGAAGAAGCACTGTGTGTGTGAGACTTCAGCTGGTGCAGGATCCTGGCCTGCTGACAGCTGCTATCATAGGTGTTAAACCACTCGGGTTGCCTGAAGTCTGGTGTGCTGAGCCCTTGTGATGGCAAAGTGTTATTGGCAAGTGTACATGAGCATGATGTGAAATGTGTTAGACTCTGAGTGAGCCTCTTGCAGCATATGGTCTGGTCTGTACTGTCTGAATTGTGTTGATTTGCAGATTTGTGATACGAGTGATGCTCATCCTACAGACACATAGCAAATCTTTTGTTTAAAAAATATATTTCGCTTTGTGCGTGTAACCAAGTTGGACAGAAGACAACTGTGCCACTGCTGTTTACATGACTACAATGTGTACTGCTCCTCTGTCAAATGTTACCATATGCCTTATGTGTTTCAAATGTTAATTAAAAGCATAACAAAACCTTCCACAGTATGCTGCTCAGGTTTCTGTTGTTGTGAACACTCTGCCCACAGCTGACAAAGGAGGAGATGCCTCTGCTCTCAGTGACAACTGTTAAGTGTTGGCTTGAGTGTTGTTCCTGACACTAATCCTGGAGGGCAGCCGTGGTGATTTTTGTTTGTGAAGCCTTTACCTGGACTCTGCACTTCATATCTGGGTGGCAGTAGCCAGGTGGGACTGAAGTGGGTGCCTGGGCTGAGGGTAAGACAAGGCATGAGCAGCCACATTAACATGAGAACAAATCCTATTTATTTGTCAGCATAGAGACTGTCCCTGGGAGGCATCTGCTGTGGCTGCTGAAAGCTGTTCATGTTCTCAAGAGAGCACCAGGTCACCTGCTGGCCTCAGAGCAGGAGCTAGGGAGGGGCTGAGAGCTGACACTAAGGACAGCTCATCTCCAACCCCAGCTCTGGCAGCAGCTGAGCTGGAACCTCTCTGTTGTGGCAGGAGGTGGAAGAGACTTCCAGAAGCTGGGGCTGGATGAGGTGCAGACTCCTGCCCAGGTTTGTGTCTGCTGCTGAAAGCCAAACAGGGCTCAGGCTGCAATCAGCTCTGTGATTTCAAGACATGCATCCAAGAGGAGCTGGAGTTTCAGGGAAGTTTCAGCTCCATGCTGAGGCCTCCATAGGGCAGGGACAGAGGTGCTGCTCTTTGCTAATGTGCAGAGTTCTGGCTACATCTGGGGAAAGCAGAAGCTCCTTCAACAAACACCTGCTTTTTCCTGAGCTGTCTCTGTTAAGCTGCAGTTTTCTCAGCAGGAAAAGAAGGTGAAGGGAAGCCACAGGCTGTGGCTGAGGGAGAATCACACGAGGCCCAGTTTATTGAGAACTGTGCCAACCTCATGGAGGTACTGGGCATCTGGGTAGCCATTCCTGTGGGGCAGAGAGGAAGCACTGTAAATCCTGCTGATGTGCCAAAACCACAGTGGGAAGCAGCCCTTTATTTTTGCCCCACCCTTTCAGAGGGGCTGAGAGGGGAAGTCCTGCCCCTGGGATGTCCTGCTGCCAGCAGGCACAGCTTGTACCCAGCACAGGCATGGAAAAAGCTGTAAGTGAACAGGGCCCACAGTTCTTGTCCATGGGGAATTACAGGTTTCCACACCACATATGGATGTGGGATGGACAAGGGCTTTTGCTCCAGCTGGAGAGTGCCAGGTCTGCCATCCCATAGCTGCCCTGCAAGCTGAAGCAAAGGGAAGCACCAACTCTGCCACTGTGGGAGTGTGGAATACCCATCCCTGCCAGGATCTGTTGAGCTGGATCTCCTCCTCCCATTGCTAAAAACCCACAACCATACCCAAAGCTTAAGATGAGCTGGGCCATACCTGGCTTTGCCTCCATCCCAGGAGGTTTTGTGGGGGATAGGGCCCCACGTTACTCTTTCCTCTCCATTGCAGGACTTGATCTGGAATGTCAGCCCACATTCAAATGCTTTCTTCAGCAGATTTGCTATCTTCAGCCCTTCCTTGGTATCAGGCAGGAAGGCACAAAAATTGTCCCCTTTGTAAGGGTGTCCTGGGCGAGGGTCCCCAGCCTTAGAACAGGAATAAGACATGTTAAACAACAGCTGGAATGTTTTGCCTCTGAGGGGATTTCTAAGGTTTGCCTAGCTTGAAAACCACACTCCTGACCATGATCCCTATGGGCTGATAGTCACTGTCAATAAAACCAGAGGTCACATGGTCTCGAGAAGCAGCAAGCTGCTCCAAAACCTCCTGTGGAGCTTTTTGCCTTTCACAGGTTAATATCTCTGCTGCTTTGCATGTGGGACAGGGAGCTGTGGCTGCTCTTTTCCCCCCCAACCACCCTAACAGCCCCCCCTGTGTGGGCTGCAGTGGGATGGGGAAGCTCTGTGGGTGGTGGTACCTACCTCCTGCACGCCATCAGGGATGCAGTAAACAAGCTGAAGGGTTGTGTTCCCAGAGTATCCAGGCAGGCTCTCAGACACGGAGGAGATCTTCAGTGTCCCCAGGATATTGCAGCTTGGGGCAGCTGAGAAGGATTCACAGCCAGCTGGCTGCATACTGTCTGCTGCAAAACATGTCCTGCACAAGGCGTGACCACAGGAGCCCTGGCAGGTCACACCTGAGCCCTGGCAAGCATAACACTGGCCCAGAGGGATGGTGCTGCTTTCCTGTCCAAGGCTGGGGTCTCTTCTCTGCTGTGATGGGAGGTCAGGCTCCTCCTGCTCATTGCTCCTGCTCCCTGGGAGCTGGGCCCTTCCCCAGTCTGTGGGCTCTGCTGCAGGTGCCTGTTGGGCCACAGCTGGTGGTGGCTCAGCAGCCACGGCCCTGGGTAGCCAGGTGGGCAGAGAGTGAGGAGCTTCATCAGCTACAGGGACTGGACAGTGCTGCTGTCCCATTGCTTCACTGGGGCCTCCTCTGCTCTTGTCTCTTGCAAACTGGAATCTGTCTGGCAAGACTTGTTTTAGCCGGGTGATGTCAGGCTCCCCTGGAGCCAGTTTTGTCTTCAGCTGTTCCTGGAACTCCCTCAGGCCAGGAGGACTTAGCTTATCCCCTGTACTAAGGTTCAGAAGGCTGCTTCCTCTTCTTCCAGACCCAGAATCAATATAGCCCCTGGCCTCTTCCTGCCCCCAAGCCTGCTGGTACCTCCAAGGACTGGGGGACCTTTCCCCAGTCTGTGGCAACCAGGAAGCCCTGAGCACATCTGTAGAGTTTATTTTATGGATGATGTTCAGGTGCTGTAGGATATTCAGGCTGCCAGGAAGGACTACATCCAGCACTGAGTCCTGGCTTCTGCTTGGCTGGATGACACTTGATCTCCCTGGACTCTCTGGTCCAGGAGACATGGATGGAGACTTCATGGCACAGAGCCTCCTGGAGGAAAACATGCGGAAGGCCTCAGTCACTCCTGGCAGCATGTCCTTGGGGCAGGCAAGGTAGAGCTTGTACTTGTCTTTGCTGAGTCCAACCTGGAAGGATTTTCCTCGCAAGAGGTTGCACAGTTCACTCAGGTCACTGTCATCTGGACCACTGACAGCAAGCTCTGAGTAGCTGACACTCTGACACACCAAGTCAGGGCACTTCTGCACAAGATCTTCCACCTTCCATTTAACCTGGAGCAGCCTTTTCCTGTCTTCTGCCTGCAGCACCAGCACTGTGCAGTCCCCAGCGTGGCGCTCCAAGATGTGCACCCCTCCAGCCCTGCACAGCTCATCAATAGTGGCATGGCAGACATCTTTCAGGTAAAACCACTGCAGAGTGTCCAGGCTTATCTCCTCACTCACCGTGCTGATCTGTCCAGAGTTGCTGCCTTCCTTTAACCGTGGTAGGGAGAAGCTGTTGGAGCGTCGCAGCACAGGCGTGGATGCAGAGGGTTTGCAGCCTAAAGCACAAGAGGTCCATGTCACATCACACTTGTTGTGGAGGCGGTGGTAGCCAATGGGACCTGAGCCTTTAGAGACCTCAGGATGCTGAGAAGTGCTGTTTTCTTTGCCTGTAAAGGGCAACAGCGTCTTTTCTCCTGTGAGTCTGGCACCTCCTTCCACATGGCCCCTTTCTGTGGGGTCGTTCTGCTGAGGCTCTGCTGCTGACCCCACAGCTTTATCTGTCACAGGGGTGGGAGGCTGATACTGCTGGGTCAGTGCCCTTGGGTCACTCTGACCAGGAGCATCTATCTCTGATGAATGCTCCTCAGAAAGCTGCCCCTGTCCCATTGCTGGAGAGTCCTGATTCACCAAGAGACCCTGGCCAACCTGAGACCTGTCAGCTTTAGGAGTGCTGAAGTTGGCAGCTAGCTTGTGCTCACCTTTCAGCTCTGACTTGCTTGGGCTAAGTCTCGTGGCTGAAGTACTCACAGGAGCTTTGGCCAGGTGTAGTGCAGCCTCTGTGGTGCCAGAGGGCTGGGAGCTGCTCAGCATGTCAGCCGTGTGTGCAGCACCTCTCCTGGTGACCAAATCCTCAAGGAACTGCTTGGCCTTGGACACATCAACAAGGTTTCCAACAAGATAAAGCTGCTTCACATCCTCATGGCAGAGCAGCTGGGGATACAGCTCCTGCAGTTCACGTGTCACAGCCCTGAGTGCCTGGCTGTCCATTCCCAGCCCTTCCTTAGCAATCTTCTCCTTGCGCAGGCTCACCTCCAGCTGCTGGTAGAGCTGCTGCAGGGCCAGGCGGGCCTGTCTCAAGGCATCTGTGTCCCCAGACACACCTCCAGATGGCTGCAGGTACAATACAGCAATGCCATCAGCACTGACATCCACCACATTCACATGGTGTTGCTGCAGCACACCCTGGTACTCAGCAGCACGGAACCTCTGCATGTACAAGTAAATGTCCGAGTCCATTGCGAGGGAAAAGTCCTCCAGCTTCCCCAGAAGTCCCACAGCTTCCTCACCCACTGGGCTCTGAGGTGATGGGACTTTAGCTGCCATTTCTTGCACCTGGTCCAAATTTGGCAGCTTTTCTGTCTCTTGTGCTGACTCAGTGGACTCAGGCACTTGCTGGTGATCAGGCGTTCCCATCTCTTTGGCCCCACAGCTGGAAGCTGGCAGGACCATCTGGCCAGTGGCTTCTCTCTTGAGGTTCAGGCTGCCCAGCAGGGCTCTGCTGAAGGTCTGCAGCTCAGTGAATGGCCCCTGGACTATGCACTGCATATTCTTTGAGTCGAAGCTGAAGTGTATATTTTTGTACTCTTTGTGCAAGTCCTTCAGGAGGGTTTTGCCCGTGGGCAGCTTGCTGTAGTCAATTGTCATGCTCACGTGTATGAAGATCTGCAAGTAGATAGCAAGGGAGTGAGAGAACAAAGACCAAAACCAACCCCTCTCAAAGGCACAGAAGGCGAGTGGCCCCTGCATTACTGTGACACACTCTTCCACCTCTCTCCCTCCTACTTTCAAGAGAGATGGACCCTGACACAGACAGCACCAAAAGACCCAGACTAAGCAACTCCTTGACCTTGTGCACTTGTCAAAAGCTTTCTGCAAACAAGGAATCAGAGGGCGAAATTGCACAGAGATAGGGCTACATTTCTACACACTGGGAGCTCTTCAAAAAGCCCAAACCCAAGAAATCCACTATTGGTTCTGCATCTGAAATGCAGTTGCTCTCTTGCCTTTGCAGAGCTTCAACTCCAGATCCTCAAGCAGTTTTGGCATCACAGGCTTGCAAAAAGGTCTGCAAGGCCAGGCTAAGTCCCATGCCCTTGTTTTTGAGGCTCAGACATGAAAACATGAGACATGGCTACAGCCACGGTCTCTTGAGACTGGAGGAAGAGGCAAGAACTCTGCAGGGCTCCCTAGACACCAGCATGTCTGTATGCTAAGCTTTGCTGAGAATGAAAGAGGAACAATACACTGTAAGTCCAGCTGATGACACAGCAGAGGCATTAACAGGATCCCCAGTGTGGCACCAGATGGACTGGGGAAAAGTGCCTGTTCTCTTCCAGCCTGACTACCCTTCATTTGACAGGCACAAATGCCAGATGACTGAGAGACAGCCTGCCTGCCTGTTCCTGTGCTATTAGCACAGGAAAAAAAATAAATCTTCATTTGAATATGAATGAGAATGGATTTAAGTGTAATTAAGATGAAAGGAGAGAGTGAGGTCTCCTTTCTCAAGCTGCCTGCCAGGCACAGAGTCTGTGTGGGAGCAGCTGGGGCTGCCAATCCCTCAGTACCTCATTGGGGCTCAGCTCTGAAGCGTGGGGCGTCACCTCCAGCGGGTACTGTGTCTTTCCAATTGCCAGCACGTGGTTTTTCACCTCCAGGATCCTCTGGGCCACTGGTGGGAAAAGCCACCCAGACCAGCGTCAGCCCAGCCAAGGGACAGCAGTGGGGTGGGGGACAGTGGGACAGGGGATGGTGGGGCTGGGGACAGCAGGACAGGGGCGGTAGGACAGAGGATGGTGGGACAGGGGAGGGTGGGCAAGGCAATGTCAGGGATGGGGATGGTGGAAGAAGAGGTAGCAGGACAGGGACAAGTGAGGCTGAGGATGGTGAGACAGGGCAGAAGGGGCTGGGGATGGTGGAATGGGGCAGAGAGGGCTGAGAATGGTGGGACAAGACAGAGGGGGCTGGGGATGGTGGGGCAGGGCAGAAGGGGGCTGGGGATGGTGGGGCAGGGCAGAGGGGGCTGGGGATGGTTGGGCAGGGACAAGTGAGGCTGGGGATGGTGGGGCAGGACAGAGGGGGCTGGGGACGGTGGGACAGAGCAGAGAGGGCTGAGGATGGTGGGACAGGGCAGAGGGGAGCTGAGGAAGGTGGGATGGGGCAGAGAGGGCTGGGGATGGTGGGGCAGGGCAGAGAGGGCTGGGGATGGTGGAATGGGGCAGAGAGGGCTGGGGATGGTGGGACAGGGCAGAGAGGGCTGGGGATGGTGGGACAGGGCAGGCCGCCCAGGGTCCCGCGGGCGTTACCTTCCGGCGCCTCGAAGGTGATGAGGGCGCAGGGCAGGGAGCCGGGCAGCACCCGGACGTTGGCAATGTCGCCGCCGCCGTTGCGGGAGCGCAGGAAGTGAATGGTCAGCTTGTCGGCCGCCCTGTCGGGAGGCAGCTCGGCGGGGAAGCCCTGCACCCGCACCGTGCGGCCCGCCATGCCCGCGGGGGCGGCTGCCCGAGCCCCGCCACACCGGCAGGGCCTCCCGGGAGCCCCGGCGGCGGCTGCCGCGCTTCACCGCACCGGGCCCTCACCGCCCGCTCCCTCCGCTCCGGCCTCCGCGAGGAAACGAAAGCGAAAGCGGGGCCGCTCCGCCCTGGGCCCGCGGGAGGGCACAGCCCGGCCCCTCAGAGAGCGGCGGGGAAGAGCCCGGCCTCGCCCCGGTCCCTCAGAGAGCGGCGGGGAAGGGCCCGGCCTCGCCCCGGCCCCTCAGAGAGCGGCGGGCGAGGGCCCGGCCTCGCCCCGGCCCCTCAGAGAGCGGCGGGCAAGGGCCCGGCCTCGCCCCGGCCCCTCAGAGAGCGGCGGGGAAGGGCCCGGCCGCGCCCCGGCCCCTCAGAGAGCGGCGGGGAAGGGCCCGGCCTCGCCCCGGTCCCTCAGAGAGCGGCGGGGAAGGGCCCGGCCTCGCCCCAGCCCCTTCAGGCAGCGCCCGGCCCGGCCCGGCCCCAACACAACAGACACGGCGGCTGCTCCCAACAGACACTTTAATTTCCCCCGTGCCCGCTGGTCAACGGACGCACAGAGCTCCTCAGCTGGCCAGGACTAGCCCGTAGCTAGGCAGGACTAGCCCGTGTCCTCCACGAACACGGCCATGCCTGTCCGCCCCGCTGGGACGTAGGCGAGGGCATCCACCTCCCCGCCGCCGCGGCTGGCCTTCTGGAAGTGGATCTCCAGGGCGTCTCTCATGGACTCCACACTCAGCACATCGGGGATGCCCAGGAGCAGGACGGTCCTGGGGCAGCGGGAGGGCTGGAGCTGGGCAGAGCAGGGGGTGAGGGGCAGAGCAGCGCAGGGAGAGGGGCTTCAGGAGCCCCCCAACCTGTGCTGCCTCCACAGGCTGGCAGGTGCTGCTTGCGCAGGGTTCCTGCCCTTACCTGCAGGTTAAAGATGTCTCCACTCATGCATGGTGATATTTTGATTTTGTATTTCCCTTTCCCAATGGGCACCTGGGTATGGCCTCTTTCAATTAGCGGCTCTGCCACTGCATATGGAGAGGAAAGCCCTGAGCTGCCCAGGTAAGCTCCAGGAGAGGTTCTGTCCCTGGCATAGGCACCAAGGCTGGCACTGCCCAGCTCACTGCTCAGTTCACCCACACCAGCACAGTTCTGGGGGAGGCAGGACAGCCTGGGGCTCTCTGCATCTTCCCTGTTCCCCGAACACAGCTTCATCTGCTCTCAGGAGATTTCCCCCAGAGCAGGCTGTGCTGCTCCACCCCTTGCCAGCCACCCAGGCTCAGCACACCCCACACACCTCCATCCTGTGTGAAGGTCAGCACCACCTGGTGAGAGTCCTCCAGGAACTCCCTGCTCTCCACCTCACTGCCCCCATTCTTTGTCTTGCTGAAGAAGAGCTCCAGCTTGTCCAGCAGTGCCTCCTTGGAGATGTCCAGGCTGGGCAAGTCAGACACAAGGATGCTCCTGCTGCTCTGAGACAGCCTGATCTGTGGGTGGCACCAGCCAGTCAGTGCCAGGGCAGGGCTGGCCCCAGAGCTCGGGGGAGCAGGCTGGTAGCAGTGACCTGGTCGAGGCAGGCTAAGACAGGGGAAGCAGCGTGCCCAGGACACCCCCATGGCATGGGGACCCAGGGGCCTTACCTCCAGGGCAGATGGCAGCAGGATGTCCATTGGCACTGCCTGCACTCGCACTCTGCACTGGTCGAGCTCCTCCAGCTCCCCACAGCTCAGCTCCACCGTGTGCTCCCTCATCTCTATGATCCTCTGGGCCACTGCAGGCAGGGAGAGCCCCAGCACAGGGGAGTGACTGCCCGCTCCCAGAGCTTTCCAGGACAGGACACGGCACAGCAAAGGTGTTGGGGAGGGGGCACAGCCCCACACAAGGTGTTGGGGAGGTGGGCACAGCCCCACACAAGGCAGGGAGAGGGGCACTGCCAAACTCTGGCACAGGGCAGGCCCCAAAATGATCGAGGACACCTGGCCAGAGCAGTGCTCTTCTCACACTTACCCTCTGCCTCCTCAAAGGTGATGAGAGCTGAGCCCCCCGGCAGAGGGCAGTGGATCAGTGGGGTGAGCATCAGCTTGTTCATGTCCTCCTTGTTTGCTGTGAGTCCCTTAAAGATCATTTTCTTTTCTGGCAAGGCAGACAGTATCTAGGTACAAGTACAGACAGCACCTGGAGGAGACTGGACCCTGCACAGGGCATGTCCCTGCCGATCCACTGACTAGAAATAAACTCATAGCTCAAACAAACAGCTGGAGAACCTCAGCAGAGTCTCTCCCAGTGTCTGGCTGTGCCTGGAATCCCAAAGCCATGACCAGAGCTCCTGGCCCTGGCAGAGGAGCTGTTCCAGTCATCGCACAGTGTCCAGCTGCATTCACCTGCAGCTTCTCCAGCCAGACTTGTGCCCTTGCCAGCAGACCCAAGTGCCCACACACACTCTGTTACCATCACAGGATCGTTCCAGAGCACCTTCTTCTTCAATTCTTCCAGTTTATTTTTCAGAACCTCCTTCTCCTGCCTCAGTTTGTTGTTCTCCTCCTTTATTGCAGAAATCTGGAAGGAAAGGAAGAGTGGGAAGTAGGGAACACCAGGACACGAGGGGCTGCAGTACACTTCTGTTCTGAGCACAACAACTGTGTTCTTGGGCACACAGCTCCAGCCCATTCTCCTGCTCTTGACTGCCTGCAGATCTGTCCTGGTTCCTCTCCTTTGAGGACAGCTCTCCCCTCACTGCAGCACTGCCTCACTTCTTGGCACAGGCCTTGTGTTTCCCATAAAACCTCCACTGGATCCCAAGAAAGTGATCTCAGAGCAGTGACCTGCATCATGCAGCCTCTGCCACCCTTCCAAACCAAAGACACATCCACTGTACACTGACCTGGTGGGCTTTTTCTTCATCTCCGTTTAAAGGCAGTTGTTGCTCTAAAATTTTATGAATTTCTCCTTCTTTCTTCAGCTCTTGTGTCCTTTGCTGTGCAGCTTCCTTGGCCATTTGTAGCTTTGTACAGTCTTTCTCCAGCACACTGTAAAGCTCCTGTGAGAAGCACCATCAGACAGCAAGACCCTGACGACATTGAGCCACCCCCACCAGCCACCCAGCCCCGGCACAGGCTGTGCCCGCGGGAATGAGCCTGGGCCCTAGAACAGGCTCTCCTCTCCATGGGATTGTTCCTCTCTGCTGCCTCCGGCTCGTAGTCCTAGAGAAGACACCCGGGCTCCCGGCCAGGGCGGAGCGCGGACAGCCGGGACGCGGCCGGCCAGCCCCTGTCGGGAGCAGCCGGACCCACCTTGCACCGCTCGATCTCCTGCCGGAGCTGCTCGGGGCTCTTCAGGCTGTCGTCCCGCAGCCGGACGAACGATTCCTAAAGACAGAAGAGGTCTCAGCCGCGCTGCGCCGCCCCCCGCCCGCCGGTGCCCGTGGCTCGGCTCTTCCTCACCTCCTCCGAATCCATCCCCGCGGCGCTGGCGGCAGCACGGCCCGGAGCCCCGGTCCCGCGGGGAGCCCTGCCCGAGCCGGGACCGCTCTCCCTGCTCCGGCCGTGCTACCGAGAAGCCCCCGTCCGCTCTCGCCTTTCGCTTTCGTTTTCGCAAACTCGCCCCGCCCCAGCCCCTCCGAGGGCGGCGGAAAGCCGGGCCCGCCCAGCCCCGTCCGGTACCTCATGATTCCATCCCTGCCCCGCCTTCCCTGAGCACCCACCTGGCCTGTCAGGAATGCTCCAGCTACTAAATATAGGAATAAACTCTTCCGAACGAACCAGATACTAAATACAAACTCTTCCTGCCTCAGTCTTGCATTTACAACCACACCCAGCCCCAGCTCCCCGCCTGGCCAGCACCGCCCCGTTTGGGAAGCTGAAATCCAGCACCCACAGGCCAGTCAGCACTCAGCCTTAACCCGGAATCACCCATTTGCCTTCCCTATCTCACCATTTTTTTTTTCAGAGGGATCACCCCAGTTTTGGGAATAAGAGATTTCCCCTGTGGCAAGAGCCAAGCACCCTGCAGCTGCAGAAGGGAAGCGCAGCCCGGGCCACACCTGGAGCAGTGCCAGAGGTGACACCTGCACAAGGCTCCACACACGTACTGATGCTCACCTGGACTGCAATGGCTCCCTCCCCAGCTCTTAGAGACACAGAGCAAGCACGACCACACCACAAAGGCCACTGCTTGTTTGTTAAATAACAAAAAAGACATGGCTTTTAATAAACATTTATTGATGCAACCTCGTTACACCCTTAGAATCGCAGCTTCTGGAAGAACCACTTATTCTTGCCAGTTTTGTACCTGAAAGAGAACACACAGGTTAAAGGAGGTGTATCAGCAGGTAACAGCAGCAAACCTGTAGCTGAGCTGTCCCAGACAGACAGAATGTAGCACCTAATTCACACAGAGGTAATTCACCTGGTCTCTATGGCCTGAGCTACAACTAAACCCACTTTAAATATTGAAATTGCAAGGGAACCAAGTGCCAGGTTTCAAATTTCTCATGAAAGACACCAGCACTGTGGCAGTTTCCACCCCAACGGGTACAAGCACAGGACACAGCCATCCTGCTGGACACCTCGTGTGGCAGGGAGAAATACCCTTGGAGAACAGCTCAGGGGCTGCCTGAGACACTGTGTCCCACTGAGGCCACACAGCTCCTTCCTCTGAAGGAGCTTCTGAACACAAAACCATAAATGAAGAGCAGAAACCCAAGCACTCCCACACAAAGCATCAGCACTGCCCTGGCCCACCCAGCCCAGTGACAAGAGAGAGGATGAACGGGCAGCATCTTGTCAGATCATCCTGTGGCACCCGGAAGGTGCTGGCATGATGGTGCACAGACACACACACAGGTGAAAGGAACACACTCAACAAACATGCATGCAAAGAAGCTGGGCTGGAACTGCCAGCTTGGAAACACACAGACTGCAGCACACTGACACCGACCCCTCACACCAGTAACAGCACAAACACCACTGAAGAGATGAATTCCCAACTCACCTCTCCTCAAATTTCACCTTGGCTTCACGTCTTGCTTTGCGTTTCAGAGCGGGATCCCTGAACACGTCCTTATTGACCACTGTCTTGTCCAGGGGAATATCCACAGAATACCTGGGAGGGAGCAGAACAGTTCAAAAGGGGCATGGTACCTGGCACAGGGCTGAAAACCAAGCGCAGCCAGGATCAGTCAACACTCATTCTAGTGTCCAGGCAAGGAGTTACAGCTTGTAAAGTTTCCTCAGCTCAGGAATCACCAAACCACCAAAGCAGTCTCAGTTCAGCCCATAAAGGGAACAGCCATACCCCTTCTGAGGGATATGCAGCTCTGTTCCATGTGGTGCCTGGGAGCTGCTCTGAGAGCTCTGAGCACAGTAAGAAACGGCTCTGCCAGCTCCAGGCCCTCGCAGCTATCAAACTGCTCACCTCCTGAGCAAAAGGAAGATCAGTGTGGCTGAAATAAGAGCCAGCTGCCTCATCCCAAAAGCCCATTAATATTTCCACTCAGCCTGACACCAACTCCATTTTTGCAGAGCCTGAGCCTCACATTCACTCAGCCACAGCATTAACAACTTGGTAACTCTCGGTGTTCAGCAGAGAACACAAGAGCCACGAAAGCAGCCAGCCAGCAACACTCACCGGGTGGGCATCAGGTGGTTGTAGTTGTAAACCTTCACGAAGGACTTGATCTTGGACCTTTTAGCGATCTTTTTCTTGCCCATGGCAGCAGTCACCTTACGCGGGTAGCGGTCGATGCCGGCCACCAAGGCGTGGCTGTACGGCCGGTCCGAGGTGCCATCGTCGATGTTCTGAAACAAACACCGCGGCGGCGGCGATGGCACCGAGGAGCCGCGGCCGTGCCGGCTCCCGCTCGCCCCGGCAGGACCGCGCGGACCCGCGCTCGCCCCGGCCCCGCCGGCCCGGCCCCGCGCTCACCTTCACGATGACGGCCTTGCGCCCCGAGTAGCGGCCGGCCAGCACCAGCACCACCTTCCCCGGCTTCATGAACTTCCCCATCTCTGCGGACACAGCAGCCGGCAGTCAGAGCGCGCCCGCCGCCCCCGCCCCGGCCGCCACTCCCGCGGATGGCGGCGGATCCCGCGCCCGCCCGCACTCACCGAGGCTCCGCTGCGATGGCGCTGGGCCGGAAGGCAAAGGGAAGGCTGCGCCCGGCTTTTACCCGCACAGCCTGCGTCACTTCCGCCGCGCCGCCGGGAGCTGCTGCCGGTGCCGCGTCCGCCTCAGCCACCCCCGTGCGGGCACGGCGGCGCCGGGTCCGCTTCCCCCGTCCTCCCGTGCACAGCGGTGCCGTGTCCGCCTCAGCCACCCCCGTGCGGGCACGGCGGTGCCGGGTCCGCTTCCCCCGTCCTCCCGTGCACAGCGGTGCCGTGTCCGCCTCAGCCACCCCCGCCCCGGCGGTGCCGGTGTCCGCCTCGCCCGCCCCCTCCCCGGTCACGGCAGGCGCGGTGTCATAGCCCCGGTAACGGACAGAGCACACGGGACGGCGGCGGGCTCGGCCCACAGGTAGTACAGCGGTATTTAATATACCCCGCGGGACGCCGGGCTGCGCTGAGCCCCCACAAAGCCCGGAACAAGGAGCTGGGTCCGCTGGACAAAGCGCCCCAGCAGCCCAAGGGACGCAGACTGCAGAGCCGCTGGAAGAGCCCCCGGGCACCTCTGGCCCGGCCCTCCGGTTCTCCTGCCAGGGGAGCCCAAGTCCCTGTGACTGGGCAGCCCCCGCACCTGCCAGCTCCCTCCTCCACCAGGGATCGTGTGCGTGCAAGGGGTAGAGCAGAGACTGTGAGAAACAACCACCAGGGAGCTCAGCTGCACATCCCACGGGCCTTCCCCCAGCTGCAGGCCCCGTGGCCAGGTCTCTGCCCCCCAGCCCTGAACACTGGGCAGGGCAGTTTGGCCCGAGAGCAGCAGGAGTGGGCAGGGCGAGGTGCTGCTGCCCAGCCTGCAGCCGCTCTGCATCACACAACACACTGCCAACACCACGACACCCTAACATTGCCCTAAAAGCAAATACCAAAGAGACAAACTTGGGTCTTACAAAAGCCAGGCTTCTCGAGCCCAGCAGCTGCCTACCAGTGGGAAAATGGATGAAGGGCAATAAAAACACATCAAAACGCGTCTTTGATGTTCTTCAGCTGCCGAACAGCCAGGTCAACCGGGAGGTTGAACTTCAAGCTGCTCAGGCGGCTGAGGAGGGTGAGCGCGCCTTCGAAGCCGGTGCTGGCCATGTAGCTCCAGGGCTGGTAGTGGGACTGAACCAGAGCCCCGGACTTGCAGATGAGGTTGAGCCACGAGACCAGGCGCTGCTCGTTCAGCGCCATGCACACCAGCGCCTTCAGCTCCGAGTCCGCGCTGCGCTTGAAGGGGCCGTGCTCCGTCAGCACCGTGTGGATGGCGGCCAGCAGGCTCTGCTTGGGGGTGGCCACCACTGCTCCTGTCACAGGCAGGGCGAAGGACTGCGACAGCTTGCGAGCCGGGGACTCCACGAAGGCTCGTCCGTTCTTAGCGTTGTAATACTTGACAAAGAGCTCCCAGGGGTGCATGGTCTGCGGCGAGGGAGTGAAGGCGGGAATCAAGCACGCGATGGGGGCCAGCACCAGGCTCATGCCTGGGGAAGAGGAGTAGAGCCCGTGGGCCAGCAGGTCCCGCAGGGCCACCGCCAGCTCCCTGCGCACAGCCAGAGTCAGCTCGTCTCTGCCTCCCAGGGGAACGTCCTGCAGCTCGGAGGAGCAGATAACGTGCTCTGCCTGCTGGTGTTTCAGGGCTAGCTGCCTCACCCGCTCCACCGACAACTCCAGCTTCTCTATCAAGGGGGAGAAGTCCTGGTTGTCTTGGTTGTTCTGCCAGAGGGTGCGAGGGATCTGACCCGTGGCACAGCCAAACTGGCTGACAGCAAAGATCTGCAGCACGGCCAGCACGCGGCGCATGAGCTGCAGGCCCGTTTCTTGCATCCTTCTGGCATCTTCTGGGTTCACTGACCAGGTTGGAAAAGAGAAAAACATAATCTCATTAGGGAGCCAACAACTCTGCTTGTTCATACACACAAAGGGAGTGCAAATATCTGGAAATCCCTTCAGATTAGCATTCTGAGTAGCAGCAGATTCCTCCTGCTACATTATTATATTTCCAGCAGATTCAAGGGATAAGTAGGAAGGTCTCAAACTCTAAAGAACACTGGACCCCTCCCAGCTCGCTGTACCTGCTCACAGAGCTCAGAGCCTGAAGAGCATGAATTAGAGTGTGTTTTGCACCAAGTATCTATCTCTTCCTGACTCCCACTGAGGACTGAGCCCACCCTCCATGCCACATGCTCAGGCTCTGTGACTACTCTGGGGATCCCGTGGAAGGAGGGTAAAGGAACAGGACACAGGCCTTCAGCAGAGAAAGTACCAAAGCACAAAAACAGCTGCCAAGAAAAAGCACACAGTGACTGGTTCATGCTCATCAAAGCTCCAGGGAGGAGCTGGAGCTTTGCTGACAGTGCCAAGCCCAGCAGTGCCCACCTCTGCTCCCAGAAGGCCGGGTGCTGGGTTTGTAGGAGCCTCCACAGTCACAGTGGCCATCTTCTGCCTTGCCAGAGCTTCCAACTTCATCTACAAAAAAGGATTTCACATTTGTGAATTTCAGCTGCATATCCCAAGTTTCAAGGTCAACGTTCCTCAGTCCCCTGTAGACCTCTTTTGTCACTCTATCAGTACTTTTCCTCACCATCAGTTTAGAGAGATTTGTACTTTCATGTGACCCAGAAGCTGTTCCTGCATCTCCCGACATCCGTGACCTTTCTCTTTGTGACTACATCAGGGAATTACAAAGGAATTCAGTCTGCTCATTTAGAAACTCATCACTGACCCTGAATGAAGTTGATGAACATTTCGAGGTCCCTTATCTGGGTCTTCAGCTGTTCCACCAGCTGCTCCTTCACCCTGGCTGGGTTCACAATCTGTGCTATGGCAGCATCCACCCTCTGCCGCAGCTCCTCAGGAGAGAGCTTTGCAAAATCTTCACTCAAGTCCATGTCCAGCTTCTTTATCAACTCATTTATAATCATCTGCAAAACACAAGTGAGCAGTGCAATTTCACCACCTGCCACTGCTGCCCAGGAGCTTCAAGTACTCCTTTCCCAGAGGTTCCCTCAGAAACTGGATACCTTTACTGCACAGAAATAATTGCAAAAGACACATGACAGGTTCACACGTATAGACAAACTCCTGACACTCTATTATAGCTGCTGGTGAGAAATACAGACTGATGAGTGCCTACAGTATGTAAGACACTCAGAAGGGCTAGGAAATACAGCAGGAGCATTTGTGAGCCTTACCCGTTGCCTTTCCATAACCACAGACTGTGGCAGAGAATCATAGCTGCCCTCTTGGTAAGCAAAGGTCTCTAGGTCATCCAGCTGTGTCTTGAGCTGCAGGATCAGCTCTCTCTGCTTCTCCTTCTGGACCTCAATTTGCTCCTGCTTCTCTCGCTCACCCTGAAAAAAAGTTATCAGTAAATAAAATTGAAGGCTTATTGTCATACCCAAGCCACAGACAACAGGATTATGATGTGAGGAGTATCTCCTGCTGCTCATGTACTTCACTAGCCAGCACTGCAAACCAGTCTGAGAGAGAAATGTGAGCACCAAGCAGAGGTACCAGCTACATCACCTCATCTCATAAGAGAGGGGAAGCACCTCTCCAGACCGCCTGCATCCGTGTCCTGTCCCACAAGGCCAGGGATCCAGGAAGAAAGAGGCCAAATAACACGTACATATCACCGACTCTGAGTCAGCCGTGCTGTACCAGGGCGTGGAGCGGTGACACACCGCTCAGGGCTCCAGGGCACATCCCTGCGAGCTGGCTGCGACTCACCAGGAGCCTGTGCGCGTCTGGTGCTGAGCTCTGTGCAAACTGAGGGACCGCAGCCGCCGCTAATGGCCTTCAGGCGGGGTGAAGCCCCCACACCGACCCCGGCAAAGGCTCCCTGAGCGCGGCGCGGGCACTCACCGGAGCGGCGCCGAGGCCGTGCGGCAGCGGCGCGGGGCAGCCGCGGAAGGCGAAGTCCTCGAGGTCGCGGAGCAGGCGCTGCTGCTCGGCCGGGCCGGCCCGGGCCACCTGCCGCAGGCGGAACTGCACCTGAGCGAAGTGCGAGGCGAGCGCCAGCAGCGCCCCGTGCAGCCGCCGCCGCTCGGCCCGCAGCCGCGGCAGCGACTCGGGCGACTCTCCCCCCGCGGCCGCCGCCTCTTCGTCCTCCTCATCCTCATCTTCCTCCGCTGACACGGCGCCCACCGGCGCCCAGCGCTCGCCGGGGCCCAGCGAGCCGCCCTCTCCCTCCATAGCCGCCGCTACCGGCGCCGCGGCGCCGCCGCCATCTTGGCGCTGCGGGGCGGGAGCGGGCGGGGCCAGCGCGCCCCCTCGCGGCGGCGGCCCGGGGGCGGTGACCGGGCCGCGGGGACCGGGCCGCGGGTTGGCTGCCCCGGCCCGGCCCGGCCGCTCCCCGCGCCCCGCAGCCGCGCCCCCCGCCCGAAATAGCGCGGGGCGGGGTCGGCACCGCCATGGCGAGGTGAGCGCGACCGGACGGGACGGGCAGCGCACGGAACCCATGCACGGTGCCCGGTAGAGGCACTGCCCGACGGGAGCCTGCGACCTGGAGCAGCGGGGAGCGGCGCCGGGCCGGGCAGAGGGAGCGGACACAGGGCGGCCGGGCACCGCCGACCGCCCGGCCAGGGGCGTGTGGGACGGCAGCGGGGAGAGTCCCGGGGCCGGTGTGCGCTACCCGCGCCCGGCCGGCACCCGCCCGGCTCCCTCTGCCCGTCCCGGGGCTCGGCCCAGGCACAGCCCGTGCCCGGGACCGCTGCCCCGCGCGGGTCCTGCTGAGCTCTGCTGGGCACCGGGAAATGCCCGGTGGCGATGCCCGCTGGCGATGCCCGGTGGTGATGGCCGGTGCTCTGCTCTTCCCCAAGGCAACCCGCAAAGACGCTGTGGTACGACCGGCCGCGCTACGTGTACCTGGAGTTCTGCGTGGAGGACAGCACGGACGTGAAGGTGGTCATCGAGGACCACCGGCTGGTGTTCAGGTGAGCTGCCACTGCCCTGCCGGCCCTACTCTGGGGTGGCTCAGAGGAGAGGGAGGGCTCTGGGAGAGCACAGCCTCAGCTCTCTCCTCAGGCCGGTTGTTCCAATGTTTTGGCAGTTGTAAAAATGCCGACGGTGTGGAGTTCTACAACGAGATCAACCTGTACGCCAGAGTCAACTCCAAGGTGAGGTTTCCCGCCAACAAACTGTTCTCTGGCAGGCTGGCAGGCTCAGAGTCGGAGCCAATCTGTGCAGTCTTGAGCAACACTGCTTACCACTGAATACTGCCCATCCTGAGAGTGCCAATGGAGTGAGCCTGAGAACCCCAGCCCTGGGGCTAATACTCATAGAAACAACCTGGCTCTGTGCTTCTGGGACAGCCTGCACAGGGCTGAGCGTTAACCCTGTGCAGAGAGGAGCCTGGCAGACACTGAGGCAGCCCTGATGTCTTGGCAGGACTCGCGGGAGAAGCGCTCTGACCGCTCCATCACGTGCTTTATGAGGAAGTGGAAGGAGAAAGTGGCCTGGCCGCGCATCACCAAGGAGAACATCAAGGTGTGTGTGGAGCCTGCTGCCTCAGTGCATGTGCTGTCCCCACTCTGCACCTCATGGCTCCTGGGATCCAACCAGCCCCCAGGACAGACACAGAGGTTTCCAGAGGAGATCCCAAGACAGAGTTCCTAAAAAGCCCTACCTGATAATCACCACTAGCCCACAAACTTCTGCCCTCCAGGAGGGATGTGGCACCCTTTTCCTTGACACACTCAGGATCATGACCAGTGCCTGCAGGCAAAGGGACATTGCTGCTTCCTGCCCCTGCCCAGTCTGACAAAGCGCCTTGCCTGTGCAGGAGCTGCCCCTGGGCTGCAGGTCCCTGTGGTGCTGCTCCCCCTGCTCAAGGGATGCTCTCTGTGCCCACAGCCAGCCTGGCTCTCCGTGGACTTTGACAACTGGAGAGATTGGGAAGGGGATGAGGAAGTGGAGAGGGCCATGGTGGAACAGTACGCAGAGGTGAGCTGGGCCACCGGCCTCAGGATCGTGGGCACATCGTATGGGTGTGTGGGATGGGGGGACGCCAGGCATTCGGGGATCCAGACGTTTGTTTCCCATCCAGATGCTGGAGAAGGTGACAGAAAAAGGCCCCCCGCCAGCCATGGATGACCTGGATGTAAGTACCACCTGCCAGCTGCTTCCCTGCCGAGCACAACCCAGCCTCAGCCTTCCGCCGGCTCCGGGGCACCGGCAGCACCTCGGGCAGCCTGTCCTGGAGCCAGCTCCCCGGGACAACCGGCTGGTGCCACCCGCTGCCACCGGGGCTGGCCCGGTCTCGGCCCCGTCCCTGGCACCTCGCTCCTCCCTCCCGCAGGATGACTGACGCCCTGGGGACGCCGCGGCCGCAGGAGGCCAGCCGGTGCACCGGTGGCACGCACCGGGGAGCAGCGCGGGCAGCCTTCCCCGGGGCAGCGGAGCCGCCTCAGCTCGTGCGTCGCCGCGGGCAGCGCTCCCGACCCTGGGCGGCGGACGCGGTCCGGTCTCCCGTAGCCGGTCACCCTGGCGGGGCACGGGGCAATAAACGTGAACTGCCGCAGCCGTGTGCCGTGCGCTCGGGCCGCCGCCGCACCGGGAGCCGCTCAGCCGCACCGGCCCCGGCAGCGCGCGCCGCCGGCGGGAGCGCGCCCGCGCGTCACCGGGCAGGCCCCGCCCGCTCGCGCCGCGCCGGTCCCGGTCCCCGTCCCGGTCCCTCCGCCGCCGCCCCCGCCGCCAGTCCCCGCTCGCTTGTGCCGAACGGTCGCGATGGTGTTCCGGTGCCAGCGGGACAGCTGGGCCCGGCAGGTAGCGTCGGGCCGGGGCCGGGGCGCGGGGCAGGCCCGGGCGGGCCCTCACGGCGCCGCCGTCTCTGTCTCAGTTCACCACCAGGGTGGTGTCGTGCCGGGCGGCCGAGCTGCGGCCCGAGGGCGGCGGGGAGCCGGTGCGCGGGTTCCAGGTGGTGCTGGAGGACACCATCCTCTTCCCCGAGGGCGGCGGGCAGGTACGGGCCGGGCCGGGCCGGGCCGGGCGGGGCGGGGGTCGGGCCGCGGCCGGCGGCGCTGATGTCCCGTGTCCGCAGCCGGATGACCGCGGCCTCATCGGGGACGTGCCGGTGCTGCGCGTGACGCGGCGGGGCACCGAGGCCGTGCATTTCGTGCCGGCCGCGCTGGAACCGGGCGCGGAAGTGCTGCTGTCGCTGGACTGGGAGCGCCGCTTCGACCACATGCAGCAGCATTCAGGTCCGTGCCGGTACCGGGGAGCCCACGGGAACACCCCGCGGGGCGTGCCGGTGGGGCGGGGGGCGGTCAGCGCCCACCGAGTGCCCACCCTGGTGAGGGCAGGGAGAAACCCGGCAGCTCTGTGTGCGCAGTCTGCTCCCGGGGCTACTGAGGGCAGCAGCTGCTCCTCTGCGAGCACTCCTTGGCTTGTAAACAAACGCACCAAACACAGGTTTGGAAGAGAAAGTTCAGCCTGCTTTGCAGCCCCAGCGTGTGCTGCAGTGCCAGGAACCAAGGCTCGCGCAGCCAGAGCTGTCTCCTTGCTGCTCCTGAGCACTGGCAGGAGCCCCTCAGCACCCAGCACTCGCCTGTCATGGAGAATGTCAACTGGAAAGACACAGCCTGACTGAAAATAGCAGTGGCACTCAGAGCTAGTGCTTGCACATCTCTTCCAGGACAGCATCTCATCAGTGCCGTTGCAGAACAGATGTTTGGATTCAAGACGACTTCATGGTGAGCAGGATAAAGGTTCCTTTTGACCCGTTTGGTATGTGCCACCATGCCACCTGCACACAGCCTGAGCCCTGAAACACCAAAAGCAATTTGGATGTTTCACTTGAGCTCAGATGTTGCAGGAGAGGTGACTGACCTGGAGAGAAGTTGTATAAAGTGTCTCGTCCTCCTTAAGTGTTTGGTTTCCACCTGGTGCTTTGAACGTGACAGGGAGAGGAGGAAGTCTGGTTTCAGGCACCACATTGCCAGCAGTGGGATGGTGGTGCTGCACAAAGGGATGTCCCAGCTGGTCTCAGCTACAGCAGCAGATGTTCTTCCTTGGTGCAGGGAGCTGGGCCGTCAGCGCAGTGTCATTGAGCTGGACACCCCCTTGGTGACAGCAGAGCAGGTGGAGGCCCTGGAGAAGAGCGTGAACGAGAAAATCCGGGACAGGGTCCCTGTAACAGTGAGGGAACTGGCTGCAGATGACCCTGAAGTTGAAACAGTGAGTGGTGGGAGGGAACTGATGGTTAACATGGGGCTGGAATACCTGAGCACAGATGTCAGCTGCTTTGTCACTCTCCTGTGGCAGGTGAGGAGCCGGGGGCTGCCCGATGACCACGCAGGGCCCGTGCGCGTGGTGGACATCAAAGGCATCGACTCCAACCTGTGCTGTGGGACTCACGTCTCCAACCTGAGCGACCTCCAGGTGGGCTGCTGCAGCTGGGCTGCCTCTGGGAGCCACTCTTCACATGAAGCACAGGCAGAGTCCCTGGGATCCACAGGCTGCTCCAGACTGTGCTGATGGGGAAGGGGGTGCAGCAGCCCAGGCTGAGGGAGCCCCAGGAGGGTCACACACAGGCTGGGTGCCACAGGTGCTTTTGTTTCCTTGTTGTAGAGCTCAGCCCTGTATGCAGCAGTGACACTGCCAGGGGTGCTGGCCATGTTCCCTCTGTTTAAAGCTCTGGTATTTTTGAGTGCTCATCATGGATGAGAAATCTGTGCAGGGAAATGGTGATAAAATCCTAGAACTGCCTTTAAGTATTTGTACTTTCTCAGTCATTGGTTGGAGTCTGTTTCCCAGCAGATACATCCAGATGCCTTGTAGAGTACATCCCATGGCTAGAAGGTTGCATAAATTCCATTGTACCACCATCCCTTTTTTTTTAATATGTTGACCTTATGACTGATTTTAATCTGTTTATTTTCACTAGCAGAGAGTCAAATTTCATCACAAGGCATAATCTGGCAGGAACTGACCACCCATATGAATTACAAAAATGCTGTCCTGACCAGGTTGATTTTCTTTTCAAGGTTATTAAACTCCTTGGCGTGGAAAAAGGGAAAAAGAACAAAACCAACTTGGTCTTCTTGGTGGGAAACAGAGTGCTGAAGTCAATCGAACAAAGTCACAGTACTGAGAAGGCTCTAACCTCCCTGCTCAAGTAATGCCCTTTTCACTTCTGCTATTTCATCTTCACTCCTCCTCCTCCTGAGAGATACCCCATAAGCCTCAGGGTACACGTTGTGGGGCTGTGTGTGATGCTGCCTGTTTTGCTCCTTTAGGAAATCCTTCCTTTGTCCTTCAGAGCAGTGATCCAAAGTCTCCCATTTCTTTCAGAAATGGACCAGGTGAGCACGTAGAGGCTGTGAAGAGACTGCAGAGCTCTGTGAAACTGCTCCAGAAGGTACAAGAATGGCTGGGAAAAGTGGGTTGTCATTTCCTGTAGACCCTTAGTTGTGGTAACTGTGAGTCAAATCTTTGGTTTCAATTTTTGTGGATATTTTGAAAAGTGCTCAAACCTGTGGGAGCCCAACTGTGTTCACACTGACTTCTCCAGCTGAAGTACAGTTAATTTCCTTTTCTTTCAGAATAACCTGAACCTGCTTAGAGACATTGCTGTTTTGATAGCCCGGGACTTCAAGAGCAAACCTGCTCCAAAGCAGCTGTTTGTATTGCACAGGTATGGGGGAGCTCAGGGAAGAGGGGCCAGCAGTATCCCACACATTTTATGGCAGTTGGATCTCTCACACCTTGTGAGAGCAGCTTGTTTTCTCAAGGAAGAATGTAAACAAAGTAAATAGAATATTAAACTGCCTTGGCCTGCTGCAAAGATGTGCAATTAAAGCAATCTGTAATTCAGTCACTGAATTCTTCTGGTGCTGTAGCTGAGAAATTGCTGTGTCCATCTAATTCCCTCTGCACCTGAGATTTTCAAATAAAACCAGGGAGCTCTATTTCTTAAAGACAACACTTGCATAATTCCTAAGGAGTGCCCAGCAAGGATTTACATATATAGACAAATAAGAGCAAAAGGCCAACATCCGGATCAGGCACTTGGTTTCTGATTGAGATTTTGTACTCTAGAGGGGGGTTTTGCTTCTTTCTGAAGTGGTTTTTTTTTTTATTCATCCATACAGGAAAGAGGGTGATTCTGAATTTATGAACATCATTGCTAATGAGATTGGGACAGAGGTGAGTCACTGATAAAGACTAAACTGACACCACTGGTTTTTCACCCCAGTTTTACATGGACAGGGGCTGGCCAGGCTGCTGTTCCTGCCACAGTCATGATCTGCAGATCTGGTTCCTTTGACAGGTACCTGAGGTTACCTGTCCCCAGCAGCCTCAGTCTGTAGGGCAGTCCTCAACAGTGAGAATTCAGAGCCCTGGAGAAGAGCCTTAGCCCCCAGGAGCTATACAGAGCCTCACTGGCTGAAATAGGTTAGGATAGGATTAGGTAGGAGTAGAATGGAAAGAACAGCAAGTTTCAGTGACAGCCACCTAGTTCAGTTGCCAACTGTATCCTGTTGACTTGGGATACCCCAAGCAGTCTCAGTAATGCACATAGACTTCCAAATTGCCAGTTTGCTGTTTGTGTCCTGTGGCCAGTGTGGCAAGCACTGATTTATCTGGAGCAAAGCCTGTCTTTGTCCACAGGAAACCCTGCTATTCCTGACTGTGGGAGATGAAAAAGAAGCAGGACTCTTCCTTCTAGCTGGACCTGTTGAAGCAGTTGAAAATTTAGGTCCCAGGTAACATGTTGTGTGATTTGTTTAACTTGAGTAAGAATTCTGTTGCAGACTGAGCAGCTCCACAGTGTGATCCAGGCAGGGATCTGTGTGTGCTGTGTGGAGCAGCTTGGGCTCCAGCCTGTGGTGTTGCTGCTGCAGGGTGGCAGAGCTGCTGGGTGGGAAAGGAGCTGGGAAGCGCGGCCGCTTCCAGGGCAAGGCAGCCAAGATGAGCCGGCGAGGAGAAGTGCAAGCTCTGCTCCAGGAATTCGTTAGCCATCAAAACCCAGGAGCATGAGAAACAATTCTCAAAGTAGGTTTGTCTTATATTTGTTTGTATAGGCTCCGCTAACTTTTTACCAGAGAATAAAGACCTGAACCCAACAGCTGGTGTGCACATGCTCTGCGTGGGCTGCTCACGGAAATGGGGAGGGGATCTGCCATTGATGCTTTCCTGCAAGGGCTCAGTTCTCAGGACAAATGGTGCAGGGATTAAAGTAGTCCTTAGTTAACCACTCTGTAGGGTTCCCAAACCCAGAAGGGGCCTCCTGCTGGCAGTACTTTGGGGCATTTTGCTTTGTGCCAGTTGCTGAGGAGGAGTTGCTTGGCAGGAATGCTCAAGCAAGAGGCAGCTGGGCTGGGCAAGGGCAGAGAGCAGCTGGAAGGGAGAGCAGGTGCCCAACAGACAGGAGATCACTCCTCACCACATACCAAGTCCTTTCCCTTGGTGGGGTGCAGTTACTGGTTGCTTTTTGACCATTGGTAGTTCTCAGGCTGATGCAGCTGTAAACTCCCTCGGGATCAGGCAGAGCTGTTCCCTCAGCTCACCTCTCCTGCCCAGGCAGGCCCTGGAGCTGCTGCAGTCTCCTCTGGAGGAACTAAAGGGCGCTGTGGAGCCACAACAGGGCTCAACAGGTATTTTGAGAATTTACCCTTCCCTGTCTTGCTAGAAATGGTGTGACAGGTTTACCCCAGATGCTGCTAATAAACAGAGAAACAGAATAAAAGAAACCTCCATCCTAAGGACATTTATCTGTCATGAACAAGGGGATGGGAGCAGCCCCAGCAGATGGGATTCCCACCAATGGGTGCTGTGACTGCTGCATGGCCACAGCCTTGGCTGAGCTGTTGGGATGGCATCAGAGCACAGGGACCACCACTGAGGCCTGGAACTGGGTGTGGGGTCAGAGCTGCAGGGGCTGGTGCTTTGGGAGTGATCCTACACATCCACACAGAGTCTGGCAGGAAGAAAGTGTCTGCACCTCCCTGTGTATTTTGGGCTATCTCAGACTGAGGATGTTTCCTGAGAGGGTTGATAGCTGGGCTGTGCAGCCTGCACAGCTTGGAGTGCAGCAGGTTGGGCCCACAGAACTCCCTGCTGCAAAGTGAGCACTGGGCTGGGGTACTGAAGTGGGAGGGACATGACCCCAGCCCCACACTGTGGCAAAATGCCAGCACTGTCCCCAACACCCGGGGGGCTCAGCACAGCCCCAGCTGGGCCAGTTGGTCCCAAAGCTGAGCTCGTTTCTGTAAGCAGTGAAGTGACACAGGTTTGTCCCTGTTCCTGGCACAAAGTGCACCCAGAAACCTTGGATAAATAGCACAAAAAGCAGCTCATTGCCCCCACTGTGCTGTCAGTGTTCAGCTGCACCTCAAGACAAAAGGAAAAGACCCAGGGCACTGGGCAGTGCCCTTCCTTTAGCTTGAACATGTCTTGCAGGTGTTGAGGGTCTCCAGCCCCAGAGAAATGTCCTTCCTCTACCACCTGCCATGGCACAGCCCTGCATCCAGGAGCTGATCCCCATCCCATGGTGCAGGCCAGCAGGACACTCAAACTCGCCAGCTAAACAACCTTCAGCTTTAATAAAACACCTCCTGTTTTATTAAAAGCACCTCCTGTGCTCCTGTGGGGCACAGCCCCAGCCACCCCATGTGATGTGTGCACAGCTCCATGTAACGCATGTGCACACGTGGGTGTGAGTGCCCCCCACGCTGATCACACACAGGTGAACACCAAACGTCCCTGGGCTGGGGGTCCCTCACACTGGCACTTGATCTCCATGTCACAGTCTGTCCATTCCTGTCACAGAGCTGCCTCTTCAGCAGACCCCAGACACGCTGAGGTGGGAGCCCTGCTGCCAGTGGTGCTGTCCCCAGCCCTGCAGCACAGAGGTGGCCTGTCCCCACGGGCTGCAAGGGAGTGCAGGACCTCCCTCTGCTGCTGCTGCTGCTGGGTCCTGGGCAGGTGACCCCAACCTGTGGGTGCAGGAGGGGCAGCAGGGGAGTTGTGGGCATGCAGGGCTCTCTGTGCCAGCCCCAGCCCAGCGTGACTGGCACTGTGGGTCTGTGGTGTGGGAGCCACCCAGCAGCACCACCAGCCCAGCCTCCGTGGTCTGCTCCCAGTGCAGAATCAGCCTGTGCAGACTCAGCGGGAGGCAAACAGTGGCTGAGGTGCACCCAGGGCCTGCTAGCTGCCCCTGAGACACCCCTGGGGTGTCGGGGTGCCTTAGGCAGCCTTTTTGTGCTGTGTGGCCAGGAGATGGGAGAGGCAGTAGGGGATGAGGCCGACAGTAGCCAGTGGCACAGCAGCACTCTTGCAGAAGGAGAGGGCGTAGAAGAGCAGCTGCATGTGGGAGGGAGGCTTGAAGGCATCGAAGATGTGGAGGATGAGGAGGGAGGCAGCGATGCAGCCCAGGCGGAGGGGCAGCTGCTGGCCCTGCTTTAACCGGGAGCTCTCCTGGTACAGGTGGGAGTTGAGGGCCAGCCCCAGCCCGAAGAGGATGCCCAGGTTACGGAGGAGGCTGGCAAAGGGAGTGGTGTCAATGTGGACCCACTCAGGGTTGCTGCACCACTTCTGTGCCTTCTCCAGCGTCCAGAGCAGGTCCACGCCGAATGTCCACAGCAGCAGGTAGAAACCCAGGGTGAAGCTGAAGAGGAACAAGGTGATGCCCAGGTACCGGTGGAAGCTGGCATGGTAGATGCAGCGGATGTGCTGGAAGGTCTTGGCCACAGCCATCCCTGTCAGTAACAAATTTGGAGCATTGGTCAGTGCTGCAGGTACTGCAGTCCAGCACAGTGCTGCTGCAGGGACAGGGAGGGGGGTCTGATCCACTCACCTGAGAAAACCCCTGCAATCACCTGGTGGGGAAAGTGAGCAGCAATGAAGACTCGGGACATGCAGACACAGACCTGGACTGCCCAGAAGCCAATCCAAAGCACTGCCCACAGCACCCTGTGAGGGACAGGAGCCCATGTCAGTGCCAGGGCCAGCTTGCACTGCCCCTGGCACTGCCATCATGTACTCCAAACAATGCCTGGCTGTCACTGAGCCTGTGCCCATGCAGAGCCCAGCTGTCAGCCCACAGCCTTGCACCTGGAGGGGCTTGGCTGTGCCTGTCAGTGCTGGAGCCACCTCTGCCTGGCACAGGTGGTTTTGGCACTCAGCTTACCAGTATCCCAGTGTCCTTGACTGCTTCTCTCCCCCAGCAGCAGAGAGCAGGGCTGTCACCATGACATAGTACACGCCTGCTGCACCCATGGCATGGCCAGATGGGCTCCCTGGGCAAGAAGAGAGACCCAGGTCAGGCTCTGCATGGGCCAGAGCTGAGCACCCACAGGGGTTTGTGCTGATCCACCACAGCTTCACCAAGGGTCAAAGTCTGCTCTGTGCAGGGGCTGCCCTGCCTCCTTCCCCTGCAGGCACAGCCAGTGTCCCCAGCAGCACAGCAGCACGGGCCCTCTCTCCAGAGCTGTCCAGGGGCATGTGCTGCCTGCAGGCTGCCAGGCAGGCCAGGCTAACACCCCCCTCTTTGCCTGTTCAGGTCACCATGGGCAAGCACCCCCTGCCCTGGCTGCGAGCCCCTCCCATGGCTCGGGGAGCCCTACCTGGGCCAGTCTCGCAGGTGAGCGGGAACTGCTGGATCTCTGGTGCAGAGTTGTTGCCATAATAGTCTGTGTCAAGGACCCACCAGTATGGTCTCTCCCCAAAGAGGATCCTGAAAAGAAAAGAGCAGGGATCTGAGGAGGTCCAGGGCACAACTGCAGCTTTAGATCTGTCCTGGGAGATGGAAGAAGCAAGGGACCCACAAGGTGCAGAGCATCCTGACAGACACAGCACCCAGCTGATTGCCTGGTTCTGACAGCTGACACTGCCACTCCATGTCCCCATCCCCAGCCCCAGAGCAAGAACTACCTGGAAGCAAGTCAGTATGACCTCCTGTGGTGAGGGGCTCTGTGGAGATCCCCCACTCAGCACCAGCCCTGGCTGATGGGAGGCTCTGTTTGCAGGAGGCTCCATCTCTGCATGGCTTGGGAAGGAGTGACCATTGTCACTGCCCAGCTGGGGCTGAACTCTGTTCTACTCCAGCCCTGGGGCTGAGAGCATCCATCTGGCCCACATCAGTCCAGGTGTGCCAGCACATGGTGGGAGTGTTGGCTCGAGGCCACTCACCACTTGAAGACGAGGTTGAGCCAGTCTCCGATCACAGCCACCCAGATGAGCCTGATGCCCACTGCTTCACTGAAGTGGAACCAGATGGGGAAGAGGACAAAAAAAGCATTCCTGAGATCAGCAGCATAGGAGATGAAGAGGAACCAGTCCTGGGAGCCCTGGAAGCGCTGCTGCAGCCAGTGTGTGGTCTGGATGCCCACGTCATGCAGGAGGTTCATGTTGGCCTCCATCCTCCTCTCTGCCCTCGGCGTGCCTCTGCCTGTCCCGTACTCCACTGTGCCACTGGGGTTTTATACTCTGCAGGGTCTTGTTTGCAGCAGGCAGGTCACTGTCCCAGCACTGATCTTTGGACCCAAAACCACTCTTTCCAAAGGTACATCACCAGGGGGTTGTAACAAACATGTTTGGAACAGCTTACGTAAAAGGGGAAAACAGGTTTTGAGGGCACGTGGAGCGCAGTGCTCCAGCCCCAGCACCATCCCCTGCCCCTCACCATCCCCTCACTCGGGGGGAACTGCAGCTGGCTCCTCCAGCTAGCCAGGGCAGCAGCTCAGATGCTCTGGCTGACCCACAGCCCTTGCTCCATTATGCCACACTCCGTGTGTGACAGTCCTGCAGAGCTGCCATGTCCAGGGCTGACAATTGCTCTGGTCTCTCTGCCATCCTCCTGTGAACCACCACCAGAGCAGGGCATGGATGCCCAGGAGCATGCAGTGGGTGCATGGAGCAGAGGGCAGGCTGCCCACCCCCCTCCTCATTTGCCAGGCTAATTTAACCAGGACTTTGCATAATGGGAAACTTTCAAAGCCATTCCTGGAGGTCCCTGCAGTCCCAGACAGCCAGGCCTGGGTGCTCCTGGCTGCCAGTCGTGTTCTTCTGATCTCTAGTGGGGGCTGAAGGATCTTTGCAAATAAAGACTGCACTTCTTCTCCCAGCACTGCTCCACTGGGTTAATCCCTCCTGCCCCATCAGACCCCAGCTGTGGGTACAGAGCCAAACACAGAACTCATCCTGCGGTGCCCATGGCATCCCCTCCACCCCAGCTGCACTCTGCTGTCCCTGCTAGCAGTGCTGGCACTGCATCTTTGTCACCCACAGCTGCCAGTGCCTGGACACAGCCCCGTGGCAGCAGCACGGGGTGCCCAGCCAGCACCCACCACAGCTGAGCAGGCAGCAGGGCATTAATGATCAACAGCCAGTGAAATGCATCACTTATCTCCCTCCTGAGAAAATTCATGTCAGGATCCTTGAACCCCTGCCCTGTGGTGTTTGTCTCTGTGAGAGCCGTGTCCAGTCCTGGGTCCTGCTGACAAACAGCAGGAGTTACAGGCCCCATCCTGCCCCTCTGCCCGTGCAGAGCCCAGGGAGCCATGGGGTCTGACAGGCAAAACTCCAGCAAACCTTGCTCCTTGGGATATGGGCATGGATGGCCTGGGAGGAGAGCAGGCAAAGGCCACAGACACAGCCCTGCTGCAGGCATGTCCCATCCAGCCTGGCCGTGCTGCACCTAAGGAAGGTGATCCCAGACCCTGGACTGAGCTCCTGACCTGCAAAACGTCCCAACAAAGCAGAAGTTTGCACAGAAACAGAATTACTCTTGCAAAATAAATTCCCCAACAGCTCATTCCAGGGTCTTCAACTGAGAGTGGCTTTGGCCAGCGTGAAGGAATGCAACAGACTTGGCTTCTGTTCCAAAAATATTTTGAAACCGTCAGCAATAAATCCTTCCCAGGAGAATTCACAGCGGAAAATGGGGCAAAAGGTGCTGGGGGATGGGGACTAGCACTCCAGTCCCCTAGGAAAAAGTCACTGCAGGAAACTGGGGCCGTAATGGGGAGAGAGCAGGAAGCAGGATGGAAGCAGCCACCTCCTCCCTCGCAGCACAGAGTGGCTCAGCCCAGTACCCCAGTGTGTTTGTGCAGTGCCAGGTGCACATGCCACTGGTCAGGACTGTGCCAGAGGTGCCACACACGGTCCCAGCACTGCTCCATGCCCTGCCCTGTGGATAAATCCCCAGCCCCAAAGTCACTGGGTGGACCTGGGGCAGGGCAGGGCAGCAGAGCTGCCTGGGCACTGCAGGGTTCTGCATTCTGCCTGGCCTGACAATTGCTCAGGGTGCTGCTCTGTACACCCTGCCAGCAGCACTGCTGGGATGTGAACTGAAAACAGGCTGGCTTTCCAGGGAAGGACTGGGGCCAGGCTGGGGGTGCCCAGTTTCTGCCCAGCTGTGTGACTGCAGTGGCAGCAGCTGGCTCTGGCACACGCTGTGCCCATGCTCCCAAAGCTCTGGATGCTGGCTGTGGCACACGCTGTGCCTGTGGTGCCCAAGGCTCTGGATGCTGGCTCTGGCACACGCTGTACCCATGCTCCCAAAGCTCTGGATGCTGGCTGTGGCACATGTTATACCTGTGCTGCCCAAGGCTCTGGCACATGCTGTGCCCGTGCTGCCCAAGGTTCCAGGTGAAGCTCTGGCCAGCACAGCACCAGTGGGGGCTGGCCGTGCCACGTGGAGTGCCCGTGTTTGGTCCGGAATGTTCCCTGACAGCTGCAAGGTCCAGGCTGGGCTGTGGCAGCGTGGTCCCTGCGTCAGCACTGCACATGTGGGCACACGGTGGGCAGGGAGCTGCCTGGGCACGACCTTCCTCCTCTGGGCACAGCCCAGGGCAGCCAGGGGCCACTGCAGCCCCACACTGAGCCATGGCCTCTCCTCCCCTCACCTCTCCCGTGTGCTGCAGCAAGCTGAGCTGGCTCCCAGGGGCACATGCTCAGCCACTGGGGCTGCTCAAGCCCCTCTCAGCATGTTCTGGACAGACCCATCCACTACAGGAGGGGATGGATACCCACCATGCCCCCAGGTGAGTGTGTAGTATCTCAGCCATGGGCCAGGGCTGGCACTGCCATCACCAAGCTTCTTGGTGTCCCCACGGCAGCCTGGCACGGTGGGGAGGGGCTCTGTGGGATCCTGCAGCCCAGAGCTGTGGAATCAAGGGTCCCCACACAGGGGGGCTGAGCAGGCTGGGCAGCAGCCAAGCCCAGAACTGATTAACACAGCTCAGAACAACTGTTAAACATTAACTCCCTTGTTTGCTCCCTATTCCCTGGCAGGAGCCTCCTGCCAGCACCGGGGTCCAGGAGCATCGCCAGGACAACCCACACAGCCATGCCAGGCACTGTGCCAGGCTCTGGGGCAGCCCCACAGCCCCGCAGAGCTGAGCCAGGGCCATCCCTAACAGGGCTTCAGCCGTGCCACAGGAGACAGAGCAGCACCCGGGAGTTTGTTCAGGAAAAGCACTCGAGTGCCCGTTTATTGGGAAGGGCACACACGGGGCAGCCCAGCCCGGGCAGTGCCCATCCAGAGGCCCAGCCATGGGCTCCTGCAGCCATGGGCTCCTCCAGCAGCCTCCCAGGGCAGCACCTCCCTCTGCAGAGCTGGCCCTGCTGGCCCTGCATGCTGCAATGGCTGCGAGGCTGGGGAGGAGGTTTGGGCATCCTGTGGCAGTTCCACAGCAGCACCACACCACTCACTCCTGCCCCTGTGGGCAAAACCTCAGCTGGCCCACAGCTCCAGGGGCAGCTGCAGCTTTGTGTGTGGCCAGCACTGTGCTCCTGTGTGCAGCGATGATGGGGAGGTGGTGGAAGCCCCATCCTGGAGGAGGGAAGTGGCTGTGGGCACCCCACAGTTCACAGGGTGAAATAAAAAAATCACTCCCAGGGGTTGCTTTTCAGAGGCTTTGGGCTGTCCTTTGGCAGTGCTGAAACAAGAGCTGAGCTTCTCCCCAAACCTGAGCCTGAGCACAGGACACTCTGGGCAGGGGGAGGGCAGGTCCTGGGACTGAGACCCTCTGAGCAGCAGCCCCTGGCCCATCAGAGCCCGCCGAGAGGCAGTGCCAGGCTGAGGTTGAGGAAGCCCCCAAAGTGGAAGGGGGGCAGGCGGGGGGCACAGGTGGCAGCAGAGGACAGGCAGGCAAGGGGATTGTCCCCACACGCCCCAGCGTCCTGCTCACTGCTGAAGTAGACACTGTCAGCTGAATCCACCGAGGGGTCCTCGTTGAAGTAGTTGTAGGGCCTCAGGAAGAAGCCAACACCATTCCCCACTGTCACTGTGTTGGGGATGTCTTCAGCATGAGGGATGTGCAGGAACCCCACAGTGATCCAGGCAACCAGGTCCTGGGAGAAGAGGAACGAGGCATCTGTCAGGCTGAGCAGGACTCTGCCAGCCCAGCAGCTGCTCAGTGTGGCTCTGGGACAGGAGCAGCTTCTGTCCAGGGCAGGAGGCAGGGTGTCCCCACAAGGTTCAGCTTCTCTCACACAGAATCACTGAATCTCTAGGTTGGAAGAGACCTTTAAGATCATTGAGTCCAACCCACGTTCTAGCACCTCAACTAGATCATGGCACCAAGTGCCACATCCAGTCTTTTTTTAAACACATCCAGGGATGGTGACTCCACCACCTCCCTGGGCAGGTGATTCCAGTATTTGACCACTCTTTCTGTGAAAAACTTCCTCCTTAAGTCTAGCCCGTATCTCCCTTGGCGCAGCTTGAGACTGTGTCCTCTTGTTCTATCTGTTGTTGCCCAGAGAAGGAGACCGACCCCCAGCTCACCACAGCCACCCTTCAGGAAGTTGAAGAGAGTGATAAGGTCACCTCTGAGTCTCCTTTTCTCCAGGCTAAACAATGCCAGCTCCCTCAGCCGTTCCTCATATGGCTTGTGTTCCTCTCCATCCCAGGGACCCCAGCTCACCTGGTTGGTGATGGTCTCGTTGTTGATGAAGTCAGCAAAGGCCACAGTGGGTGCCCAGGGGTCGTTCTGGTTGTAGATGCTGGTGCTGGTGGGCTCCTCCTCCTTCCTCCGGGTGACAGCCAGCTGGTACCTGCCAGCACAGGGGTCACAGGGGCCTGCCCACGCCAGCCATGGCATTGCCAGCTGGGAGGCACTGCCAAACTGGGGCTGGGCATCCCCAGTCTGCCCTGGGGCAGGGAGGAAAGGGCCAAGAGGGCAGTAATGGGCAGCAGCCCCTGCATCTCCGAGCTTTGTGGGGGATCCCTTGCTGCCTGTGGCTTTTCCAGCATGGCTGGGAAACGTGGATGGATCCAGGGGCAAACGCTGCCACTCAATGCCCAGTGCACTCCCTTAAGCCACAGCTGCTTCTCCCCCACACAGATTTCCCCAGCATGAGCTCCATCAGTTCACCCTGGCAGTGAGACTGGCCTGTGCTTACCCCAAGCAGTTTCCAAAAGGCATTCTGTCCTCGTGGGAAGATATCACGACCTGGCAATGCCAGTGCTTCCCTTAGGAATTCATTCTACAGCCTACTTCCTCTCAAAGGGAAAAACACATGGGGTTGCTCTAAATTAGTCTGACGTGGGGTCAGACTCCTGCCTGTGAACTGCCATAAGCAGATGTTATTGAGCAACATGTCAAGGAAATTTCAGAGCCAAAAGCTCTGAAAAAGCATGTTTGCTTTAACCCTTTGTTTAACCCTTCCCTGCAGCCTGCTGCAGGCCTGCCCAGGGGTGAGAGCCTCCCTCCACCAGGAGCAGGAGCAGCTGAGGCTCAGGCTGGCACCCACCTGCTCCAGCTGACAGAGCGTTCCATGGAGCTGTTGGTGGGCAGGTGCTTCCCAGGAAAGCTGATGATCTGGATCCTGTAGCTGCGTGGGTGCTCCCACTTGTTGGGATTGGGGCTGACAAAGGAGAGGTAGCGGGGCATGGGGACATGGAGTGGGAATGCTGCCTCATCCTCCCTCTGCAGCCTTTCCCTGCGGAGGTATGGCCGCTCAATGGTGCTCTGTGTGCTCCAGGGATCTTTGACAAACTCGTACTCCATATCCTGGGTCTCCACGGAGTTCAGCTGCCCTGTGAAGCAGAACAGAAAACCCTCTCAAGCCCTGCACGCCAGGCCACAGTAAACCACAGCCATGCACGAAGGTGGCCAGACCTACCATCAACATCCAGGTCCACCTTGTAGTGGATGTGGTGGAGGTGCATCGTCCCCAGCGTGTGGGGCCCAACCCTGTTGCCATAGTCAGTGCCTCGGCCATGGAAGAAGGAGGAGCTGATGTAGCCCGTGGCGTGCACCCGCACCTCCACGGCCCCGCTGGCATGGAACATGAAGTCCCAGACATAGTCGTAGTTGATGAGCGTGGAGATGCTGCGGATGACCAGCGTGGTTTTCCTCAGCCCGCCGTAGTAGAAGGACTGTGAGTCGGAGAAGTGGCGCCTCAGAGGGAGGGCAGAGTCGTGCTCAAAAATGCAGAGCGAGTTTTGGTTGGTTTTGGGAGTATCTGCCTCTGCCAGGTAGTGCCGGTCCACGTAGGTCGCAGTGTAGGGGCAGTCCAGGCCCCGCACCAGCTCGTAGGCAAACCTGCCGATGCCAAAGCTGCCGTCCAGGTAGCGGGTGGACATTCCCCCGGGGCAGTTGGAGCCGTACAGGGCTAAGGCTTCCTGCAGGCTCAGCTCGTAGACAATCCTCTCCCCGCGGTACCTGATGTCGAAGAGGCGCGGGCCGGTGTTGGGGTTCATGCCGAAGGCCATGCTCCAGCCCTGGAAGGTGATGTGGTTGTTCCTCACGCTGTAGCGGGGACCCTGCGGCTCAAACTGCAGCGGGCCCGGGGGCCCAGGCAGGCGCTGGGGCTTCATTGAGCCCAGAACTGCACCAGCCTGGGGCTGCTTGAGCCTGACCACCTCCAGCGTGCCAGCCACAAACTCCTGTTCCAGATCCCCTGTGCCGGCAAAGTACCGGCCGTTGTAGAAGACTTTGCGCAGCTGCCACCGGGAGACGTGGAGGTCCCCGTGGTCCACCAGCACCTCCAGCCCCACTGGGGACAGGAAGTAGCCGGTGCCAGCCACGTTGTGGAAAAGGACAAACCAGGTGACGCGGTCACCGGACTTGAAGCCCCGCGGGGCCGTGGTGAGGGTGACCAGGTCGGTCCCGTGGGACTCGCAGCAGGCGGTGAGGAAGCGCGGCGCCTTCCTGATCTCCCTGTGGATGAGGGCGTTGATCTCTGCGTACTCGCTGCCGGTGACGGCTCTGCGGTGGTAGGGCACCTTCCCCCCGTACTTCTGCACCGTCACGTCCCGGTGGTACGCCGGCCTGGGCAGCGGCCCCACCACGTACTCCGTGATGTTGGGCTCTGCCTGCTGCCCAAAGTACAGCACGGCCAGAGCCTCCCGGGGGGGACGGGCCCCGCCGCCGTCCAGGAACCGCAGCACCTCGGCCTTGGCGGGCACCTGCAGATCCACCCAGGCGATGCAGTTCTCCGAGGGCTTGGCACGCGACGCCTCCACCAGCGGCACCCCGAGGTGGCCCTGCAGGTACAGCACCACCTGCGACATCTCCTCAGCTGTCAGGTCAGCAAACACCAGGCTCTGCCCGTCCTCCCCGTCCTCCTGCTCCGGGGGCAGGTGCTGGCAGGTTCTGGGGGTCTTTTCTCTGGTCAGCAACACGCAGACCAGAGCGAAGATGGTGGCTAATGCCAGAGCAAGGAGGACGAGCACGGTTTTCAGGCTCATGCCTGCACTGTCTTCAGTGCTCCTGCAGTCTGGCAGGACACGTTTCCAGCTGTGGAATCCTCCCAGCAGCTCACTAGAACAAGGGGCTGGGTTGGCTCGGGTTTATTTTCCTCCCGTTTCCTCAGCAGGGAACAGCCCCGAGGAACTCGCAGGGAGGGTGCAAGGGGACGTTCTCACACATTGCCAGGATTTTCTAGGAACCATAAAAGGCAACTTTGCTGTGCTTCCCTGGAGAGCCGTAATTTTAAGTAAACTCAATGTTTGTACATCTGTCCTTTCCCTCTGGTCCCAGATCCCCCACTGCAGAGCTTGGAGAGGATGGATGCAGTGTTTAGGGGGAATAAGCACATTCTCACTTCTCCTCTTTCTCTTAACCCCGCAGATGCTGGGCAGGCAGCAGTGGCTGGAGGGATAATCCTTCCCAGCGCAGAGCAGTGCTAAACACAGCACCACTGCCCCTCCTGACACAGCCCTGCCATCACTGCTGCTGCCAACACCCCCGTGGTCCTGCAGCCAGGGGAGAGGGGACAGCTGTTTGTCACCTTGCAAAGGTGCCCACTGATCCTGAGTTACAGCCTAGCACAGATAGGGATGGAGGAGGGGAACAGGGGCACCAGAGCCCAGCCAAACAGGCAGTGGCACTGGCCGTGCAGCCAGGAAAGGTGAAACCATTAATGCCATTAAACCCCTTCCTGCAAGGTCCTGTCCAGATCCCTGCCTTGTGCCCAGCACTGAGGGCCTGAGAGCCACAACCCACAGAGTCCTGGCCACGATCCAACAGCCCAACAGCCCCAGGGCTTGGTGCCAGTGCCCACCTCCACCCCAGCTTGTCCCTCCTGCCCTCCAGCTGGACATCCCCGTGCCCAGACAACACCCAGAGCCACGCTGGGCTGGTTTGTGGGCACAGCAAACATGGCAGAGACCAGCACCACCCCCAGGAGACGCTGCTGTAAGTTGTAAGAACAAGACACTCAAGAGCATTGGACCAGCACCATTTTCATTATTTTAACCTGAGATATGCACTACACAGCACTTGCTTCTACAGCAGAGGCACAGGATCCTCTCCTGATTTTCCTCTGGCAATAGACTCAAATTCAGGAACTAACAGATAATGTAGACTTCCATCTCACATCATGCTAGGAAAATCATGTTTCCCTCTTCAAGAGCACTATTTCAAAAGCAATGATAAAATGTGAAGTCACTGGACAACGGAAAATTGAGACAATTTCACAAAAAAGCTGAAAATCAGAGACAGAACAGTCAGCCTGGTGTCTCTGACCACATCTCCTCACCATCCTGCACCATTAAACCCTGCTCATATTTCGAAAACCATCATAGGTGAATGGGGGGAAGTTTGGCAAACAGGAGGCAGTTTTGGGCAAGCAGGCAAGAGGGTTGATTTCACATGCTGTAAAGTCCTGCTCGCTGGTGAAGAACACACCATCATGGGAGTATATAGAGGGGTCCAGGTCATAGTAGTTGTAGGGTCTCAGGAGAAAACCAACCGCGTTTCCCACGGTCACAGTGTTGGGAATATCCTCAGAGTGTGGAATGTGGAGGAAGCCAGCAGTTATCCAGGCAACCAGGTCCTAGGCAGGAAAGAGCCACAAGCCCAGGGTTACTTCAGAAGCTGCAGTGACCAAAATACACGTGGGGCAGTGGGGAGTGACAGAGGAGGAGGGGGACCCTGATGGGCACCAGCCAGCTGCATTCCCACACCAAGCTCCCCTCTCCTGGGAAAGCTCCTCCCTTCCCCAAAGACCTGCCACAGCCATGGCTGTAGATATCCACCCAGAGGAAGGACCCTTGCCTTGACCTCCATGGCCTCACTCTGGCCTCACAGAGATTTTCATGAGGTTTTGCCAGCATTTCTCCACAGGGGGAATATAGGAATGTGCCTTTTGTTGATGGAGTGAGGTGTTTTACCAGGGGCAGGAAGACCTCTTGCACCTGGATCGGTTTTTCTCTGTAAAGAGTTTGTTATTTTGCCTCTTATTAAAAACTTTTTGTTCCCAACACTACCACAGAAGCCATCCTGCTGATTTTATGCCTTCTAAGGTAGCTGAGCTATCTTGGGTGTCAAATAGATCTCCAAGACCTTATGAGACCTGGCTTGAGGAGACCCATGTTTCAGGAGAAACAAACTTCTGCTCTGCTCACACTCTCTATGTTCTCTGACCAAAGTACCAAGCAGACACACAGAGAAGGGGATGCTCAAACCCACTTTTCTCTGGGCTGCTGCTCTCAAAGCTGGGCCCATTGTCCCAGGGGTGGTGCTGGAGTCTCCCTGCTCCTTGGGGCTCCCATTGAGCCTGGGCTGGGTGTTACATTCAGCCCAGGGACCCCAGCTCACCTGGTTGGTGATGGTCTCGTTGTTGATGAAGTCAGCAAAGGCCACAGTGGGTGTCCAGGGGTCGTTCTGGTTGTAGATGCTGGTGCTGGTGGGCTCCTCCTCCTTCCTCCGGGTGACAGCCAGCTGGTACCTGAGGACAAGAAAAGAGAGGGGAGCAGCCCCCCGAGGCAGGGCAGAGCTAAATCAGCTCCTGAAAGCCTGCAGAGCACAGGCCTGTACCATCAAGGGACATCCAGCAGTGCCTTCCCAGCTGGCAGGGCTGAGGGGGGCTCTGAGAACCTGCCATGCCAGCCACAACAGCCTGACCTTGCCCAGCTGATGGCCCTCTCCATGGAACTGGCCTCGGGGATGTGCTCCCCTGCAGAACTGGTGATCTGGATCCTGTAGCCACGCTGGTGGCCCCACTTGTTTTTGCTGTTGGCTGCAAAGAAGATGTATCTGGGCATCTTGGACTGGAGTCGGAAGGCAGCCTGGTCTTCTGTGTCCAGGACTGTCTTGGTGAGTCGTGGCCGCTCTATCTGCTGCTCTGGGCTCCAGGGAGCCCGTGCCATCTCAAAGGCCATGTCGTGGGCCACGAGGGAGTTTTTCACCCCTGTGGAGCCAAAACAAAGTCACTGAGGAGAGTGCCCACAGTGCCCTGCTCCCCAAGGACATCACAGTGCCTGCTCTCCCTGCTCTCCCCAGGCTCTGAGCACCAACCCTGTCCAGGAGCAGCTGCTGCTCTGCAGCTCCACGTGCCATGACAACACCCCACGTGTGAATCTAGGGCTGGACACTTGTCCAAGCTGGGCAGCACCTCTGCAGGAGAGGCTATGAGAGACAAGAGGGGACAAGGGATGTTCTTCCACCCCAGGACAGAAGAACAGGTTTGCCTCCCATGCAAGCACAGTGTCATTAACTAGAGCACGAGCTTGGTTACTGCTCATCCTGCACACTGGAGGCACCTGGAGCAGCCACTGCCAGGCTGTGACTGCACACAGGAGCAGGGGACCTCTCTGGGTCACTGTAGTGGCTCCACAACTCGGGCTCCAACACCCAAGTGTTCCTCAAGAGAAGAAGGGGAGGGATCTGCAGGAGCTCCCTGCACAGCCCCGAGCCCTCCTGCCTGAACAGGGCTCCCCTCTCACCACAGGAACAGTCTGAGATTTACACAGCTCTGCTCAGGAGGGCTGTGCAGCAGTCAGGGCTCAGCCTCTGTAAACAGAGGGGCGTTGAAGTCACAGAAAAGGATCTTGCCCCCAAACAGGAACTGTATTTTAGCACATTCTCGAGCCTTGCTTGCAGGAGGGAACCAGTACCAGCCCTGATTTTGACTGTAGCCACAGCAGCAGCACCTTTCAAGGCCACACAAACCCCTGCATCACAGAAGGACACCAAATGCTTGCTCTGGGGTTAGCTGCAGCTTGACCAGCACAGCTCTGAGGTTACTTTCCACACTGCAGAGACAGCCGGGATCCCTGGGGCTGTTCCTGTTCCCTGTCCCTGCATTTCTCTTTGGGCTGGTTCAGATGTAGCCACTGCCCACCAGCGACCTCTTTGGTCCTGTGCAGATGTAGAACATTTTCCCTCTGCCTTTGACAGAAGCTGTTTTCAACAACAGGCACCAGGTGTGGCCCCACTGTCCCCGGACTGCAGGAGCTGCCATCGCCTTCTGGGGGACTCAGAGGTGCCCCTGAGCATCCCTGCACTTCCAGGGTGGCTGCCAGCACTTCACTGTGAGCAGGGGGCTGCTCCTGGGCTCAAAACCCTGTGCAGACACCCACTGCCAGGCTGTGACTGCACACGGGAGCAGGGACCTCGCTGGGCTGCTGTAGCTGCTTCCAATTCAGGATCCGACACCCAAGTGTTTCCTCAAGGGAAGAAAGGGAGGGATCTGCAGGGGCTCAGCCCCACGGAGCACCAGGATATCTGCCCTGCTTTACACGGGGCAGTGAGACACTGGGAGGGTTTTCCCAGGGGACAAGGAGTGCCAGGAGCAGCAGCAGGGCTGTGAAAGCCAGCTCACTCTGTGCTCAGACAGGGCCAACTCCCGTCTGCCCAGCCTTGCCTATGGCAACACACACCGTGCCAGACGTGAGGCCTCAAGGAAACACAAACATTTTTCAGCTGCTACCTTTCATACTTTCCCTGAGCTGAACACAGAGCTCCCAGAAATTCCCACTGCTTTCCACTCAATGACCCTGACAGACTGTTTTATAGATCGAAAAATAATTTTGCAATGAAAGAAGAAGTTAGGAGAATAAAGAAGCAGAGTTCTGATGTGAGTTATTAGGGACTGTAAGGACAAGGAGGCAAACCCCAAAGCTCTGGGGCTTATCAGAACAATGGCAGACATTAAGAGAAGATCCAGACCTACCTCCCACATCCAAGTCCACCTTGTAGTTGACAAAATGGGTGTGTATGGTACCCAGGGTGTGCTCCCAAAGCCTATTCCCGTATCTCAGGCCATCCCCATGGAGAAAGGACGAGCTTGGGTACCCCGTGGCCTGCACCTTGCCCTCAAGGGCCCCGTTCTGGTAGAAGATGAAGTCCCACACGTAGTCATAGTTGCCCACGGTGCTGATGGAGCGAAGGACCAGAGCGGAGTTCACCAGCCCCCCGTAGTAGAGCGACTGCAAGTTGGAGTAGTGGCGCCTCAGAGGGGAGCCCAGGTTGTGCTCGAAGACGCAGAGCAAGGCCTTCCTCTTCTTGGGCCTCAGGCTGTCGGACAGAGAGTGCGTGTCCACGTAGGTGGCCAGGTAGGGGCAGTCCACCCCTGGCACCAGGGGCGAGGTGTAGCGGCCCAGGCCAAAGCTGCCGTCCATGTAGCGCGTGGACATTCCCCCAGGGCAGTTGGAGCCGTACACGGACAGTGCCTCCTGCACGCTGATCTCGTAGGCAACCCTCTCCCCCTTGTGTCGGATGTCAAACAGCCGCAGGCCCGTGCTCACGCTCATCCCAAAGGCAAAGCTCCAGCCCTGGAAGAGCACCCGGTTGCTCCTGACGCTGTAGCGGGGACCCTGCGGCTCGAACTGCAGCGGGAACAGCGTGGCCGCAGGCGCTCGAGGCTTCATGGATGAGAAATCCCCGTCCCACGGCGCTCTCCTCACCTTCTCCACGCTGACCCGGCCCTGCACGTAGGCACTCTCCAGCTGCTCCATGTCCCTGTAGTACTGCCCGTTGTAGAACACCCTGCTCACCGCCCACTGCGACATGTCCAGGCTGCTGTGGTCCACCAGCACCTCCAGCCCCACGGGGTGCACAAAGAATCCACTCACGTTCTGAAACAGGACGAACCAGGTGACCCGATCCCCGGACTGGAATCCACGGGGAGCAGCCGTCACCACGGCGAGATTGGCTCCGTCGTACTCCAGTACTTGTTGCATGAAAGCTGGAGCTGAGGGGAACACCTGGCTCTTCAGAAACCCTCCAATCTGCTTGTACTCCACAGCCAGCGTGGGTCTGCGGTGGTAGGGCACCTTCCCCCCGTACTTCTGCACCGTCACGTCCCGGTGGTACGCCGGCCTGGGCAGCGGCCCCACCACGTACTCCGTGATGTTGGGCTCTGCCTGCTGCCCAAAGTACAGCACGGCCAGAGCCTCCCGGGGGGGACGGGCCCCGCCGCCGTCCAGGAACCGCAGCACCTCGGCCTTGGCGGGCACCTGCAGATCCACCCAGGCGATGCAGTTCTCCGAGGGCTTGGCACGCGACGCCTCCACCAGCGGCACCCCGAGGTGGCCCTGCAGGTACAGCACCACCTGCGACATCTCCTCAGCTGTCAGGTCAGCAAACACCAGGCTCTGCCCATCCTCCACGTCCTCCTGCTCCGGGGGAAGGTGCTGGCAGGTTCTGGGGGTCCTTTCTCTGGTCAGCAACACGCAGACCAGAGCGAAGATGGTGGCTAATGCCAGACCAAGGAGGACGAGCACGGTTTTCAGGTTCATGCCTGCGGTTGGTCCAGCAGCATTCAGAGACTTTCAGAACAGGCTTTCCAGCTCCTGCCTCTGTCAGTGTATGCTGCACTGGATGGATTAACACAGAAAGTACAAAAGACTGGGAGAGGCTAGGGGAGGAGATCTGAAACCCTTGGTGACCAGAAAGGGCAGATCTCTCAGCTGCAGCCTCTTTGGTCCTCCTTCACGGCAGTGCCCTGAAAGAACTTGTGGAGATGTAGGGTCAGTGACTCAGACAAGTTCCACATAATTCCGTTACTTTTTCAGTCCAGCCTGCTTTCCTGAGGCTGCCTGTAAAAACGGAGGTTCTGCAGTCAGCCTGTGGTGGCTGTGACCACTGTGAGGCTCTGACAAGCTGGGAATTGTTGCCACACTGTACAATTTCACCTCTTTACAACTCACCGCTTTTCCTTGTTTATCAGGCTGCTTCCTTGTAAACATTCTCCCTGGCAACACCATTCCAAGCTTGGAGTTACTTTTTATTTAATTTTTTACAGTCTTCCACATGGAAGCCTTTGCTGAAAACACATCCTTCTGTGTAGCAGCAGAAAAACTTTGGCAGGCATGGAGATGTAGTTCAGGATGAGAATCAGGCCCCCAGCGTGCTGTGAACAACCAGCTCTTAGTTTGCACCTCAGAACAGCTCTGAGCCAATTAATCCCCAGCACTGCACTGCCACAGGATCATCCAGCCTTTGTCTCTGCCTCCAGCTCACAGACAAACCGAGGCACAGCTTCCAAGAGGTTCCCTCAAGGAGAGAAGGACCCTGAACCCACACCTGGCAGTGCCTGCTGTCAGTGCTGCCAAGCCACGGTGCCCAGGTGGGCACCACAGCTGCTCTGTGCCACCCCAAGGACAGTCCCTGCTGGCCCCAGTGCTGCTCCCAGCCCTGGCAGAGCAAGGCAGCCAGGACCTGGTGCTCCCTCCTGCCACGCAGCAGATGCTCGGGGTAGACAAGACTCACCACCTTGGCTGCAGTCCCGGAGCTGGTGCTGAGCAGGACAAGGCATCCAAGAGAACCATGGCTGGAGATTCAACCCAACATTTCCACTCCTGCTGCCAGCCTCACCTCACCTCACCCTCCTCTTCCTTGCATCATTTCCCTGATGGGAGACAGCGCCCACCAGCCCCTGGTTCTTCCTCTGCAGCAGATCCTGCCTGGGGCTCAGCCCCTCTGTGCTCCCCTGTGCTCAGACACCAGGCTGGGAGGCAGGCCACGTTGCTGTGGGACACACTCCATCATCCTCAGCACCACTGGCAGCCTGAGCCTTGCTCAGGGCAGCTGTGAGGCCAGGGACACACTCACCCTGTCTGTGCCAGCACACAGGCTCTGCCTCACCAGCCAGGAGAGCTGAGCCACAGCACTGCTGCATGCAGCAAAGGGCTCACTGCAGCACAGACACAGCACGGGCAGGGACAGCACAGAGAAAACAGAGCTGTGGCTGCATGGGACACAGCAGCCACAGGTGGCAGAAATACCTGCTCTCATCAGCTCCCAGCAGCACAATCAAATGCCTCTGGGTAACCCCAAACAAGGCAAAGCAGCACTGACTTCCTAGTCAGTCAGGTCTCAAGGATTACCTGAGGTTAGGCTTGGAAGAAAAATTCCCTTTTGGTTTTGGCCTCGAACATGGTGCCCATTTCACTTGGAGCACAGAGCAGCAGCTCTGCTGTCCCAGGTCAGGTCTGGAGCACAGAGCAGCAGCTCTGCTGTCCTGGGTCAGGTCTGGAGCACACACAGCAGCTCTGCTGTCCTGGGTCAGGTCTGGAGCACACACAGCAGCTCTGCTGTCCTGGGTCAGGTCTGGAGCACACACAGCAGCTCTGCTGTCCTGGGTCAGGTCTGGAGCACAGAGCAGCAGCTCTGCTGTCCTGGGTCAGGTCTGGAGCACACACAGCAGCTCTGCTGTCCTGGGTCAGGTCTGGAGCACAGCCAGGACATACCTGCTGCCTCCCAGGAATGGGACAAGTGTTCTCCTGGCACACACACCAGCATAGCCAAGGTGAGGTTGCAGCAGAACCTCCATGGCTCCAGGACAAAGCTCATGTGGATCTTTCCTTTGAGAAGCACAAAGAGATTGTTCAGGTTTGACTTTGCCCCTTGGGTTTGCATCTGCAGCTCCTCAAAGCCACGGCACAGGCTGCAATTACAGAAGGGCCCTTTCCAAGCAGCACAGCAGTAGTTTAGGAAAACTCCACAGGCCTTCCTGCCCCACAAATCACAACTCAACCCTGCAGCTGGGCTGAGAGAGATCCAGAAATAGACTGTGGGAACACTCCTGGTTCTCTGCACGTTGGGGGCTTGGAAAGAAAGAGAAAACCCTAATCTGTACTGACATCCCCATGACAAACCAACCACAGCACACACCCCAGGGCTGCTGGACAAGGATGGCAGCTTTCTGCCCCACTGCAGAGCCTGTGCCATGGAGGCCTTGTCTGATAACAGGTTTTTTAGTCCTGTCTGTTTCTGCTGGACTTTTCCAGCTCTGGTTTAAAGCTGTTTCAGAATAAACAAAACAGCCCTAAATCCACCTTCATCTTGCAGTAGGAATTTGAGGAAGCAGAGTAATTAACTAAGTCTGCAGAGCCAGAACCCGTGTCAATAGCTGCCTGATGGAAAGCAGTGAGGGATCTTTGGGGGCCACACACACCATGGAATTGCTCATGTGCCCTCTCCAAAAGGAGCCTGCAGCAGCTTAAAGCTAACCTAGAATTAAAGAAATTGCACGTCTCTGTAATAACAGCAGCAACTTATAACTTGTAACTTCTCCCTAACTTGTTTATGACCTGCTCAGTGCACGTACTGCTTCCCACATGCCAGTCCCCAGTGTGATCAGCCCATCACTGACCCACACCCCATGGAGAATTCACATCCTACCCACATTTTATTTTGGCTGCGTGGTGGCTTTTAGGCACTGCCCATCTTTTATTTGCTAAATTACCCACGTTCCCCAGACAGCAAGGGAGATGGGAGTGCTGTTTTCCACGCACACAGAAAGGTAGAGGTGGCAAAAAATAGCATCTGAAATTTACTGAAACCCAAACCAGACAGGTTTTGGCTTGGGGAAACTCGGAGACAGTAACTGTGACAGCTGGGGAAAGGGCACAGGAGGAACACCCCTGCCAACACTCCCAACACCAGCAAGGCTTGAGCAAGCCCCAAACCAGAGCTCAGACTTCAGAAAGCTCTCAATGCCTCACCTCATGGGGTCAGCTTATGCAAAGCACAACAGTGGGACCTGCCTGACCCTTGCTCCATTCCAGCTGTGCTGCTGGCAGTGCCTGTGCCTGCACACAGCTGCTGAGCCATTATTCTCCTCCCCTGCACTTAAGCTGGGATGTTTCAAGGACTGGTGAAGCAGAGCCCTGACTGCACACAGCAACTGCTCCTAGAAAACAAACCCTCCCCTGCTCCCCCAGAGGAACCCCACTCCCTGCCAGCACCTGCCAAGGCAATTGTCCTGGATGCTCCATCCTCCCATGGGATGCTGGCACTGGCTCCCTGGGAGTGCAGATTTTTTCACTGGGGTGAGGAGGAGCCCCTCGTGCTGCACCACACCAAGTCCTGCCAGCAAGTCCTTCCTTTGGGCTCTGCTCCAGCTGCCTTGGCCCCGAGCTCTGTGTGCAGCTGGGTCAGGCACCTGCAGGGCTTTCCCACACTGCAGGAACTTCCCTGCACAAGTGGCTGCTCCTGTTCCTGGGCAGCCAGAGGTGCCACAGCCAGAACTCCAGTCTGCAGCTGCTGCCAGGACCAGTCAGACTCTGCTGGGCAGTACCATGACCAGGACAGGCAAACCCCAAAGAGGCATTGAGCCCTGGACCCTCTGCTGGCTCAGAGGGGGGCAGGACACTCAGGAGAGCCTGGAGTGCCCCTCGAGAGGCCTCTGTGCCCCAGCACGCAGGGAAGGAGGAACAGGATGATGCCAGAAGAGCAGAGGGCACTGTGGCTGGGGACTGCAGGGCAGCTGCCTCTCCTTGGGTACCACACACAGGGAGCAGCCAGGAGCAAGAGGTGTGTGCCCCACAGAGACACCTGCCTGGCAGAGAAACCCTGGAGCAACTGCAGGCTCAGAGAAACACCACATCTGTCTGAACTGGGACAGCCCAAGTCCCACTCTGGGCTGAGATGGGACAGATTCCATCAATCCCAAGCCCATGGGCAAAATCATGCCCAACGTGAGGCATGCTGATGGAACAGAAACAACCTACACAGCAGGTTAGTTTATAATGAAGAGGGATGAGGAGAATGAAGGGAAGGAGCAACTGAGTGTGAGAAAGGCAGAACTAGAACTGGACACTAAAACTGCACGGCCTAAGAGCCCAGCATCACACACAAGGGGCTGCCTTGAAAGAATTCCAAGTACCTTATTTTAATTTCTTGACATGGTAAAAGTTTACATAGGTTCATCTCGCAAAGAAAGCTGAACAAATGAAAAGGAATCAATACAAAGAAACACAAGGGGAAGTGCTGCTCCCAGGCAGCAGCTCAACGCAGTTGGTTTGTTACTGAATATTTATTAGCGGGAAGACTAAGAGTTGACTTACTACAAACAACAACAGAAGAGTCTATAGCAGGGGCCAGCAGCCCGCCACACTCTGGGCAAATCCCTGGGAAACCAGCAAGAGACAACATGGCTCTTAGATGTGGAAGCAGAGGAAAAAAAAAAAACAAACCAACTAAAAACAAAGTAAAAAAAAAATTTTGTCACTGTTGTTACAATGAGATTAACACAACTCTTAAGGCTACTGCACAATAAGAATATACAGGTGTAACAGCGAGACCTGGGAAACAGCAAGGTTCCTGAAACAAATGATTTAACGTTCCCTGATTAGGGGACTTAAGTAGAAATACTATAAATAAGAAAAATTTTGAAGCCTGCAGCGTTATGGGCCCACTTGCCACACACAAAAACTGACGCAATACAACCAGTCATTTCCAGAGGGGTTTGTAATGGACCACGAAATGTTCTGGCAGCTTAGAGGAGTCACGAGGCACGGGAGCGTGCCCTTTGCAGGGGAAAAACTGCAAGGTCTGCAAGGTACCAGGTGGGTATCAGCCACCCTCACCATCAAGCACCAGCTGTGGCAGCCAGCCTGCTCTGCCCAGGCACCAGGAAGCACTGCCAGGGACACGGGGACTCAGTCTGATCACATGCAGAGATATTTTAGGACTTTAGCATCAGATCTCCAGCCCCTCCCTTCCCTCAGCCCAAGGAAAAGCAACCCATGCTCAAGGGGCAACTGGGATGTATGTGAGAGAACATTGGTTTTAGCCAAGAAAGTGGCTCTAGTCAAATGGCAGAAGCCACCTGAGCTCATGACAGCCAGGACAGCACCAGCTCTAGTTCCAAGCATTTGCCTCATGCTCTGCACTGATCCAGACAGAACTGGTGAGGCAGAGACCTGTGGGGCAGGCTCTGCTGAGCCAGGAGAGCGCCACACAGGGAGTGCAGATGGCTCAGGGGCACTAGAGCACAGCTGCCAAGGGGCAGGGTCCCTGGTCAGTGCAGAGCTGGTGGCAGGGGGGCCTGGCCACAGCCAGCAGTGGGGAGAGCTTCCCTGCTGTGGCACTGCCAGGCTGCCCTTGTGCTGGGCTGTTTGCCCTGCTCCAGAAACCCCAGTGCAGCCACCAGACAAGAGATGGGACAGGACAAGGGCTTGGTCTATAGTGTTGTTCCCACTCAGGTGGGAAGCAAGGCATGAAGGAATGTCCCTGCCTGGCTGCTGCAGCCTCTGGGATGTCCAGTGCAGCATGGCCTCTACTACCAGCGACTAGAGGAAGAGGGAGAGCTCCTGAGACCTGAACAAAACCAATCACAAAACTAGGCAAGAATTTCTTTAGAGTTTAACTAAGAATGCAATACTATTTCCAGCCAGTTTCCCATCTCGATAGTCACGTAACAAACCAAGGCAATGACGGTCTTTAGTTGACTGAACAGTTCTCAAGTTCAAACGTTGACACTTAATAGAGGGTCTCAGCATTGCTGCTCCGAGGCCTCTTGATCTTCTCAATGTTTTTAAGGATCATGTCATGCAAAGTGACCTGCAAAAAGGAAGAACAGGACTCAGACAGGAAGCCATAAGCAGTGGTTACCACAGCAGCACCACCCTCAACCCCTCTGTGCAACCACACACCAGGTTAAGGCAAGGGCTTCCCTCAGCCAGACCTTACAGAAGCCACTACATGCAATACCAAAAACATTCATTCAGAAACCCTAGGATTGGCTTGTACTGTATCAAGAGCTCAGGAACAGATTTCCACAGAGGGGACAGGAATATTTTGCACTAGGGCCCTGTGAACACTGCTGGGAACATCTGCATCTCCAGGAGAGGGTGGAGAAGCACTTCGCTGGAGCCAAAGTGGGAAGCAGGCAGGCTTCCCCCAGGAGTGGCCGTGCTCAGGGGGAAAGGGGAGAGGAGCAGCAGCAGGAGCACAGTGTGAGCTGTGTGTTTTCACTCACATATTGGTTTCTCAGCTCTGAAATGATGAGGCGCAGACTAATGTACTCCTTCTCGTCGATCTCCGTCACGGTGCGGCGATAATCCTCCTGCAGACAGGGGGGCACACGGGGCTCAGCCCAGCCTCAAAAGCACCCCCACCTTCAGCTCAGTCCTTGCGTGATCCCCCCGCCTCTTCCCCCAGCACCCTCAGCTCAGAAAGGACAGTGACAAAGCAGCTCAGAGTGCCAGCATCATCTAAGTCCCCGCCATGTACATCTCCGGGTCCCCGCTGACTCACCACATGAGGGTACTTGGCTATTTTGGAAACCAGCTTTGCTCTTGTGATATAGTATCTGGCAGGAAAAGAGAAAGAGATTGAAGCTCAGATAAACAACCAGGATTGTTTTCAGGTCCAAGCTGCCCTGTAAAAACAGCTGGAGGACCTTTCCCAAACACATTCCTCCTCCAAGGAGATCCCAAAAAAGAAGTCTGTTCTTGCATGCCTACCTAGAAATCTGGTCCAGGTAAGATGCTGCCTCACTCTCCACAGTCCGAAGTTCAGCAACTGTTTCTTCCTGCAGGGGAGACAAGGAAGCTGTGAGCTGCAGTAGGCTGCAGGTGGCCTTCAAGGCTCAGGAAGCACTGTCTCAGCAGCACCACATCAAGTTCAGGTCTGGGTTTTAAAATCTCAGCCACCCCCACAACTGCAGCTCCTGGATATCATGAGCTGAAAGATTCAGAGGAAGCCCAGAGATCCAAGTCTGGAGCACAGATTAGTGCCTCACCTGAATAGAAACACCAAAGTTGTTCCCATCCTCTATCCTGGGAATGAGAAGCTGCACCCACATTTTGACCTGCAGTGGAGAGATCACAGCACTGACCAATGCCATCATCTTGCACAAAGATTTCTCTCAGGAATGTCAGCAAAAGCTCCCAGGACCCTGCCTTTGCCACACAGCTCATGAAGAGCTGCTGCAGGTCCTTTATGCACTTCCAAGATCACTTCCCACATGGCTGGGATGCCATGCAAGCCAGCACAGGCTCAGCTTCCCATGGGAAGCTCTCCTCACCATGCCACAGCAGCTCTTGGCAGGAATCTGTGCCTGGGCAAAAGAAGGGCAAGGCAAAGCCTCACGAGGCCTGACAACAGACATCCTTCTCCTTCAGGTGAACCACAGAGCTCCCCAAGGGTTTCACCTGCCTGTCAGACAGGACAAAGCCCTGCCTTTCCTCCTCTGCAGCCCAGAGGAACTGCTCCTTCCACAGCCCCACCTCTCCAGGGTAACACCACCCCTCTGCCTCCCCTTGCTCCAGGCCCACACCCACCGTATTGCACTTCTCAATGAGCAGCCTGATCTCTGGTTTCACTTTCTCAATGATGTCCACCAGCTGCTGGTTGCTCTTCAGCATCCCATTGGGCATCACAAACACTTTGGTACCTGTGGCAGAGACAAACCCCATTGTCAGGGACTCACAGCTGCACCAGGGCTGGCCTGAGGGGCCACCTGAGCCTCCCTCATCTCCCACAAGGCCAGAAAGGGACTGAGCCAGGCTTTGGCCACCTGTGGGGAAGGGGAGAGGGACAGGGGACAAGCAGTGAGCACAAGGGAAGGGAAAGAGAGAACCCAGAGCAGGATGAGACTGAAGAGCTCGAGGATGCTGAGCACAAAGGGTTTTCCTGGTGCACAAGAAGTTTCTGTCTCAGCTTAGTGCAAAGCCTGGAATGTTCTTCCAGACAAAGAGAGGAACTGCACAGGGCCACCAGGAGATCAGCTGCCTCTGTCAGCAGGCCAAGGTCCAGCCAAGTACTACTTATGTCTATCAGAGAAGTACTAATTATGCTTCTAAGAGCTGGAACCTCAATCCTCCACATCAAAACATCTGTAGATCAGGCTCTGGCCTGCAAGAGCAGCAGCTGCTGGCAGGGCAGGGCACGTGGGGCTTGCACAGTTTGCATCTCCAAGGCTCAGTGCAGCAGTCCAGGGGGCAGGCAGCAATACAAGGGACTTGGGGAGCCTTACCCTGAAAGGTCTCTTCGTGGTCTTCCAGCTTCCTCTTTTTCATATTTGGCTAAAATATACAAAATGTTTTATTCACAAACTAGTTGTAAGCTGTAAAAAAGTTGCAAAGGAAAAAAAAAAGAAAACTTAAAGCCCTGCCAAGAGAACAATAGTTCCTGGTTTCCAGGCACTCTTCCTTAAATCCCAGGAAGGGCTGCAGAGCAGTGTTACCTCCAGGCTTGAGAGATCAATCTCTGACAACCCCTGGGCCAAAGCTTGCTATTAAATAAGAACATCCTACCCCAGCACAGAGCAAACCAGGCAGTTTGAACAGGGGTTGGGATCCCAGCCAAGTAACCTTACCCCATCCAGCCCATCGTGGCTGTTGGTGAGAAGAATTGGGTCAGGCACTGGGAGGTTCATGTCCGAATGGATCTGAGTGAGATCATGAATATTCAGGATGGGCTCCTGCAGAGCAAAGCAGATTTGTTACTTGATCACGAGCTAACAAATTCTGCCACACCAAACACAACGAGACGAAAGATTCAAGGCTCCTTCTTGTCCAAAATTGGGATGAGTGGAGCTAAAAGGTCTGGCAATAGGCCCCAGCAGTGCCAGGAAGAGCCCACTGGGGAGAAAGATAAATGTGAGAGACGACACAAAGCAAACTGCACAAGGCAGCACCCCTCCAGAGCCAGCAGCACTGCAGCTGCTGCCTTGTGTCCCTGCAGCAAGGGGAAATGCACAGAAAACACCCCTGGAGAGACCTGCCACTGCACTTCCAAAATGCAGCTGGAAGTGCAAAAGGACACACAGCACAGGGCACACCCTACCTTCAGGAATCCATCGAGTTCTAACAGCTTCTTTGGGAAAAAGTTTGCTACGAGGTCTTCAGCCTAAGAAAGAAAGAAAGAACAAACAGTGATGAGGAAAGCCACGTGGCTCCCACCAGCAGGGAAATCATCTGTGCACAAGCAGGAAACAAAGAGAACCCAGTGCTTCCTGCTGCCAGCACCAAACAAAGCCCAGGTGAGGAGAAAGCCACGAGGCTCACTGCAGTGGTGAGGGCACCAGCTGGGTGTTGCTGGCTGTTGCTAAGCTGCCAGGGCAGGCGCAGCCCACAACCGAGTGTGTCAGAAAGATAAGGCCAAAAAAAACCCTCCTTCCTGCCCGAGCCGTGGCACTCACCTCACTCGTGATCCGCTCCCTGAAGGAGTCAACCTACAGAAGGAAACAGGGACGCGTCAGGGCCGCTCCGCACGGCGGGGCCCGGGGCGCACCGCGCTCCCGTTCTCCCGGGGGAGCGGGAGGAGCCCCGCCAGCACCGAGCGGGAGCTGCCCGCGGCGGCTCCGCCCGCCCGGCCCCGGCGAGCTGGAGACCGCGCAGCTCCGCCGGGGGAAGGATCCCCGGGGGGAAGGAAGGATCCCCGGGGGGAAGGAAGGGTCCCCGGGCCGCCCCCGGCACACGGGCCCGGCCCAGCCCGGCCCCGGCCGCATCCCCGCCCCCGGCGCTGCAGGGCCGCGCGGGGGTGGAGACACCGGGGGCTCGCCGGGGCGGGCGGGCCGCGCTCGGCGGCCGGGGCGGAACGGCCGGGAGGCACCGCGGGGCGGCCCCAAGCCCGCCCCGCCCCGGGCCGGCGGCAGCAGGAGCGGGGCCGGGCGAGGCCGGGCGGGGCGGGGGCGGGCGCACCTTGAGCTTCACCTCCGGGTCCACCTTGAGCAGCGAGGCCATGGCGGGTCCGGTGCTCGGGGCCGCTCCGCTTCCCCGGGCCCACGCCGGAAGTGACCTCACGCCGCGCGCCCGCCAATGCCGCGCGCGCCCGCCGCCCGCGTGACCGCGCCCCGCCGCCGCGCACGCGCACGCGCCGCCGGGCCCTGTCCGCTCGCGGCGCCGCCCGGGGCGGGGACGCAGAAAATGGCGGGGGGGGGCCCCGGCGGGAGCGCGCCCCGCCCCGCCCGCGTCACGTCCGGCGCGCGGCGATGGCGGGGCGCGCGCGGGCGGCGCGATGGAGGCAGCGCGGGCGGGCGGCGGCACCGCGCACGTCAGCTTCGTGTGCCAGCGCTGCTGCCAGCCGCTCAAGCTCGACACCTCCTTCAAGGTCCTCGACCGCCTCACCATCCAGGAGCTCACCGGTACCGAGCGCCGCGGGGCGGGGCGGGGCGCCGCGGCTCGGGCCTAGCCGCGGGCCCGGCTGACGCCGTGTCTCCCACAGCCCCGCTGGTGAGCGTCGCGCCCGCCAGGCCCGGGGAGCCGCACGAGGAGGAGAGCGCCCTGACGGAGGTGCGGGCGGGCTCGGCGGCGGGGCTCGGCGGCAGCTCCGCCGGGCCTGCCCGTGACGGTGTTTCCGTGCCTCCAGGAAGCCTTCGTGGAGAACCGGCAGGATGGCGTGTCCCGGAGGTTCATCCCGCCGGCCAGGTACAGCGGCGGGCCCGGGCTGTCCCTGCGGGCAGCCTGAGCCTGCACTGGGGCAGCGCCTCGGCAATGTCCCCCCGGCCGTGGGATGGCTCCTGTGAGCTTCCCCCGCGCCCCGTGTCGGTGTGAGCACAGAACTGCACAGTCCTTGGGGCAGCAAACCTGGCAGAGCCCCCAAACACGGGTTACCCCAGCCCCCTGCTCTCCCTTTCCCCTGAGTCAGCCCCAGGTGCTGGGCTGGTCCCCTCAGCGCTTGGCACTCACGTCAGTCACGTTCTTTCCAAGAATGATGTCAACAGAAAGTGCCAACAGTTTCACGCTGATCGGAGAGGCCTCGGATGGTGGCACCATGGAGAACCTCAGCAGGAGGCTGAAGGCAAGTGGGCAAACTCAGATCCTTGGGAGCACAGCATCAGTTTTTCCTGATGCTCTGCAAAACTAAACTGCAAAGTTTCCCATAGCATTTGCCTTCCAGGGGCTTGGTTGGTGAGTAGTTGAGCAGAGATAGATGATTGTAATCAATATTTGGCCTGCAAAGAAGATTCCTGCCAACTGGAGCTGCTGAAAAGCAGCAGGCAGCTGCCTGTGGTTTCCCTTGCAGTAATGTGAGCCCTTCCTCCAGGTCACTGGGGACCTCTTTGACATCATGTCTGGGCAGACAGATGTGGATCACCCTCTGTGTGAGGAGTGCACGGACACTCTGCTGGACCAGCTGGACACGCAGCTCAACATCACGGAGAACGAGTGCCAGAACTACAAGTGAGTGATGCAGGGGTGGCAGAGCCTGAGGCACAGTCAGTGTGGAGAGCTCAGCAGTGGCAGGGGCTGCCACAGGGCTGGGACTCCCAGCACACCTCTTCTGCTAACCCTGGTGTTCTCCTCTAGGAGGTGCCTGGAGATACTGGAGCAGATGAATGAGGATGATAAAGAGAAGCTGCAGGCAGAGCTGAAGGAGCTGGCACTGGAGGAGGAGCAGCTGATTCAGGAGCTGGAGGATGTGGAGAAGAACCGCAAGATTGTGGCTGAGGACTTTGAGAAAGTCAGGGCAGAGGCTGAGCGGCTGGAGCAGGAGGAGGCTCAGTGAGTGAGCTGCTTCTGCAGCTTGTGGCAGGGCTTGGAGGCAAAAAATTAATGAGAAACATGTAAATGGTAACATGAGAAACCTGTAAATGTGCCCAAGTGCCAGTGGCTCACTCTGTGCAGAAGGAAAGGTGGCGAGACCAAGCTGCCCTGCAGAGCTGTCACTCTGAGGCAGGAGCCAGCACTCAGCACTTCTTGTCTTGTTTCTGCTCAAAGGTACCAGAAGGAATACTGTGAGTTCAAGAGGCAGCAGCTGGAGCTGGATGATGAGCTGAAAAGTGTGGACAACCAAATGCGCTATGCCCAGATGCAGTTGGATAAACTAAAGAAAACCAACGTGTTCAATGCTACCTTTCACATCTGGTAACGTAGACACTGGGATATTACATCCATTTTCTTGGAATCTGCAGTTGAAGCTGTTTAAGTCTCTGCATTTGACAAGGAAGATGCAAGCCAGCTCACAGTTACCTCCCAGCAAAGCAATGAATGCCATGTCCCAGGCATGGCAGCTCAGTAAAGTGTGCCAGGCTGTGGGACTGGGAAATGGCTCCTTCAGCAGTCCCAGCAACACTTTGGGACCCCCTGTGCCAGCCAGCAGTGACACTGGCATTAGGGTTCACAGAGCAGGCAGCTTGGAGAGGCTGGCTGGGGGTTTTTGTTGTGTTTTTGTGACAAAAAGAGATCAAGTGTTTGGTGTTTACATACACTTGTTAAGGACAGCCCCAAGCCCTCCTTGTGCTTGGCTGGCACTGTGTGTGCTGTGCTGCTGGGACACAGCCCCTCTTTGGTTATCAGGCCAGGAGCTTTTCCCAGCCTAGCACATTTATTTATATTTTTTCTTATCACAGGCACAGTGGGCAGTTTGGCACAATAAATAACTTCAGGCTTGGCCGCCTCCCCAGCGTTCCTGTGGAATGGAATGAGATCAACGCTGCCTGGGGGCAGACTGTGCTGCTGCTGCATGCCCTGGCCAACAAAATGGGCCTGAAGTTTCAGAGGTACCTAAAACCACACACAGGTCATTTGTGGCCCAGAGGAAGGGGCAGGCTCGGGTGCTTGTGAATTCTGTCTCCTTTTTTCAGGTACCGCCTTGTCCCCTATGGCAACCACTCCTATTTGGAGTCCCTCACAGACAAATCCAAGGTAAGGGATCCCATACAAATCATGGGACACTGATTTTGAGTGCCAGAGCCCTGGTCACACTGGGGATGCAGGAAGCAAAGCTTGGTCTCTGTGGATATGGAATCCAGCAAGGCTGGCTGCCCCAGCTCCTCCAGCATGGTGACATCTCACATCCTGTGTGAAGCCACTGGTGCTGCCAGCCAGCAGTGTTAAAAGGGACAGAACTGTTGAATGGCACACCTGGCCAGAGGCAGAGGCATGTTTTGGGGGGATTGGCAGGTAGATGGCATGATTTGGGGTTGGTGGAAGTCAGGAACACATGCCTGCACATGGCAGGCACTTGCACAAAACCAGACACAACTGCCCTGTGCCACAAGCCATTTCTCAGCACCCCGTGACAGGTTTAAGCCTCACATGAGGTTAAAAAGCTGCAGTGGCCATATCAAAAACAAGTGCTTGGTGTTCCTGATGCAAATCTCTTTTCCAGGAGCTTCCCCTGTACTGCTCTGGAGGGTTGAGGTTCTTCTGGGACAATAAGTTTGATCATGCCATGGTGGCATTCCTGGACTGTGTGCAGCAGTTCAAAGAGGAAGTGGAGAAAGGTGAAACTCGGTTTTGTTTGCCTTACAGGTGAGTGTTGCCACAAAACTGTCAGATTCAGCCCTGTATGCTCCCCTAGCACTGCTTGCTGTTTCAGCCCTGATTTTTCAGAAATCATCTGGAATTCTTAATGATGTGTTTGCTACTTTAATTGAAACTTAAAGCCAGGCCCTTGGGTGGAGTGCTGAGGCTTGCTCAAGTCCCTTTAAAAACAGGATAGTGTTATTGTCAGATTTAAATGTAGTGCTTGGTGTCATACTGAGATTAAATGTTTGCTGTGGGAATACACTAATTAAAGCTTGTGTGTGATACAGGATGGACGTGGAGAAAGGAAAGATCGAAGACACAGGTGGCAGTGGTGGCTCTTACTCAATTAAAACACAATTTAACTCTGAAGAGCAGTGGACAAAAGCACTAAAATTCATGTTAACTAACCTGAAATGGGGCCTGGCCTGGGTCTCATCCCAGTTCTATAACAAGTAACTGTGATCAGAACTTGGCCTGGCAGCTGTGGAGTGTCTGCTTTGTGTTGGAGAAAGGCAAATTCTGATGTCTCTTAATATTAACCAGTACAAAATGTTTACAATACCAAAAATCCACAAGACACTTTATTTTAAAATGCCATTATTACAAGTAGTTTATAGAAAAGCAATATGCAAAGTTGTATCATTGAGCTGAACAGAATAAAACCCAGCTATTAAATGGATTCTAAACTGTTATTTTTGGGGTTTATGGCCATGCACATAAATCATTGTCAAATGAGCATCAGTTTGATGCTGCTCTGTTACAGCTAATGCAAGGTTGGAAAAGCAGGACATTAAAAACACAGGGAGTAATGTAGGAAAACTGCCAGAACTCTGCCTGGTCATTAATTAAAGAGTTTAAAATAAAGTATTTTCTAAGTCATATCAGCACTTCTTTGTGCTGCTGCACTTAGCAAGGTTTGATACCATTACAGCACTGCAGTCCCTCCTGCAGCCTGCTCCTGCACAGGGCTGTGCTGAGGAAGCAATGAAATTATTCCAGGTGTTTCCAGCAGTGCCTGGCACAGCACAAACCCCTGGCACTGGCAGTGACACCCAGGCTGGGCACTGCTGTGGTGCCAGTCACAGCACTGGCCCCTCTCTGTCCTCACACAACACTGCTGGCTGTGGCAGGGCAGGAGGTGCTGGCACAGAGGGGACACAGAGGGGTCAATCACAGGCAGCTGGGACAGGGGTTTTATAAAAGCAGCAGAAGACAGAGCAGCCCCATTTGTGAGAGCTGGTCCCACCAGGCAGGGCAGCACCTTTCAAACACAGCCACTCTGAGGGGTCTCTGGTTAAAGGGAGCTTAGGTTCAAAATTAAAAATGCAGCTGTTACAATCAAGCTTTTAGGGCATTTCTAAACACTGTGGTGCTGTTGGGCCTCCTTTCAGAGCATGACTGTGACGCCTGGCAGGATGAGCTTTGCTAATTAAGATGTGACAGAATTCAGGTAACCCTGAGCTGTGCTGGGTGCCTGGGCAGTGTCACAGAGGAGGGACAGTTCCCAGCAGCGTGACAATTCCTGCTGCTGCTGCCTGGATGGCTGGGGTGGTTCTATTTCTGAGGAGGAATCCTGTCCTCAGGAGATTTGGTGCCACGGTGCTGCTCAGGTGTGGTGCTGCCAACGATGCGCCTCACCACGGCGTAGGAGAACTCCAGGATGCTCTGGGGAGTGATGCCAGTGATGCAGTTCAAATGCTCCACAACCTGGAGAAAAGAAAAGAACTCCCAAAGGCTGTGAGTTTACAGACTGACAAGAGTAATTGCTCCATGAGGTTGCTGCTCTGCCTGCCAGTGAAACATTGCCTGTGGGGTTTTGTTCTGCCTGGGAAGCACTAAAGGGGAGGACACTTGTAGCAATGTGCCCCCTGTTGATGGAGTGACTAAATTACTTTTTGTCTGCTTAAAAAGGCAAAAAGCCCAGAAGTTTCTCTCACAATTTGGTACAAAAGACACCTCATAGGACCTTTGGGACTTCACCTCAGACCTGGAGCTGTCCAGCTGGACAGAGGCCAAGAGGTCCTGCCTAGGTAATTCACTAGGAAAGGAAGAGAACAAAGGAAATAATTGCTTTTGTGGGGTGTTTTAGCAGGAGCAACAACCTCTTACCCCTAACTCAGTTTTTCTCTGTAAGACCTTTGTTATTTTGCCCTTTATTAAACCTTTTTCTATTTCCAACACTACCTCAAAAGCCATCCTACTAATTTTATACTGTTCAAAGCAGCTAAGCTATCTCAAGTGTAATGAGTTTCTCTTTGAGCTAACTCCAAAAATAACACAACAGACGTGGCACACAGAACTGCCCCATGCCCTCAGCTCTGACAAAACCCACATGCTTTGTGCTAAAAGACAGAGGTGCCCCTCCCAGTGCAGCCCCAGCTGTGCTGGAGCAGATAAACCACCTTGGCACTGTGTTCCCGTGGAGCCTTCAGCAGTGACTGTACCTGCTCCCAGTGCCCGGGGCTCAGGATGAACACACCTGTACTGATGACTCCAACAGCCAGCAGCATGAAATCTTCCTTCACTGTTAAAAACTTGGCTCTGCAGGAGGAAAAGTGTGTTCAGCTGTAAAATGTCCCTTTGCAGTTCAAAAGCACCTGCTGGTGCATGCCAGTGCCCAGGACATGATGGTCTATTCAGGCCAGCCAAAACCCATCACCAGGAGCTGGGACTGACAGTGCAAGGCTGGATTTTAACCAAATGAAACACTTTCCTTGCCCTTGAAGGAGCTGTGGAAAAGCATGTTGCTTTGAACTGGTTCATTTAGAAACAATGATGAATGTTGTCCCCCCCAAATTATTTTTTAAAACATGCCCCCCAAATGGCATAATGAGAGTTATGCTGCTGTTTATCAGCTTTTTAAGGGTTTTAATTTCAATGGGGTTTTTTTATTAGCTTTTTCAAGGGTTTTAATTTCAAAGGGGATTTATTTTATTAGCTTTTTCAAGGGTTTTAATTTCAAAGGGTTATTTTTATTATTTTAAGTCATTGTCAGGTCTTACATCTGCAGTTTGCTTGGTGTGGAGTTCTCGATGGCAGTCTTCAGCAGGGTGTCATAGATGGTCTCTCTGGTCAGGTAGCAGAAGTCCAGCAGCTGCACACACAGCTGGTGTAAGGGCTTGGCAGGAAGCAAGCAGCCATTGTATCCTGGCAGAGATCACACCATCAGTGCCACATTTTGGGTCACTACATTGAGTTAGGAGTCTTGGGTACCGTAAGGGAGAGGGAATTCTGAGGACAACTGCCCTGTCTCTGAATGCCACAGGATCCCTCAGCCTCAAGGTAATGTCACTCTGAAATTCAGGCTATCAGAACTGGGCCAAGAAGATGGTGAGTGATTGTGGAAAATGTGGCCTGGCACCATATTTGGGGGCTTTAAACTCTTAATCTTTTACTGAACGAGTCACGATTGGCTGTCCAACAACATTCTACAAAGGACAAAGTTCTCATCTAAAAAGTGAAGCTCTGGACAATCTGAACAGTTCTACGTGCAAAAATCTGTAATATGAGACATTTCAGACCAGCAGCAGCTTTGTGAGCCTACTAAAAAATTTCCTTCTCATTCTCCCTGACTGATACTCTCACCTAGAACCTCCAGGAGCAATTCCACATAGGCCAAGGGGGTTGACACATTGATGTGGAAGTGCAGAGTGTTTAAAACAGCAAGCTCCGACTCCAGCAATTCCTGTTTAGTGTAGGAGTATTTTAAGGATTGCAGAAATGTTAAAGCTGTGTCACTGGTCACTCTCTGAAGAGGAAAAAAAGAGACAAAAGGTCTTCCAGGCAGTAAGGCAGGAACACAGTGCTCTGTCACCTCTCTGCTCCTGCTGAGCATGAGTCTTTGAGCTGGCATGGGAAATCCAGCTCTGACCTTGCCCACAGGTTTCAGCTCAACAAACCATCCCCAGGCAGGTGTCAGCCCCTGTGGACACACCATTTTTGAGATTTTCCTGCCCTTTTTTATGCCCCCAGAACTGGGAACACTTCCCAGCAAATTGATACTGGATGAGCAGCAATTTACCTACCCTAAAGGGAATGTGGTGTCCTTGGCATCTCATTATCACTACTGTCTTCCAAAAAGGAAATCTATTTTTAAGAGAGATTAAAACACTGCAGCTTTAACCACGCTGCTAGAGCAAGGACAGGCTGAGCTGGCTTACACTGTAGTGCAGGGAGAGTTTGCTGGCAAGCTGGACACAGGACACGAGCCTCAGGACAAAGGTGTTGGTGATGTGATCCCTCACAGAGCTCCAGCTGCTCCTCTGGCCCTGGCCACGGCCCGTGGTGCTGCCTCTGCCATCACACACCTGCTCTACCTGCTTGATCAGGAACCTACAAAAGCCACAGCTGCTCAGAGCGTGGATCTGGCTGCTCAGAAAAGGGAACAAAGGCAATTCCACATACATGTGTATATAATATATATGTGTATATATAAATATACATATATAAATATTTTTATATGTGTATATATAAAATATATATTTATATATGCATATATATTATGTGTGTATATATATTATATATTATATATATATGTATATATACATATATATTATATATACATATATATTTGTGTGTGTATATATGTATATATATAGGTATATGAGTATATGTAGAAGTAATAATTTGGTTTATTATACATGTTATATACATATACTATGTATATAATATATAATAAAATATATATTTATATAATATATATTTATATTTATATGTGTATATAATATATACAATATATTATATAGTAATAATTATATATAATTAAATATATAATCTATATTTATATGTGTATATATATTATATATGTATATATACATTTTAAATACCATATATATTTATATTTGTGTGTATATATAGGTATAAGAGTATATGTAGAAGTAATAATTTGGTTTATTATACATATTATATACATATACTATATGTATATAATATATATAATATATAATAAAATATGTTATATTTATACAGTATAATATATATTTATATGTATATGTATATATATATGCACAAGAGTATATGTAAAAGTAATAATTTGGATTACTATACATATATACACATATGCTATATGTATATAATATATACAATATATTATATTATATAGTAATAATTATATATATGATATAATATATAATCTATATTTATATGTATATGTGTATATGTATGTATATATATGTATAAGAGTATGTAGAAATAATTTGGATTACTATACATAATATATACATATACTATATATGTATATAATATAATATATATAATATATATTACATGTATATGTGTATATGTGTGTATATATATGTATAAGAGTATATGAAGAAATAACAACTTGGATTACTGTACATATAAATACATATACTATATATAGTATATGTACTACATATACATATATATTTTATGTGCTGTACATAAAATATATACACACACACATATATATAACTATATATACATATATGTGTATATATACTATATATACATATATTCTATATATTTTTATATGTATATACACCCTATATACACAAATATTTACTATATATACATATTTTTATATGTATGTATATATACATATACATATTTTTATATGTATGTATATGTGTATATATATGTATAAGAGTACGTGTAGAATTGCTAATTTGGATGAAATGAAAGAGGAGACGGAGCACACCAGTCCTGTGTGGTTTTGGGACAGAGAGGGGCAGGGCTGGCAGTGAAACCCCAGCCGGGAGCGGGAGGTGTGCTCAGTGTGTGGAACTCTTCATTACCGTTCAAGCAACTCCACTGCCTGGTACCGCGTGGACTGGTCCAAGCGCCACTTTTCAGACAGAAGGAATATGAATTCTGCAAGAAGCGGGGCAGGCGGTCACCGCGGGCCGCCGGGCCGGGCGGAGCGGGCGCTGCCCCGGGCGGAGCGGGCGCTGCCCCGGCGCTGCCCCGGGCGGAGCGGGCCCTGCCCCGGCGCTGCCCCGGGCGGAGCGGGTCCTGCCCCGGCGCTGCCCCGGCCGCCTCTCACCCACGATCCGCGTGTGCTTGAAGAGCCCGGCCTGCTCCGGCAGCGCGCTCAGGTGCCGCTCGTTCTCCGCGGCCAGGTGCATCAGGGTGTCCTCCATAACCTCGGGAGCAACCCCGCTGAACACGGGCCCCGCGTCACGGCCCCGGCCCGGCACCGGCACCGGCACCGGGGACGCCATGGACGGGGCAGGCCGGGAGCAGTGACTGCACCGCGCCACGGGGCAGGCCGGGACACGGCCGCGCCAGCTCCTCCCGGCACCGGGACGGGCCGGGCGCTCGGGGCCGGGCCGGGCTTCGGGCAGGCCCCGGCCCGGTTCAGGCCCCGGCCCGGTTCAGGCCCCGGCCCGGTTCAGGCCCCGGCCCGGTTCAGGCCCCGGCCCGGTTCCCCCATCACGTGACCCCGCTCCGCCAATCATCACGCGCCGATGCCGCCACTGTCACCAGCCGCGCGCCGCTCCGTCCCTCCGATTGGCCAGCGCGCCCCCGCCGGATGTGGCGTCACGTCGCCGCGCGGAGACGGCGGGGGAAGATGGCGGCGCCGGGAGAGCCCGGGGAGGCGGCGTTCGCGCGGCGCATCGACCCGGCCCGGGAGCCGGGGCTCAGCCCCGAGCAGCGCCGCCTCATGGCGCAGGTGGAGCACGCCCAGCGCCAGCGCGCCCTGCAGCGCCGGCTCCGCAGCCGCAACGTGCTGCTGGCGCTCGGCATCGGCGCGGTGACGTTTGGCATCTGTATCCTCCGGGGCACCGAGGGGCCGGGGGGCTCCGGGGCCGCGCCCGCTGCTTTTCCTTAACTCCCCCCGCAGACGGTTACACCTTCTACTCGGTGTCGCAGGAGCGGTTCCTGGACGAGCTGGAGCAGGAGGCGGAGGCGGCGCGGGCGCGGGCCCGGGCGCGGGCCGAGGGCGCCGCGAGCTGAGCGGGGAGAGCCCGGCCCGGCCCGGCCCGGGACTGAGCTGCCGCCCGCGCCAGGCAGGACGGGCCGCGAGATGCGCCCGAGGGGTTCGGGCCGGCCCCGTGCTCTGCGATGCCGGGAGGAGGCCCCGGGGGCTCCCGCAGGCCGGCAGAGCCCGGCCCGGGGCCGTGCCCGCGGCGAGGACGGGGCGCCCCGGTGCCAACGCTCCCCGCAATAAATCTCTCACTGGAGAACTCTCAGCGCCCGTTGTCGCGGATCTCTGGGGCTGAGCCCGGCTCGGGGGGGATTTTCTGCTGTGCTCTGTATCCTCACACGGCGAGGCGAGCAGCCGCGCGTCCCGCCCCACAGACAGACACCAGACACGGTTTGTACTCAATCCGTGTTTATGAAAACGCTTTTCCAACGCCAGTTCGTATCACAGCGCTCCCGCATCCCGGCGCTGCGGCCGAGGGCGGGGTCCGGGGCTGGGACGAGCCGGGGATCCTCGGGGCGGGCTCGGCTCCTCGCAGCCCGCGGGACGGGGACACCTCGGGCTGGGGACAGCGGGCACACAGCTGTGGGTGCGAGCACGGCCCCGGGGCGCAGGCACTTGGGTGAGGTAGTTCACGGAGTCACTCCTGGCCAGCCGGCTACTGCGGAGAGAAGCGGCCGTGAACCGAGCGCCGCGGGCTCGCCGGGATCGCTGTGGGATCCCGCCCTGCCCTTACCGCCCGCCCGAGCTCGTCGGCGAAGGTCACGCCCTTGCTGAGGCGCTGCTCCTGCGAGCCCGTGCTGCTGCCGCTCAGCGAGTTACGGCGCATGATGCCTGCGGGGACAGAGCCGTGAGGGCACGGCGGGCGGCGCGGCCCCGGTGCCCGCGGGGAACGGGAACGGGAGCGGGGCGGCACCTGCGGGCGGTGCGAGCTCCAGGCGCTGCAGGCTGTTGCGGCGGGACGGGTTGAAGCTGCCCTTGGAGAGGCGGCGCTGGCGGCCCGACAGCATGGCAGCGGGCGAGACGATGCCCAGCGGCGGCTGCTTCCCCATGCGCAGGTACAGCTCCTCGATCTCCTTCTTCTGGGCGCTCTGCAGCAGCTGCACCTCCGCCAGGTGCCTGGGGACAGGACAGGGGCTGGCAGCGGGGGAAGGGGCAGCGAGCTCCCCCCGGGCTGGGTGGGAGCAGGGGTGGCCTCCGGGTGCAGCCCAGCCCCGGCTCACTTCTGCCGCAGGTTCTGCAGCTCCTCCCAGATCTCCTCGTCCTCGCTCTCGGTGTCGTCGCTGCTCACGTAGGACAAGCTGCGGGAGTAGCTCAGCCACACCTGGCTCAGCATGGCCTGCGGCACGTTTTCCGTGCTCTCCTCCCCCGGGCCCTCGCCCGGGTCGCTGCCCGGCGGCGCGGCCGGCGCGGTGCCCGCCTCGGCTGGCACCTCCTCAGCCTTGGGGCCTCGCTCCGCCGCCGCATCCGAGTCGCTGCTCGAGCTGTGGCTGGTGTCGGGCACGGCAGGAGGCGGGGAGCCGCTCGCTGCCGGCTCCGGGCCCGGCTGCTCTCCGTCGCTGCTGCCCAGCCCCGCCGAGCTCACGGCCAGCTCCTTGGCTGGCACCACCTGGAACCGGCCCAGCACCTGCGGCTTGGCTTCTGCGGGGCACAGGGGCGGCTGGTGGGCTCAGGGCACAGGGCTGGCGGGGCACTGCGGTGCCCTGGCGCTGGCACAGCCCCGGCCCTGCCCCGCCTCACCTTCATTGATGGGCGAGAGCTGCGCCTTGGGCACGCTGGGGGCTGGTGCCTCCGAGATGATCAGAGAGTGGCTGGGCTTGGGGGCACCCGGCAGCACCTGTGGGCACCTGAGCACATCAGCAGCCCCACCCCAGGTCCTGCCACATCCACATCTCCCGTCCTCCCCTCTGTGCCCTGGGATCTGCCACCCGCTCAGCCCTCCCTGCATCCCAGGGGCTCCACAATCCATGAGGCTCCATCCCATCCCAGTGCAGCACCTGCAGCAACCACCCAGCCCTGCTGACGCTGAGCTCCACCTGGACAGCCCTCGTACAGCCACACTCACCGTGCTGCCCTCTGCACTCCCAGGTGTGGATGGGCTCAGCAGCTGCACAGGGCTCCCCACGGCCGGGGGGCACGCTGGGGCTGGTGCCAAGGGAAGGGAGGGTATGGGCACCCCAGCAGTGGGGACAGCAGCTCCCACCGACTCTGGGATCCCACTGCCAGGTGGGACTGGCTTGTCTGTGCTGGTGGGGTCAGGGTAGACAAAGCGTGGGGCACCCAGGGCAAGACTCTGCGGCCGTGGCAGCAGTGCTGGGTACAGGTGCCCACCTGAGCTGGCAATGGAGGAGACAGTGTGGGCCACGGTCATCACTGCCAGGGAGAAGACATTGGCCAGGGACAAGAGGGGGGCAGTGGGGGACAAGGGTGTGCTGGTCACAGCGGGGCTCAGGGGGCTGCTGGGCTCACAGGGAATGGGGGAGGTGGGGACAGGCTGGGGGGACAGGAGGGCTTGGGGCAGGGCAGGGGGGACAGGCCCCCCGGGGGTCCCCTGGGGAGTCAGCGTTGGTGTCAGTGCTGGTGACGACGTGAGCCAGGAGGGAGTCATGGAGACGAGGGGCCAGGTCTGCGCTGAGCCTGCAGGGACAGAAGTGTCAGGAGCAGCCCCCAGCCCACCTCCCACCCCTACCCAGGGAGCAGCTGGCAGCCCCAGGGCAATGAGCACGCCCACCCTGCCAGCACGGGCACCTGTGGGGGAGCCGAGTGGCCCCGGGGCTGGCGGAGGCTCCGCGGGACTGGCCAGGTTGGTCTCTGACGGGGAGCGGCTCAGCAGCGGCAGCACGGGGGACTGCACAGCCAGGCTGGGACTGGTGCAGCTCAGGTCTGTGCCAAGGGGTGACAGCCAGGCTCAGCCAGGGCAGGACATGTCCTTTGAGACCCTCAGGGCTTGGCTGAGGCCATCACCTGCCCTGCACGAGGCTTGGGGAGGCGGGAAGGGCCCGCACAGGGGCACAGACGTACCACTGAGTGAGGATGAGGAGGAGATGGAGCGCGAGAGCCCCTGCAGCGGCAGGTCCACCTGCGAGAAGGGTGAGCTGAGCCCAGCACCGGGGCAGAGGCCCCAGCCAGGCTGTGCCAAGCCCCCACTGGGCCCCACCCTGGCCCCACCACCTGTGGGGACAGGAGCTGGAGTCTCTTCTGTGCTGGTGAGCACCTTGACTTGTCACAGGAGCGGGCAAGCGACCACAGGAGGACCCTGCACCCCAGCCCCCACCCCGGACTCCCTGCGGCCAGGCAGCACCCCAAGCCATGCTCAGCAGCAGCAGCAGCAGCTTCCCCAGCGCTGGCAGGGCCAGGCTGGCACTCACGGGGCTGCCCAGAGCACTGTCAGCCTCGGGGCCCTTGGGCAGCTCGGCGCCACCGCGGCCGTCCTTGCGGAGCAGGGTCTCCACGCGGTGGATGATGTCCCGGATACGGTTGATGAAACTCTCCCTCTCTGACTTGAGGATGAACTCATTGTGGACCTGAGGGTGGAGGGGTCAGTCAGCACCCAGCCCAGCCAGGCAGGCCCCACCTTCACCCTGCCCCTGCTCTCACCATGGCGGCTGCAATTTCCTCCGGGTTGTCCCCATCCAGGTCGAACTTGAAGGTCACCATCTTGTTGTTGTAGGTCTGCAGCTGGCACTCCACCACTCGGTCGTTCTTGTCGGAGATCTGTGGGCAGCAGGGCTGGCTCAGCCTAGGAGAACCCACCTGGCACCTTCCTGGCCCCTGCCTGGCCCCTGTGGCACTCACGTTGGTGATGCGCAGCCTGGACCGGGCTCGGCGTCTCAGCAGCTTCCCCGAGGCTCTCTTGGGTGGCAGCTTGGTGCTCTGCTCGCTGGCTGACAGCCCCTCGTAGCCATCACTCATGCCCGATGCCACATCCGAGGTGTAGCTGCAGGAAGCCCCAGCTCCAGAGCATCAGCGTGGCCATTCCCAAGCACCACGCTCCCCGCCCGACCCCCCAGCCTCACCTGTCCACCGAGGAGGAGAAGCCACTGGCAGGGGGCAAATGCTCGGTGGGCAGCTGCACGGCGATGCTCTGCAGGGAGAGGAGGGGGTGAGCTGCTGCCACGGCTGCCCTGAGCCCCCTCCCCACCCCATGGGGCCGTGCTCACCGTGGGGAAGCAGCGCACGGGCCGGGTGGGTGGGGGGCTGGTGGGGTCCACAGCCACAAAGCTGCGGTGGGCCCGGTCCGGGGAGTCCAGGAAGCCAGAGGAGCTCAGGTACCCATCGGTCTCACAGTCGGCTGTGGGGGAGAGCTGGCATGAGCCAAAGCCAGTCCCTTCCCTGGACGGGCTGTGGGGCTGGGAGAAGCTGACAGACCCCCCCTCCTGCCTCCGCCCCAGCTCCCCTGCTGCCCACCCGGCCGTTGCCCCTTGGTGCCTACGCACAGGTGGCTGAGGAGTAGCTGGTGTGCCGGTAGGTGAAGTGCTGGTGCTGGTCAGCCTCGGGCTCCTCAGGCTCCAGGGGGAAGGTGCTGCTGAAGGCAGAGTCCCCAGAGCCAGGGGTGGCCAGGGCAGGCGTGGGGGCACCAGGTGGCAGTGGGGACTTGAGCTCCTCCAGCAGCCTCAGGACGCCCGGGGGCTGCTCTGGCTCTGCGGGTGATGGAGCACCCTGGGCACGCTTCAGCTTCTCCCGCTTGCGCTTGATGGCGACCACACGGTCCCGCACAGCCTTGGCCACCAGCTTGTAGTCAGCCTCACACACAAAGCCCAGGACCACCTGCACAGGAGGGAGCTTGTCACTTCGGGGTGCAGGGACCGCCCAGGGCTCCCCTATCTCTGTACCCACCATCTCCTGAGCCACCTCCTCTGCCACGTCCTTGTAGAGCTCAAAGAGGAACTCGATGGCGTTGTTGTCCTTGTATTTGCCGTGCAGCTTCTTCGTGTCGTCCATGCGCAGCCAGAGCTTGAGCCCAGACTTGACTCCGTCATCCTCCTCAGCCAGCTCCACGTGCACCCCTGTGTCCTCCTGGAAGAAGGAATGCTCCAGCAGGTCCTGGATGGTGTACCTGCAGAGGGCACAGCTCAGTGTGGGCTCGGGGCCGGGGGCACCCTGCCACCCAGGCCCCCCTCTGCCCCCACCTCTCGTTCTTGTCCATGCGGATGCAGCCTTCGATGATCTCCTTCAGCTCGGGCACCTTCACCTTGTAGAAGCTGCTGGGCTTCAGGCCCTGGGGGTAGTGAGAGTGAGTGAGCACCTCCTGCGCCATCCCAGCGCAGGGAACAACCAGCCCAGGGCCACACGAGCTCTGCAGTGGCCCCGGTGGCCAGGCCACGTGTGCCTGCACGAGCCAGGCTGCCCCAGGGCTCAGAGTTTCCACCCCAACAGGCAGGAGCTGGCAGGAGCCAGCCGTGACTGGTCAGGGCAGCTGCAGTGCCCCAGGCCAGGGTGACCGAGCAGACTGCTGCCGTTCCACCCCATTAACACACTGGCAGTGCCTGGTGCAGAGCCAGGGATGTGGGGTCTGGCCAAGCCGTGCCCCACCACCACCACCCGCAGCTCCATGGCCTGGCAGAGCAACCCCTCACTATCTTTAGCCACTCACACAGCCCTCACGGTGACACATTTTGTCAGCAGCAGGGCCTGACAGCTCCAGCTGGCCGTGTCCCCTGGCTCCTGTGGGACCAGCCAGCAGCACCACCCCCAGCTGGGGCCGGGCCTCACCGAGGTGACCTTGCGGTAGATCTGGGCGGCGTTCTGGCACTCGGAGTAGGGGTACTCCGAGGTGGCCATCTCCAGCATGCACATCCCAAAGGCGTAGACATCCACTGCCTCGTCGTACTTCTCCTCGTACATCTCCGGCGCCATGAACTCGGGGGTGCCTGGAGGCAGCAGGGCAGCTCAGGACCCCCGGGATGCCCACCCCTGCAGCCCTTACAGCTCCCTGGAGGAGCAGTGCAGCTCAGGACCCCCAGGATGCCCACCCCTGCAGCCCCCACAGCTCCCTGGAGGAGCAGTGCAGCTCAGGACCCCCAGGATGCCCACCCCTGCAGCCCCCACAGCTCCCTGGAGGAGCAGTGCAGCTCAGGACCCCCAGGATTCCCACCCCTGCAGCCCCTACAGCTCCCTGGAGGAGCAGTACAGCCCAGGACCCCTGAGATGCCCACCCCTGCAGCCCCCACAGCTCCCTGGAGCTCCCTGGAGGAGCAGAGCAGCTCAGGACCCCCAGGATTCCCACCTCTGCAGCCCCCCCAGCTCCCAGGGGCCCAGCCCCACCTATCACACTCTTGGCAAAGGAGGCTCTCTTGAGCGTGGCCAGGCCCAGGTCCCCAATCTTGACGGAGCCCGTGGGGCCCGTGATGAAGATGTTGTCACACTTGAGGTCGCGGTGGATGATGGGGGGCGAGCGAGTGTGCAGGAAATGCAGACCCTTGAGGATCTGCCGGCTCCAGCGCTGCAGCACCTTCAGCTTCATCTCTTTGAAGCGCTTCAAATACCTGCCAGGGACCAACAGGGCTCAGACCTGCGGGATTGGACTCGTGGCCCAGCCTTGGCTCCAGCCCACCCTCCTCTTGTTGCCATCTGGACTCAGATGACCACACAACAAAGAGCGGGGACCCCGTTCCCTCCCCTGCACGCCCCAATCACGTTTTCAGGGTGCCAGACGTCATGAGCTCTGTGACCAGCACGATGCAGATCTGGCCTTTGATAGTTGACTTCCAGGAGTCGTAGAAGCGGACGATGTTGGGGTGCTGCAGCCCCTTCAGCATCTCCACCTCCTCGCTGAACCGCTGCCGCTCCGTCTTGGACAGCTTCCGTGTCTGTGGGGGCCAGGGGGGGTGTGAGGGGGGCACGGGGGTCCTGCCGAGCACAGGGGGGTGCCCTGGCCACAAAAGTCCCTCATGTCCTCATACGAGGCAGAGGAGGCTTCTGTGGCCCCAGCACAGACCTGCTGTCCCCCAGCACGGTGGCACACACATGGCTGGGGCCACCCTGGGCTGTGGTCCCCCCACCAGCCCACCACTCTGGGTGGGTGCACGCCAGATGGGAACTGTGCAGCTCCCCACTGCCCTGTGCTGGGCCCACTCCCCTCCCTCAGCCCCCAGCTGGAGCCCCCCACGCTGCCTCGGGACAGGGAACCCCAGGCTGCAGCTGGAGGGGACGTGAGGGGTCTGCAGAAGCTGCTGCCATCCTGCCCCGTGCAGACACGATGGCCGTGGCGCTTGTGTCCCCTCTGGGCTCCGTGTAGCCGGGTGCTGGGCCAGCCTCAATGAGGCCTTTGTTGGGGAAAGCAGGCGGGGGAGGCTCCAGCCCAGGTTTTTCCATGTTCCTCCTGCTCGAGTTAATTAAAGTGGAAACACAAGCCGAGGGTGCTGACTGCAGCTGGGGCGGGGGCCAGCGGAGGGGACAGCCCCCTCATGCTGGAGGGACACAGCCCCGGGTGCAGGGAGAGGGGAGCTGAGCCAGGGCTGGAGCAGCCAGGCTCAGCCCTGGGCAGGAGCAGGAGCAGCGACAACCCCACCACAGCCTGGGCTGCTGCAGAGCCTGGGGCCTCCAGGCTGGGACCCCTGCCCAGCCCACGTTCAGAGGCCAAGGAAAGTGGAGCTGCCACAGAGCTCCCACCACCAGAGCTGTCCCGGCCCCTTGGCCAGTGGCCACCCTCCATCAATCCCGTGGCTTTCGTAACATTTTCATTGCATCACAGGCGGCCCCGTGGCTTGGCTGGAGCTGCTCCATAATCCCCCCACATTTAATACATGCTCAGGGACAGGCTCAGCCCAGAGGAGAACCTGAGCCTGCTGCAGCAGCATGAATGGGACCTTTCATAGGGAAGGAGGAAAACAGCACCCGAACCCCTGCAGGGCCAGCAGCACACACCGGCTTCCCTGCCCAGTGCCACGGCCACCACCACCCCTCTGGCCCTCTCCTACCCACTGAGAGGTGTCCAGAGCCTTCACTGCACCCCACAAACCTGCGAGGGCATGAGGAAGCTGGCACGGGCTGTGAACTGGGCAGTCACAGGTGGCCATGCTCTCCCAGCTCAGCCAGAGTGGACCCCAACTGGAGCAGTTGTGCCAGCACGGCCCTCACTGTGCCATGCCCAGTTCCAGGCAGAGCCCCAGCACAAGGCCACCTCTGCCAGAGTGCCTGGAGTGAGGTCTGGGGGAGGCAAGGCTGTGCCAGGGCTGCTGGGCTCGCTTGGCATCGCTCCTTCCACACGACCCGAGTGGCAGCAGCTCCCAGCCCTGTGCTGATACTCTCCCCATTGAGTGTGGGCATCCAAGCCCAGCCTGGGCATAGCCTGGCTGGAGGAGCACCAGGAGGGGCAGGGCAGACAGGGCTGCCAGCACAGACATGGCACACAGCAGGGGCACACCACGTCCTCTCCTAGCAGCCCCCACACAGGGCGGAGGAGGACGCTGGGGGTGGTGGCACAGGGACCACGAGGAGCTGGGTGGCAATGGTCCAGCCCATGCTGTGAGCCAGGAGCTGGCTGCTGAGGAGCCCAGCACAGCCAGCACCAGGAGAAGGGAGGGTGGGGACGGCTGTTGTCCCTGCAGCAGGAGGCTGTCCCCAGCCTGGCAGTGCTCAGTGCCCTCTGCAGCACTCACAGGGCTGCCCCATCCCTGGCTCTGCACTGGCACTTGCACTCTGGAGGGGCATTCAGAGCAGCACCACAGCGGGCACAGGGCCAGGGCTGGAAAGTGCCCAGCACTCTCCCCCCAGCCACGTCCACAGCCCCAGGGAGGTCCCAAGCCCCCCCAGAGGAGCCAGCTCTCTGTCAGCAGTGGGTGCCAGCGCCTCACTGCCCTCCCTGCGGGTCTGCCCTGCCAAGCAGGAGCTCACAGCCATGTGAGCACACACGCACAAGGTGCCCTACAGCCCCAGGGCTGCTGGCTGAGGTTACCTGGGCGCTGGAGCTGGGGAGGCACAGCAGTGCCTGCTGCCCAGAGTGCTCTTGCCCACTTGTGGAACCCCAAGGGGTTCCACAGGGAAATTGCACAGTCAGGTATTTACAGCCAGACCCCACTCTGGGCCTCTGGTTTCCTCCCTGCTTCCTCCTTCCCCACCGCCCGCAGCACCTAGGACAGAAATAGTGCCAGGCTAAAGCTGGAAAGCACAAACAGAGGGGCTGTGGACAGACAGACACTGTGTTCAGGACAGGGGACAGGGATGGGCAGTCCCCTGAGGGGTCTCAGAGACACATAAGACAGGCAAAGCCAACCTCTGCTCCACCAGGCTCCGAGGAGGGAAGGTCAGGGCAAGGACAGTAGGGAGAGCTGGGGTTTGGGACTGGGATCCATCACAGCAGCTCAACCAGGTTCTCTGGTGCAGAACAGGTCAGGCCTGAGGTTAAGTACTCATTTGGAATTGAAAGGCAATAGAAGGAGAACTGTGAAGTGCACAGGACAAAGCTATTTTTAAAATGGCAGAACCACAACCATTTTTATTTGTGGTTCCAAATCCCGTATTTGTGTCACAGTGTCCAATTCTTTGCATGATTGCTGGAGAAAACAAACTTCTAAATGTCTGCATCTGTGCTCTCAGCCCCCTGTGGGACACGGATTTGGGTACAAGAGACACTGAATAAAGAGCAGTCAGTGGAATGGAGCCAAACACTGGGTGGGGAGGGGAGAGGGCAGGGGCAGGCACGGGGTGGGAGCAGGGACCTGTCTGCATTCCCATGGGAGGCTGCAGGACCAGAGGGGTCAGATCTTCCCAGCACCATGGGATGCTCACAGGAGGGTCCCTGGCAGGGGTCCCCAGCCCCTCCACAGCCACCCCCAGGGGACAAGTGAGTGGTTGTGCCACTCCTGGCTGGCAGGAGCAGCAGCAGGGCCAGCCTGTGCCTGCTGGGCTGGGACACGGGAGCGTTTTGCTGCCCAGCTCCCTTCTCCCCTCCAGCTGGGGGCTGCAGGCTCATCCCCTCACAGCCCCTCCAAGCAGGGAGCAGCAGGACAAGGAGCTGCTGCCAGCCCTGCTGTGCCAGGCCCCAGGACAGGGGACGTGGGGCTGAGACCCAGGGGAGGGACGGAGCTGGCGGAGCGGGAAGCGCTGGGGACAGCTGACTCATCCAGGCAAGAAAGGTCCTGGCTCGCCAAGGAGAGCCTGTTCCAGTCAGTGGCTGCCACCTGAAGGGACTCAAGAGAGCTCAGGGGCGTTTGGATGGAGCTGTGGGGCTTTGTGAGGGCAGGAGAACTGAGCTGGCTCCGAACTGAACTCTCAACGACTGAAGCATTTGTGGAACCCATGGGGGTGGGGGGCAAATCTTCACCTTCCTCACCAAGAGGCCATGGTCAGCCCTCTAGAAACCACCCACCAGTCTCTCAGGATCTCTTCTTGCTCTGCTGGGCTGCAGCCACCCCAAGGACCCAGCCCAGCAGCTGCCTGCAATGCACTGAGCTTTTAGGAACAAGACAACAAACTCGCAAGACACGTTTTTCTGTGTCAACAAGGACTTGGACCTTCCCACCACAGCAGCCTTCCCAGGATCAGGAGCCCGAGGGAGACTTTGGACTTCACCAAAACCTCTCCCCAGGTGCTCCAAGGAGAAAAGGCAGCCCCACAGCACAGATTTCCCTGGGCTCCTCCTTGGACAAGATCAGGCCCATCAAAAGCACTTGAGGGGGCAAAGGCATTGTGGAGGCAACACTATCACCACTGCTCTCAGCATCCTGCTGGCAGGACAGCCAAGGAGATGGAGGATCTCCTGATGGGGATGCTCCTCAGAGACCTGGAAGCACAGGTCCAGCTGCCTCCAGCAGAGAGGCCCTGGCAGCATCACAGAAAGCACCCACAGGTGGCCATGGACACAATTTCAGCCAAGGTCAAGCAGGCAGAGAGCACCAAGGTCGTGCTGTACCCTGCTCCCAGCTGACAGCCAGCCCCAGCTCGCTGCAGGCACGAGCCCCAGGGCACACCAAGGGCTACGGCAGCAAACTTTGGGAGGCAGATCCAACACAAGCACAGGCAGGCATGCAGAGAGGGCACTGCTGTCCTCCCGCGAGCTGCTGAGCATCAGAGAGACACTGGGATGCTCAGCCCCAGATCCACCTGTAAAGCGCCAGAGCAGGGACTGGCATCAAGAACGTGGGCACCCTGGCACGCTCCATAGTGCAGAAAGCAAATGGAAAACAGCACGTGATGAGCAGGAGGGCCAGGAGCGGGGCACTAAGCAGGAGTCTGGGTCCGGGCCAGCAGACCCACGAGGCACCGAGGCACTGGCAGTGATGGGCACAGTGCGAGGCAGCGAGGGGAGCCCGCACCGAGCCCTGCCCCGCTGCTGTGGCACCACAGCGACCGGCAGAGGCGGAGGCTCGAGGGTGCTGCCCTCGCCGGTGCGGGCGGCAGCCCGGGGAGGTGCCCCGCGAGTCCCACAGCAGCCGGGCAGGGTCAGGGCGGGGAGGGCTGCCCACGGGGGGACACTGGACGGGAGAGGGTCCGAGCGCCCCTCGGGAGCCGCTTGGCCCGGGCGGGGCAGGGGCCGTACCTGCAGCTCGCACCAGGCCACCTCCACGGTGGTCTCCGTGTCCAGCCCCTTGTAGACGGTCTTGAAGGAGCCGCGGCCGATCTCGATGTCGAACTTGAGGAACCGGCCGTCGGGGGAGGTGGCGACCGCCCGCGTCTCTACCTCCTCGCTCTCCGTCTCCTCCGGTTCCCGGAGCCCGGCAGCGGCCGGCGGCGGCGGCGGCGGCGATCCCCCGCGCTCCCCGTCCGGCGCCGGGTACCCCAGCAGCTCCAGCTCGGCCGAGCTCCGCCGGTTGAAGCGGGAGGAAGCACGTCGGGAATCGCGCCCCGAGGGCCGCCGGCTGCGGTTGCGGTGCGGGGCCCGTCCGGTGAGCCCTGGAGCGGGCTCCGGCTCCGGCTGCGGCGGGGAGCCGCTGTCCGCCCGCTCCGCCTCGGGATGGGACATGGCTCCGGTGGCGGCGGGCTCGGCCGCCAGCATCGGCTCAAGCCCGGCGGGAGCGGCCGCTCCCGCGCAGCTTCGCACCCGCTGCCTCCGCCACCGCGCAACCGGGAGCGACCGCCGAGACCCGGACCGGGCACCGGCCCCGGCACCGCCGCCGCCGCCGCCCCGCCCGGCGGCACCGCCCCCGCCCCGCCCGGGCCCGCCCCCGAGCCACCGCCGCCCCCCGCCCGCGCTGCGCCACCGGGCAGGGACACCGGGCAGGGACACCCGGCAGGGACACCGGGCAGGGGCACAGCACCGACACCGGGCAGGGGCACCGGGCAGGGGCACAGCACCGACACCGGGCAGGGGCACCGCACCGGGCAGGGACACCGGGCAGGGACACCGGGCAGGGACACAGCACCGGGCAGGGGCACCGGGCAGGGACACCACACCGGGCAGGGGCACCGGGCAGGGACACCGGGCAGGGGCACAGCACCGACACCGGGCAGGGACACCGCACCGGGCAGGGACACCACACCGGGCAGGGACACCGGGCAGGGACACCGGGCAGGGACACCACACCGGGCAGGGGCACCGGGCAGGGACACCGGGCAGGGACACGGCACCGACACCGGGCAGGGGCACAGCACCGACACCGCACCGGGCAGCAGCCCCGGGACGGCGCCCGGCGCTGCAGCTCTAGGCACGGGCTTCGAGCAGGGGCGAGCGCTCCGGTACCGCTCCCGACCACCCCGGGGTGCCGGGATGTCCCCTCCCAGCCCACCCCGACCCAGGGGCTCCGGCTGTCCCCTCCCCGCAGGACAGCCCCTTCCCTGCCGCCGCCCCGTGGGGCTCCGGGGCTGCTGTGAGTAACGCAGGAACGTCCCTGCTTTAAACATTTCCTCGGAATTTCTGCCTCTGGTCCCGGGGCAGCGTGTCCTGGAGCTGCCGGGACGCGAGTTCCCCCTCACGCTGCCCCAGAGAGCCCCGCTCGGGGTCACTACGGTCCGAAATCCTGAAATTAGGGTCAGGCAAATAGGAAGAGTCGAAGGTGTGTGTCAGCCCCGCGGGAGCCAGCAGCCGGACAAGAGCGTGCTGTCTCTCCCGGCTGAAGGAGAAGGTTGTTCTGCCGGTGAGGCTGTTTACACAAAACACAAAGCAATTGAGGCCACCGCCGATTTCTTTTCCCTGAGGTCAGATTGTTTCTACTCAACGATACCGGAAACATTAAGGAGTGGATCGACGAGGGAAGGCAGGCACGGCTCCTCCGGGCCAGCCTGGCACCCGCAGGTGATGCCCGGTGACCGGAGCTGCTGAGCTCCACGTCCCGCACGGCTGCTCCCCGCAAATCCCCGCCGGCAAGAGGGAGGGACAAGTGCTTAATGAAATGTTCCTGGCTGCCCTGTGGCTCTCTGCTGATCTCTGCTCTGCTACCCCACCCCACCCATCTCCTCCTGCCTTCCCACCCAGGGGTTTGAGCGATGCCTGCCTGGCAAGAGCTGCTGGAGCAGAACTGGCTGCTGAGCAGGGAGCAGAACCACGTCCCCATCAGCCCTGCACCCCTTGGGCTTGCTCCCAGGTGAACAAGCAGCACTGGCAGAACACCACGGCCAGCAGCAGCCCCTGCAGGGCTCTGCCTGCTGCTGGGGCACTGGGTGCCCGTGGCCACTGAGCCAAGAGGCCAGGACTGCCAGGCCACAGGGGCAGTGCCTGCACTGGCCCTGCCATGGGAAGCTCTTGGGTTGTAGGATGCAACGTGGTTGGACTCAGCTCTGTTAAACAATGCTCTTTGTTCAGGTGAGCCTTATCAGAACCTTCTCAGCATGGCCAGAAAGGGGGGCATGCTGCCCGAGGGCCTCTAGGTTGACTCTGTGTGCCCCCACACAGGGGTCCCTGCCAGGGCCCATGCACTGCCCAGGCCCAGGAACACAGCCCGGGCTGGCAGGGAGCCCCAGCTCTCCAACCAGAGACACAGAGCCAGGCAGGGCTCTCAGCTTGGTCCCTGGCAGGCTCATGTCTCCTTATCAAGGGTTTCCATCGTGAAACAAGACGCCTTGGAAGATCCCAGAGGAGCAGGGGAGTATCCCAGTCCAATGAGGCCCCTGCAGACAGGAGAGGAAATTAGGGGTGAAGTTTGCTCCAGCTGCTGCCCTCCCACACCTCCCCTTGTGCGTGGCCTGAGAAATTCCCTAAATGATCCCTCCAAATGCCACTCCACACCAGAACTTGGGAGGGAGGTGGCAGCTCGGGAACAGGTCCTCTCCTGAGCTGGCCAGGAACACCAATCTGCAGCCAGCTTGGCCTGAAACCAGGAGGCTCGTGTTCCACAACCAGGCGCCCACTGCAGCTCCCCGGCGTTATCAGGGTGACATTTCTGGGCTGCAGGTGCCAGTGCCAGGCTTCACTTTGAGGAACCGCCACAATCAGGGAACATAACCCATTTCTCGCCTGCATTTGGCTGCCAGAAAGAGTACAAGGAACTGTGTAATCGCTCTCCTCAGAATTAGATCGTGAATCAAAGCCCTGCTCAGCTCCAGGCTCCACCAAGCCCTGCCAGGAATTGTCTGCTCTGATCCCAGAGCTTGGGGCAGGACCACAGAGGGGCCAGGATGGGTCTGGATGAGGGGGATGCACAGCTGGGGCTGCAGAGCACAGGGTGCTGTCCCAGGAGGGCCCCAGGGACACCCAGGGCTTGTTTCACTGCTGGCTTCACCACCCATACCCATGGGACCTTCTGTGTCTCACCCTAATTCCCGTGAGTTCAGGGAGGAGGAGATGGCTCCCAAACCTCAGCTGTGCCTGTAACCCTGGGCAGATCACTGCAGAGGATTTCCTCAGCCCAGAGGCACAGATGGGACCCGCCTGCACGTTTATCCCAACATAAGAAGTTATCAAACTGAAACAGCTCTTTCTCCTGAGCAGCTGCATTAAAGAAAATCTTTCTCAGAATCTTTCCTCCCTCACCAGCGGGATCCGAGTGTGCCCAGCCTGATAGTGCCTTATCTTGGCACCAGCCCCTCTGAGCTCTGCCTCACCCTGGCCAGAGAGCCCTAATCACCACGGCCAGACGTGGCCAGGGCCTCTGAGGGGCCACAGGCCGGAGGAGGGGGTTCTACCAGCCACCCCCATGCCCCCAAAACCACCCTGAGCCACCTCCCCAGGGCTGTGAGGCTGGGCTGGCACACAGGGACACCTGCTCCCTCCAGGGTGGCTGCACCAGCTCTGCCACTCCCAGGACACATCCCACGGCCTCAGCAGTGGCAGCTCAGCCCCAGCAGTGGCACATCTCTGCCCCAGCAGTGGCACATCTCTGCCCCAGCAGTGGCACATCTCTGCCCCAGCCCAGGGAAGCTGGTCCCACAGGCACTGCTGGATGTGGCCTCTGGTAACCAGCCCAGAGGGTGTGGAAAAGGAATTTTACACAATGTCCACTCTGCAGAGGGGACACACTCTTCCTCCTCCTCCTCTTCCCCCCCACTCACTGAGTAAGCAACTAAATAGGAAGCTGAAAAAGAGATGGGAATTGCTGCCAGGAGTGGCTTGGAATGAAAAGCTGGTTTTAGGCTTATCTAATGTCACATCAGCCATTTCCTAAGAAGGGAGCAAATTTAATTAAGAACACAGACTCCCTCAAGGACAGCCAGGTTACACACAGCACTCCCAGCCTGGAACACAGTGCTGGGAGGTCAGGATTGTGCACACAGGCAGTGAGAACAGACACTCCAGCCTGGCTGCTGAAGGGATCCAATTGTTTGGGATCAAATGCAGACACCTTCAGGCACAGCACCCTGCTCCCTGCAGGGCTACCAGAGCAACCACAGAGGGAAGGGGCAATGCAGGTGGCATGGGGAGGAAAGTGGAGGCAGATCTTGGACATGGAAACAAACCCAGGGCAGACTGGGAGCACAGAAATCCTACAGAGACTTTGGTGGCTGCAGACATAGAGGGATGGTCCCTGAGCAGCAGAGGCTGTGCCAGCTGTGGGACAGATGCACTGCAGGGCTCATGGCACGTGCCATGGCACAGCCTGTGCTGCTGGGTTTGCTCAGCACCATCAGTGGCAGGACCATGACAGAGCTCCTCGGGGTGATGTGCTCAGAAAGGACCCACGCCAGCCCAGTGTCAGTGACTCTGGAGCCTTGCTGGTGCCTTTGTTCAGTGCTGGCACTCAGGAGCTCCTCCACAGCACTGCTGAGCCTGGCACGGAGAGGAAGCCTGGGCTCCAGCCACGGCTCCAGAGCAACGTGCCCACACCAGGGCAGCACATCCCAGCAAGCCCAGGTCAGTGGGCTCCTGCTGCAAAACAAATCTTCACATTTCACAGCCCCCACACTTCAGCATCTCACCTACACTGAGAACTCCTCAATGCTGACATTGCTCAGCTGTCAGGAGCAGGTGAGCCAGTGCCAGGATGTCCCCAAGGGCAGGGAAGGCCAGACAGGGGCAGCCTGTGAGGTGCAAGTGCCATCTGCTCTGCTGGACCCCAGACTGACCCAAGGTCACTCCAGCACTGTCCCCACCCTCTGCAGTGACATGCACACACCCACCAGGGAAAGCTGGCCCTGCCCCAGCACAGCCACCTGCTGTCCCAGGGCTCACAGGGTCAGCAGCTGCACCTGGGCCACAATTCCTGACCAGCTGGGGACTTTGTTGTCACCTAAAGCTGAGTCATCCCTCTCCCAGCCACAGTGGCACACAGCTTACCCCATCACCTCTGCACAAACCCAGGGGCTTCCAGCAGGCTGCACATGCAAATTTAAAGTAAATGTTGTCCTGAGAAGGGCAGCAAGGGTCCCCTTCTCCTTTTTTCTTGTGCTGTTTCCCACCCTGGAGCCACTGCATTTCCCTGGGGCAGACAGGAAATATGACTGAAGGGCAAAAATCTGGTACACTGCTCTGTCTCTGATGGAAAAATAAAGATAGATGAAAACAGCCAGGCTGCTCTATAAATACATCTCCTTTTAATCACCTGAAATTAGTTCCCTGGCTTCCCCCAGCCTGCTTGGCAGCAAGTGCACTTCCTTCTGCCACTGAGGGCTTCCACAGCCAGCCCCTGCTCCTGCCTCAGCCCGTGGCACTGCAGCAGGACTGCAGGACCCAGGCACGTGGCTGCCAGGGCCACAGGGGGACCCTCTGAGGCCAAGCCTGACCAGCCAGCTGGGGCTGCTTCGAGGCCATCCAGGCACAGGGACCAGCAGCAGTCCAGTTTCACTCCTGGGGGGTCCCTCTCAGAAATCCTTCAGCCTCTCGAACACACCAACAGGGAGAACAGACAGACAGAGGAGCTCAGGATATTCCTGAGTCTTTGGAAGGGTTCTCAGACTCATCTTGCCCCGAGAAATCCCAAGATGCAGCTACTTGCAGTCACAGTTTGGGGCCAGGCCCGGAGAGGAACGCCTGGCAGGGGGAGCCCAGCCTGCAGCAGGGAAGGGGAGGAGGCTCCAGTCAGAAGAACTTGACGCCCCGGCCGTCATCCAGCGTGATGATCTCAGCCTTGTGCTCCTGCTGCAAGGCCTGCAGGGCACGGAGCAGCGTGGCCTCATCCAGGCCATGAAACTCTAGACAAAGATCAACAGGAAGAAAAAAATTAACACCAGGAAAGAGAGAGGGTTGTGAGGTGCAGGGGCAGCGATGCTGAGGGCTCTCAGAGCACCACAGCAAACCCAGTGATGGATGCACTGAGGGGATCACTATCCCTGCTCAGGGAACAGAGCCTGGAGGTCAGCAGACAGCAGGGATGAGTCACAGCAGCCTGCAAGGCAGAGCTGGAACACAAAACACCCCTCAGCACACCAGATAAAGTGCTAGGCACTGGGGAAGGGAAAATGCAGTTACAGAGGGGGGTGTTGCTGCAAAGTGATAAAAGCCATTGTACCAATGGTGGGAAAGGGTGAGTTCACACCTGAGATTTCAAAACATTTAATCCACAAGACTGCAATCTGACAATCAGCTGCTGACATTTTCCAATCCAGTGTGCTCTGAGAACCTGCTCCAGAACATGAGCCCCAGCTTTACCTTCATTCTCTGTGTCATCTCCACTGACCAGTTCATACAGCGTGAACACAGAGTTGGTCAGGCCGTTCTTGGACACCTGGAAACACAAAGGCAATACAGCAAATTTCACCCACGTGGCTGCACATCCCTGTCCAAACCTCTCACCCACCCTGGAGTGTGTAAAACTGAGTGTGCACAGCACTTGGTGTGAACCTGGGGCAGAGGGGTGAGGAGGTGCAGCCTGGGGGAGTGAGGACAGGGCTGCTCCTCCTGCTGTGTGTGCCACAGCTTGGAGCTGGGCCAGGAGTGGTGCTGCCCTGTCCTCACCACTGCAGGGACACTGCCACCCTCACACTGCAGCTCCCAGCAGTGCCAGGCTGCTCATGGCTGCTCACCTCTCTGCAAGAGAGAGAAGTGCAAGGAGAAAGGCAAAGGCAGCGAGGAAGCAATGTGGTGTTTCCCAAAGAGCAGCCAGGACCCCCACCCTCACAGACACAGCCAGGTCTGGGCGTGCAGCCCCCGAGCTCTCACCCATTGGTAGATGAGCTTTCCCCATTCTTCTGGCCTCTTCCACATGATCAGAAAGCTGGTTTTGTTCTTGTCTAACCACTCCAGGTTCCCTAGAAGCAGTAAGGAACGGGGATTGAAGGAGAGCAGTCAGAAATAAGGATGAAACATGCAGATTTCAGACTCTGCACCCCGTGGCACCCCCCAGACCAGCCCTGCCCTGTACACTGAATATTGGGGAATCTACAGAATTGATTTCTCTGCCCAGCCCTCCCTTCCCGGCACAGCTGAACCCGCCTGCCTCGGAGAGCCCGGCCCAGACGCGCGGCACGGAGCTGCCCGGTGCCTGAGCCGGTGCCCCCTGCGGGTCGGCAGCACGGACGGACGGACGGACGGACAGACAGACGGACGGACGGGGCACGCACCGTTCTTGCGGAGCTCCTCCAGCACCACCTGGATGGATTCCAGCGGCAGCTTCCCTGGGCGCGGGTTAAGGAGGCGTCGGCGGAGGCGGGGTCAGGGGCGCGGGGGGCACCGGGCACCGGGCACCGGGCACCGGGCACACAAAGGATACGCTGCAGGCGGTGGTTGGCGAACAGCGGGATGTCCTGGGCCTCCCGCACCGTCATGGCGGGCAGCCGGTGCTCCTGGCTGTAGGCCAGCGCCAGCGCGCACCAGGCCGACAGCTGCTTCTGCCGCGTCTCGCCGTTGGGCTGCAGCCTGCGGGGCCCGGTCAGCACGGGGGCGGCCGGGCACCGGCACCCCCGCTCCCCGCGCTCCCCTCCCCGCTCCCCCAGCCCCAGCCCAGCCCCGGCCGCGCTCACGTGAAGAAGGGAGGGAAGCTGTACTGCCAGGGCCACACGAAGCTCATCGCCGCTGCCGCCGCCGTTACCGGAACCGCCGCCGCCGCTTCCCGCCCCGCCCCGCTTCCGGCCCGGCGGGGCCACGCCCCCCGCGGGCCACGCCCCAATGAGACCCCGCCTTTCCTCTGTGTGACCACGCCCCCCGTGTAGCCCCGCCCCTCCCGGCGGCTGCCCCGGTTCTGTGCCCGTTCTGTGCCCGTTCGGTGCCGGTTTTGTGCCCGTTCTGTGCCGGTTCTGTGCCCGTTCTGTGCCCGTTCTGTGCCGGTTCTGTGCCGGTTCTGTGCCGGTTCGGTGCCCGTTCTGTGCCCGTTCGGTGCCCGTTCTGTGCCCGTTCGGTGCCGGTTTTGTGCTCGTTCTGTGCCGGTTCTGGTGCCGGAGCGCTCCCCACGGCAAGAAGCTGCCGGCAGACCCGCGCCAGGAGGGCGCTGGCGGCGGGAGCTGGCCCGCGCCGGGCCGTGGAGGGATGGAGCGGCCGAAGAAGCAGCGCCAGGCGTGGGGGGAGAAGCGTTTAATGCCGGTCCGCGGGGTGGGGAAGGCGCGGGGGGAACCGGCTGCGAGGGATGGTGACCCCGAGAGCCCAGCGGCTGTGCCGGGGCCGGGCAGGGAGGGCGGCTCTAAGCCTGCGCCTTGCCGTCCTTGCTGCGCCAGATGACCAGCGTGACGAGGAAGGGGATGAGGCAGATGGGTGCGATGATCATGGCCAGGAGCACGTCCTCGGGCGGGTCGAAGTACACCGGGTGCTCCAGGGTGCAGTTGTGGAAGTAGCGGTGGTGGCTCTGGAAGATGTACTGCTCGGCCAGGGCGTTGGGGTAGCTGTGGTTGAGGCGCTCTGCCCACTCCTCCAGGCAGCGCTGCAGCTCGCTGTAGGGCCTGGAGGAGAGCCGGGGATGGGACACCGGGGGCACACACCCCGCGCCCTGCCGAGTGCCCAGCCCCTGCTGCTGGAGGGGAGGGTCCTGCTGGCCCCTACCTGCTGATGACTTTCCACTCGCACAGCTCCGATGTCATCACGTTCCTCATCAGGTAGACGAAGTAGTCCCAGCAGTGCTGTGTGATGGCGGTGTAATTCCCCTCTGCGAGGAGAGGTGCTGAGCTCGGGCAGCATGCCTCTGCCCACAGTGCATCATCCCTGCCTGCCCCGGCTGCCAGGTGACACCTGGCATGTGGAGCCCAGCACATGAGGGATGGACCCTACGGCAGCCCTGGGATGCTGCCTGGAGCCTGCAGCAGCCCAGGGCAATGCCAGGGGCAAGAGGGAGGGCAGGCTGCTGCTGACTGCCCCCACTGTAGGCAGTGACAGTGACAGTGACAGCTTCATGGCACAGGCCAGCTGTTTTTGGGATGGCTTGGAGAAAGAAGGGGTCATTCTGTGGCACAGGGCCAGCCCTGGCCAGGGCACCATTTGTCCTGCAGTGCTGCCCGGCCCTCACTGAGCCCCAACACTCACCCATGGACTGGGCTGTCCAGTTGGAGGTGGCCGTGGGTGGGCTTGTCCCAGTGTCCTGGCTGAAGCTCGTTGTCACAGCATCCGTGTGACAAAGGCCAGTCCCCAGGAGCACTGCAGAGGGAGGGACACAGGGTGAGAGGGGACACAGGGTCTGGGGGGAGGATAAGGGTGCTGACAGGGCTCATGCACAGGGGCTGCCCTGGCAGAGGCTGGGTTTACAGGAAATGATTGCTTTTGGGTGTCCCTCAGGGCAGGTGGGGCACAGGAAGCCAGAGCCTGGCACATGCTGGGGTAGGGCATCCAGCCCTGGGATGGGCAGGGGCTGTGGGGAGGGGCTAGCCAGGCTGCAGGCAGCTATCCAAAGGTTTGGAGGGGCTGCTTAGGGGCTACAAACCCTGGAGAATTGCCACAGCATGGGGGAAAATGGGACCCCCACCCATGGGGAGCCAGCGTGTCAGCCGGACAGGGCTGGGGCAGGAAGAGGAAGCGCTGGCCACGGCACAGAGCTGCTGCAGAGCCCCTCCGCCTGCCATCAGTCCCACACCCAGCACAGCCTGCCAAGGGCGTGGGGCACGTCTCGCCTGGCCCACGGGAGCCCCGTGGCTCGAGGAAACTGCCCGATGCATCTTCCAGCCTCGGCTGTGGGGCACTGATGCTGGCTCCACGCTGAACCGCCGGACTGGGCCCTCCTCGGGCTGCCCGTGGGGAGCTCTGGCACAGCTGGGCACTGGCCACGGGGCGCTGCTGGGCTGGCACACTGGCTGTGCTAAGGGCAGCCCACCCTGTCCCGATCTCTGTCCCTGATGCCCCATCCAGCCCCGCTGCCGGGGCGTGTGTGCTGCTACAGCCCCTCTCCCAGCCCGGGTGTTCACGGGCTCCCTGCCAGGTGGTGGCTGAGCGTGGTGGGAGCTCCCCGCAGCACCTGGTGCTCACCTGCCGAGCCCCCTGGCCGTGTCTGCCCCAGCTAACCCCGCCGCTGACAGTCTGGTCGCATTTTGGGGTGGGGCATGGGGGCGGGCTGAGCCCAGAGCGTGGCCCCGGGCCCCAGGAGCGGCAGGGCGGCCACGTGCGGGGCGGTTCGGGGTGCGGAGCCCCGCGCACTTACCGCAGAGCAGCAGGAGCCCTCGGGAGACGCGGCCGGAGCTCGTGTGCGCGCACGGTGCCATCCTGCCAAAGCCTGCCGGCTAACGACCGGGACAAGGATTTCAATGGAAATAACAGGAAGCAACTCCTTTCCTCTGACAGGGGCAGTTTGACTACAGGAGACGTGTGAAAAATGAGATTGCTCAGTGCTGCTCCGAAGCGGCTCTCCCGGCGGGACCCGGCGCTGTCCCGTGCGGTGCCGGCCCCCGCGGGCATCGCTCCCGCACCCCGGCGCCCGCGCCTCACCCACCGGCCTGGAGGATCCACTCCCTGAGCAGCACGTCCAGCGTTACGAGGCCGCGATTTGTTTACTTGTGTATTTCTCTTTAATCCTGTCTGGGCTGGGTTGTGAAATCCCTCGTCTCCTGCGTGGAGGGCAGGCAGCCCAGCAGCGGGGGGAGTGGACGGGAAAGCACAATGTCCCCGCACGGGTGCTGCCGCCCGGGAATGGGGGCGGCAGCGGGACCCACGGCCCCAAAACCGCAGTTTCTGGTTCAGCCGGGCACCTGCCCCGCAGGCGGCACTGCCGGGGCAGCCCCGGCTGCTGCCCATGGCCAGGGAGGGGAGGGTGGTGACACAATCTACCCCCAGGCACGAGGCCGAGGAGGTGGGGAGAGGGCAGACACTTGGCCGACCCTGCCAGTCCTTGGCCCCAGCGCCTTCCTCCTGCGCTGCCCAGCCTGGCGCCTGCCTGACTCTGCCCGAGCCCCCCTTCCTGGAGCAGGGGCCCATGTCCCCCCCACTGGGGGTGGCATTCCTACACAGGACCTTTCACGCCTGGCCGGGGCAGAGCGCAGCCCAAAGCCTCTCCTTCAGCCGCCCGCAGGGACCGGAGTGCGGGGCAGGGCAGCTCGGAGGGACCCTCCCCGCTGCGGATCGCGCTGTGCTTCAGCTCCCCAGCAAAGGTCCTGGCAGAGCTGCCTGGTGCTTCCCAGGCGGCAGCAGCCACCTTCTGCGGGCGAGTGGCCGCATCTGGAAGTCATCCCCAGCGCTCCAGTGGCCGCAGGGCTGGAGCCACTGGTCCCTGTTTCTGGTGGAGCCTCCAGCCGGGTGGCAGGAGCCTCTGCCAGGGAGACACCCAATGATCTCAGCGCGGCCCCAGGGCTGGGACGGCCGCCCCCCTCCTGGGGCGTCCGGAGGGGATGGGCAGGGACAGGACGGTGGCTGCCTGCCAAGGGCTTGGGCTCTCCACCCAGCCTGGCATCCCCGGCGTTCCCTGCCAGCCCCAGCCTGGGGTGCTGAGGAAGGGGATCGACCCGTGCAAGCTCTGTGACTCTTCTCCCAGAGGTCCCCCAGGGAGATGCAGCGTCTGGAGCCCTGTGCCCAGCCTCCCCTCGTGTCATGGGACCCACTCCGTGCCCAGGGAATCCCAAGCTCCCCATCCCTGCTCTGACCTGTCACCCTCCCCCTCAGTCCTCTCCTCCCACTCATTAGCTGCCAGGACTGGGAGGGAAGAGGGCTGTCACTGGCCCCTCAAAGACTGGGGGCACGCAGGAGATGGGGTTCTCCCAGCTCCTCCCTGGGGTTTGAACCCCTTTCTGGGCTCTGCTGAGTGAGAGGCTCTGCAAGGGACATGAGGCAGCCAAGCCCCTCGGTCACAGCCACACTGCCCAGCGTGGGGAGCCCGGCCTCTGTGCAGCTGGTCAAGTATTCAGCGTGGACCCGCAGAAAGAAGGTGTCGATGGCCCCAGGCCAGGGCAGGTGAGCAGCTGGGTGCCACTGGAGAGCTCGCTGTAGGTGCAGCAGAGGGGACAGCATGAGGCCAGCCTGCAGGGCTGGGGCACACCCCTGTGATGCCCTGCTCCGAGTGTGCATGGGTGATGCTGACCCATCTGCTGATCTCATCCCAGTGGCAACAACTTCCCTTGGGAGTGGCCATGAGGGTGGCATGGAAAGGGGCCCAGCAGCAGAGGGAGATCCAGCCCTGGTAGGTGTCCTGGCAGTGGGCTGGCACCACCAGCAGCTCCAGAGGTCCAGCAGTGCACCAGACAGACCCTGGGGTGTCACCCCACTCCCAGCTCTCCCCCCTAATTGTGGTTTCAGGAGGGCTGTTTGGGGTCAACCCTGGACTCTGCCCAGGATGAGGCAGGCACTCTGTTGTGCAGTTCAACACACAGCCCTAGGGGTCCCACATCAGGGCTGCCTGTGACTGTGGGACTCCATGGGATCAGCCAAGCCAGGAATGAGCTCTGAGGCCCTGCAAGCCCAGCACAGACCGCACAGGTCTCACCCAGCTGGATGAGGAGCACAGCCAGGATGGCAAGAGGGCAGCTCTGCTCACCATCCTCATCCAGTAGTCACCCAGAAGGACAGACTGTGTCATGGGTGATGGTGGGACCTCTGGGACCATGTGAGGTCCAAGGGGTGCTGGACATTGCCCTGCCAGTGGTAGAGCCCCCACCATAGGACTGATGCAGAAGCTAGGGCTGGAGCCACATGGGATATGGCACCTTCATCCTTGAGATCCCCGTGCTCAGTGTTCTCGTGGCCTGCAGCAAGGAGGCACAGGATGCCAGGGCTGCACAGCCAGGAACAGCCCCAGCGCCAAGCTGCTGGTCCCAGTACATCAGAGACCCCTCCTCCTCCTCCCAGGCCGAGCACAGCAGAGGTGACTGGGCTAAGGGACCAGAGGGCTCCTGGCTCTGCCTCGGCTCTTGCAACCTGGAAGAGAAATTTCTGAGCCAACACCAGCCCTGGGGGCAGACAAATGTGTGGCAAACCCTGCTGAGAGATCCTCAGAAAGAAAGCCAGGAGGGGCCAGGCGAGCTGTACAGCTGCACTGGGCCAGAGGAGAGAAACAGGCCAGGGGCTCTGTGGGGACTCGCTGCGTGCCAGACCCGGACTCGCTGCGTGCCAGACCCGTGCCCAGCCTGGGGCTGCCTCCGTGCAGCACCCGCGGGAGAGAGACAGGAGCGGGCAGCAGAGCAGCCCTAGCTTGGGGAGCATCCTCATCCTCCCAGCAGCCGGGCTGGGGCTCCCCGGGCACCCACCCCGGACCCCGGCCCGGGGCAGCCGGCACTCGGCGCGGCGGACGGGGCCCCGCCGGGGCAGAGGCGGCTCGGGCCGCTCCCGGCGCCGGGGCCCCCGGGGCAGGAAAGCAGCCGCCAGCAGCGCTTCCTGCCCGGCGCCGCCGCTGGGGGGCCCGGCCGTGGGGCCACGGGGACGCGGGACCACCGGGACGGCTCGCGGGGAGCGCGGCCATGCCGGGCAGGGCTGGCCCGGGGCCCGCAGGGCGGTGGAACCGGGCGGGAACGGCGCCGAACCGCCAAGCGCTTCCCGCGGGACCCCAATAGGAGCCGGGAGGGCCCAGGCACAGCGGGATGGGCGGGCACGGCACCGAGCCGCCGAGTTTAACCCGCTCCCCGCAGCCGACAGGGGTGTCCTCCAGGCTGGAACGCCGCTCTGCCGGAGCGGCCCATGAGCCCCGGCACCAGCGGCACCACCGGCACCGGCGGCACCACCGGCACCGGCGGCACCGGCGGCGGCGACGCGGGAGGGACCGGGGACGTGAGGGACGGGGCGGGGCCTGGGATGTGAGGGGCGGGGCCTGAGGAGGTGAGGGGCAGGTCTGTGGATGTGAGGGGCGGGGCTTGGGGAATGCGAGGGGCGGGGCTTGGGGAATGCGAGGGGCGGGGCGCGGCCTGGAGATGTGAGGGACCGGACCCGGGGCGGGCCGAGGCGGGGCCTGGGGCCGGGCCCGGGGCCTGAGGCGGGCCCGGGGCGATCCGGGGCGGAGTCCAGGGCCGGGTCCGGGGCCTGAGGCGGGCCGGAGGCGGGGGCCGGGCGGGGGCTGGGCCAGCTCGGGGCGGGCCGGGGCGGGGGCCGGGGCGGGCCGGGGGCGGGAGCCGGGGCGGGCCGGCGCGCGCGCAGTGCGGCGGGGGCGCGCGGCCTCCCCCTGTCGCGATGGCCGAGCAGTGAGTGCGGGCGGGGCCGGGGGGTCCCGGGGCTTCCCGGGGGTTCCCGGGGGTTCCCGGGGGGTGGCGGGTTCCCGTGGTACCAGCCGGGCCCCGGGGACAGGGAGTTGCGGGGCTGGGGCCCGCTGCCCCGGCCCGGCGGCTCGCTGCGGTTCGTGTTGGCGGAGCTGGGGCGCGCTCGGGCCCGGCCGGGGCGGCACGGAGGGCGGCTGGAGTGCAGCCGCGGCTCTCCGGCGGCGTGTCCCGGGGGAGGGCGGGGACCCGAGCAAGCCCCGGGCTCACGTCTGCCCCGGGGGACAGCACGGGCGGTTCTGGTCAGCGCCGCCCCTCGCTGCTGCTGTCCCGGGCCTGTCCGTGCGCTTCGGCTGGGGCTGTTCCGCAGTCAGGAGCGCTGCAGAACGACGGCGTTATTTTGCTTGGTTTAAGTCTGTGATGCATAGAGTGTTTTTCCCATCCACAGGGACATTTTTCAAACATCATTTGTTTCGGAGTTGAGCTCGCCGTTATTTAATGTTTATTCTTTCTGTGCTGTTACAGAAAAATGGAAATCGCCACTCCTCCGACCTCCAAGTGCATCATGTACTGGAAAAGGAAAGTCAAGTCCGAGTACATGCGTCTGCGGCAGCTCAAGAGGTTCCAGGCAAACATGGGAGCAAAGGTACAGCCACAGCAAGGGCTGGGCTGAGATGCCCCAAAGAGGCTTCATTTCAGCTCAGAGTGTCTGGGTGGTGCCAGAGGGTGTCAGCAGGGTGAATTGATAAGCTGTGCTTGACTTGCAAGCTGGATCAATGGGAAGATGCCACTTCTGTGCTCTGTCTTGAGCTGTGTGGGCAGCAGCTGTCACACACACAAGGCCATTGAACAAGCACTGGTGTAACTGCAGCAGGAGAGCTCATTTCCAGTTTGGTTTTACAGCATCTCCTTGCTGAACCTTTCAGTGCTGTGGGAGTTCTTCAATGGGTTTTCTTAAGTTTTGAGAGCTCCTCTCTCTCCTTTCAGGCTCTGTTTGTGGCCAACTTTGCGAAGGTTCATGAGAAGACTCAAATCCTTAATGAAGACTGGAAGAAGCTTCGAGTGCAGCCCGTGCAGCTGATGAAGCCAGTCAGTGGGCACCCGTTCCTGAAACAGGTGTGCAGAGGAAAAGGGCCAGCATCAGCAAGCAGGGACTGGAGCCAGGACTCTGCAGGGGGCTGTGGGGATATGGATGAGTTTTTGTCTGTGTTGGCCATGCCTCACACTTGTGGAATGCAGAAATGGACAAAAAGTACCCCCAAGGCTTTTTCCTGTGATGGAGTCCACTGAGTGCATGTGGGGCTTCTGTGTTTGTCCTGAATTCACTTTTCCTCAGGCTGTGGCAGCCTCCCAGAGTGGTTCCTCACTGACCTTCTCTGTGCTTGTATTCCAGTGCACTGTTGAGAGCATTTTCCCAGGATTTTCAAGCCAGACACTGTACATGAGGACCCTGAACACAGTGGCACTGGTGCCCATCATGTACTCCTGGTCCCCTCTGCAGCAGAATTTCATGGTACGTGGGAAGCACGGGGTCTCAGTGAGGTCAGCATCTGATTGTTACCCAGCTGGGAAGTCGTTCTTCATCCCATTTGTTTCAGGCAACATCTGCTTGACAGGTGATGAAGTGTTGCTTTAGCTGCTTGTTTTGTGGAATCCCAGCCAGCCTTGTGTCCACACTACCTCACTAGGTAGTCTCCTTTACATGTGGCTTCTTGACAGAATCACCATTGCTTCACAGAATTTAAACAGTAAATATGTTTTTTGGGAGGTTTTGTTTGTTTGTGTTTTTTTCCTAAGACTTTTATTTCCCTTTATATGAAGAGTTTTGTTTTTTAGGCAGGTCCTTTTGTTTGTGACTGGGTTACAGTGGGATAGCACTGATGTGTCAGTGATGAGACATGTGAACCTTTGCTGTGCAGATCTGAGGGACCAGAGCAGCCTTGGGCACAGCCTTGTTGGGGTCAGCAAACACTGCTTTTCTGAGTTGTGTCTGATCTCTCTTCAGGTGGAGGATGAAACAGTTCTGTGCAATATCCCCTACATGGGTGACGAGGTGAAGGAAGAAGATGAAACTTTCATTGAAGAGCTTATTAATAACTATGATGGCAAAGTTCATGGAGAGGAAGGTAACCTGGGAGCAACCAGCTCTGTCCACTCCAGGCCAAGGTTGGATGGGGCTTGGAGAAACCTGCCCTAGTGGCCTGTCCATGGCAGGGGTGGAACAAGATGAGCTTTAAGATCCCTTCCAACCCAAACTTTCATACGGTCCTGTGATTCAGTCTCTTGCAAATAACATACCCAAGTAGTTCAGAAGTCAAAAGGTGGCAGCAGCAACCAGCTTTTCTGTGGGAGCTCTCAGAGCAGGGAAACAGGATGGTGCCTGCCTTCTCCTTTGCAAGGGCACATTCCTGCCTTTGGGTACCTCACTCCATTTTAATGCCTGGAGTGCTCTGGAGCCAGTCCTGTGTACAGGGATTCATTCACAGGCGTCCTCTGGGATGCTGGAAATGTGCTAGAGGGGGAGTAGCTCAGCAACCCTGTTCTGCTTGTTGCCTCAGCCAAGAGTTTAATCAATGAAAAGCGCTGCCTGCCCCATCATAAAATTGCCCAGCGTGGAGGAAGACAGGGAAAACTGGTGTGGCCTGTCCCCAGATTGCTGAAAATGATACACCACTACTGACTTTAGTGCTAAAATCCCACTTACCCCAAAAAAAACTGTGAGAAGGGCTGGTGGGTAGCAGAGCACATAGGCTTGTGGTTTGCCATGGCAAGAAATGAGAAAAAGGCTGGCACTGCCACTTCTGTGTGTTTCAGAAATGATCTCAGGGTCAGTCCTCATCAGTGATGCCGTGTTCCTGGAGCTAGTGAATGCTCTGAATCAGTACTCGGACGAGGAGGAGGAAGGACACAATGATTCTGAGGTGAAACAGGAGGATGGGAAAGAGGAGCTGCCAGTGACAAGGAAAAGAAAGCGAATTGCAGTGGAAGGTGGGTTTGCCCCCAGAGGAGTGAAGATTATGCTGGTCACATTTCTGTTCTGCCCCACCTGAGCACTGGGCACCCCTCTCCTGCCATCACTGGGTTGTTAATGTGCCAAGAGTAGTTCCAGCTTGACAAGTTCTGTAGCAGAAGGGAAATGGTTTGTTTTCACTGTCCACTGTGCACAGCAGAAGAAATCACGATCCAGAAGTGTGGTGAGAAGTTATTTAGATGAGTCATCTGAAAACCCACTTTGTGGTGAGATTAGCAGAGCTGGGTGTTATCTGAGAGACTATGGGATGTTTTCAAGTGCTGGTCTGGCAGACACCTGTCAGGGAGGTGGGGGTGAATCTGTTTCTGTGGGAGGCAGGGAGGTGGATGTTTTCAAATCCCTTCCAGACCTGCTTTCCATGTATTAGTGTTCCTCTTCCCTCTCCTGTGCCACCTGGAGCTCTTGTTGCCTAGAGGAAGCTCTGGTTTGTGGGATTTTCTTGTGTCCTTGATGACCTTCTGAATACTGATGAGTAATTTTATCTTTGTGCTTAAGTGATGTGGGCAGCACAAACACCAACACTTCTGTGGATGTAGAAAAGCATTGTCTGCAAGTTCTGTCGTGGCAGAAATAAACAGTAATTTGGCTTAAGAAAAGTTGGTACTTCCAGCAGTACACTGTGCTGCACTGAAAGTGTCCTAGCACTGCTTCTGGGAATACCTCAGCGTGGTGGCAGGACACAGGGTTTATCTGTTGTGCATGGGATTACATTTCTGCCTTAAAATACAATCCTGAGCATCTCTGGAATTGCTCTGTGCAAGAAGGGAAGATCCAGCCACATCAGCTTGTCTGAAGAATTGTGTTTTCTTTGTAGGTAACAAGAAGTGTTCAAAGAAGAGGTTCCCCAATGACATGATATTCACTGCTATTTCTTCCATGTTTCCTGAGTATGGCTTCCCAGAGGATATGAAAGAAAGGTAGAAAATGCCTGCACTTGTTGTCTGTTCCCTTTCTTAGCAAGAGTTGAAACCTTTGTATCAGAGACCAGCACTGTGGGCTGGCTGGGCCACAAAGCTCAGTGCCTGCAGGCTCTGTGAGCAGAGTGTGTTTTGAGCATTACAAACTGCAGTTTGGCCTTGAGGTACCTGTGCCAGAGCCCAATGGGCCCAGACGGTGCTGTAAAGCTTCACAAACGAGAAAAGCACATCCCTGGGTGTTTGTGTTTGTCAACAGGTACCGGGAGCTGACGGAGGTGTCAGACCCCAACGTGCTGCCCCCACAGTGCACTCCCAACATCGACGGGCCGTGCGCCAAGTCGGTGCAGCGGGAGCAGTCCCTGCACTCCTTCCACACCCTCTTCTGCCGCCGCTGCTTCAAGTACGACTGCTTTCTGCATCGTAAGTGCCGCCTCAGCCGGACGCTTCCCTAGAGCCCTTTCTCCTCAGTTTTCCTCTGCACGCCTTGCTTAGTCCGTGCTGGAGCCTCTGGAGGGTGGTGCCTCATGAGTTTGCAGTGGGGCCTTAGGAGCTGACAGGTGCCCAGAAGCCTTTTGTGCAGCCGGCTCCGCTCTTTGCTCCCACGGACGGCAGACCGACGTGCTCAGCCCGCCGCCTCCGAGCTCCCGCCACTTTGTGCAGTAGTCCTGCCACCACCAGACTTTGCTCTTGCTTTGCAGAAGCTCCTCAGTGAAAGGCATGAATGTTTCACTGCCAAAGTCTGGACATGCCCCTGTGTTTTGTTGCCTCCCTGGAACTTACAGCTTCGTCTTAGTCATGTTCCTGCGGTTGGTGCTGCCAAAGCCTTTTGGATACTGATTAGCTGCTGGACCTGCTGTTCTCCAGGTCTTAAGGGCTTCTTTGGGAAGTCACAGGACTTTTTCCAGTGAATTATTTATTAAAATATATAATATTAATATGATGTGGTCTTTTTGTTTCAGTGTGAAAGCTGATCCTTCTCCTTTGGCCTCTCCTTCCCAAGCTGCCTTGTCCCCATTGTGGGTTGGAGCAGGGTTACCCTGTGGGTCTGGCCTCACTGCCAGGGGAACCCTCAGGCCCACAGGCTCCTGCTTCCTGTCCCTTGCAGAGTGGGGGGAGACTCTTGGAGAATGCTAATAGTAAAGATAACTGTTACTTTTTCAGCTTTTCATGCTACTCCTAATGTGTACAAACGAAAGAATAGAGAGACCAAGATTGAGCCAGATCCTTGCGGCGCAGACTGTTTCCTCTGGCTGGTATGTTTCTGTGTCACTGCTTTAGAAACCATGGGAGAAGTGCCCTGGCCAGCTCTGCTCTACAGAGATCTGTGGATCTTTTTCACAACTTGGATGATTTTTTCAGAATTGGTTCTGGTCCTTGTTGGATTCAGAGGAGCATGAATGCAAATGCAGACCTTACCAGATGCATATTATAGCAGCTCACCAATAAAGACTAATTCCAGAGCTGGCAAATGGGAAATTGTATGACAGATGATTTATCTGGAGTCAGTGCAGTGTTAGAGAAATTAAGCCCATGCTTAGGAGCAGAGCAAGAAGTCAGGAGGATCCAGAGGAGTGGGCTGGGGGTTCAGGCCAGGGAGCCTCTGCTGACTGGGCAGCAATGCCAAAGGGAACAAAGTAGGAACATGCAACACAAGCAGATGGTTTGGCACTTGCTGAAGGGACCACACATGGCCAGCTTCTTCTACCTGCTCTTCATGGTGGCAGGACGGGGCTTGTCCCTGGGCCTGTGGAAAAGCCTTCCTGCATTCCCTGGTCATCTGCCACCTGTCTTGTCTTCTGCTCTGCTTGCAGGAAGGAGCCAAGGAGTTTGCTGCACTGCACAACCCCCGATCCAAGTGCTCGGGCCGTCGCCGCCGGCGGCACCACGTGGTGGGCGCGTCCTGCTCCAGCACCCCGGCTGTCACGGAGACCAGGGAGGGCGACAGCGACCGGGACACGGGCAACGAGTGGGCCTCTAGCTCCTCGGGTATGGTGCCAGTCCTGAGACACCCCGCTCCTCTCTGTGAGGGCAGGCAGCTCCTCGCAGCTGGAGTTCTCCCAGCCTCCCCTCTGCTTCCTGCACAGCTGGAGAATTTGGAGTTAGCAGTCAGTGTTCCCAGCAAACCTGAGGGACACCAGCCCTGCCCTTGCTGCTGTGGGACTCACAGTCCTCTCCCAGGAAGGAGGAATGTTGCCAGGCAAAGCAAGAGCTTTGCTGGGACCTGCAAAGCCCAGAGCGAGCCCTTGGCTCCTGAGCACTGTGCCTGGCCAGAAGCAGGAGTGTATGGCTGGGAGTGCATTGCAGGGTTGCAGGGCACTAGGGGGTGACCACTGCCCCCCAGAGCCATGATGGCCAGGGTGTGTTTGGCTTACCATCTGCCTTTCCTGCCAGAGGCCAACTCCCGCTGCCAAACCCCCACGAAGCAGAAGCTGAGCCCGGCCTCCTCCCAGCTGTTTGCGGTGGAGACGCCACAGGAGCCCGTGGAGTGGACAGGAGCCGAGGAGTCCCTCTTCCGTGTCTTCCATGGCACCTACTTCAACAACTTCTGCTCAATTGCCAGGCTGCTGGGGACAAAGACCTGCAAGCAGGTGGGTGCTCAGAGCAGGCAATGCAGTAAGAGAGGGGCCAGGGCCAGAGCCACTGCCTGTTGGTTTTATTTCTCTACAAATCTCCACGAGGAAGGTGCCACATCAATGCTTTTGGAGTTCAGGGTGTTACTCTGCAGCAGTGCTGCTGTTGGCAGAGTGAGCCCTGTGTGCTGGTATTGTGGGTTCTCTCCCATGTGCAGTGTCACAGCCAGGTGTGCAGGCACTCATTTTCCAGGCAGGAGGAGGCAGTGTGCCATAGACAGGAAAATGGGGCAGAGGTGCTGGTCTCTGGGCCCAGGCCTGAGAGCCTTGCTGTGCTTACTCATACTCTCCTTATGCTTTTGATAAAACAACATGAGTGCACCAAACTCGTTTCTTCTTTTTTGCTTGTGTTCTTTGGTAGGTCTTTCAGTTTGCAGTGAAGGAATCGCTTATAACAAAACTGCCAACAAATGAGTTAATGAATCCATCCCAAAAGAAGAAAAGAAAGCACAGGCAAGTGTTGGACAAGCTTGTTTTGTTCTTAAAATGCAACCAGATCTGCTGCTTTTTGTGCCAACGCATTCCTGGTAATCCCCATCTGGCTCCCATCTGTGTGCATGTCCTGCTGTCACATGTGGCTGCTGGTGCTGCTGCTGGGTGCTGGCCCTGGCCCAGCTCCAGGGCTGCTGCTCTGCCTGGGGGCTCAGTGGCCCTGCAGCCCCAGGCTCAGCTCGAGGAGAGGGCAGCACTGGCTGCTGGTCCTGGTGCCATTTCCCTAACAGCAGCCTCAGCTCCCTGACTTGTAACCCCCTTTGTGTGTTGATCTCAGTGTGTCCAGTATTATTCTGGCTCTGGTGTTTGGCTTAAAGAGCTTCTGCTGCAGCTGCATCACTCTCCTCTCTCTCCACTTTATGGTGGCTGCTGATCATTAATGCATGAGTCTGCCAGGCCCATCTCTGCTGTGCTGGCTGCTGGTGCTGAGCAGCGCTGGCTGGCTCTCCCTGATGGCTTACACATCCTCTCAACCTTCTCTGCTCCTTTTGCAGGCTGTGGGCTGCACACTGCAGGAAGATCCAGCTGAAAAAAGGTAGAGTGGGCTGTGGCTGTGTCTTGGGAGGTTTGCAAGGGTTGAGTTCTCCAGCAGGATGGCCGTGTCCTGCTCACCAGCCTGGCAGGTCCAACAACATGGAGAGAGTGTCTGCCCCTGGCCGGGCTCCTTGGGGTGCCAGGGACATCAGGGCCATCCCAGTGCCCACTGAGGCTGCATGTGCAGCAGAGTTTGCTGCAGCAGGGGAGGCTGAGGGCAGTGTGCAGCCCTGCTGTGGGCTGGGCAGTGAGCACAGCCATGTGCTGTGTGTCTGTGGGAGCTGGGTGCTGCCAGGCTCCCTGCCCAGTGCAGGCAGATGTGCAGCTTGCACCTTCTTGGCTCTAGTGCCCTGCACTTGCTGCTTTGAAAAGGTTCCTGCAATGTGCAGCTTCCAATCTTGGCATTTCTCTTCTTGTTCTAGATAATTCACCAACCCAGGTGTACAACTACCAGCCCTGTGACCACCCCGAGCATCCCTGTGACAGCTCCTGCCCTTGCATCATGACTCAGAATTTCTGTGAGAAGTTCTGCCAGTGCAACCCTGACTGTAAGAAGAGGTCAAGGACTATTGGGCAGGAAAGCAGCCAGCTCTCCTGGCACAGAGCACAGGGAGGGTGCAGAGCTGGGGCTTGCAGGGTGCCTGCTTTATTCCTGCACTTGCTGCTCTGTCCATCCACAGCAGTTCTGTTAGCAGCCTGTTAAAAGTCCAAAGAAAAATGGTTCTGTGCTGTTGGCAGCTGAGAGACACTCCTGTTGCACTCCTGTTGGTGCTCATCCCTGTGTGTGTGTCCTGTGGGTGATGCTGCTGGTCCCTGTGAGCAGGATGTGCCTCCAGCAGTTAGGCTGGGCGCTGGGTCACTGCTCTGCTATGTTTATTTATCCTATCTGGGCTCCCATTCCCAGCTCTGCAGTGGAGAAAACAGCCAGAGTTTATTGTGTCCCTGCTCAAGATCTGGCTGGGGAGGAGCAGTTGGGGCAGAGACCCTGCATGGCCCCTCTGTTCTCTGCCAAACCTCACAGTGCACACCCACTGTGTGTGTTGCTCCAGGTCAGAACCGCTTCCCGGGCTGCCGCTGCAAGACCCAGTGCAACACCAAGCAGTGCCCCTGCTACCTGGCTGTGAGGGAGTGTGACCCTGACCTCTGCCTCACCTGTGGTGCTTCAGAGCACTGGGACTGCAAGGTGGTGTCCTGCAAGAACTGCAGCATCCAGCGAGGCCTCAAAAAGGTATTGGCAGCAGTGTGGCAGGGGCTGCCTCAGGGCAGAGCTGACACACTGCTGCTGTGTGTGGAGGGGCAGCAACTTCCCTGGAGCTGCCAGAGTGAGGGTCTGGAAAAGAAGCTGCTCTGCTCTGGGCCTCTGCAGCACTTATCTGGAGTAGGGATTGTAGAAGTGAAAATCAGGAGATGGGAGTTACATGAGGAATGGTGAGAGCAAGAGAGTGTATAAAGTGGCTCTAGAGAAAGATTTAGTATTGAATTCTGCTGGTCAGAGCAAGGAATTGAGCATTACAAAGAAGGGAAAAGTTGCAAATTTGTGTCAGGTCCTGTGCAGCTCCATGTAATGGTGTAGGGAGCTGTGTGTCACCATAACAAGGGGATGCTGGATGGACACTGGCTCCCTGCTACCCCCATGACCTGTGTGCTGTGAGGTGCTGTACCTGCCAGCTCTCCCCATTTCCTCTCATTTTGGTTCCAGCATTTGTTGCTGGCCCCATCAGACGTGGCTGGCTGGGGGACCTTCATCAAGGAGGCTGTGCAGAAGAATGAGTTCATCTCCGAGTACTGCGGGGAGGTCAGTGCTGGGCCTGTGCTGCTGGCCAGGCACACGGGGGCTGTGTGTGCTGGGAGAGCTTCCTCTGGCTGGAGGGTCAGCTGCCTTCCCTGGCCCAGCTGTGCCCATGGAGATGGAGCCCTGTGCTGTCTGGGGACACATCTCAGTACCTGTGGCCCTCCACTGTGGAGGAGCATGTTGTGTGTGTGCTGCTGCCTGAGAGCCCTGCTCTGGCCCTGCCCCATCCCTGGGAGCCCTGGCAAGCTCCTGAGGTGGGAGGGAGAGCAGGAGGGTGTTCCCAGGAGGCAGCCCTGGAACCTGGCTCAGCCCTCAGCTGCTGAGTCTCTCAAGGTGATCTCCCTCTACAGCTCATTTCACAGGATGAGGCTGACAGGCGAGGAAAGGTCTACGACAAGTACATGTCCAGCTTCCTCTTCAACCTCAACAATGGTAACTTCTGAGGTTTCCAGGGGTGGAGAGACCAGGTGGGCATGCTCAGCCCACCTCTTGCCTGCGTGACAGGCCTGGCCTTACACCGTGGTTTCCTTATCTTTTGTTTTTAAATAGATTTTGTTGTTGACGCTACTCGCAAAGGAAATAAAATCCGCTTTGCCAACCACTCAGTGAACCCCAACTGCTATGCGAAAGGTGAGGTCCCCCTGCCCAGCCAGGCCAGGCAGGACATGGTGCTCTGAGAGCTCCAGCCCACACTGGGGCTGCACATCTCTGATGTTGCATCTCTGATGTTGCATCTCTGGTTGCAGTTGTGATGGTGAACGGAGACCACCGCATTGGCATCTTCGCCAAGAGAGCCATCCAGGCAGGAGAGGAGCTCTTCTTTGACTACAGGTACCTTGGCCAGTGGGCACCTTGGGCTGTAGGGTTGACCTACCCTCTGTGCAGGTTTGTGGGGGGAGCATTGCTGCAGCCATGACCTCCTGTCCTGTAGGTACAGCCAGGCAGATGCCCTGAAGTATGTCGGCATAGAGAGGGAGACGGACATCATCTAAGCTCCTGGGTGGTTCTGGCACACCTTGCTGCTGCACCTTGTAAGCAATGCCATGTTTGCTTCACGCTGACATGACTGCTGCTGTTCCTGCTGCTGTGTGTGTCACAAGTGCTACTTTCCATCCAGACACCAGAGAGACTCGGGGCAGGAGTGTAAGCAGCCCCTGGGCCATGGCTGTCCCAGGGTGGTTCCCCTCTGCCCCAGCTGGCTGGGAAATGGGGACTGCCCAGCTGTGGCTGGAGTGGCACCAAGGGATGCCTGGGGATGGGAGAGCAGCACTATGCAACATGATACTTTGAGTAGGGGTGCCACTGAGCTGGGTAGAGGATGATGTTACAGTCACTGCCTCTTGTGACCCAGGGGAGGCTTCTCAGAAACCTTCCTTGGGCTTTGTGACCCCCTGGCCCTGGGAATAAAGGGGTAATATTCTTTGGCAAGGTGAGGTTTAGCCTTGCACTCCATGCAAAAAAGAAAGAAAAAAGCACTTTAAACTAATCCTCAGCTGGTGGCTGGGCCCTGTATTTTGGGGTGGAGGGACTGCAGGCATCTCAGGTATCCTGCATCTATCAGCACCTCTGCTGGGATGTTGCTCCAGGCCTGGGACAGGGCAGGCTGGATGGGGTCTGGGGTGACCTGAAGGTTGGGGCTGTCCCCTGAGAGCCATATATGCAACCAGCCTCCTGCCTGGCCTGGTGCTGGGTGCTGGGCTGTGCTCCCAATGTCCAGGGCTGGGTTCCCAGGATGACATGGGGAGCCTGGCTGAGCCCTGACCTGGCTGCAGGACCCCAGCCTGCTTCCAGCTGTTCAGTCCAGGAACACACAGAGGTGCTGGGTTTGCCTGGGAGCCAAGCCCTCCCTGGCCCAGCCCTCACCATACTTTCCCAGTCCCCTGCCACGGCAGGCCAGGCTGTCTGTCTGTCCTTCCCGTTGTCCACGATGGCCCCCTGGAGCATGGAGGTGTTTAGGTCTGTCTGGAGCAGTGCTTGTATCCCAGCACCTGCCTGAGCCTTGCTCCCTGCCACCTCCATCCACCCAGCTCCTGCCAGCCCTGCTCTTGCCTAAGCGTCTTCTGCCACTTTGGCCATATCTGCACTATGCCAGGCTTGTGTCTGTGGTTTGTTGACGGTGAATAATGGTAATAATAATGCACTTTAATTAACATGGCTTGTAGCCTTTGTCATAATAAAGTGGTAGCAAAGACCCTCCCCTGCTCCTGGCCTCTGTTACCCTGGGCAGCAGCCTGACCCCAGACTGTCCCCTGCCTGCTGGGCTCAGCCTGGCTGTCCCCAGTGTGGCTGCCAGGGTCCAGGGGGGACAGAGTGACCCGGTGCTGCCAGCTGCCTGTATCCCACTGGCTCAGGGTGGGAAGGGGGCAGAGATGGTGGTGGGGAGAGCAGGACATGATGTGTGTGTGCAGCAGCAGCTGAGCTGCCTCTACCCCAGCTCACTACACCCTGCATCTCGCACTGGGACCAGGAATTGCTGTTGTCAATGTGGTGCCTTCCTTGGTGCAGGCTGAGCCAGGGTGGGAGGAGAGGATCTGCCCAGGCTGCCAAGGTGAAGGCTGGGGAGTGTCAAATGCCATCATTCTGCCTTTATTTGATTATCTTCACATCTCATTCAAAAGAACAGACTTTTTAAAAATAAAGTGCCCAGTGGAGCCAGGCCTTTGGGTAGATAAATGCATATCTGTAACATTGTCTTACCACAACACAGCAAGTGAACAGGAGCTTTCCCTGGGCTGGAGGTAATCGGCAGGACTGGCACTTCGTACAGAGAAGTAGCAAACTACAGACCACGCACCACGACACGCGGGGCGTCACGCCCGCGGGAGCTTCCGTTTGGTTTTTTATACAAACCCATAGAATAAAAAAACCAGAGTGTAGTAGAATATCCAGCAACAAAAATGGTAGAAAGGATCTGTACCTGATCTTACGAAAGCAGCATCTCAGCAAGGTGCGGTGGCGGCATGCGCGGCGCCGGTGTGAGGAGTATTGCTTGGCGGCCCGGCCGAGCGCGGCCGGTGCTCGTGGCTCTGCGCGGTGCTGGCGAAGCGAGCAAAGCAGCGGGGCATCTACGCGGGCAGCGCTAACGGGCGGCAGCAGCCGGGTGCCCCCGGCCGCAGGGAGGGTGGGCACCGAGCCTGGCGCTCCCCGACAGAGGCCAGGCAGGATTTGGCAGCTGTGGAGGCAGCAGCCTGCCTCTGGCATGGGAGCTGTCGGCGTAACCGGGGCGAGCGAGGCTGGGGCTCGGCGGGCCGTGGTCGGTGGCGGCCGCGGGGAGGAGGCGGCGGTCGGTCCGCTCCGCTCCGCTCGGTCTCAAGGCGGGTGTTGGCAGTTCAGGTGTGCTCGGCCTTTTGGTCCCGCGACGCTCGCTCATTCCCGGGCGGCTCCCGGGGCTGTGGGGGCTGTGAGCCCGTCCCACCCCCGGCCCCGTTAGTCCCCTCTCGGCTCCTCCAGGATCTGGGGCAGGTTCTGTTCCTTGCGTGCCGACGGTGGTTTGGCGGCACCGCCGTAATCCTGGATGGCCTTGGGCTCGTTGGTGTGGTAAGAGCCCTTGTAGCGGTGGTGGTAGAAGTAGAGCAGCACCAGCAGCCCTGACAGCAGCAGGAGCAGGAAGATCACGACTGCAGGGAAGAGAAGGCAGTGAGGGATTGGGGAGGGGCCGCAGGGCTGTGCCAGTGTGGAATACCAGCCAGAGGCTTCACTTACACCCAATGATGATCCCAATCCAGCCGTCGTCGTGCACGTGGGGGAACTCTGCAGAGACAGAGTAGGCAGCTGAGACCAGGCTGCAGCAAGGTCTCACGCTGGAGCTTCCCTTCTGCAGCTGGTGCTTGGTGTGGGCTCCATCCTCAGCAGGGTCCCACCACAGCACCCACCTGTGGCCATGTACCAGGGGTCCATCTCAGGAGGGATAAGGATGGTGCTGAGGGGGAGCATTGAGGCACAGCTCGACTCCACCAGCTCCCCCCGGATGCTGTAGGGCCGCAGGGGACTGGTGGGGTGGAAGATGGCTTTGAGGGGCACGAGGGTGTTGAATTTCACGCCTGAGAGGCAGCCTGAGAAGCCAGGTGTGTTGTAGCGCTGGATCTCGGGGTCAATCACGCCAGTCTCTGTGGGGCCACAAAAGGAGATTACTCATCCCTCTCAGAGGGCAAGGGCCATGCTGTGCAGAGGATACCCCGGAGACCCCAGCATGGGCAGGACCCAGCTCACCCATCACACGACCCAGGTACAGGTTTTTGGGCGAGTCCAGCTTGCTGTCCACAAACAGGGAAAACTGCTGCTCCATGATGGGGAGATAGTCCACCTGGGAGGTAGGTGCACAGCATCAGTGCCCACAGAGCCACCCTGCCCACCCTGAAGCCCCCAGGCCCCACTGGGAGGGTGCCCCAGCCCGAACCTGGGTGTAGAGTGTGCGGTGCAGGCGGGTGATGTTGACACGGTGGGGCCGCCCGTCCGTCACTGGCTTGTTGGTGAGAGTGAAGACGTAGGGGCTGGTGCCCAGCTGGTAGCGCAGCTGTAGGCTCCCTGTGGGCAGCACAGGGCTGTCAGTAGGGCTGCACCTCCCAGTGGGCACGTCCAGCCCATCTATAGGCTTGGAAAGTGGCATCCACAGGGCAGGGGGCCTTGCCCTCACCATCATCCTTGATGAGCACGGCCATATAGTCCTTGACGAAGGTGCTGACGTAGAGCAGCACGGCAGGCGCTGAGGTGGTGCTGAAGCTGAAGCTGACCTCCTCGCTGGTGAGGTTGTAGCCAGGCAGGGGCTGCCAGGGGCTGCTCACAATGCTGGCGAACTCACGGGCGGCGTACAGCGACATGGGCAGGATGTTGTACCGCACCCAGGTGCCCTCCTCGAAGTACCCACCGATGTCTGTGGGAGAGCCTTGGGTGAGGGGAGCTCCGGCTCCCCGGCCCCACCCAGCCCGCGGAGCGCTGCCACTCACCGTGGTTGCAGAAGGGCCCGGTGAAGGCGGAGATGCTGCAGTTGCAGGTGTAGTGGCTGTAGCGCTCCACGCAGAGCCCGCTGTTCTGGCAGGGCACCGGCGGGTCCTGGCAGTAGCCGGTGCAGTTGACCCGCACGCCCTCCGTCTCGTTGGCTTTGCCCTCCAGGTTGAGCGTCACCCCGTTCATCCGCAGAGCCCGCAGGCACCCCAGGAACGGGCGCATCTTGTGCTCTGCCGCGCCTGCAGCGGGGCCGAGACTGAGTGCCCTGTGCCACGGGGGGACCTGGGGGCGCAGGGACGTGGCCAGGGGCTCTCACCGACGTAGAGGGGCCTGTCAAACTCCAGGCGGACGAAGCTCTGTGGGGGGAATGGCCGCACCACCCAGGGCAGCTTGTCCACCCGCAGCCGTGCCAGCTTGACGTTGAGCTCAGCCTTCACCTGGTGCCACTCGTCGTCGTTCCAGGGCACCTCCGACCGCACCGTCACGTTCTCGTCCCCATTCCCAATGTCAAATATAAATGCCAGGTCCCTAGTGGCTGCAAGGACATGATGCTGAGAAGGGGCCCCGGCCCTCCTGCCCCCAACAGCCCTGCCCCACCCTGCACTCCCATACTGTTGAGCTCAATGCGGATGTAGTTCCTGTAGCCTGGGTTCTCCAGGAAGACTCCAGACTGGGCAGTGGTCTTGAAGTAGAAGGAGATGTCAAGGCTGTGGTTGGCCTGGAAGGTGGGGAAGATCAGGGCTGCGCCCCTGTTGAAGGAGACGGTGTTCCAGGTGTTGCCTGTGAGGAACAGGAGGGGCAGTGAGGGATGGGCAGGGTCCTCCGTGTGGGACAGCACAGGCAGGTGCAGGCACTCTGCAGGCAGGGGATGCCCTGTGGGGCCGCTCACTTACGGTCTCCATAGCACCGTAGGGGCCCCAGCACAAACTGGGCTTCAGAGCCAGTGCGGTTGGTGTCTCCAATTACAACCTGGGTGACGGGCAGGTGGTCCACAAAGGTCAGCAGACCCTTGTCTGTCCTCCTGCAAATGTGAGTGCATCAGAGGGGCCACGAGGTGTTTCTGTCCCTTCGCCAGCCCACAGCCCTGTTACCCCCATCTGAGTGCCCCAGCGTCTCTGCCCCCCATGACTGCAGCCCCCACCCCACAGCTCCTGTTCCACAGCTGCCACCCCTCACCAGATTGCATGGTCGGCGTCACAGTTGCAGAAGTACTGGGGGTCAGCACAGTTCTTGTCCAGCCCGCAGGCGCAGCGCTGGATGCCCGGCCGCGAGCCCCCCCAGTAGTAGTGCCGCTCATCGTTCCGACCCATCCAGAAGCTGAAGGGCAGCCCGGCTGCAGGCACAAAGGAGGGTCAGGACACTGTGCCGTGTCACAGCCCTGCAGTGCAGCCATGCAGCAGCGAGCCCCTTCCCCCGGCGCTCACAGGGGGTGTTGAGCAGGCGGGAGTTGTAGCAGTGGAGCTCAATGCGCTGCTCGCAGTACTCAGAGGCATTGGCCAGGGCTGAGACCTCGGCCCAGGAGGCGTTCCAGTACTCCACGGCCCCCAGGTAGGGCTGGTCCACGCTGGAGCCCGTCACCCGCGTGGCGTAGTGACGATTGTGCCGGATGATGGTCCACGCTCGGTCCTCTGCAGTGAAAGGGGAGCTTTAGAACGTCACCCCTAGCACACCCCTGCTCCCTCTGTCCTGTTCCAGCTCCAATACACAGGCATTGGTTCCCAGAGGCACCAAACAGAGGTCCCCTCTGCCCTCCTGCTGTCCCCACCTCGGATGTCACAGTACACCGTGAAGGGCTTGAGTGGCCCGCTGCCATCTGGGTCGATGGTGTAGTTGCCCGAGGTCTTCCCGCTGACCCGATAAGCATCACATGTTTCCTTGTAAAGGGCTGGAAGAGAAGAATGGAGCAGAGGTCAGTGCAAGGGAGGCACCAGGCAGGAGTAGGGGCTGCAAGTGCCCCTCCTGTCCCTGACCCACGAGGCTCCGGGCTCACATTTGTGGCAGGTCTCCCCCTTGTACCCCGTCAGGTCGCAGATGCACATGAAGTCATCCCAGGATTGGATGCAGCGGCTGTCATGCTCACACAGGTTGGGGGTGCACCTGAGGGCACAGAGGGCTCCTGTCCCAGCCCCAGCACAGCCCCCCCAATGCCCCCCACTCCCAGGCAGCACCCTCATCCCGGTCAATACCTGTCTGTGATCCCACAAACGTTGAAGAACACGTTGTGGTACTGCGCCAGGCGTTGCAGTGCCAGCAGCTCCACGTCCACGGGCTGCATGTCTACGTTCAGCATCTGCAGGCAGCCGTGGAAAGCCGTCTGGTTTGAGCGGCAGCCAGTGACTGAGGCTGGCTTGGGGCAGCCTGCAAGACAGATCAGGGTGAGCAGCCCTCAGACACCCCTTGCCCCAGACCCCGCCCTGCTGCCCACCTCCAAAGAAGTACTGGCTGCCAGTGCGTAGCTGGAAGGGGTGTGCCACCCGGAACTCAGCACCATCATCATCATCAATGGTCACCACAGCAGAGCCCTCCCGTGCCACCAGGTGCACCGAGTGCCAGAAGCCATCATTCAGGCGATGCCCTGTGCAGAGAGGAAGGTGCATGGGGACGCTCCACTGCCAGCCTGACCCCCCAGCCCCGTGCTGCCACCCCAGCCCACCTGCAGCAAACTCCAGCTTCTTCTTGCCAGGCTGGGCGATGGAGACATTGACCTGCCCCTCACTCAGCACCATCTCGAGGGAGCCCAGGCGGTCAGAGAAGCCGGTGTAGAGCAGGAGGCCAACAGTGTCCCAGGAGCGGAAGCGGAAGCTGACAGCCAGGCGGTTCCTCCGTGGGATCCCCGGCACCCGCACGTAGTTGTTGATGCCGGCGAAGGTGATGGGGCTGGTCAGCTGGTCCTGGCAGTAGTGGCCCACGTTGCCCTGGGAGAGACCATGGGAGGGGTAAGGAAGGGAATGTTCCCGTAGAGGGGAGGCCCTCTCGTCCCCGCAGTCCTGGCCTCAATCATGCCCAATTGATCCCAGTGCCTGGCAGAGCCAGGCGGGTGCCCCAGGGCAGGGACAACCTTGCACGGTCAATCCGGCGCCGCTCGGCTGAGCACAGCCCTGCATCACCCCGCAGCGGGCAGGGAGCCCTGCCCCAGGGAAGGGGTTACCCCACAGTGGGGCTAAGGACACCCAGGGAAGGGGTTACCCCACAGTGGGGCTAAGGACACCCAGGAAAGGGGTGCAGGGAGAGGACTCCCAGAGAAGGGGCCACCCCCAGGCTGGACCTCGAAGCGAATGTTGGGCCGCCGGTGCCGGGCCAGGTCGGCGACGTTGACCCCGTTGAACATGATGTTCTCCACGCAGCCCCGGAAGTTCTGCCGGTACGTGAGGTGCTGCTTGTCGTGGTCGATCACCCCTCCAAAGAATACCTGGCAGGCAGAGGGAGGGTATCAAGCCCTCCCTGGAGGATGCCACAGGTCAGCATCCTGGCAGCCCCCTGGGCAGTGCACCCACCTCAGTTTCGAGGTCAAGCTGGTCGAAGGTGCCACGGCAGCGGAAGCGCTTGACCTCCCCGTCCAGCGTCAGGTTGACGTAGTGGCCGAGACGCTCGATGTGCAGCGAGTGCCAGTGCTGGTCATCCAGGAGGCTGCCCACCGCCACCGTCGTGTGGCCCTCGCTGGCGTGCAGTGGGCTGCTGCCTGGGGAGGACCAGCATCAGCCGGCGGCCCCCAGCCCCACGCCCCCGGCCCCTGGCCCCAGCTCACCTAGGCTGATGTGCAGGAGGAGCTGGGCCTGTTTGAGCTCCACTGTGATGTAGTCACCCTGGGAGCCCTCCCCGTGCATCAGCACCCCATCCTGCTCCAGTGTCTTGAAGTTGAAGGAGATGTCATCCTCGAAGGTACTGACCCTCTTGGCTCGGAAACGGTAGGAGATGGCATCGTCCCCATCAAAGTAGAGCACATGGGACCCTGGGGAGAGCAGAGCAGCCCCACCCATGTCACTGCCTGCAGCAGCAGGTGCCCTGGCACGGGGAACACACCCTTCTGCCATGGTCTCTGCACACCTCCCTCTGAGAGAGTTTTCCAGGTGTGCCAGAGGCAGGATCCCCCCAGGCAGGGCTGCTGGAGCCCCCGGCCAGGTACTCACGGTAGGGGCAGCCGTAGAGGCCCAGGCGCAGCCCAATCTTCCCACGTGGGTTCCAGGCCACGGGAATGATGCGAATGTACCGTGCCAGGATGGGGTAATGCAGGTCGTGCCGCACCACCCCGCTCTCGTTCACGTTCCCAAAGAATGTCTGGGGATGAGGGGTCACTGTCAACACCTTGCTCCAAGTCAGGGGTCTCTACCCCCCTCAGAGAGCCCCCTCCCACAGGGAACCCCGGGCTCCCCCATACCCAGTTGCTGCCCTGCTGGAAGAAGGGTTTCCAGCTCGTGGGGTGGTCTCCATAGAGCACAATGTAGCGTGTAAGCCAGTCGTAGGTGTTGAAGGTTCCCTGCGTGGCCACCGCATTGATCCGGTGCTTTTGCATCAGGTCGATCTGGAGCCAGGGCTGCTTGTCCCGGGGGTCGGGGGACCAGCCGCTGGTGCCTGCGGGGGGAGCAGCTCAGCGGCTCGGCTCCCGACTGAGCAGTGGCTGCTTGCTCGGCCCCACCACAGCACCTGAGAGGCAAAACCCGGCCAGGGATGCCCCCTGCCCACCTCCCCTGGCCCGCCTGCAGCCCAGCTCCGCGGGGGACTCACTGTGCAGACGGGCGAAGCTGGCCGAGTAGAAGATGTTGTATCTGGAGGAGGCACCGATGGAATAGGAGTAAAGGGGAGCAACGAGCTCATCGTAGCAGGGTCCTGTGGGGAGAACGGAGTTGGGGGCGGCCTCGGAGCGCTGAGCTGGGCAGTGTCCCCGTGGGAGCTCCCCAGCCCTGCGGACCCTGGGGGCTCTGGGGACCCCGCGGCTCCCGCGGGCCGGCGGAGCGGCGGGCCCGCTCTGCTCTCCCCTCCCACTGCAGCGGAGCTGACACACCTCTGCGGGCCCCGGCGCCGCCACCAGCCGCCTCCGCACTGACGTGGGCAACGGGACCCCCGCCCCGCCCCGGCGGGGAACGATCCCGCGTGGGATCCCGGGGGATGCCGTGCAAACCCTCGCGGCACCGGCAAAAGACCCTTCGGAGGGGCCGGGGTCCCGAACCACTTTCTGGGTCCCCTAACGGGTCGGACGGAGCCTGGGGAGCTCAGCAGCATCCGCAGCTCTCACCGTAGGAACCGTGCTGCATCAACCCCCAGTCCAGCGCCCCCCGACTCTTCCGTCCCCCGTACCACCGACCCCCGCCTCGATGCCCCTGCACCCCGGCCCCGGGGAAGGGCCCCCGGGCGCCAGCTCAGGGGGCCACGGGGAGCTGCCCGGTGCAACCAAGGCCTCGCCATTCCCGTTCCCGAGCGGCTGCCCCCAGCCCCGGTACGGGGTCGGGCCCGGTGCAGCCCCGCGGCGGGGCCGCTGGCCGAGGTGCTGGCGGAGCCCGGCAGGTCCCGCAGGGCGTCCCCGCTCTCCTCGGCACCCCGGGGCATTCCGGGGCATCCCGGAACCTCGGGGCATCCCGGTAGTCCCGGGTCCCCAGAGGCTGCGGCCGGCGGGGGGGCTGCGGCGGGGCCGCCCCGGGCGGGGCGCGGCCGGCGGAGAGCCCGGACGGCCGCGGCCGGCGGTGACCTTGGGAACGGTGCGGACAGGGGCAGCCGAGCACGCCGAGGGACGGCGGGGGATGCCCGGGGAAGAAGGAGGGATGCCCGAGAGAACGGAGGATGCGGGGAGTGCTCGGGGATGCGCGGACGGGGCGGCGGGCGCGGTCCCGCAGTGCGGAGCGGCCGCTCCCGGGACTGCGGCCCCACTTACGTGCGAGGCAGCCGGGACCGGCGCTCAGGAAGCCGGCGCAGGCGGCGAGCAAGAGCCCGAAGAGGCGGCGGGCGCTCATGCTGCGCGCCCCGAGCGCCCTCGGCGCCGCCGCTCCCGGTGCTGCAGCCGCTCCCGGAGCGGGGCCGGCGGCTCCGCCCACGGGGCGGGGGGGAACCGGGCCGGGCCGGGCGCGGCGCAGAGTCCCGACCACCCCCGCCGCACCCGCGCCGCGCCCCCGGGAGATGCTCCGCCCGGGAGCCCGATTTCCCCGCTGCCTGGCACGGCGAGCCGCCCCGGGCTGCACCGGGACGCGGCTCGTGTGGGCACCGGGGCACGGTGGGGCTGTGCGGGAGCTCCCCGGGCACCCCCGGCCGGTTCCTCGGCGGTGCCCGGTCCTCGCCGCAGCCCGAGCCTCCCCTGCCCCTCTGCGGGGAGGGTGGGAGCGCTGCCCGCAGCCCCCCCGCGGCAGATGTGGAGTGTTTGTGATCAAGCCGTGGATTAAGGCCCGCAGGTCTCGGGGTCGCTGCTCTCCCCGGTGGTGCAGAAGAAGGGATTTAGTTTGTAGCTGCTCTCAGCCACCCCCAGAGGCCCACAGAGGGGCTGGGAGGGCTGGCTCCTGCGTGCCCTACATACACCTGCACCCCGCGGTGCTCCGTGTCCCCTGGCCCCGCAGGACAGAGCTGCTGTCCCAGGGGCCTGGAGCAGTCCCGGGGGACGGGGATGCCCCAGCAGCTGCTGGCTCCAGGCGTGCAGCAGGAGCACGGCCAGGCTGTGCCCAGCTCTAGACCCGGCAGCATGTGCCGGGGCTGGCAGCCGCGGGCAGGGCAGCTCAGCCCAGCCCAGCTCAGCTCAGCCCAGCTCAGCTCAGCCCAGCTCAGCCCAGCTCAGCTCAGCTGGGGCAGCTGGTGCCAAACCTCCTCCCTGCCCGGGCAGAGCCCTGACCGCGGCTGGGGAGTGACAGAGAATAGAAAACCCCATGTGTGGCAAGGATGTGGGACACCTGGCAGTGCACCAGTTCTGCTACCAGGAGCTGGAACTGCAAGCTGAGGACGTTGGCACCCTCCCTCCTGGCCCCCAGACCTGGCAGTGCCCGCAGGTCCATCCCCAGGAGAGGCACAGCCCACCTGGCCTTGTCCTGGCACCCCGGGGCTGCCTGCTCTGGCCACAGCCCCACGTCCTGAGCCTGTGCTGGGTCAGATCTGTGACAGCCCAACAGGGACAGGTAGAACCCCTGCTCTGCACCCACAGCTGGCTGCAGGGCCAGCACTGGCCCCAGGACCCTGCTCCCTCCCCTTCCCCCAAGATGCAGGGTGCAGGGAGGCACCCCCAGAGCCAGCACAGGGCAGAGATCTGCAGTTAGCACCTCTGCACTGCAGAAAAAGCAGCACAGGGAGAAGAGACCCTCCAGCAAAGAGACCTGGGGACCCTCTGGAGGCTGGGGGCACCTGTCCTGGCTGCTCTTCACCCAGGGTGCAGCAGCTCCACAGCCCCACAGCGAGTAGCCAGGCTCCTGTACCCGTCTGGAGGCAGCAGGAGGGCCGGGGGCAGAGTGGAGATAAGCCACGGCAGACAGCTGCAGCTGGGAGAAAGGGGGATTGAGGGATTATGGCCAGGAGCCCGTTAAAGCTAGGGATCAATCTTCTCCCCCCTGAGGAGAGGAAATGGGGCCTCTGCCCCACAGGAACTAATCTGCTTTTTAATGAGGAGCTGGGAATTTTGTTGTCAACAACCAGCAATGCCTGCCCAGCACTGTGGGGGTGCAGCACCAGGCTGGAACCCCTGGGTGAGGGGCATGCCCTGCACCAGCAGCCACCCCAGCTTCTGGAACCACCACGTTTGCCATCAGGAAAAGACAACCCTAAACCAGACAGGGCTCTGCCCATCCTGCCTGAGGAGCACTCTGCCTGTGGCCAGCTCAGTGCCAGCCCACAGCAGCCCCCAATCCCTTCAGTGGCCCCATTCTCGCTGGTCCTGCAGAAGCCAACAGCAGCCCTGAGGTGGGCTGGAGTTTCCTGCATGTGCTGAACTCCCTTGGCCAGGCCCTGCTCCCCTGGCTGGGTGCTCCTGGGTTTGGCCTGTGCACCCACATGACAGAGACTGAGCAGAGCTGTTATTTCTGTCCCCAGCTTGCAGATGAAAAAGATGCACCAAGTCAAAGATTCATTACAGCTCCAAAGTGGGGTCGCACTTGCCATCTTGCCTTCCTCCCCAGGGCTCCTCCCCAGCACCGGGACAAGGCTGCACCTTTTTCGGTATCGGGAGCAGCACGTGGTCAAACCACATGTTACAGAGAGCTGAGACACCAACAGCTCCAGACCCAGCAGCCAGGGGAAAGGCTCTGCGGTGCCATGACGGAGCAGGTGAGGGGGCTGCAGGGTGAGGGGTTTGCTGGGAGCCAGGCAGGACACCCCATCATTGGCTTTTCTTCATGTTTTAGGTAGTTCTCTTGTGAGTCTTGTGGGTTTAGACTGAAAGGCAAAACCCTGGGGAAGCAGGGAAGTGCCTGGTGCTCCAGGCCCCGGGGCCCTGAGCAGGAAAGGGGCTAGAGGAGCTGCTGGAGAGTCAGCCTGCCCTGGCACTGGGCTCTGATCCCACCTGTGGCCCCAGAGCACTTGAGGGGCCCAAGCCCAGATGCCTGGGCTTACTGACAGGGGCCAGAGTGAAATTGCTCTTATGAGGCTACGGTGAGTCAGAGAGTGTCAGATCCTGATCTCCAGGTCAGTGGGGTCCCAGCTGACCAGCACCAGGCTGCAGCACTGTCCCACTGCCCCAGAGGGGTGAGCAGCTGGGAGGTGGGAGCACTGTGCTCAGCTGCAGGCAACCTGGGTGAGGCAGGAGCTCCGTGTCTGGGAGCAGGACTGGGCAGTGCAAGGCTGTGCCCACACTGGGGTCCCCAGGGTGGTGTGGGGGGGCTTTGGGCACCTGGGGATGCTGCTGTGGATGCCCAAGACTCAACTGCCCGGGGCAGCTGGGGCCACAGGCTGGGTGCACGTGCAGGGTTTGTTTGTTTGTGGGACACAGTGCTGTGCTAGGGACACCGTGGTTTGGGTCATGTCCCTCCACCACCTCCGCTGTTCACATACCGGCTCAGGAAATGCGTGGTGGCTCTTGTAATGACTGAGCATGGGAAATCTGCAGCTGCGAGGTAGAAACAAACCCCACATTTAGGACCAGGGACCGAGGCTGCGGCACACCCAGGCTGGGCTCCCAGCAGCGAGGCTGGGTTGGGTGGAGGAGGGCTGCCGTGGGTGTGGTTCTGCACCTCGCGGCCGGGCCACCCCTGCCGAGCTCTCCTCACTCAGCCTCCCTCTGCACAGGCGACTCCCAGCCCCGTCTCAACAGAGCTGATGGCCACCTCTGACTTCTACCCCTGGGAGGATGACTACTCGGGCGAGGGCAGCCTGCTGCCTGAGCTCTGTGAGAAGCAGCCAGTACAGGGCTTCATCCGCATCTTCCAGCCTGCCTTGTACCTGCTGCTCTTGCTGCTGGGCATAGTGGGGAACGGGCTGGTGCTACTCACACACACCTGCTACCGCCAGGCACGCAGTGTCACCGATTTCTGCCTGCTGCACCTCGCTGTGTCCGACCTCCTGCTGCTCCTGATGCTGCCCTTCGTCATCACCGACGCGCTGCAGGGCTGGTCCCCAGACACAGCCATCTGCAAGGCGCTGCAGGGGCTCTACGCCCTCAACTTCTACAGCGGCTTCCTCTTCCTCACGTGCATCAGCGTGGATCGCTACGTGGCCATTGTGCAGGTGCCAACCGCCTGCCGCCTGCGCCCCCGGGCCCGCCGGCACGGCCGGCTGGCAGCGGGGCTGGCCTGGCTGCTGGCCGTGCTGCTAGCACTGCCCCAGTTCATCTTCAGCCAGGCGGAGCAGCACCAGGACCGCCGCGTCTGTCGTGTCGTCTTCCCCCGCGCGGTCTCACAGGCAGCCCGGGGAGCCACCAGCCTGCTGCAGGTGGTGCTCAGCTTCGCGGTGCCCGGCCTGGTGATGACAATCTGCTACGCAGCTGTGGCACGGACACTGCTGGCGGCCCGCGGTGCGCAGCCCCAGCGGGCGCTGCGGGTGCTGGTGGCCCTGGTGGTGGTGTTTGTGGCCCTGCAGCTGCCCCACAGCCTGATGGTGCTGCTGGACGCGGCCGAGCTGCTGACCAGCTGGGAGATGAGCTGCGCCCAGAGCCGCCGCAAGGACCTGGCGCTGCTGGTCACGGGCGGGCTGGCGTACCTGCGCTGCTGCCTCAACCCGCTGCTCTACGCCTTCCTCGGCCAGCGCTTCCGCCGGGAGCTGCGGCTGCTCGCCAGCGACGCCGGCTGTGTGCGGTCCCTGGACCCGCGCCGCTCCGGCTGCTCCAGTCCCCGCCGGCCGACATCGCTCTCCGCCTGGCTGGACGCGGTGTAGGAGCGCGGTGCCCGCTCGGTCCCTCCGCGACTCCCCGGGGACAGCCCCGTCCGTGCGCAGACCTGCCCCGGTGAGCGCCGGGACACAGACAACCCGCAGGGCGCCTGCACACGCCTGAGCAGAGCGAAGGGCAGCCCCGGAACCCTCTGCACGCCCTGAGAGTGCCTTCCCTGCCCGGCTCCCTGCAGAGCCCCCGCGCCGCGGGCCGTGCAATGTTTCGCGTGCTCCGGGGGTCCGGGCGGTGCCGTGAGCCCGCTCGGTGGGTGCAACACCGGGGCCTGGCAGGCAGCCGGTTCTCACTCTCACAATAAACCCCGAATGAGTCCCGCTGGGCGAGCGCGGTCTCCGTGCGGGGTGACGCTGCCCTGGAGGGGTTTGTGGGGCCGGGGGCGGCTCCTTGGCCACCGGCACCGGCGGGCGATGCCTGCAGGAGGCAGCAGAAGCTCGCGCTTCCTGCTCGCCCTCCGCTCGTCCCCGCCGCTGGAGGGACAGGGAGCCCACAGGGAGGGAGCCCCCGGAGAGGGGACAGCAGAGACCCCCGAAAAAACCCTCCTTGGGTCCTGCACCCAGGGCGGGGCAGAGGGAGGTTTGTCTCCCCTCCTCACTCTCCCCACGAGCTCCTGTGCCACGGCACATCCCGGCCCAAGGCTGTGCGGCACCACGGTGCTGCGCTGGGGCTGGCCCGGCCCGGACACGTGGCGACCAACACATGGCCACGGGCTAGGACATGGCGAGCGACACTTGTGCCACGGGCTGGCACATGGTGCCATGGGGCCGTGCAGTGTCCCCCTCGCCCGGCTAAGGAAACGCTCCAGTGCCGGGAGCAGGACTGGGCTCGGCTGCGGTGCCGCTGCTCGTGGAGCCTCCCAGCAGAGCTGGGCATGCAGGGAAGCACCTCCCGGTGCTGCCGGGGCTGGAGGCTATTCGTGTACACCCCCTGCTCCGTTAGGGATTAGCCCAGGACTCAGGGCTCGACTGGAAGAAGCCCTTCCAGAAGCTTCACCTACTGCTGGGCCAGAAGCAGGTTACTGCTGGCTCAGCAGCCCCAGAGGCGGGGTGAGGGGCCTCTGTCCCCCACAGCCCTCGGTGGGCACCAAGAGCCAGATTCGGGCAGTTCTTGGCCACACAGCACAGCTGCCCCTGCTGCCCACCCAGCCTGTGGTCTGGGGTGGTCCCGCTCCAGTCCTCTGATGCCCCCGCAGCTGGTGGGCTCTGCTGGGTGCTGGCGACTGGCCTGGCTGCACAGCCGGCCCCACACCGGGGGCTCGGCCCCAGGCACAATCCAGAGCAGGCTGCGTGGGAGGGGAGCTGGCAGCCGGCGCTTCCTGCCGGCGCATCCCGGCAGCCCGGCTCCCAGGGACGGCGCTGACCCAACAGCTGTAGCAAAGCCAGAGCCTTCACTCCTGGGCCTTTGGGAGTGGGGCCAGGGCCTGGGCGCTGCCATGGCACCCATGGCTTGAGGGTGCCACGGACCCTCTGCCACTGGGCACAGCCCGGGGCTGAGCTGAGCCACGTAGCTGCGACACCCCACCATGAACACCTTCACCAGCTCCTTTGTGGAAAGTCGCTATGAGGGCCTGCCTGGGCATGGTGCCCTCCTGCCCACGGTGTCCTCCTGCCCATGATGTCCTTCTGCTCACGGTGCCCTCCTGCCTACGGTGTTCTCCTGCCCACTGTGTCCTCCTGCCCGAGCACCGAGCCCACGGTGCTGCCCGCTGGCACAAACTTGGCACCACACCGGGCTGAGTCGCCGTGCTGGGACAGGCGCCAGTGCTGCCGCACGCAGGAGCCAGGGCAGCGCACGATGCGGGCGCCGCGGGGCAGGGCAGGGCCCCGCGCCCGGTGCCGGTGCCCACACCGGGCGCAGGCGGTGCTCAGTGACGGTGCCCCCGTCCGGTGCCGAGGGTACCCGGTGCGCCCCGCCGGCGGCGGCTCCGGCAGCCCCGGCCCTGCCGCAGCCCGGCCCGCGCTGCCCCCGCCCCGCCGCTGACGCACCGGCGGCCCGGCCCCGCCGCCCCGGGCGGGAGCTCCGCCCCGGGCCGCGCGCGGCGATTGGCGGCGCCCGGTGACGCGCGGCCCGGCCCGCCCGGGGCGGCGGCGGGGCCGGCGGCCGGTGCGCGGGGCGGGCCGGTCCCGTCGCGTCCCGGTGCCGTCCCGTTGGTGTCGGCGGGGCGATGCCGTTCCCGGGCGGGCTGTGGTGGCTGCTGTGCTGTCGGCGGGGCTTCACGCTGCTGCGGCGGGACTACGGCGAGGCGGAGCGGGAGGCGGACGGCGAGGCCGAAGAGGAGGAGGAGGCGTCCTTCGAGCTCCGCGCCCAGGGAGACCAGGTGGGGCCGGCAGCGGCTCTGGGACGGCCACCGGGACGAGCACCGGGGTGGTCCCGCTGGGTGCGGGGCGCGTCGTTCCGGCGGGTGCGGGCGAGCCGCAGCCCCGGGAAGGCTCCGGGCGGGCGGGCGCGGAGGTCCCGGGCCCGCGGGGCAGGACCGACCGTCCCGCTCGGTGCTCCTGCCCGCTTCGGCCCGGGCTGCCCGCTCCTTAGGACGGGGGTCGCGGCTACCGTGGCAAACTCGCGGCGGAGCCCCGGAGAGCCCCGGCGGAGCGGACCGGGGCTGTCCCGGGAGCACGTGCCGGGCGCGGAGAGCGGGCCTGGATCTCCCGTCTGCGGCTGCTTCCTCTCTGGAGGGAAGCGGAGCGGCGGAAACCGGTGCTTCCTCCGGCCGGGCTGCGTGTGCGGCGGCTGATAGCGCGGGGTGCGGGGCAGCTCCCCGGGCTCCGGTCTGTCCCGCCGCTCTCCTGCACCGAGAGCCGTGCGGCCGAATCCCAGCCCGGACTCGGGGAACGCAGGGGATGCTGGCTGTCTGGTCCCGCTTGCTGTGGCCCCTCTCTCCTGCCCGCTGCGGGCACGGCCCTGGCTCTGTCGGTGCCTAGCAGCACGTCCCCTTTCACAGCAGTGCCAGCCCGTGGGGACAGTGACAGGGCTGGAGCTGGTCCCTCTGGGAGCTGGTGGCAGTGCCAAGGGCACAACTACGTAAGGAACCGTCTTTGGGCTTCCCACATCCAGCACTGGCTCCGGGCTGGCGTGGGCGACTGGTGACGCCAGCTCCCCCGAGAGCACTTTGCTGTGGCCAGGGGGTCCTTGGAAAGCCACGGAGTCAGCCGCCCCTTCGTGGGAGCGTGGGAGCAGCTACCCTGGCCCTGTCGCCGCAGCTCCTCTGCTGTTTATTTATATCCCTGAGAAAGAGCCGGCTGCCACCGCTGCCTCCTCTGGGCTGCCCGCGAGAGGCTAGGCACTGCCTCCATGCCCGCAGCCCTGCGGAGCGTGTGGGGCCCTCCCCAGTGGGACAGTGTCTGGAGGAGCTGGCCCTGTGCATGGGTACCAGCAGCGTGTGACAGGTGCCCTTAATGCCACAGGTCAGTGGCGCCCGGCCCTGCCCCACGGCGCAGCCATACCTGCGGCGGCTCCCCCCTCCCTGTCACTATTTTTAGCATCTGTCTCTTTTTCTTGGCGTTGCGTGCTCTGGCCTGTCGAGCCTCTAGCTGCCCTGTTGGGCTGCAGCTGGCAGGAGCTCCCGTGCATCTCCCAGGACAGCACACTGCCGGTGCTGCCATGTCCCCGCACCCCACTGTGCCGGGCGCCCTGCCCGCCCGGTGCCTGCCTGTGCCTGGGCTCTGCCTCGTGTCCCAGCATGTGTGCCAGCGCTGTCACGTGAGTGGCACCGTCCATGTCAAGTTGTGCTGCGTGAGGAGGAACTGACCCTGTCCCACTGCAAGGGCCAGGGACTTCCCAGTGCTGCGTCCCACCGCCGCGGGCAGGAAGTCAGCGGCCCCATTACAATGGGACTTTGTGCCGTAAGCGTATTACTCAGCACTGACCTTGTGCAATTCTGCACGGTATTCAGCCAGCTGGGTCAGCTGAGGACACACGGCCAGCGCGCCCGCCGGCTGCCCCCGCACCCGGGGTGCCCCAGCTGCAGCCCTGCTTCTTGCCGTGGCCTTGCGGGTGCCAGGGCTCTTCTGCCCCATGGCAGCAGGATGTGAGCCTGTCTCCCCGGGTTGATGAGGAGGCGTACAGTCATGCGGGAGGATGGCCAGGAGTGCCAGGTAATGATCGTGGGGCTGAGATGTCTCCTTCCTCCCCAGGGATCCCTGGAGGTGAGCCTGAGCCAGCCCACCCGTAGCAGCAGCGGCTCGGAGCGGTGAGTGTCCCCCTGCCTTGTGTCCCTTGTGTGGTGCTGCAGGAGCTGAGGGACTGGCACGTTGTGGGAGGTTGCCCTGGTGCTGGCGTGTGCTGAACCATCCTGCCCACCGAGCTGGCACCAGGCTGTGCTGCTGTGTCAGGTGGAGCAGGGAGTGGCAGAGCCGGGACTGCCGTGCTTGTCCCCGTCCCTGGCGCATCCTCAGGCATGTCTCCATCCCCCTGCCATGCCAGATGGCTTGACTGCCGCAGGCTTAGCTGATGGGGCTGTGCATGACTCTTCCTGTGCCAGGAGGCTCTGCCAGGCTGTGTCCATCAGCACAGGCTGTGCCCTGGGGGTGTTGGGGCTGAGGAAGACGGGGTGCTGGGGCACAGGGGCCTGCTCGCTCGCTGTACTCGCAGTACTGACGCTGCTGCCAACATTCCTTCCTGGTTGTTCATTTTCCGAATTCCTTGGCAGGGCCAAGACTGCAAACAGCTTATTTTTAGCTGGGGTCATTTGCACCCAATGACTGTGCCGTGTTCCCACCGCAGGGCTGTGGGGTGCCCAGAGCCCCTTGGGACCCAGTCCCGAGGCCAGCTCCCTGCTCAGGGGCTGTGGGAGACCCCCACGGGTATCTGAGCTCAGCCCCGTGTTGTCCTCAGGTCCCTGCTTGTTGCAGAGGAGATGCGCAGCCTCATCGTGGAGAAGGGCCCAGGGCCAGTGGAGGATGACCCTGACGCTCTCGTGAAAGGTGGGATTGTGCCCCAGCCGTGGCTGCTCCCACCCCAGAGGGATGGTCAGACCCGTGCAGACCCTTCCCCGTGCTGAGAAGCCCGTGGGGTGGATGTCAGTGAGGCTGAGGGTTCCCCTTCCCAGGCTGGCTGCAGCGGGAGACGCGGGGCTGCATGAAGACCCCCTGGATCCGTCCTCGCAAGTACTGGTTCGTGCTGACTCCTGACTCCCTGGACTACTACAGCAGCAACGAGAAAGGGGCCAGGCGCCTGGGCTCCCTGGTGCTCACCAGCCTCTGCTCCGTGCTCTGGCCAGACAAGCAGCTCTACAAGGAGACGGGTGAGGTGCCCATGCCTCTTGGCTGGGCTGCATCTTCCCGGCACAACTTGTACCCTGTGTTACCCTCCCAGCCCTGCGGGCTTCTTTTGCCCAGAGGAGAGGCTGTGCTGAGCCCTGGGGCGCTGAGCCAGCCTGGCTGGGGTGCTGGGGACAGTGGGTGAGTGGCTCTGTCCCTCGCAGGCTACTGGAGCGTGACGGTGTTTGGCAGGAAGCACTGCTACCGCCTGTACACGGAGCACCTCAACGAGGCTGTGCGCTGGGTGTGCGCCGTGCAGAAGGTCATTGACAGCAAAGCCCCTGTCCAAACGCCCACCCAGCTGCTCATGCGTGATGTCGAGGTGAGCCCATGGCACCGGGCTGCCCGTGCCCGCAGCCTGGGCAGCACTGGGGTGGGTGTTTGGGGCCTTGCGCGCCCCAGGGTGGTGGTGGGGGTCTGTGCCAGGCACTCGGCTGGGTTACCCCTCTGCAACTGTTGCTGTTGCTTTGCCCCCAGGAGCACAGAGACAGCCCCGAGGTTCTGGAGCAGATCTATCGCTGCAACCCCATCCTGCGCTACACCAGTGGCCCCCTCTACGCTCCCCTGCTGCCCTTCCCCTACGGCAGCCTGGACCAAAGCGGTGAGCGGCAGCTGGGGGGCACAGAGCTGGGTCCTACACACCAGGCTGGCAGCAGTGATGGCTGGGCTGGATGCTGTGCAGGGCAGGTGGGCACTGGGCTGGGGCCCGGCTGGCCCTGGGTGTGACAACAGTGCCCAGCTGCTGGCAGGGGGTCCTGGGGAGGACCACGGGGCTGTTAACCTTCATCCCATCCCACAGCCCCTGGCCCCCATAGCTACACCACGGGGTTGGTAACCCTCATCCCATCCCACAGCCCCTGGCCCCACAGGGTTGTTAACCCTCATCCCATCCCACAGCCCCTGGCCCCACAGGGTTGTTAACCCTCATCCCATCCCACAGCCCCTGGCCCCACAGGGTTGTTAACCCTCATCCCATCCCACAGCCCCTGGCCCCCATAGCTACACCACGGGGTTGGTAACCCTCATCCCATCCCACAGCCCCTGGCCCCACAGATACACCACGGGGTTGGTAACCCTCATCCCATCCCACAGCCCCTGGCCCCACAGGTACACCACGGGGCTGTTAACCCTCATCCCATCCCATGGCCCCTGGCCCCACAGGGCTGTTAACCCTCATGCCATCCCACGGCCCCTGGCCCCACAGGGTTGTTAACCCTCATGCCATCCCACAGCCCCTGGCCCCCGCAGCTACACCACGCTGCGTGACGAGGCAGTGAAGCTCTTCAACTCGCTGCAGCAGCTGGAGTCAGAGCGGGACCCGGTGCCGCTGATGCAGGGTGTCCTGCAGACCTGCCTGGACCTGCCGCCGCTGGTGGATGAGATCTACTGCCAGCTGGTGAAGCAGACTACGGAGCCGCCGGCGCCGGGCGGGCAGGGCGACCTGCACTACTGGCAGCTCCTCACCTGCATGAGCTGCACCTTCCTGCCCTCCCCGCCTGTCCTGCGCTTCCTGCGCTTCCACCTGGACAGGTGAGTGCCAGGGGTGCTAGCTGGCACCAGGGAGCTCGCCAGGTGTCAGCGCCCCTCAGAGCAGTGCCTGATCCTCCTGGCATTTCTTCTGCAGGACAGAGAACCGTTTCCCTGCCTCGGAGATGGCCAAGTATGCTTGTTTCATCCGAGAGGCGTTGGGAAAGACGAAGGGGAGGGAGTGTGTGCCCTCTCTGGAGGAGATCCTGGTGCTGATGCAGCGGCAAGAGATGATCTGCACGGTGCACTGCCCTGGGGCGCCCGCCTGCAGCGTGGCCATCAGTTCCCACACCACAGCCGAGGAGGTGAGGGGTTGTGGCTGTGCCAGGCAGGGGGCTGGGGACATTTTGATGCACAGGGTTGGGTGGGCAGTGTGCCACAGCAGGTGAGCAGGGTCTCTCCCAGCTGAGCCATGGTGGAGAGGGGCCGGGGCTGTCTGCCTTTGCCCACCATGACCTCTCTGTGTCCCTTTACAGCCCTGAGTGCCGTGGCCAGGAACACGTGGTCACCATCGGTTGCCTTTGTCTCGCCCAGGTGGCCCAGGAGCTTGTGTCACGCCTGGGGCTGTCCCAGAGCCCCAACCTCTTTGCGCTCTACGAGCAGTCCCGGCGACGGGAGCAGCCAGTGGGCAGTGCCACACTGCTGGCTGATGTCCTCACCAGGTTTGAAAAGTAAATGTCCTCTTCTGCTGCCTATGGAGGAGAGGGGCTGGGGGGCCACGGGTGGGAGGGGACAGATGGGTATGGGGCACATCCACAAGCTGATGAAGCCATTCTTGTCTGCTGCAGCCTGGCTGGAGAGGACCGGGAGCAGGACCCACCGTGCCGGCTCTGCTTCAAGCACTACGGCTTCCTGGACACGGACAACGTCCCACGGGACAGCCTGGAGTTTGCCCTCCTCTTTGAGCAGGTGAGTGGCGTGCTGGGGCGGCCGTGCCATGCCATGGCGTGCCGTGGTGGCCGTGCCAGCTCACCCCTCTCTCTCTCACAGGCGCACGAGATGGTGCTGCGGGGCTACGTGCCCACATCCGAGGAGACGCTGCAGACGCTGGCGGCCCTGCGCCTGCAGAGCCTCAACAGCGACTTCTCCACCCACGCGCCCTTTCCGCGCCTGGAGGAGCTCTTCCCTCCCCACGTGCTGCACGCCCGCTTGCCGCCCCTGCCCCACCGGCCCCCCGCCAAGTGCCGGGGGGCCCGGCTGCGGGCCGGGCTGCTGGCCGGGGGGCTCTGGGGCCAAGCGCTGGCCAAGCAACGGGCGGAGCGGGACCAGCGCCTGCGGGGCCGGCTGCGTGAGGAGGGGGCCAGCACCATGGCTGCCATCGTGGAGAAGTGGAAGCTGCTGCAGGGAATGGGCCGGCCCGAGGCCATGGCCGCCTACGTGGCCTTGGTGCGGGAGTGGCCTGGCTTTGGCTCCACGCTCTTCGATGTCGACCTGCAGGCGGTGAGGCCCCGGCTGGGCGTGGTACGGGGGCAGCCCTGGCAGTGGGCAACCCTGACACGCCTCTCCCTTGCAGAGCCCGGTGGGCCCTGGGCCCCAGCGCCTGTGGCTGGGCATTGGAGCCAAGGCTGTCTCGCTCTACAAGCCGGGAGAGCCCGAGCCCTTGGACAGCTTCTGCTACGGCCGCATCTCCTCCTTTGGTGCCTCTGACAGCAGCACCTTCCGCCTCTCCGTGGAGGATCGAGACCTGCTCTTTGAGACCTCCCAGGTAAGGGGCTGCCATCCCTCCACCCTCCTCTCTCACCAAGGGTGCCCCAGACTGACCCCCTGTGTCCCCTCTCCCTGCAGGTGGATGAGATTGCCCAGCTCCTCAACACGTACCTCGCCTCTGCGGGTGCCCAGCGGCTGCCCCGGCCCCAGGAGCCTCCTGCCAGTCCCCCCACTTTGGAGCCCCCTGTGCTGCCCCAGGGGCTCTGCCCTGCACCCGGGCCCTGGCAGCACCGGCCGCCAGTGGGTTCCTCCCACAGCTAGCCCAGCAGCTGCTGTGGCCACGCAGGGGCTGCGATGGCCAGGATGGGAGGGCAGCCAAGCCTGGCAGTGAGTGGCAGGTCTGTGCTGGCCCCCAGCTGCTCCAAAGAGCAGGGGGCCAGGGGGTCGTGCTCCCCCACTGCCATTGCCTTTCTGGCTATTCCCTTAATTTATTTTGAGACGCCTGCGCGCCCCACGTCTCCCAGCACTTTCCCTGGTGGGCAGCGGGGTCGCCTCACTGCGTCCCCCACGCTGCCCCCAGGCCTGTCCCCGTCCCCTATACCCTGGTGCCTTTGCCTCCAGCACTTGTGTGGCCTGGCCACTCTGCTCGTGCCCTGGGCAGAGCAGAGGGTACCAGGCAGCAGTGCTGTGCCATCATCTGTCTGTCCGTCCTCTGGACCCACCCTTCTGGAAAGCTGCGGGCGGCTTTTGGCCAAGCTGCCCTGGGGACCCATGGGCTCCTCCTGCGTGAGTGGCTGGGCTCTGCGGTGGCCCTGTGGCCAGGTTTATGTCACAGGGGTGGCTGGTGGAGTGGCAGCTGGTACGGCTGGGGCTCAGCCCTTCAGTGTTGCCTCTGTAGAGTTTGTTGGTTCTGTCTTGGGATTGGGGGGGGGGGGGGTTGGTTGGTTGTTTTTCTAAATAAATGCACAAAGGAAAGGCTGGGCCTCCTGTCCTGGAGCGTGGGTTGACAGCAGGAGGCTGGGACAGTCGGATCCCTGGGGCAGCAGGGCCTGGGACAGGCAGCGGGGAGGAGCAGCACAGAGTGTCCTTGGGGGCAGGGACTGCTGTCCCTCTGGTCATTGCCAGGCGACCTTTGGCATTTCACCAAGAGCACAGGCAGCTCCAGCTCCCCGGCAGCCCCTGGCACTGGCTGCCCCGGGGGGGGAACTGCCCCAGCCACGGGGGCCGCTGCCAAAGAGGGCGTGGGAGCCCGTGCTGCCACAGTGGCTGTATTTTTAGTCACCTGCTCTGTGCCCCAAAGGGTAAGAGGAAAATGCTAATTTTCACCTTGGGCTGCCCGGGCTTGGGATGGCGCCAGCACTGCCCCTTGTCCCCAGGCCACAGCCCAGCTCCCACAGGCCAGGACCAGCGCTGCTGTGTCCATACCCCTGACACTGTACGGCCTCATGCCCACGTCCTTCCTGGTGTTGCCGTCCCTGCCTCGGGTCCTGAGTGGTGAGGGCACCCCCAGCCCCTCACGGCCCACCCCTGCAAGGGCCTCCTTCCTGCAGAAGATCCATGTGGGTGCTGTGTGCTCTGCGGGCAGGGCGGTGCCAGTCCCAGCCCTGGTCAGCCGTGCTGGCAGGTCCTGCCAGTATTTCTGGCTCTGCTGCAGTTGCCCAGTGCTGCCTGGGCCCCATGGCACTGCCAGCCGGGGCAGAGCTGGCCCTGCACAGCCCAGGGCATGTCAGTGAGCAGTAGCCATGGTTCTCCTGTGCAATGGGCCCAGCTGGCCAGCCAGACAAGGCAAGCACCAAACTCAGTCTCTGCATCTGGCTTCCCTGCCTGGCTGTTCAATGTGGAGTCATGCAGGCAGCATCAGTGCAGGAACAGCCTTTATTAAAGCAAAATAACCTACAAAAATATAGATACAGCCCGTGCCCCAGGCCTGATCTGGCCAAGGAGGAACAAGGCTCCTGCCCAGGGCAAGGACTAGCTCAGCCACACGGAGCCTTTGGCCACGGGGGTTCTGTGCACCCAAACTCAGGGGGCCAGGCCTGTTCCCAGCCCCAGGGTCACTCTCCTCCTCCTCACAGCAAGTGTTGCTCCCACAGGCAGAGGTTCCCTCCCAGCAGAGCGCGCAGCTGCCCCAGTCCTGTCCTGGGCCAGGGCACACGGTGGGGCGGGGGCTGAGCCCCGCCGAGGAGCTGCAGGCTCCCCACACAGAGCTTTCCACAGAGGAGCACTGGCACGAGGGCTCTGCCACGCCAGGCAGCGCTGAGGGGTGACAAACGTGGGCACGGCGTGCGTGGGGGTGCCCAGGGACCTTCCCGTCTCCCGGCAGGGCACTCACTGCTCCTGCGTGCCCCAGGAGATGTAGTCAGGGCGCGTGGCTGCGTGGTACTCATCGATCAGCTGCTGCACGATCTCCCGGGAGTTGTCCAGCTCGTCGAAGTTGTCCTTGAAGATGTCCTCCTTGCGGAACTGCTCCAGGAAGGCCTCTCGCTTGCGCAGCTTGTCGTACTGCCGGCACGTCCGCTCGAACAGCTGGAGAGCGGCGCCAAGTCAGCTCCCCAGGGAAGCCAGCAGGACTGAGCCCTGCTGGGAGCCACCCGCCCCCGTGCCTGGCTTTGTGACAGGCCCACAACGAGGAGACACGAGGGCTGGGGCTGCAGGGCTGGGAGGGAAGGCGCTCACCGAGGAGATGTTGGTGTGGTTGGCCATCATGAGGCCACTGACGCGGTGAGCTGACGGCAGGTAAGGGGACTTGCGGGACAAAGCCACCTGGATGCTGGCGGGGCCCCAGGGGATGAAGTTGGCCAGCTTCCTCTCCCGGATCCGCTGCAGACTCTTGTGAACCTGGTGGGATGAGAGCAGCAAGGGACAGCAGGGTGAGGGACAAACAGGCTGGCTGCAGCAGAGCCAGGAGCTGCTCCCCACAGCCACGGGGACTCATTTCAGTAATTCAGTCATTCCAGCATGACTGCTGCCTTTCCATGAGGCCAAAGCCCAAACCGGAGCAATCTGAAGCCAGCTCTCTGAATCTCAGGCAATTCAGCAATCTGAATCTCAGGCAATGCCTAGCCTCAGCCCAGGATCCCTGCACAGTGACCATGCTCCTCCCTGTGCCACACCATGGCCATCAGTACCTGAACAGCCACGGGGACTCACCTGTGTAGGATCCACCTCGCCCTGGATGATGTTGAGGATGGCAATGTAGCAGTGGTTGGTCTGCCTGTCTCGCCCTGTGGACACCATCACGTTTTTAGGCTGCAGCAACCTTCTCATCACGTCCAGGACTGTGGTTTTCCTCACACTGGCCACCTGCATGGGCCAGCCAGGGGTCAGAGGCAGTAGGTGTGCTGCTCCCTGCCCTCCTGCTGCCTGGTACACACTCGCACAGGAACGGGGGGGCAGCTGGACAGAAATGCCCTCACCCCGGGCATGCAGTCACATGCAAAGCCACATGCAAGACACGGAAATCCCAACACTGCACAACAGGCACAGCCAGGCCAAGAAACAAAGTGTAAGTGGAGGCTCCAGCGTGGGGGCTGTCTGGCCCACACCCTGCAGCACAGCAAGGCTGGGGGTGAAGCTCAGCTGAGAACAGAGGGACAGGGATCTGTTTCATGTTTTTGCTGTCAAACATGGGTCCTGTCCCACTGCCAGGCAGGGAGCAGTGGGGGTTCAGCAGGAAAGGGGCTGTTCTCCACTGCATGCCCTCCCTGCCTTGCCCAGCTCTGAGCTATGGGCAGCCTGGACCAAGAGCTGCTACTGGCCAGGGGGCACAAGCCAGGGCCAGCACCCAGGCTGCCCACAGCAGGGACAGCTGGATGAGCTGCCAGCCCCCTCCTGCACTGGTTGAGCTGTTGGCTGAGCCCTGTGCACACTCCTCTCTCAGAGGACAGATCACACACTGATACCCTTTTCAGAGCCAGCAGTTTTTCAGATTTGCTTCTCTGAGAAACATCCTGAGGAAATGCACGCAGGGAGAGGAGAGGAGCAGCTGTTAGTTCCTTCCGGGCCGTGGTGGGTCAGTGCAGGTGAGCACCTCCCAAAACAGAACTGCCCCACTGGCACCAGGGGGCTGGGGGGCACTGGTTAGGGACCAGCAAGACACAAGAAGCAGCACTTGAAGTGCAGAGGGGTGGCAAATTCACTCTCAGACACAGACTGAGCTTCAGGAAATGGCTGACACCTGTAACCCACCACCAGTGACAATGAGCATTAGTGTTTGGACCCAAATTGCTGAAGCTGATGGCTCATGGGGGTGGCAGGACTGGCAAGGCCACTCTCCTGGCCTTGCTCTCATCACTGCTAAGGGTGGCTTTTGCCAGTCCAGACCTTGAGGACCTCGACAGCCACCCTGATGCATGCAGCAGGTAGCCTGGCACAAGCACAGCTGCCTGCTCAGGTCTGATTCATTGCACACGCTGCAGTCATGTGGTGTGAGCACGTGGGGCTGGGATTTGGGGCGTGCAGTGACAGCTCACGGGGCTGACGGATGCTGCAAGGTGAGTGTGGCAGCTCCTCTGCCCCCGGGGATGGGGAGGAGAGCCTGCCTTACCGACTGGTCGGTGGTGAGCGGCGTGTAGCCCGTCATGAGGAAGTGCAGCCGGGGCGTGGGGATCAGAGAGGCAATCAGCCCAATGAGGTCGTTGTTCATGTAGCCGGGGTACCTGAGCGTGGTGGTGCTGGCAGACATGATGGTGGACACCTAGGAGAGAGGACGGGGTGAGCAGAGGGTCACAGAGTGTCAAAATCTGCCTCACACTGACGTGCCAAGGGAAGCTGGGGCACCTGGAAGGGCACAGGACCCTCACTCACAGCTCCAGGCTGCCCACCCCTGAGCCCAGCCCACGAAGCTGGTTCAGACTAAACTGAGCACAGCAGGGAAACCCTGTGCTTGCTTTTCCTGAGGGAAAAGTCCTTCTCACCAGCTGGTTGATCTGTGAGAATGACGGGTTCTGAATGTGCAGCCGGTCTGTCGCGATCCGATTCAAGGCTGTGTTGTCCAGAACCACCTGCAAGAGAAACCTGGCTCTGTGAAGGGCCCCTGAGGCAGCTGAGGAAGGCCAGACCTGGCCACGTGTCCCAGGGCCCTGGTGGTCCAGCACAGGCCCTGAGAGGAGCCCTCTGCACAAGTGGCAGACACTTGAAACCACAAGCTGACTCATGTGGCACGTAACCGACACCGTCAATGGAACCTTGTTCCTCCTTCCTGGCTGTGCTCCCCGTGCTCTCCCAAAGAGCTCTGCCCCTGGGCCAGCAGCAGCTCCAGTGCAACTGCTCCTGCACTGCCACATGCAGGGAGCAGCCCCAGAGTCTGGTCAGACGTGGCCAAAGGCCCCGGTGCAGGCTGAAGGCGCTGCCTGGCTGGGGCTGCTGTGGGTGCTGCACATGACACAGGTGCTGCATGCATGCAGGGGCTGCAGCACTGCTACAGAGGAAGCACAGCCAGTCCTCAGTGCCTTGGGAAGATCTGCTGGACCCAAGGCAGAAATGCCAGGCAGCTCTGCAGGGGTTAGCACCTGTGAGGGTCTCTGGGGCCACATCTGCTTGGCCATTCTGTTCAGGGCACACTCACTGCTGCACCTGGGGCTTGCTGGCACACAGTGCTGGCCCAGGATGGGCTGCAGTTCTGAGCTCTGGGGACAGGGCCATCTCCTCAGGGCTGGCTGCAGCACAGGCCTCTTACCACACAGTCAGCATTCTGGGTCAGCCTCTTCAGTGTCAGCAGGGAGTTGTAGGGCTGGACGACAACATCGCTCATCTCATCCTGGTTTGGGAACACCGAGTAGGTCTCCACCAGTTTCTTGGGATACCTAGGGAGAAGTGCAGCACCTCAAGGGTTAACACCATCAAGCTGCACTCTCCCCTCCCACAAGCTGCCTAAGCAGTCTCCAGGGCTCAGGACAGGGTGAGTCACCAAAGCTGCAGCCAGAGTGGCTCCCAGGGAGGGAGAGAATGTGTCCCAGCAATGCCTACCCCAGCAGCACAGGAGCTGGCTGCCAGAGGAGCTACAGGGAGGCTGAGCCATCCACAGGCTGATTAAGCAGCTGCTCACAAGTATTTTCAAGAGGATGCAAGCTGAAACAGGCCAGCATGGCAGCTCACAGCCTTCAGCCAGAGCCTCCCACCCCCCCCTGCACCGTCAGGGTGTCCGCAGGCAGCTGCCTGATAAGAAGGGCTGAGGGAAGGCAGAGCTTGGACAGATCAAGTCCAGCTTCAGAGCCTCTGAAGTCCCCAGGCGTATCAGGAGGCAGCCTTGTGCAGGCAGCACGCCAGGGATTGCACAAGGCAGTGTTTGGGTGGGGGTGGTGGCTCTGAGTCAGCGCTCTCCAGCTCCAGGCAGGCTGCCCAGGCTGGGCCAGCCTCTGCCGTGTGGGAAGGGGACAGGGCTGTGCTCACCTGTCATTCAGTCTCTCCAGGAGGTACGAGCCCAGCCCAGAGCCTGTTCCACCAGCAATGGAGTGGCAAAGCACAAACCCCTGGAAGGAAGCAGCAGGTGCTGAGGGTGAAGCTCAGCCCCAGAGCAGGCAGACAATGTGTCACCCCTGCTTCCTCCAGCAGAGACCTGCCAGACAGGGCCACAGCTCCTCGTGGCAGCAGGGATGCAGCAGAGACTGAGCCCAGCTCCTCAGGCCACTCCTGCCCACACTGTGGGATCCACATCTCTGCACACCCCTCAAAGTGCAACAGCTGCTTGAGAGCATTCAGGTTCCTCCCACCCAGAACAGGACTGGAACAGCTCCAATGTCACCTCCAGGGTCCAGACAGTCACAGGAAATGGGACTGCATGTTCTTTCCTGGGTCCTTCACATCCCTCCCTCCTCCCAGAATGACTGAGGCCAAGCTCCCACTGGCGACTCCAGGGCAGCTCCCACATGCTCAGCTCCCACAACAGGCACTGGAATCTCCTGCCAGCTTCTTTTAGTGATGTTCTCCCTTCCCTGCTGCCACGTCACAGCCTGACATGAGCACCTGACAGCCCTGTCAGTCTGCACACAGGGTATGGATTCACATGGACAACATAAAGAAAAATGCCCCACAAGCAAACAGTGAGAGAACTTCTGGGGCAGGCTGGCATGTGGAGTGGGGATGGACAGATCTCCTGTCCCCAGATCCCCTCTCCACATGTCCTGTGCCTAGAAGCTCACTGAGCTAGTCTGTGCCCACCAGAGTGCTGAGCTCAACCTCACAACGAGCAACCCAGCTGGGCAAACCCCAGGCAGGGCCACCAGATCCAAATCCCTTGTTTACTTACTTCCAAGCTGTCACTCCCATCAGCCTCTCTGTCTATTATGTCAAAAATATCCTCATGGATCTTTTCTCCCTGCAAGAGAGACCGGGACTGGTTTTGCTCCTTTCCCACAGAACATGGACAAGAGCTGCTCCAGCTCAGTGTGAAGGTGAGTCAGACTGGCAGCGTGGTCTGTGCCCGGGGTGGGACACAGGACACAGCCCCAGGGCTGAGCAGTCTCACCCAGCAGCACTAGGGCTGGTACCTGCGAGAAGCCACTGGCCCAGTTGTTGCCAGCTCCCCCTCCATGCTCAGACAGGTAGATGTTCTCTGGGTTGTACAGGTTGGCGTAGGGGGAGTTGAGGATGGAGTGGATGACACGGGGCTCCAGGTCCAGCAGCACGGCCCGGGGGATGTAGTGCTCATCATCTGCCTACAACGGGAGCAAGAGGATCTGGGTGCCACTTCCACCGCCAAGCACGAGCCACCCCCGGCTGCAGCCGAGCCCCCGAGGCCGGGCTGGGCAAGAGAGGCTGGGGCTGCGCAGCGTCTGCGCCCCCAGCGCGGCAGGGGAGGAGCCCTCGCTGCTTACATAACGCTCTGTCTAGGGCAGCCACAGCCGCGTGCCTCTGCTCCGCCTCCGGAGCGCCACAAACACCGCGGGAGCGCGGGCGGGCGGGAGCCGGGGCCGAGCCGCCGCCACCGGCACGGTCACCGCCCGCCCGCGGCCCCGTGCCCGCCGGGGCTGCGCAAGGGGCACAGCCGGGGAGCCGCCCCGCCGGGGCACGGAGCCCCGCGGGGAGCGGGGCAGCTCGCTGCGCGCCGTGCGCCCGCTCCCCGGCGCGGCGCCGCCGGTACCTGGTAGAAGAAGACGTCCTTGCGGTCGGTGCCCTCGGTGGCGAACTCTTCCACGATGCCCTCGGGGCTGATGCCGTGCTCGGCGCAGAGCTGCTTCCAGAACTCGAAGCCGACTGCGGGGAGGCGCGCTCAGACGGGCCGGGCAGCGGGAGCGGGACCGGGGCCGGGACCGGGGCAAGGCCCGGAGCGCCCCGTCCCGTAGGCCCCGCCCCTCCCGCTTCAGGCCCCGCCCCTCCCGCTTCAGGCCCCGCCCCGTCCCGCCAGGCCCCGCTAACTGCCCCCCCCACCCACAGCATCCCGACCGCGCCCGGTGCGCGCTCCCCCGGGCCCGCCGCGGCCGTGGCGCGCTCACTCTGGTTGCCGCACTGGCCCAGCTGCAGGGTGATGATCTCCCGCGGCATCGCGGCCGAGGCTCCGCTCCGCTCCGCGCCCCGCCCGGCTCCGGTACCGCCGCGTCTCCCGCCGGCGCCAACGGCACTGCGCGTGCGCGCTGCCCGCTTCCGGGGCGGTGGCGCCCTGGCAACGCGCGTGCGTCCCGGCGGGATGGGCGGTCCGCGCATGCGCCAAGATGGCGGCGCGCAGAGTGGAGTTGCAGTCGGTTGCTGGGGGCCGCCATGCTGGCGGCGGCCGCGCGCGCGCAGCCGGCGGGCGGATGTTGACGCCGTGAGGGAGCGATGGCGGCGGCGGCCACGGCGGTGGGGCCCGGGCCCGGCGAGCGGCAGCGGCGGGTGCAGGCGCTGAGCGCGGCGCTGCGCTGCCGCCTCGGGCCCTACGAGCCGCTGCTGGGCGCCGTGCAGGCCGCGCTGGTGTGGGAGCGGCCGGGCCGCAGCGCGCTGTGCTGGGTGGCGGTGCACGGCCTGTTCTGGTGAGCGGCGGGGCTGGGACCGGGACCGCGACCGGGATCGGGATAGGGACCGGGCGGCGCAGCGGCCCCGCCGAGCCCGATCGCCGGGGCTGCGGGGCTTGGGGAGGAGTGAGGGGCCGCGGGTTTGCTCTGTGCCCCGTTCCGGACCGGAGGGACCGGCAGCGCTGCGTCTGCTGCGGCCCCGTCCCCGTGCTCTCCTCGGACCTGAGAGCACCAAACTCAGCCTGCTGTGTGGCACGGGAGGGAGGGCAGCCTGCCCGGGACAGGAGCTGCACAGCAGGGCTGTCCCGGGAGAACCGACACCAGCAGAGTCACCCAGCAGCTGCCCCCGGGGCACGCTGCGTGGGGCCTGAGTAGCAGGTGCTGAGTTTTCCCCGAGTGAGTGGTTTGAGTTGGTTTGTGTTGCCCTTTTTGTCTCACAAAGATCTGGCCGGTACCAATTCATTGGTTTCTTCCCCATAGGTTCTTTGCTCTGACTTCCCTTCGTTTGCTGTTCCTGGTTGCTTTAACCCTCATAGTGGTAGTGTGTCTAGACCAGTGGAAGCACAAAATCTGGCCAGAAATTGGTGGTAAGTTGCATTTTGAGCTCATAGCAGCAAATCAAGCCCAGTTTCCAGCCCCACAAGTACAGGCTCTGCGCTGCCTGCAGTTACAGTGTTAAAACCTCAACTTTTTGCTTTAAGGGTCTAGAAGCCAGCAGGAGTAGTGCAGGCATGCTCTATCTGCAGCTGGGATGTTGTGACCTGTGTAAACACAAGCTCTTTTTGTGCTTGTGACACTGGTATTTGTCTTGTAATCCTGAGCCACAGGATGTACGTGACCTAGTGCAGGCTGGACACAGTGATTCACTTTCTGAGCATTCAGGACCAGGGTGAGAAGTAGAAACATATGTGGAACTCATCTGGAATCCCCCTCAGAATCCATAATCAGTTTAGGATGAAGACAAGTCCCTTGCTGTTGAGCAGAGATGCCCTTGGGAGAAGAGGCATCTGAACAGTATAATATAATGAAGTTAGCTTTTAGTTTTCAGCTTTCAGTAACCAAAGCAGTTGTATCCCTCCTTTGTGACATTAATACACTGATGAACTCCCCCATTCCAAGCAGCTGGGGTCCCTTGGCTTTGCATGGACAGGTTGGTTTGGAGCAGTGTCAGGGTCTGCATGTTCCCAGGGCTGGTTCCCTGACTAACCAGCAAGTTCAGCTCCCAGCTTTCTGCTTCAATCCATGTTCCTGGGAAGACATTAAAGCTTTCCTTGGTTTCAAAGCTTGGCTCAGGCTCCTTCCTAGGAGACAGTGTCTGTCCAGCTCCCTCATCCCTCTGATTTGATCTCTCACAGTGGCTGGGACATCCCTTTCAAGTCCCAGCCTGGGTGGGAAGGTATCAAAGGATTTAAATCCTGATGCCTGCAGTCTGCAGGCTGTTCCTCCTCCCCAGCTGTGTGTGCAGGGAGTGGGGGAGAGGGAAGTGAGCAGCTTCTAGAGTCCAACAAACACCAAGGAGCAGCAGGGAGGCTCTTGCAGTCCTGTACTGTCACACGTACACACTCAAGATTTGTTATGGAGTGATGCTTCTCCGTCCTGTAATTACAGTTAATGTCTTTTCCAGGTGTTCCCCAGCTTATTAAAGCTTTACTTAAATCCCAAGAGCTAAGCATTCCCATGGCAAATTCCTTGCAACTAATGTAGTGTCTGTTCTTAATATTTTAGTGGCAAGACCTGATGAATTAGACAATGAGAGGTAGGAAACTAATTGACTGCTGTGCTGTGATACTTTGCTGTGATACTGTGGTGTTACCTGCACATGCTTGGGATGTTGGCTCCTTCGGGTGAGGAGGAGGAGGGGGAGAAGGGAGGGGGGCCCTGGGAGCTGCTCAGCAGAGGGCAGATGGAGATCCAGATGCAGTCAGGTGGTCCTGAGAAGTTTTTGACTTGCCCAAGCCATTTTATCGTGCTTTGCTTTCATACCAGCCTCCAATTATGCTTGCTTGGTTCCCTGCCCCCTGAAGTTAGAGGTGCTGCCTTAGGAGCAATTCCTCTTGTATGGCTCTCCAGTAGCAGGAAAACAGCATTTCTGTGGGAATTAATGAAGTCTTCTGAGACTTGATAGGGAATATTTAACAGGCTTGTTCCAGCAGTTGTTTCTGCATAGTTATGACCTGACTGCAGCATTAATTATGGGTTGAGAAATGCTGAGGTGTTGCCTCACTGCTCACACCTGCCTCTCTGGGCACACCTTCCTGCCACTGCCAGGCTGTGCTGGATGTCAGTTCCTGATTAAATCACCTGAGCAGCTGCCAAAGGACAATTGTCTTTATTAATTTCTTTTTTAAGAGGCCCAGGCACAAAAGGAATTGCTCTTTCTAACCTTCAGGTACTCCTGACTAGCAGTTAGGCAACACTAACAAAGCTGACCAGTTCAAGGCCTCCAGAGTAACTGAGCACATGAAGTGAGGTGCAAGGCTGCTTCTAGACCTCATGCTGAACACTTGGAGGCTGCAGTTGACCAGATAAACACAGAAAAAGTAAAGGGATTCACTTGATTTGCCTCTGCACTGTGCACTCCCTCCAGCAGCATGGAAACTGGTCCAGGACATTGGCTGAAATTCCTGCTCGTCAGCTGCTGTGGGAGCACTGGGATGCTGCTAGAGGGGCTGTAGATGAACTGCTTTGGGCAGGGCACTGCTTGGAGGGCAAGTGGCCCTCATCTCTAGAGCTCTGTGCTGGGTGGGAACAGAAGACAAGTATTTGTAACAAGGCTGACACTGATGCAGCAATATTTTCCCAAATTCTGCCTTCACTGCAGCTGGGGATACGTCCACCCTCGGCTGCTCGGACTGCCAGAGCTCTGCCATCATTTGGCTGAAGGATGGGTGACTGGGACCAACTTCTTAAGTAACCTCTTCGTTTTCAAGAGGCAAAGTCCTGGCAAGGTAAGAATGTGCAGTTCAGAAATAACCTGTTTGGTGTGGAGCCTCTGCTGACCACGAGGATCCTCCTGTGCTGGCATCCAGCACTGGCTGAACACGTTCCTGGATGGGTGGTTGTCATGGGAGGTCTCCCACAACACTGTGCCTGTTATGTGGTGGGGAGGAATGGAAAGCCCAGGCAGAATAATCAGGTTGTGGAGGAGGGAGGAGAAAGTGAATGTCAGTGTGTGGATTGCACCACTGAAGTGAGAGCGTGGCTGCTCCTTCTGTAGGTGTCTGGCTTTTCAAGTCACTGTCAAATTTGTCTCCTCACTGGGTTTTAACAGTTTGAGAAAGTGTGTCAAGCTTTTTTCCTTCTTTTTTTTTTTTGAGTTGATGGGAAGAGAAACCTGTAGCACAGTGATATTGCCCTTGTCCTCTTCACCTTGAGGAGCTCTCTAGTTTAGCCTCTTCCTCGCTGTTGGTGTCCCTGCTTTGGGAAGCTCCTCTTGCCCTGAGGCAGGAGGTCTCAGTGCCAGTGGCTCTGGGGGCAGACGCCCCTGTGTGTGCCCACTTTGGAGCAGGTGGTTGGACACTGTGGAGGCTTCACCCTCTCTGGAACAATGACTTGACGCAGGATTTGCAGAGGCTGACATGGTCAAGAAGTGAGTGGACCTACTGCTTAACCCTGGAAACTCACTGTCTCTCATGTCTTCAGTTTTGCCTTCTAGTGTGTGGAGTGTTCACCTTCCTGGCTGTCCTGGGCCAGTACATCCCTGGGCTCTTGCTCTCATACTTGCTGTGTAAGTAAACCTCTGTGCCAGCACAGACTTATATGTGAAAGGAGATGAGTGGGTGCCGGATGTCCAAAGGATGGGGCTCAAAAGGAAAGCTTGTGTGAGTGCCTTTAAAATTTAAAACAATACATTCTGCCAGGAATGTGGTGGTTCTTGACCAGGACTTGAAGTCTGGTCTGGAGAGAAGGTGTTTGAGTGCTTAATAACTACAGATCTGAGCACCAACAGGTTGGCCTGTCAATTTTGTTAAATTGGCAGAGGTGATGGCACCTGTTCCAACAACCCCCCACAGCACTGCCCTCATTGCTCAGATCTACCGTGCTCTGTGTGTTGTGCTGCCTCACAAAACATGCAGGATGTTTGCCAAGCAGCATCCTGAGCAACCTTCTAACCTGCATTCCACTCCCTGCAGTGCTGCTGGTCCTGCTGTGGCCCCTGGCCGTGTACCACAGGCTGGGGCAGCGCGTGTACCGCAGGCTGGAGCCCGTGCTGCAGCGGCTGGACTTCAGCGTCCGGGGATACGTGACAGCCAGGCAGCGCCAGAGGCAGCGTGAGTCCTGTGCCCTTTCTGCCCCCAAGGTTTCACACCTTGATCTTTGATCCCTGGAAGGGGCTGTGAGCAGAGGCTCCAGCCATGGTGGGCTGCATGTCTGGCATGGCAAATTCTTGGAACTGCCTTGGGAAGTGAGAGAGGCAGTTCCGCCTCTGCAGCCATCTCCTAGGAAGCAGCTGCTGTGGGCTTTTCACAGCACTGAGCTGCTCCAGTTCGTGGCTGTCAGAACTGTGTGTTCTCTATTCTGGAAAAAGGAGGAAAGGCTCTGTGCGAGGGAGTTCTAAACATGTTCATTTCAGAAAAAAACCTGCGACAGCCGCAGTCAGAAATGATCATGGCTCTGCTGTGGAACAGAGCTCTGCTCTGTTATGTGCAGTCTGGGCTTTTCTGGTCCTGCACAGAGCCTTGCCCCAGCAGCAGTAACAGCTTTGTGTCTGGTTTCTAACAGTGCGTGGCCGGGCCCTTGGTCAGGAAGCCACGGATGATGGGAGTGACAGCGAAGAGGAGCTGGCTGCATTCTGCCCCAAGGTAACAGAGCCCCTGGAGAGGGAAGAGCTCAGCTGGAAGGAACAAACCCCACTGGGGGGACATGCAGCATCTGGCTGAGGTGTGAGCAGCACATCTGGCAGCACAGCTGAGGGTGATAGGAGAGCAGATGAGGACACTGTCCTTTCAGATAGGTCTTTCCCACTCTGTTCCACTAAAGAATGTCCAGAGCTGCTTGTGCCAGCTGCAGTCTCCTAGACGGTGCAGTAAATGTGAATGAGTCTCAGGTACCAGTCTCCCATGGGGTCCAGGTTCAGCTGGAGGCCACTCCATCATCTATTTTGTCTTGAGGCATGGGGATAACCTTTCTAGTGTTGATGTTTTCAATTTTATCTTCTATTTCAAAGCTGGATGACTCCGTGGTTGCCAAGGAACTGACCATCTCTGACTCTGAGCATTCAGATGCTGAGGTTTCCTATACTGAAAATGGGATGTTTAACCTTTCCAGGGGCCAGACGCCCCTGACAGAGGGATCAGAAGGTGAGAGGAAACAGCTTCTGGAAGGTGTGGAATGCCAAGCAGGCGCCAGTGTGGTGGGTCGGAGGGAGGATGTGTTACCTCCCATCATTGAAGTCTGGCTGTTTGATGTCAGCCTTGCTGCTGGAAATGAGCTGCAAGTGCCTGTTTTGTTCAGAACTGAACTTCCTCCTTCATTCTGTGGTGCTTGAGCGAGGGCAGCAGCTCTGCACAGGCAGATCAGGCTCTGCCAGTCTGGCTGTGGGTGCTGCTGCTCCCCTCTCACAGGTGGCTGCTTCAGCACTGTGTTCCTTGTGAGTGAGCTGGGAGGTCAGAGGGATCTGAACACTTGGGGTGAGGGAGATCTTGAAGAGAGTGTGGACTGAGAGCTCCCAACACTGTCCAGGGGAGCTGCTGGCCCAGCTGCTGCCTGAGCCTGTGGGTGCCGGTGACTACTGGCAATTAAAGCACTTTCTCCTCTTCCAGACCTGGATGGTCACAGTGACCCAGAAGAATCTTTTGCCCGGGATCTCCCTGACTTCCCTTCCATAAACCCAGAAGCAACTGGCATAGATGATGAAGATGACACCAGCATTGGGATCCCGAGCCTGGCGTACCGCCCACAAGGGACAGAGGAGCTGCAGCTCCCATACGAGCAGGAGGAATTTGGCACAGTGCCATCGGTGCAGAACCTCACCAACAACATCGCTGGCTTTGTCACCAGGGGCATGATCCAGCTGGCACTGTCAGGAGGCTCTCAGCCAGGCTCCTCACGCAGCACCAACCCCCAGAGAGGGGCAAAGACTCACCTCAGAGCAGCCAGTTTGGACTTGGACACTGACGCTGAAGGGGATGACTTTGAACTGCTGGATCAGTCCGAGCTGAACCAGCTGGATCCCACTGGCTCCCGGGGCCAGTAAACCACCCTGTCACTTCCCTCTGGTTTTCTATTGCGCATCATGGAGTGAATCCTAGAAGGAAAAGCTTTGCACAGTTCTCTCAGTCGTCTCCTGTGAGTCTGGGTGATGTGACAGCCAGTGCTGGCTGGGTGCACCACTGTGACTTGTGACTCGTAGCCTCGCTTGGATCTTAAAATAAAGGACACTGGCAATCTGGAGGGAAGAGGCGTTGATGGGATAGCTCCACAATCACTCTGCACTGTCTGACATGATGCTGCCTGCTCCAAACTTTCTCTGAGACAATAAATCTGGTGTTTGCAGCTCTCAAGTCCAGTGGGACTGACAGCATCGCCAGGAACAATTGTGCACTGAGTTCTGGCACTGATGTGTAACCAGGGGAACAGGACAGAGCCCCTCAGACGTCGTGTCTGGGACTCAATGCTGTTCTGTCTCACACAGCTGTTCCCCAATATCCCAATCTGTGCACAAATCCAAGTCTTCTCTCCCAGCAATATCCAACTCCAGGTGGAACCAAGCCCCTTGCTCCACTGTGGATGTTGTGCAGCCACAATGTTTTCCTTGCACTGGCTGCTCCCTCGGCTCCAGCTCCTCGTGATGCTGTTTTGTAAGAGCTCAATGGCAATAAGACACCTGCTGTGACCATCAGACCACCTACAAGAACATCCACGTGTAGCCCCTGCTTTGTGTTGCTTTTCTGAACTAACAGCCTTTGTTAAGAGCCAACTAACACTTTGCTAGAATCCCCTGTGCTGCTCCAGTGCGTTCCCGTGGGCAGGGCCGGGGCCGTGCAGGTTTCCTGGAGGAAGGAGGAGGTGCAGCAGGGCTGGCAGGGCGGTGCTGTGCCCTGGGCCCTTGCTGCCTCCAGCCTTGGGCAGGCAGAGCCCCGAGACCGCACGGGGACAGCAGCCCAGACCAGCAGTGACTGAGGAGCTCGTGCCTGCCGCGGCCCTGTGAGCAAACCAGCAGCCCCCAGGGCGAGCCAGCCCCGCTCTGCCCACCGAGCGCCCCCGTTACTTTTCCTAAGCCATACAGACCCGGTTCTGATCTCGTTTGTGCAGCCAAGAACGTACCTCGTCAGGGACCCCGATACTGGCTGCTGTTTGTCTGACTCTGCTTATCCGACCGTGCTGGGGGGGTCGGGGTCGGGGGGGCGGCCTCAGCCGGGAACGGGAGGTCGGTAACGGGTTGGAGCCCCTTCGCTGGCGAGGCCGGTGCGGATCTGGTGGGGGGAGGTGGCTGCGGCGGCGGGAGCGCCGGTTCCCGTCGGTGAGTGCCTGCCCCGGGCCGCTGAGCCCCGACCCGCTCCCGCTCTGGGCTGTGCGCGGCCCGTTCCCGCGGGGGCGGGCCGGTACCGGGCACGTTCCCCCGCCCACCACGGCCTGCCCCGCCCCCGCCGCGGTTGGCGGGCAGCGGGTGGCGCGCCGGAAGTGCGTGACCGGCGCCAACCGGGAACGGAGCGGGGCGGGAGGCGCGGGGCCGCGGGATGAGCAAAGGGCGCGAGGCCGCGGGCGGCGGTGAGTGCGGGAGGGCCGGGGGAGCACCGGGCGGCCTCTGCGGCCCCGGGAGGCCGCGCTGACCGGGGCTGGGCCCGCAGGAGGCGCCGCCGCCGTGCTGCTGCGGTACCTGCGGGAGCAGAACCGCCCGTACAGCGCCCAGGATGCCTTCGGGAACCTGCAGCGGGAGCACGGGCTGGGCAAGGCGGTGAGCGGGGCCGGGCCGGGCTGGGGCGGGGCGGGCCGGGCCCGGCTGACGCCGCGTCCCGCAGGCCGTGGTGAAGGCGCTGGAGCAGCTGGCGCAGCAGGGCAGCGTGCGTGAGAAGGTCTACGGGAAGCAGAAGATCTACTTCGCCGCCCAGGTGAGCCCCGGCCGCCGCCGCCGCCGCCCGCTGGCCCCGCTCGCCCGCAGCGCTGACCCGCCGCTCCCCGCAGGAGCAGCTCCCGGCCGCCAGCGATGCGGAGCTCCGCGGGCTGGACGGGGAGATCGCCGCCCGCTCCGGCCAGCTGCAGGCGCTGCAGCAGAGCTGGCGGCACATGGAGGCGGGTGAGTGTGCCCGGCCGGGCGGCCCCGAGCCACCGCGGCATCCCCGAGGGCACGGGCAGCCGTGCCCTGGTGCCGGGTGACGGCCCGGCCGGTGATCGGTGCCGCCTTCCCAGAGCTGAAGGACTTGAACAGCTCCATGACCACCCCTGAGATTGCCAGGGAGATCGAGGCGCTGAGGAAGGACTGTGCCAGTTACACGGAGAAGCTGGAGAGGATTAAATCTGCTACCAACCACGTCACTCCAGAGGAAAAAGAGAAGGTGAACAGCTGTCTGAGCCCGGGATCAGTGTGGATCCAGGATCCAGCCCTTCCCTTACAGTGCTCACCTGGGGCTGCTGAGGGCCCCATGGGGCAGCTCTGACCCGGTGCTGTTGGCAGGTGTGCCGGGAGCAGCAGCTGTACCGCCGGGAGTGGCGCCGGAGGAAGCGCATGGTACCGGCCGTGCTGCGGGTGGGCAGGGATGCCCCGCTGGGACTGCTGCCCACAGCCCTCACGGGCCCTGTCTCGCCAGGCCACCGAGCTGCTGGATGCCATCCTGGAGGGCTATCCCAAGAGCAAGAAGCAATTCTTTGTAAGTACCGAGGCTGGGTTGTGCCCTCAGCTGTCAAACCAGACCCTGAGCCTGTTCTGATCTGCTCGGCGCCCTGCAGGAGGAGGTTGGGATAGAGACAGATGAGGACCACGGCGTTGTGCTGCCAGCGACCACGTGAGGTGCTGGGGGAGCCTTTGTTCTGGGGAGCTGCTGCAGAGCTGCCTCCGAAACTCGGCTGTTAGGTTGTTCTTTTTCTGTTTTTGCAGCACTGGGATCTGTCCTGTGTATTTATTTGGGTTTGTTTTAAAATGTTTTGCAGTTGGAAGGGTGGTGGGTAGGAGTAACTTGGCACTGGCCCTCTCCTTGCAGTGGAATGTTGTTTTTTCCTGCCCCTAGTGCACAGAGCTGCCTGGCTGGGGTCTGATGTGGCTGAGGGGACACCTGGGGGCACTGGTGCTGTCCCTGGTGTTCTGGTAAGGAAAGGCAGCGAGGGACTGTCTGGGCTGCAGGGCTCTGACTGTGTTCTACCTGCTTCCTGCTGCGTGCCTGAGTGGTCACAGGAGAATATGATCCATTAAACACCAGGATTTTGGTTCAGCTGCACATCCCTGTGGTGTTTGTCTCTTCAGAGGGTGTCAGGGCAGGGTTTAGGCCCCGAGGAGTGGGGAAGGCAGGAGCCAGGAGAGGGTAACCTGAGCACAGGGGCTGGAATGGGCTTCTGGAAACCACCAGCTCCAGGGCACAGCTCCAGGAACTCAGCATCAGAAAACTCATTAAAACATTCAGTGAAATTTATTTAATTACTTTTCACAATAGAAAAATACATCACTTTCACGTGTGAGGTCTGTAAAATTCCACGTCTTCTTCCCAAGGCAGGAGGCAGCACTCCCTCCTCAGTGCTGGAAAAACTGCCTGAAAAACATTCCCTGGATGTGCCCCTGGAGCAGGAGCACAAGCATGGTTATGGAGAACCAACCCTGCTGCTGGCAGCACCCTGGTCCCATCACTCTGGACAGTGCCCAGCAGAGCTGTGACCCAAACTGGGCGTGGGACAGGGTCAAACATGTCCCTGATAGCAGCTGCTTCTACAGCTGGCACAAGCAGCACTGTGGGACCATTCCAAAATTTACAATAATAAAAATCAAATCGAGGCTGGTCATGTATGTGTGTGTACAAAAGTTCTAAGGAGGAGCAGCAAGTGCACACAGCCATGCCATGCTACAGCTGCAGAACTTTGCTGTGCAGTACAGCCAGAGTTTCTGAAAAGGAGAGGTGTTCCAGCACTTGCAGGAACTTCCTCTGATCCTTCCCAGGGACTCATGGCTGCAGCATGCTTGGGGTTCATCAAGGCCCTAGCATGTGCTGCCAGGGCCACAGCTCCCAGCTCTTGATGGGCTCATCCTGCTGCCAGCACTGTCAGGCTCCTCCAAAATGCAACAGCTGACTCAAAACAGCTGCTTCAGAGGGGCAGGGCACAGCCCAGAGGGTCAGGGAAAAACAATTCCTGCTGCTAGACCAGAAACCCATGGTTTTTAGTATGCATTTGTCACACTTGCCCACCCTGGGGACAGCAGGGCTGTCACAGGCCTGAGGGCACAGAGTGGAGCTGCTCTGGGATCAGCTCTGCAAGGAGAGTCAGTGGCACAGGCAGCCCCATGGCCTGAGCCAGAGACTCTGCTCCCCACCTTTCCCTCCCCTCCTGCCCAGTCCCTACAAAGATCTGGAGGCACTGAGTGGAGCAGCACTGATTGCACAGCCACCGTTGGGCTTCAGAAGGAATACAATAAATAATTCAGAGAACCTTAAAAACAGCCACAAGGGAGAGGGCCCAGGGTGGTGCCTGGCACCCTGGCCTCTGGCAGAAGTGCCCATCCCCACGGGCACAGAAGTGGCACGGCAGGCTCAGTAGAGCTGGCTCTTCACCTTGTGCAGAACCCCGATGACAACGTCCCGCAGCGTCTGTGGCAGAGAAAGGACACAGTTGGTTTGTGGAGGGACAGCCACCCCTGTGCCACCGTCTCTGCCCCCTCAGCCATGGCACCAGCCCCTCTGCAGCCCTGCATTCACCTGGGGCTTGCAGTGCTCCTCAATCCAGCTGAAGACACACGCTGAGAGCTCCTGAAAACTCGTTACAGAGACTGAGGCATTGAAGGACTGGAAGAGGGAGTCCATGATGCCTTGGAAAACATTGAACTTCACCTCATCAGAGATCTGGTTCTTCCCCTCGTTTGGATTGTCCTGATGAGCTTTCACAATCTGCTCATAGTTCCTGAAACAAGCAGGGCACACCAAGGTCAGCAGTGAGGTCTCCACAGGTGACTCTTGAGCTGCCACTCCCAGCTCTGAATTCCCACACCAGCTCCTGCTCCTGGTTCCCAGCTCCAGGGCTGTCCCCAGCTGGAGAACCACTGCACAACCCCACAAGGATGGGAGGGAACAACGGAAGCAGAGGGCACGACCCCAACAGCTCTTCCCTTACACTTTCATGATCTTCAAGGCCATCACATCTTTCCTGAGGGTAGAAACTTCCTCCTCCTGCTTTTTCTTCTCCTTGTGCAAGAACTGGATGTAGTCAATAGCTGAGCATGCAAACACAGAGTGAGGATTTGGGGGCACACACGAGATCCCCACAGGAGGTGCCTGAACCAGGGCACCATCAGCACCCACTGACCCAGTTCCCTTGGGGAAAGTGAGTGCAGGAGAGCAGCACCCCAGCTCCCCCTCACACCAGAAGGTTCCAAGGTGCTGAACCTTGCCCTGCACACCTCCAGGGCGGAGCTTTGGGGGCTGGCAGCACCTCCTTCCCTCCTGCCCTTGGGACTCACTTTTCTGCAGCACAATGGCCTTGCTCAGCTTCTGTGAGCTGATGGAGAAATCCTGCTGCTCACAGGTGGGCACGATGGCCTGCAAGTCATTGTAGCCTTTCTGCAGGGAAGCAGAGCCACAGAGTGTGGGCTCATCCTGTGGGGCCAGGAGCACACCCAGCTCCCACAGCACAGCCCGGCAGAGCCAGGGCACGTCCAGCAGCAGAACACAAGTGCTGGGAGAGCAGGGTGCTGCAGCAGCACTGCAGCACTGCCTGCTGCCCCTTGCCTCTCTCACCTTGATGGCATCTCGGCGCTTCTGCTCGGCCTGGGTGTGCGCCCGGCGGCGCTGGTCCTTGTAGGACTCCTTGGAGGACTCCTGGTGGTAGTCACTGTCCTCGTCGTCTGTGGGGACACAGTGTGGCTGGGCGTGGGGACACAGAGGCACCAGGAGGGGCACAAGACAGCTCAAGGGACCACTACGGCTGCAGCCAGACCCAGCAGAGCCCCCACCCCATTCAACTACAGCAGGCTGGGCAGGAGAAAAGCCTTCCAAGGAGCCCTGGTGACACTTTCAGTCTCCTCAGGGAGCTGGCAGGAGGCAGATACCGGCAGTTCCCTTAAGATGTCAAACCCAGAGTGATTCTCGACTCCAAACCCTGCTGGTGCTATTCCCACCACCTTCCTCCTCCTCCTTCTCCTCAGGACAGGAATCCTGCCCAGCCACGCTCACCCCCTCGGTGCAGGGCAGACCTGAAGCCCGGCACGTGCCGGATTCCCCAGCCAGCAGAAACGCGTTGTCACGGAGAGCAAACCCCACCTGTGTTGGGGACAGAAGAGGCACTGGTGGAGCCGATGCTGTTGGCCCGGGACACTATGCTGCCTTTCCGGGCATTTTCCATGAAGAGCGCTGGAATTAGAGCGTGCCGGGGTCAGTGCCCAGCGCGGGGTGTGACCGGGCGCAGGGACACGAGGGGGGCGTCCCCGGGCAGCCGCCGCCACCCACGAACGGGGGCGGCGCGGGCACCTACCGGAGTCCAGGCCATTGTCGCCGTAGGCCGCGTCCACCTGCGCGGGGCCGGCGGGCGGAGGAGACACGTCAGCGGGGCCGGGGCGGCCACCGGGCCCGCGCCCCGCAGCCCCCCGGCCCCCAGGAGCTCGGTCGTGCCGAGCAGCACCCGCCACCCCCGAGCTGCGGCTCCGCTGGGGCCTGCACCGCCGCCCCTCGCCCCGGCACCGCCTCGCGCGCGCTCCCCGCCCCCGCGCCCCCAGCCCGGCGCTCACCCTGCCCGGCCGCCATGAGCCCCGTCCCGGCGCGCCGCCCTGCGCCCCCGCGGCACCCGGCGGCCCGGCCCGACCCGATCCCGGCCCCACCTTCCCCCACGAGTCCTCGGCGGCGGCGCCCGGCGGCTCCGCCATCTTCCGCCCGCCCGCTCACGTGACCGCCCGGGAGCGCCGGGGCCGCCAGGGGGCGCGCGGCGTCAGGGGCGGGACCAGCGGGAGCCCACACGGACACCGGGAGTGACACAGGGGCACCGGGAGTGACACACAGGCACCGGGAGTGACACAGGGGCACCGGGAGTGACACACGGACACCGGGAGTGACACAGGGGCACCGGGAGTGACACACGGACACCGGGAGTGACATACGGGCACCGGGAGTGACACACGGGCACCGGGAGTGACACACGGGCTCAGGGAGTGACACACGAGTACCGGGAGTGACACAGGGGCACCGGGAGTGACACAGGGGCTCAGGGAGTGACACAGGGGCACCGGGAGTGACACACGGACACCGGGAGTGACACACGGACCCCGGGAGTGACAGATTGAGCACCGAGAGTGACACACGGGCTCAGGGAGTGACACACGAGTACCGGGAGTGACACACGGGCTCAGGGAGTGACACACGGGTACCGGGACTGACACATTGAGCACCGAGAGTGACACACGGACACCGGGAGTGACACACGGGTACCGGGACTGACACACGGACACCGGGAATCCCACACGGACACCGGGAGTGACACACCGGCACTGGGAGTGACACACGGACACCGAGAATGACACACGGACACCGAGAGTGACACACGGGCACCGGGAGTGCCACAGGGGCACCGTGAGTGCCACACGGACACCAGGAATGCCACATTGAGCACTGGGAGTACCACACGGACACCGAGAATCCCACACGGGCACCGGGAATCCCACACAGGGCACCGGGAGTGACACACGGGCTCAGGGAGTCCCACACGGACACTGGGAGTGACACACAGACACCGAGAGTGACACAGGGGCACCGGGAATCCCACACGGACACCGGGAATCCCACACGGACACTGGGAGTCCTACACGGACACCGGGAGTTCCACATTGAGCACCGGGAGTCTCACATGGGCACCGGGAGTCCCACACCAAGCCCCACAGGCCCAGAGCCAGAACGGGAGCGGGCACGGGACGGGACGGGCGCACGGACACGCACTGCAGGAGCAGCCTCTTTACTGTCACCCAGCGGGGCTCAGCCCTGCAGCGTTCCCCCTCACGGGGGGACCGCAGGACGGACGCCCCGGCGCCTCCCCGGGGCTGGACGGGGCCAGTGGTCTCGGTCCCACGCTGCTCCGTCCGCCGGTCCATGGTGGGCAGTGGCGGCTGGACACGGAGCCTCACGGGCCGGGCCCTCACGGGCCAGGCTCCGGGCCCAGGCGCTGCTGCAGCAGGTCCCAGGCCTTCTGCACCTGCCACAGAACCGGCCGCGCCTCAGAGCCCGCGGGAGGCGAGCGGCGCCTCGGCTCGGGCAGGAGCCACAGCACCATCCCGCCTCTTCCCTCCCGGCTGAATCCACATCCCCAGTTCCACCCGCTGTGCAGCCTCGATGGTGAACAGCGCACCCAGGCACGGCCTGAGCACACACGGAGCCTGCAGCTCCCGTCACAACCACGCAGAGCACCGCTGGTGCTGCAGCAGCCCCGGCTCACCTGCTGGCGGGTGATGTCCGGCTCCCAGAGGCTGCAGAGCACCACCTGGGACTGCTCCACCCGCTGCCTGTTGCTCATCTGGCTCTGCAGCCGGCGGCGAGCGGCCTCCTCGGTCAGCCCGTCCCTGGCCACGATGCGCCTCACGGCCTGGCGGGGACACAGGGGACACTCAGGCGCTTGGGAGAGGCTGAGGACCAGCCCTGGCAGTAAGTGAGGGGCCCAGGGCGTTGCCCACCTCCTCCTCCGGGATGATGGCTGTCCACACCTCGTGGACCATGTCCTGCCAGCCGGCCTCCAGCAGCACGGCAGCGTCCAGCACACACACGGCCTTCCCTAGGGAACAAGGGCATTCCTCACTGCCAGGACATGGATGGCAGCAGCCTGGGCTCACTCCCACCTTGCTAACACTTCACTGCCACAGAGCCACCCTCGTTACCTTGAGCATCAGCCTCCCTGACCCTCTCCTTCACCATCTGGGCTATTTTGGGCCACACAATATCCGTCAGCCTCTTCAGCTGCTCCTAGAAAGGACACAGCAGGATTTGAGATGCAGTCCCTTGCCCTCAGAACTCCTCTGTAGCCAGCCAGGAGAGTGGGGGTGTAAGCACTCAGGGGACACCCAGGAAGGAGCCACTGAAAGTGGGGAGGGGGTCCAGCCCATCACTGAACACCAGGAAGGAAAGCTTTCACACTGGCCAGAGGCTCCTATTCCTGCTGCCAGGGTCAGGGTGCTTTCTCCTATTATTTTCCTTGTCCTGCCATTAGGACCCTGCTCTCAGTCTCTGCTGTGAGAGGTGCTTTGCTCCACAGCACAGCAAGCTCCCCGTGCAGCAGGTCCCACAAAAGACATGTCCATCCAGAGAACCTCTTGATGTGCCTCCACCTTGGCTGGGGAAGCAGCAGAGCAACAGGCTGAGCACCTGTAAAGGCCAGGTGCCACTGAGCCCCCCTGGGCACAAGGGGCACTGACCCCTGGCTGTGTTTGTCAGGTGTGTTGCTCTGAGGTGGGTGAAGGAAAAGCACAGTACAGAGGACATGGGGATGGCAGTGGGGACAGGGATGGGAACAGGGAGGCAGCAGCAGCTGCAGGGCAAGAGCAATGTATCCAGCACAGCTCCTGATTCAGCTGCAGAGATGTGACCTGTCCCACCCTGTCCCCATGCCACTGCCAGAAAACACAGCCAGGAAGGTGTCACCATCTCAAAGGGCTGAAAACTCAAAACGTCTGGCACAAGAGAACAGCTCCCACTCACAGCATTAAGTATTTACAATAAACCTGCTTTTACCTGCTTTCCAAACACTTTGGCCCCGAGGACTTTCCTGTTAATCGTTCCATCTTCGTTCAGGATCTCTGCAAGGCAGAAGCACAACAGGTTTGGGAGGGACAACTCCCATCCCTGTGGCAAGCCTGGGTTGGGGAAAGGGCTTTGGCACAGGGCTCTCAACAGCACACACAAACACCTGACCTGGCAGCTCTTCACCCAATTCCTGAAAAGGACAGGGAAGAAGAGCTTTTTCCAGGCAAACAGCAGCCTGGTTCATCATTCCCCACCAGCAGCTCTGACATGGGACACACAACACTTGGGGAGCCCAAAACCCATGGGGAGGGAGTGGGGCACAGGCCAGGGCCCTCTGGGACACCCCTCCCTCCCCTTCCTCCTCCCTGCAGCCTCCAGTGACTCTACCTGCCCCAAAGGCTGTCACCACTGGCTCGTAGGCCGGGCCACCAGGGACATAGGCGGCATGGCCCAGCTTGTCAGCGTCGATGACGAACGCGCCCAGGCTCCCCAGGAGTTTGGCAATGGAGGTTTTCCCACTCCCAGTTCCCCCAGTCAGCCCAATTATGTACGGGCGCAGCGGCAGAGCTGGGTCTCGCTAAGGGAAAGAGGAAAGCTGTGGCAGCAGACGGAGATCTGGGCTTTGCTGGGGCTGACACCCCGGCCTGGAGATGGCCATGAAAGGCCCTGCAGAGCAGCAGGCAGCCTCTCCAAACTCTTGGACTCCCAAGACTCCCACCCCTCCTGCCGGGCACTCCCATTGCAGCTGGGGCTCTGCAGGCCCCCCTCACCCGTGGGGGCTGCAGCAGCGTCCCCAGCAGCCTCTGCCGGAGGCTGGAGGAGCTGATCTTCTCCTCCTCGTTCTGAGTGTGGTCAGGATCCTTCATCAATTTGATTTCATACAGAGCCAGCTCGGGGAGCCCCTGATGAGAGAAGGGAGCCCCAGTCACGAGAATGCAGCAGAGGGAAGGGGCAAATCAAGACCGAATTTGCCCCCAGGCAGTATCAGGGTGAGAGGGTGGGCAGGGATCTCCAGTGTGGGATTTACTTTTTCATGTCTCTTCCTGTTCACAGCCTCCCCTCCCCGGCGGGTCTCCTCGCTGACCACCAGGCACTGCAGGTCGGGGTCTGTGACCGAGGGGCCGAAGGGGTCAGCCAGAGGCACGATGTCGTAGCACAGTGAGGGCTTCACATCCTCCAAGAACTCGCGCAGCTTCGCCGCCCGCACCTCGTACGGCTCGATCAGCTCTGGCAGGACCTTGTCTGCCGGGTGCCAGGAGGGCGGAGAAGCACACGAGTGACGGAAAAGCAAGACCAAGAGATGGGGGAAAAGAGAGACCAAGAGATGGGACTTTGAACGCTGCCTCCCCCTTCCCTTGCCCTCGCTGCACTTGTACACCTTGCTGGTTGTGGGCAGGACACCGGGTCCCCCCCGGATCCCCACTGACACTCTGCCTGGATGGCACCGCCTTGTGTGGGTGACTGCCACGACTTCACTTGTTCCTGGGCCCCCAGACCACTGCCCTGCCCCGGGGAGCACCGGGCTCAGCCCTCGTGCCCGCGCAGTGCCACGGCCGCCCCGGACTCACGGCGGAGCAGCTCTCCGTCGGCCACCCCGGCCAGGAGCCGCCGCCGGGCCAGGAGGCAGCAGGCGCTGAGCAGGAGCCGGTGGGCGCCGTGCAGCCGGTCGAAGGTGCCGCCGACCGCCACGTCCAAGAACTCGGGGAGCACCGCGTCCAGATCCTGCTCGGGGTCCCCCTCGGGGTCCCCCGCGCTGTCCTCGCCCAGCAGCAGCGCGGGCAGGCTGGGCGGGCAGCCGTACAGAGCGGCGGCCAGGCGCTGCAGCCCGAGCTGCACCGGCTCCAGCGGCCCCGGCGCCTCGGCGGCGGCCGCCAGCAGGACGCGGGGCTGCCGTGCCAGGCGGCGGCCGGGCCCGAGCAGGACGCGCAGGTCCAGCCCCCGCCGCGCCGCCGCCGCCGTGTACAGCGCGGCCAGAGCCCGCAGCAGCGCGGGGCCCGCGGGCGGAGCGCCGGCGCCGGCGGCGGGGCCGGCCAGCCGCAGCCCCGGCTGCAGATGCACGTACAGCGGCCCGGCCACCAGCCCCGCCGCCGCCGCCACCAGCCCCGCCGCCCGCCGGGGCAGCGCGGGCAGCGGCGCCGTCAGCACCAGCAGCCCCGAGGCGAACGGCGGCATCGCCGCGCCGGAAGCGCCGCCGACCGGAACGGGGCCGGCAGCGGGGCCGGAACAGCACCGCCTCCCAGCAGCGCCGCGCCTCCCGGCTCCGCCCGCGGAGGAGGAGACCGGCCGGCCTGCCCGCCCCGAGGGGCCGAACGTGACGGGGACGGAGCCGGAGCCGTGCGGCTGCGAAGGGCTTTATTGGGGACACGGCGGCACCGAGCGCGCGAACGGGCCCGCGCCCGGGCTGGGGGTTGGCGTGGCAACGGTTCCGGTGCTGGGGTGGGTGGCTCCGCTCAGGGCTGCTCCCCGCCGGCCTCGCCGCCGCCGAACACGAAGTCGTGCATGGCGCGGACGTACGCGGAGCCGTCGGGGCTGCTCAGCCGCAGGCGCCACAGCGGGGCGAGGAGCTGGGTGCTGGCGCAGCGCAGGGGTGGGCAGGGGCTGCCGATGGCCTCCAGGAACACCTGGCACCGCAGCCGGGTCAGAGCCATCCCTGGCTCGGCCCCACGGCCACCCCCGCCCCGCGGTGACTGACCGGCAGGACCTCCTCCACCTCCTGGGCCGTGTCGCGGAAGATGCTCTGACAGTGGCCCAGGTACCGGCGGTACAGCCGCTGCGTCTCGGCGTCCAAGCCCCGCATCTCGCTGCTCTCAGGGTCGGGGCGCTGCAGGTTGGCCAGGAAGCTGGTGTGGACGGGCCCGCACTGCACCAGCGTCAGGCTGCGGGAGGGAGCGCATCAGTGCCACCGTGCCCCGCCCTGGCATTCCCCCATCCGGGTGGGCAGGATCCAGCCCTCGTGGCATCACCGGCACTCACTGGATGTTGAAGGGGCGCAGCACGATGGCCAGACTCTCGCACAGCCCCTCCACTGCGAACTTGCTGGCACAGTACACAGCATTGAAGGGCAGCCCTGGGGCAAAGCCACACCCTGAGCACCAGAGCTCTTCCCCGCGGGAAGCTCCGTGTGCCGCAGGGTGCTGGGGGTCCCACCTTGCAGCCCCCCGATGCTGCTGGAGACAATGATCCGCCCGGCCCTGCGGCTCTTCATGGCAGGCAGGAACGCCTGGATGGTGCGGACAGCCCCGAAGAGGTTCACGTCGAAGAGAGTTTTCATGGCCTGGTCGGAGCAGGTCTCCAGCGGTCCCATCAGTCCCACCCCTGCATTGCAGACTGCCAGGCACGCTGCAGTCAGCTGGGCACAGGGCAGTCAGCCAGGGACTGCAGCCCCACACACCGCCGAGTGCCAGAAGGCAGAAATGGGGGGGCTTTCCCTGCTGATGAGCCCTTGGCACCCCAAATTCATCTGCTGCACCTCTCCCTGCTAAACACATCCCAGCCCTAGGACTGCCTGCACCTCCCATAATTTGGCTTCTCCTCCTGGTGCCCTGGGGAGGGTTGTGACCCCAGAGAAGTCCCCTCAGCCACCCCGGGGACACTGGGGCACCAGGAAGAGCCATACCCAGCACATCCAGCCGCTGTCCCTGCACCCGCTGTGCAGCAGCTGCCAGCGAGCAGGGGTCAGTGACATCGAGCTGCAGGAGCTCCAGCGTGTCGGGGCAGCAGCCCCCCAGGCGCTCCAGCAGCCGCTCCCCCTTGGCCAGGTCACGCATGGTGGCATAAACTGGGGAGAGAGCGTGGCCGTGGGCAGCAGTGCCACCGAGCTGCACGGCCAGCACCCACCCCAGCCCACCCCCAGGCTCTGTCTCTCCTTGGTGAGACCACCTGGGGCTGCCGGACCCCCGGGGCTGCCAGACTCCTTTACCTTGGAAGCGGCGAGCGGCGTCGGCTGCCAGGCGTGCAGCCAGCCCCAGGCCGATGCCTGAGGAGCAGCCCGTGATCAGCACCGTGGTTCTCTCCATGGCTGCCAGTGCTGGCCAACGGGGCCACCCCATTTAAGAGGGCTGGGGAAGGGGTCCCCCCCGCCCCACGGCACCGTGTTGTGTCTGCTGCCTTATCTCAAGGCCCTTCCACCCACCTCCCTGCGCATGCCTGGGGCTCCCTGTGCCTTGATCCTCGTGCAGGTGCTGTGATAAAAACTCCTTGAGCCAGGACCTCCCTGCTGGAGGAGGCTCTGGGGCACGAGGGCAGCCGCAGCCCCAGGGGTCTGCCCCAGCTGTACTTTGCTGTGCCAGGCATCCCAGCTGCCAGGACACGTCTGGCAGGGTGTTCCCGCTGGGCAGGCTCGGGGCTGAGCTGCTCCTCTGCCCCCATGTTCCACACAGTCCTGTGCTAGCAAAAGGAGTTGGACACACGTGGGAGAAAAGTCTGTATTTGCTCCATAGCTGGGCTCTGCCCAAGCCCCAGCTGTGGAAAAGGCCTCAAAAACTCTGTCCAAGGGAGCGCAGCTCCAGCAACACTGCAGGCAGCAACGCTGCAAAGTCTTTCATGATACAGAAGGCACCAAATGTGGGCAGGGCCATGCAGGCCTACCCCACAGGCACTGGGGTGCAACACTGCTCTGCCCCCTGCCCACTGTCTGCTTCTCCCCCATCGCTGCCCCTGCTAGCCAGCCAAGGCCCCACAGCAGGGACACATTTGTCCTGTCCCTCTCCAGCGTCTCACCAAGCTGTGAGCACTGGGGCAGCCCAGGTTTCCTGGGACAGGCTCAGGGCAGCTGGGCAGAGCTGAGCACAGAGCATGGTGCTGGATGGGGCACAGCCTCTCCCCACCCACCTGCCAGCTCTTTGTCCATGTGCCAGCCCCTCTGGGGGCACATCCTGCCCATGCAGAGGAAGGGGTGGATCCAGGCTGGCTGAGGGCCACCAGGGCCACTGTGCCCCTCTTCCAGGACACAGCCATCAGGCCAGAAGCCCAGATGTGGGAGGGTGCAGGGGCTCTGTGCACCCTCTCTGGGGGAAGCTCTGGAGGCAGAACCCAAAGTCACGCAGGCCCAGCCAAGCTGTGCCGCAGGGCTCTGGGGTAGTATTTGAGGAACAGCTTCCTGGAGATCTCCATCGTGTCCCCAGCTGGCACAGCAGGGTAGCGCTTCTTGTTGTACATGAAGCCTCTCTCCACTTGGAAGACAGCCTGGTTGAACTGGTCCTGGTGGAAGGGGCGGCCTGAGTTGAGGCTCTCCACCAGCACAGAGACGAAGAGGCTCCAGCGCACAGCGTAGTAGTCCAGCACCAGCCCCCCCAGCTGCTTGTTGGCATAATCCAGGATGTTCCCGCTGGGCCCCCAGAGCGTCACCTGGTTCCGGGCATTCAGCTCATACTGCTCGGCCTCCCGCTCACTGGTGGCCACGGCACGGGCGCTCTCCAGCCAGCGGCCGAGCAGGAAGAGGCCGTGGCTGGACAGGAGGCTGTCCAGCTCTGGCAGCAGGTCGTACACCAGCACGCCGCCGGCCGCCAGCAGCTCCGGCAGCGCGTGGCTCTGGAAGGCCTGGCGGATGCTCAGGTAGTAGTCGCTGACCAGCTGCTGGGCTGCCTGCCGCGTCACATCCACCAGGTCGTAGAGGAAGGTGGGGCTGGAGCCCAGCTCGGCGCCGGCGCTCAGCAGCAGGCGCCAGGCCTCGTACACGTCGCTGGCGTTGTACCAGAGCTCCGTGTCCATGCGCAGCGAGGGCCGGCGCACCAGGGGGCTGCGGTTGTGGTTGACGCAGACGCCGGTGCAGTTGTAGACGCTGCGCAGGAGCAGGCGCCAGGCGCCGGCTGCGGCGGCATTGGCGGCGCCGTAGCGGCGCTCGGCGTAGCGGGTCACCCAGCTGGGCAGGTCGAGGGGCTCCTGCCGCCAGCCCAGCTCGTTCATCAGCTCATACACCATGTCGTTCTGCTCGATGCCCTCGGGCACCAGCCCCGTGCCCACCATGGTGGAGTTGGGGAAGCGCCGAGCTGCGAAGGGGCCGTGGTTGATGGCCTCCACAGTGCCAAAGAGGCCGTGGTTGCCCCCGAAGTTGTGCAGCATGCACCAGATGAAGGGCTGCCCATAGAAGGACTCTGTCCATTCGTAGACGGGCTTGGACTCAGCAAAGAGGTCGAGAACAATCATCCTGCCAAGGGGCACTCCGTGCAGCAGGGCCCGCACCTGTGCTGGCTGCCAGAAGTCAGGCTGGTGCTGGAAGAGCCAGCCCTGCATCAGCCACAGCGCCTTGGGGTCAGCTGGGGACAGAAGAGCACAGTGAGATCCTCTCCAGGCGTCCTCCACAGGTGTCTCATGAGGCCCTGGGGCCACTAACCACCCCTCAAGGGGGTTTTGGGATCTGGCACCAATGGGTTCTGCGCTTGCATGGGGCCCACAGCCACCTCCCCCAGCCCCTGCTATCCCACCTGGACTCCTGTGGCCAGGCCAGCACCACACACAGACCCACCTCCTGTCATCGACCTGAAAACAGCGTTGCTGACTCTGGACAGATAGGCAGGGTCGGAGGAGAGCGGGGTCATCTCGTTGAAGGTGTCTGCACTATAGACGTGGTCTGTGCCAAACTCCTTGATCAGCTCCTTCAGGAAGAGGGTCCCGATCACCTGGAACATGGGGTCCTCTGGGTCCAGCAGGTAGATGCATGAGTAGGCGCAGTCGAAGTGGCTCCAGTGCCCCAGGCGAGTGGCATTCACACGTGGGAAGACCCTGCAGGGGAGAGCAGAGATGGGGATCAGGAGCAGAACAGGACAGCACCACCGTGCCCATGTGGGGACAGGGCAGCCTGCCGGGGAAGCACAGAGGGAGGTGCTGCAGATCAGACCCCGGGAAAGGCCCAGGGCTGAGCCCCCAGGGCAGGGCTGCACCTACCGAAGGATCCCCTGCGGCACGTGGCCCGCGAAGGCCGGCAGCACCGTGGTCATCCCCAGCGAGCGCATCCGCTCCACGATGCGGTACTGGAAGAGAGAAGGAGAGACGGAACAGGAGAGAAGCCCCCACGTTCCCACGAGGGCACCCCAGGCGCTGCTGCAGCTCGGGGCAGAGCGGGGGGCTCCCCGAGGCTGAGGAGGGCAGCCTCGGCCAGGAGGACCAGGGGGTGACAGGGGTTTGCCCCCGGTACCTGCAGGTAGAGCTGCTTGAAGTGCCAGGCGGGTGGCAGCGGCCCGGCCCAGCGGCGGAGGTTGCCCATCCTGTTCCAGGCCAGGAACGCGGGGCCCGTGAAGTACTTGTCGATCTCCGACTGGTTCAGCCCCAGGCTGCGGTAAACCTGTGCCGGGCGCCGGGGGTCAGCCTGTCCCAGGGCTCCCGCTCCCCGCCGCCCCTCGCCCCGCTCCTCACCCGCTGCCAGACCGCCTCCTGCCCCGCGAAAGCCGGTGCCAGGTTGATGCCGCTCAGCGCCATCCAGTCGATCTCCCGCTCCCAGCGCGCCCAGTCCCACCAGGCGAAGGAGTAGCTCTGGGCGCAGACGTTCTGGTAGTACCGGTACCTGCGGGAGCGGCGGAGGCTGCGCCCGGGCCCCCTTACATAACAGCGCCTTGTCCCGCGCCAACGAGGCGTGAGCGGCGCCCGGCCCCGCGGCCCCGTTACCTGCCGGGGGCGGCGGCGCGGATCTCGGCCCGCAGCCGGGGCAGCGGGTCTGGCAGGCGGAGCTGCGCCCCGGACCACGACAGGTGGCAGCCGCAGAAATCGCGCAGGTAGCGGTAGAGCCCGGCGGCCGCCGCCACGCCGCTGGAGCCCGCTACGGCCACGGCCACGGCGGCGCCGGGAGGTGACCACAGCCGGTAGACGTCAGGCCCGCCGGCCGCCAGCGCCGGGTCCACCGACAGCGACACGGCGGCGGCCCGCGGGCCGAGCAGGCGCCGCGCCAGCGCCCGCACCGCCTCCTCCTGCCGCGCGTCCGCCGCTCGCCCCGCCGTCGCCGCCAGCAGCAGCAGGAACGGCAGCGCCAGCCCCGGTACCGGTACCGGGCCCGGTCCCGGTTCCGGTCCCCGCCGCACCGCCATCGTCGCTGCCTGCCCCTGCGCCGGTCCCGCCTCTCCCGGTACGGCCCCGCCCGCCGCCGGCCCCGCCTCTCCCGGCCCCGCCTCTCCCGGTACGGCCCCGCCTCTCCCGGCCCCGCGGCTGGGCGGTGCCGGCGGCGGGGGCCGGGCCCGATCGGTTACCGGCCGCCGAGCGGGGCGGAGCCGGTTCCGCGGGCGGGTCGGGACCCCTTGGAGCTCCCTGAGCCCCGGGGCCGCTGCAGTTCCTTCCCCGCCCGCTCCGGGTGTCCGGGCAGGAACCGGGTTTGCAGCTCTTGCTCGGGACAGCGGGACCCGGGGCTCCGGGGTATTTCCAGTCTCGCGTTTTCCTCCCGTGACAGTTCCGCTCCACCGGGGCAAGCGGGCCGGGGCGGCCCCGCCCGGGGCGGCCCCGCCCGTCCATCCGCCCGGGGCTCCCGGGGCTGACCGGACCCGCTCCGGCCGGCCGGGGGCGCTGCGAGACCGGGCAGCGCCGGTGCCTCGGGGCCCGGGAGCGGCCCCGGCCCGGCCCCGAGGCAAACCCGACCGGGGAACGGGCCCGGGCTGCCCGGGTCTCTCCCAGCCGCAGGGGGAATTCGTAGGCACTTCCAGGACGGAACCCGGCTGCGGGACGGCGAACTCGGGGCTCCCCGAGCACCCCCGGTGCAGCCCACGGGGGGCCGGGGTCTCCTGCCAGCTCCTGTGACCCCAGAGCCATGGAAACGGGCAGAAATGTTGTGACTGCACAGGGGAACGGTGAAAGGGACGGAGAACATTCCCCCGGCCCGCTAGCACCTGCAGCTGCAGGAAAAGCATCCCGGGACCGGGGGGAAGCCGGTGCTTCGTCCCAAAAGGTGCGGGAGGCTGGGGCCGCAGCTCAGTGCGGCTTCTCGCCCTCCCTGAGAGATCAGGAGATGGGAAAACACACCGACAGCATGGCCAAAAGCCTGCAGAACCCTCCCTTCCGCTGCTCCCGCACATGTGGAAATGCCCTATCCGACAGGAAAGGCCTGAGCAAACACGGGATATCGGGGAAGCAGGAGCAGGGCACAGCCCGGGCACGCAGGGCAGGGTGCCCCACATGGTACCCATAGCACCCGGGTTAAACAAGACAAGTTGTTTAACTTTCACGGGGCCTATCAGGGAGGGCAGGAGGCCCCGGGATATCGGCGGGGCTCAATAAGCACAGAGGCATCACAGCCCTGGGTCACGCTGGTCCCGCTGCACAAACCAGCCCTGCCCAGCCCATGGCTCTGCCCAGGGAGGTGACAGGATCCTGGACAGCAGTGCCGAGGTCCCAGCTGTCCCCTGCAGCGCTGGGGGCTGTGTTCAGTGTGGGTCAGGCATGAGGGGCTGCCCCTCAGTGAGCAGTGGGGAAGCAGAAAACAGACCACAGTGTTTGTTGTGGAGTTCATTTAATGTATACAGCAACTGTCAGCAACGTGTTTCACCCAGGCAGCAGAACACAGACAGAGAATCAAAGCTCCACCTGCAGCCACGCTTGGATTTCACCCTTCAGTCTGCAGACACCTCTGTGGATGCCCACCACACCCTCCTGTAACACAGCCAGTGCCCAGGGCTGCCCAGGGGCAGCACAAGGGTCCCTGTGCCCCATGCACATTGCAGTGTGCAAGGTACGCAGAACCTTCTCACCTAATTTTAAGCAGCCTGGCACCTTGAGGCATTTCCTCTCTGCTTCCAGCTTAATGAGTCTCGTTATTGTTCTAATCTGTTCATACACAAATACCCAGCTCCACTGTGAGAATGGAACACGACAGTCACACACAGCACTGACACACCCACTGCTGCTACAGCTACATCCAGTTGAGGAGTGCAAGGAAACACTGACAGCTCGGACAGGAAAGAAAGCAACAGCTAATGCAGGGACACAGCACAGAGAGCCCCCTGCCATGGAGCTGTTTTGGCAAGACTGAGCTGCTCTCTCCCTTAAAGGCTCCCCAGAGAGTGCAGAGGACAATGTGAGTCACTGGTACATCCACCTGAGCAAAAGCTGCCTCCAGCTATGCCAAGCCCACACAGGCACAATCTGATGTGCCTGGAGGGCCTTGGTTTCAAACCAGAAAGCCCAAGAAATGTCACTGCCAGTGGCAGTGCCTGCAGTGACCAGTGACAGTCTGCACCAAGGCTCATCCCTCCCCATCCTGCCAGTCAGGCAGCTGAGTCCCAGAGCATGAGGACTCTCACCACTGCCTCCAGCAAGAAGAGAGAGAACAGCCCTCACTCTTCTGGAGCTGAGGTCGCTGGGCCTTTTCTCCATGTGCTGTTTTGTCCCCTCAGCACAGCTGCCATTTCTTTTCTGCCCTGATCAGCTGCCAGGGAATGCACAATACAGGGAGCACACGACTGCACACCAAACAGACACCTCATGCACTTGGTACCTCTGGGAGTAAACTTAAGGAACGAAAAGTTTCTGTGATCCAGTGTTGTGACCCCAGAACGTCAAAGCTTTTGGCTTTGGGATGCCATGGGAACGCTCAAGGGTGCTGCAATAAGTTATTGTCACTACACACAAGTCACACACACGGGGAGGGGACAGCCACAGCCTTGGTGCTGGGCTCTCACACACACACACAACGTTTAACGCTGCTGGAGTGGGGGCCTCAGTCATCAAACCTCCCCTCACGGATGATATCAAAGGAGAAAGGGAGAAACTTGAACCCAGTGCCAGTGTAGAACTTGTTCTGGAATTCAATCCTGCAAGAGAGAGAACAGTGATTACTCATTAGAAAGGCAGCTCTCAATAGGAACAATTAGAAGTAGGGAGTAGTAATCCTACTCCATTAAAAGTAGGATTACTGACTAAAAAAGCTTTAAGGAGAAAAAGAGGTATTATAACATAATGTATCTTTTGGCACAACCTCCCTATCCATGTGTGGAGCTGCCCAGAGACTTCAATCCCACCCTCAGGCACAAAAAATGGCAACAGGAGAAGGCTGGCCTTGACCACAGTGTCCCAGGAAGCACAGGAGCAGAGACAGCATTTTCTACACCAGCTGCTAAAGTTCCCTTTTTCATTAGCACAAGCCTCAGCCATGTGACAGAGCTCAGACTCCCCAGCAGGCATTTCTGCTGATTCCCTGCAGCACATTTGCACTGGGACGTGTCCTCCAGCTCCAGCCAAGCATTAGCTCAGCCCCATTTGCTGCCCCTAATGAACTTGAGTAAAAAAAGAATTATTCTAGAGAACTGCCCAATAGTCAGCGACAGCCAAATAGGGACAGGGAAAGCTAATCCCCTGATTCCCAGCAAAAACAAGCCCAAGCTTCACAGACACTTTCCACTGCACAGTCTGCTGGAAAACAAAGCCCTTGCAGGCAGCAAGTGACAGCAAACTGGGGAGCCTTTAACACAGTTCAGAAGGGTTTTTTCAGCAGAAAAAGACAAACTGGAATTATTTTTCCCCAAATGGGAAATCATGGCAAACTCCAGAGCTGCTGGATTCAGCTAGCAAAAAGTGATTTCCCCACAGAGCCCAGGAGGGAAATGCTCAGGAAAACCAGCTCTAGCCTGTATCTTCTGCTGCCTCACAGGCCAAGGGATCCCCAGGATGAGCAGGATTTTCCGTGTGGGAGGAAGGGCTCCTTGCCAACATGCTCCAGTTTTTCAGGAACCCTGATAATATCCGTAAGTATCCTGTGACTAAGTAACTGTTCTGTAAGCAAAGGGAAATGAGAGGCAGAGGGTTGAGTGAGTCACCCAGGCTCACTGTGACTGACATGTTAACCCTGATGATTCACAATTCCAGCTGGCCTCAGCATCCAAACCTTCCCTTTGGACATTCCACTACAACTGGAGGCCTGACACAGGGAGAGAGGCTGCTCTAAGGCTAGAAAACTAGCCAGAAAAGTGTATTTTTAACCAAATAATCAGTGTGGATGGCCAGTGTGGTTTTCTGCATGGGTGCCCAAGTTCTGCAGAGGATTTACAGACACTGGCATTATCAGCAAACAGCCCAGGAGTGCTCTGGCAGCAGCAGTGCTCCAGGAGACCCTCTGTGCAGCTTCTTGCATTAATAATTAGTGCCAGTGTTTGTCAGGCTGTTTTCTTTCCAACCCCACAGTCAGGGTAACAACACTGGCAAACCAGGCAGCTCCAGTCTGGGGAGTAGGAGGCAAAAGTCCCCTATAAAAAGACAGAAGTAGGAGGCAAAAGTGCAACAGGAACTGTCACTCAGCACAACTGCAAATTCCCACTCTGTGTTTGTGTCCCTGAAGGTGCCAGAGCCTGGGGTCAGGTGTAAAGCAGGCACACCTCAAGGGTGGCTCACCTGACAGACAGAACCCACTGGTGCAGAGACTGCTGCAGCTACTCCTTCCCAAAAAGAGCAGAGGTACCAGATCTGTCTCTGGGATGCTCCATCCTGCCTGGCAGGAGGCTGTGGCTGCCCCTGGAGCAGTGGCTCCGGCAGCCACACTGCAGGTGAGTCCTGGCTCAGGACATTTACAAAGGAAAATTAAATCCTGGCAGGTGGGTGAGCAGCTGGACTCCAGCACTCCCCTCACTGGACTGAGAGTGGGATGCAGCTCCAACACACCCACACCTCAGGAAGCAGCACCCTGAATTGTTACAAACCTTTTCTTTTGGGCACAGTCTGTTCTGGCTCATATTAGAGCTTAAAAAGGGGGAAACTGCTTTAATCTGAATGTTCATGTTGAACTACATCACTGAAAAACAGTAAATGGAAAGGATAAATATTTCAGAAGGGTGATGTATTTCAGAAGAGTTACAGCAAAAGAAGCTGACAGCTGAGACACTCACAGAGCTGCAGTGCAGCCCAAATTCACACCCTGCAATCCTGGCAGCAATCCAGAGGGCTGCCTCCACCCCAGAACAGCCTGAAAAGCCCAACCTGCTCGAAGAATGCACGCTGAAAAAGCACAAAACAAACCTCCCTCATTTGGGACTGCCAGGCACAGCATGTGGAACAACCTGTGAATTCCCTGACCAGTAAAACACATTCTCAATTCCTCCTCCTTTCCAGGAAGGCTGAACCACCCACACCTCAAATTCCTGATAGGTGATGGCTCTCTCATAGCCAGAAATTCCCATCTGCTCCTCCCAGGACAGCTGTATTTGACCTCCACTCTTCCTTCCTCTTCCTAAAAAGGGAACACCTGCCATTGGAACACCCTGTTTTCAGTGCAGGAGCATAAAGGAATGTGAACAGTGTGCTCTTTGGAAGCACTGCAGGTGCCTCCCTGTGATAACCAACACCCAGCAAGCTCAAAATCATTTCAGCAGATCACTTGCAGTCTGAAATAGAACCTTCAGCTTGCTTTTTGGGCTCTGAGCCTGGACAGATTTCCTCTCAGAGCCTGTGCATGAAAGGCTTGAAGGTTTGAAACAAATGTTTAGGGAAAACAGGACTTTGTCAAGCACTCAGCTCCACTCTGCACAGGCAGAGTGATCTGTGCTCTCACTGCTGCTGCCCCTGGGTTTGCCATTTCCCTGGCACATGCACAGATGGTTTTGTGTTCTGTGATCTGTGCTCTCACTGCTGCTGCCCCTGGGTTTGCCTGGTTGCCATTTCACTCACACATGCCCAGCTGGTTTTTCAGTGGCCCTTTAGGGAAATGTGGCCCATTACCTCCAGCTCACACCTGTTCCAGGTGTCTGAGCCAGATCTGGAGGTGCAGTTTGTGATTGACACAAGACAGGTACCTTCCCAAAAATGTGTCTTCTGCTCCATGGAGCCTGCCTAGAGCAGCTGCTCCCCTGAAATGGCCACGCAGCTCCACAGCCCTGGAAATCCTCTACTCCTCAAGGAATTGCAGAGCAAACCCAGCACATGTGGAGTTGCAGCACTGCTGCCCTCTGCCCCTCCTGGCTGCTCTCAGTGCCCAGCAGGCTCTGTGGGGCTCCTGCTGTCACTGCTGCAGTGGCCCAGCACGGTGACAGCAGGACAGGATGAGGGACCTCTGGCCAGCCAGCAAGGAGCTCTGGAGTGGCTGCTCTGCAGGGCTCAGGCTGGATGCCAGGAAAAACAGAGGCACCATCCAGCAGCCATTTCCAGGAGTGCCCCCCCAGCTCCCTCAGCACAAGATGGCTTCACCCCAGATCAGCCTGGCTACAGGGACACAGGTGGACCAGGACCCCCAGGCTGCACCCCCAGCCTGCACCTCACTGCCAAGGCAGAGGGCAAAAGGCCAAAGCTTTCCTTCCCCACAAGCAGGGGAAAAGTGCAAAAAGGCTCATTTTTCTCTTGCCCTTTTTATTTTTTTTTAGAGGCACTTGCTTCCTTTTGCACTTACAGAACTACTTTCAGAGAGTGCACCCAACTTTTTCTTCCCATTTAAGCAAGGCAGAGTATTTCTTGTGATCTTCAGAGACTTCCCTTTGCTCTCATGGCCCCCCTGCCCCAGGAAATCAGCAGCCTGAACCCCAGAGAGGCACAGACTCTCCTACATTTCAGCTGAGAAAATCCTGCTCCCAGTTGCTCCTCTGATCCCACCAGGGCACTAAGAGGGAATCTGAAGTGGAACAATGAGCCCTCTTAAACATGGATTAGAGAAAGCTCTTGAATATTTCCCATACTTGGGAGCAGAGTAATTCCTTCTCCTTTGCTGGCTGCATGCACAGGAGCTTAATGATGACAGGAAAGGGCCTGCAAAAGCAACTTCCAAAAGCAAGACCAGCAAAAACTTGCAGCCACCCCAAAGTACCCCAAGGGCAGAAGGCAGAGCCACTCCTGTCCAGGGCAGGGTTTTACAGCAATGAGCAAGGTTTTATAGCAATGAACAAGGTTTTACAGCAATGAGAAGGAACCTGCAGTCAGTGGCTATTGCCACACAAAGGACAACAAACACAGGAAGCAGGGAAAAGACCAAGAAATGGAACAAGAAAGTCCAGCTGAAAGGCACAAAGCACACTGCTCCAGCCAGCACAGCCTCCCCAGCCCCTTGTCCCAAAGCTTTGGGCCCTGAGCTGTCATCTTTTAGTGGTTTCATCTTTTATATCTTTTAGTGCTTATTTCTAAGCAGAGCCCCACAGCTTTAAACAACAACTGCAGGGAGGTGTTTTACCACAAACAGAATTGAAATCTCCGACCCTTTTTAACTTTCTGCCTTCTAGAAGATGGCATTTCTGCACGGTACAGATGACACCAGTTTTTGTGTTCTGAAGAGCTGTCCAGGTGTGTGGCTGTCCCAGTAACTCACCAGTGCAGGCGCAGAGCGTGGAGGAAGGCTGAAAGCCCCTCCATGACCAGCAGGATGGCCACTGTCAGCGTGGCAAAAGCAGCAAAGATGAAGAAGAGGCCCAAGCCTCCCCCCAGGCTCCTCACGCTCAGGCCAATGTGGATCACCATGGTCCAGAGCACCTCTGAGAGCTCTGTGAGAGAAAGGGGAGAAGATCAGGTCAGCACAAAGGGGGTGCTCACTGGAAAGTAAAAACTGATGTCAAGCAAAGCCCAGCTACACTGAGGAGGAAACTGAAGAGGGCAAGAGCTTTTGCAGCCAAGTGTGTCAGGACATTGGCTGCAGCTGCCACACAGGCAGGGCAGAGTCCTGCTCAGCAGCTCTTTGCTTTATTCTGTGATTTTAACTCCACTCCTCCCACCCAGCAGACCCTGCTGTGGGAGCTCACTGCTCCTGGGTAGTGCATGTTGCACATTTCCCTCCACAGAGAAAAGCAAGGCACGATTCTTCCCAAGGATTTCTGGGGTTCACATTCTCTGAACCTCAGAGAAAGGGAAAACACAATTCTTATCTCATTGCTGTGCCTGTGCTGTGCCAAAGCAGAATGCAATATGGAGATTATTTCCAAAGTGAGGATGTTTTGTTTCCTTGGCCTATCAGGGCCAGGTGTGTGTGTGTGTGTCAGGACTGTCTGCTGAGAGTCAGGGAATGAGGGCAGTTCTGTGCAGAGTGAGTGCCTGGCAGATTCAGTTTAGATGAAATGTATAGAATATAGTGTCACTGTCGTGTTTTTATGAAAAATCCCTTTGCCAGGATTTTTCTCCTGAGGAGCTGAGAAGCCTCAGAGGAAAAGAAAAACAATAATTATCTGCTGCTGTGGAATGCAACAGGTGCAGCTTTCAGTGGTCCATGTGGATTGTTTCTAATTAATGTCCAACCATGGTCCAGCTGTGTGGACCCTCTGAGAGTCACAAGCTTTTTTATCATTCCATTCCATTCCATTCCATTCCATTCCATTCCATTCCATTCCATTCCATTCCATTCCATTCCATTCCATTCCATGCCATTCCATCTTTCTGTCTGTATCATTTTCTCTAGTCTTTTTAGTATAGCATTTTAATATAATATAATACCATAAAATAACAAATCAGCCTTCTAAAGCATGGAGTCAAGATTCTCATCTCTTCCTTTGTCCTGGCACCCTCGAGCACAACCACAACACAGCATAATAAAGTAATTATTCAGCATTCTGATCTCCATGGGGTCATGCATCATTCTCTCAGTAACAAATGCACACACAGCAGTGCCAGGGGAGCCCTGAGGGGCCTCCTGTGCTGCTCTGCCCCGGGGCTGGGCTGGGGACAGAGGGACACTCACGTGCGTGGGCCAAGCTCAGGGCCCAGAGGCGCAGGTAGGAGGCGGTGTTGGAGATGCAGCCCAGGCAGTACTCGATGGTGTGGATGGCCTGGTACACCACGGTGTCCCCAAAGTCAAACTGCAAAGGAACAGAGCGTGAGGGGAGCTGGGAGTGCTGGCAGGGTGGGGACAGGGGCAGGGGACTGCTGCTGTCACCAGGGACACTGTGTGTGACACTGCACACTGACACTCTTCTCCTGGTTTAGCACGGCAGGGCCACAAATGAAAAATGGATCTTGTCTTGACAGGTTTTGCAGAATGACAAACGCTGTGATGTGAATACTGTTAATATTGTTTTCTTATTCTGACTCTGTGAGAGTCAGATATTCCAAATTCATCCATGGGCTTAGCCAGGAAAAGACTGTTCAGCAGAAGGTGGTGCTGGTGTGCACTCCCTGGACACCCAGAGGTGCTGCTGCAGAAGGAGCCAGTGCCCCAAGCTGCACTGTGTGTGCCTTTGCTACAGGAGCATTTCTCAAGACATGAATCTGCCCTTTTTGAAAGCAAAAATAATCCATGAAGCTACCCTGAAAAAGTCACATCTGTGCATCAATCACTGGCAAGGCACTCTGTGCCTTGGTAATTTTCTGCAATAATAAAAGAATTTACAAGGAAGTCTGCCATGTAGGGCAGTTTCTTATCCTGCAGCTTGGGAAAGCATTCTCTGCAGTTTGGATTTAATCCATGCTTCAGAAACTGCTCAGATTTAAGTGAACATGATGTTTTAAATACATCCAGTGACTAATGCTCTAGGCATGCACACAAAGCTATTTATATTCTTAAATCTCCCCTAATATATCCAAGGCAATAAATATTTCAAACAATTCAGTTAAATTAGCTGTCAAATCCTAATCCTTTCTCCACAGAATGTGAGCAGTGAAGTTCTTCACTAAAGGCTGTCCTAGCCAACAGTTCCAGCTCTGGACACACAGGCAGGAGGGAATGTGGGAAATGTGTGAACAATGACCTTTCAAAGCTGAGTGCAACGGCCAGAGAGACCCCTGAGGCAGGAGTGGGAGCACTGGGACTGCTGTGGGACAGTCCTTGTGGGCTGACATATCTTCCCCAGGTTCAGGGAGACATCAGAACAGGAACCCCTGCCCTCCCCTTGCCCCCTGCTCCACACAGGCCTGTGCACAGCAGAGCTCTCAGCAAATCACTCTCAGCACCATTTTCAGCAGCAGTGCCCTGCCCAAGCTGTTCTGATTTCATGCCATTTGTATTTTTTTTGTAGTAAAATTGGTTACCTGATAGTGCTGAAACCTACACTCACTGCATCAGTATTAACCCCCAGTTTTTTAATACCTGTTACAATGAGCAGTTTCTCAGAATGGAACTTCTCTTTGACACAAAGCCTCTGGCCAGCTCAGTTCCTGAACTACACGAAACTGGACTGGTTGTGCTGCATTTGCTGTCTGGGTCAGCCAGCATCATCCTTAACTTGGCACATAGTTTGTGGGAAGAAATCTCTTTCAACGGTTTGCTGCAGCACAGAATTAAGAAAGACACCAAAAAAGCCTCATAAAAAAACTGAGGCTTCTTTGGAGGCTCAAAAGTGAAAACTTTTCAGTTTCAGACCTCCAGCTGAACAGTTTCCCAGGTAACTGGGAACAATCTGCAGACAGGGGATCAGACAGAAAAGCTGTATAGATGAAGTCATTAAAAGTCTGTGGATGTATGTGTGCATGAATTAAAAATGGCCTGTAACATGAAAACAGCAAGATCTTTTGGAAAACAAGATGCTGTGACATAACAAGTTCCATTCAGCACATTTTACACCGATGGGAAATGGCCCAGGTACACATGAAGGCAAAGCTGCTCTTACCACCTCGTCCTCTGTAGGCTTGAAAACACAAATTTACATTTAGTGCAGTGTTTTGATCACATGAATCATGAACACATTCAGCAATTCCCTCCTAGGCACAGCACAGAAAGCAGTACCACATCCCATGCACTACAGAGGCAGGATCTGCTGCAGCCCTTCAGAGGCATCACAAAACTCCCCAGCTACCTGACATCCACTGGTTTTCTCCTCTCCCAGAGGAAAGGGAAGTAATTCATATCACCCCCAGCAGTCAAAATGAATAGATAAACAGAATTTCAGTGCTGCAGGAACACAGCCCCTGAATTTCCAGTGGCATGGGAGTGCTGTGCACCCCTGAGATGGTGGCACTTTGGGGACAAACAGAGCCACATCTCCCAGCATATACAAATTATGCTGCTTTTTCTGGAAGTCCTGGGAGTGACCAAGAGACAGTCAGTGAGAAAACTGCTAGGAACACACTTCACTGGGAATGCTGCTGTTGAAACAGCCTGGAAAATGTACCTCCAGCCCCAGTGAGCTCATCCTGCTGCCGAGTGCAGTGCCCTGAGAGCGAGGATGCTCAGGTGCTTACCTCTTCCCCCTCCTCAGAATGGGTAGATAACTGGTCATGTTGAATGATCTCAGCATCCTCCTCTGTTGGGCCATTGCCCACCCGGATCCCACCAAAGTTGTGCGTGCCCTGACACATGCAGAAAAGAAAGAGCAAAGTGTTGTTTGGGTTTTAGTGCAAAAGTGCAGGTTTCTCATGATTCCATGTGCAGCAGCAGCTCACAGAGGAAAACAAAATTATTAAATATTAAGGCCCAGATTAAGGCAGGTACAATTCTATTTCCCAGCTTGGATGGGACAGGTGCTGATTCCTGCTGGGGCTGGGGAAAAAAAAAAACCAAAAAAAGTCTGTCTGAGTGAATCCTTGGCACATTTCTACAGTGTAACTGCAACCATGAGGACAATAAAGGCACACCTCTCAGAGGACATTTGCTGGCTCTGACATGCAACAGCCCCACGTCCTGCCCAGCACAGACACAGCACTGCTGGGTACTGGAGCAGGTCATGGAGCTGAACACACTAACACAAACACACACAGTTCCTCCCACCAGCCTCAGGCACACCAACACTGCATGGAAAACCAGATCTTGCCCTGCTTGGAAACTCTACATTGTGCAAGCAGGTCTTTTTAGAGATATTTGTTCTGACATTCAGCATCTGACCCTCAGCTGCACCTCCAGGACTCAAAGGGGAAAGAATAAAACACAAACTGAGCTGAAATTGGGAGCAGATCTCACCTGACCCCTGAGTCTGACCCCTAGAAAGGCCAACTACAACACCATGGATAGAAATAAACCCTTCAGCACTGTCCTGGGTCATCTGTGACACAGGATGTGACCTCACTCGCCACATCCAGACTGCAGAAGTGCAGGGATGCCCATGCAGATAAAGAGGCTGAAGGTCCCTCCCATGACCTGGTGCTTGCACAGACCAGCTGAACAGCTTCTCTGAGTTCTTCTACCTCCCTTGTCCTTAGAAGCCTGCTTTTATTTTAGGCTGAATTGCAAATATGCCCAAAACACCAGATATGAATTAGAGATTTTGCCAGGTTTCTAAAAACAAATTAGGTAGGCATTTATGCTCTGAAAACAGAAATAAAATTTAAAATCCCCTCCATATTAACAACTAAGACAATGCTTTTATTAGGATTTTCAGGACCTCTGAAACACCACCAGTCACTGGTGACTCCTGTCAATGTTCTATTTATGTATTTCCAGCCTGTGTGAAGTTGCACTTGAGCAGCCTTTCCCTCACACTCGACTCATCCATTCCCTGTAACCCAGCCAACCTAAACACAGCTCCAACAGCTCCAGTTGTTTACTTGATCCCTCTAAGCACCCTTCACACAACGCCTCCCCCTCCATCTCCTGATGGAGATGCATTTCATACTCTGGATGGATCCTGCACAAAAGATCCATTTTCATTTCTGCCATTTCTGGGAGGAGACTAAAATGTCATGAGGAACCAGCTGACGTGTCCCTCCCAGCACCTCTGGCACCTGGAGAGCATGATGTGCTTCACACAATCAGTGAGATTCACACCTCCTAGTCAGCCAGGCAGATTCAGAAATAAAAGGTAGCTGAAACAGGGGAAAGGACTAAGTTCTGGGGCTGCCACAATCCTCAGCAGAAAGCTTTGGCAGCAAACAGCCATCTGTAAACTTAGAAACATGTAAGTCAAAACAACTGCCACCAAGAAGCTTGTTTGTGCACAACCATATTATAATAATTTCAGGTCAAAGTGTGTACAGGACAGATGTGTCACAAATCCAATGATTACTGACATGGAGTTGCTGGAGGCCATCACATCACTGAGTGTTTGGGAACACGTAATGCAAACAGAAATGCTGCACTGAGAAGAATCCTAATCCATCTCAAACAAAGAGACAAGCAGAAGAAAAAAAGGGAATTTAACATGGGGGGGATGTGGTAGCAGGAAATCCTGTGCTGCTCTGCAGGTTGGATTCAGCAGCACTCCTGCAAAGAAGTGTCTCTGTGCACGCACAACTACCATCCTCAGCCTGGGTGTTCATCCAGAATGTATCAATTTGGCTAAACTTTGCTCTTTCCAAGAGAAAGTGTTTTCCACCCTAAAGGTGCACTTGCCATTCCCTTATGAAATTCAGATACATTCCATGCTCCCTCGATAATGACCAGACACAAAGCCAACTCCCATCTGCAATGCATCAGGCGAGTTTGAGGTGCACTCACTGTTGCAGCCGCTGCTGCCTCGAGCGCCTGCGCGTTCGTGCTGCCCTGGGCCTCCTCGGGCTGCCCTTCCTGGGGCTGGACGCAAGAAGAGAGAGGGAGGAGGAAGAAAACAAAAAAAAAGAGAAAGGGAGACGAATGGAGGGGACATGGGAGGATGAAGGGTGGTCAGAGAAGGGAGAGGGAGTGGCTGTAACTGAGCTGATCGCCGGCTCGCTGCGCACCCTCGCAGCGCTGCCAGGCGTGCAGGGAGTGCTCACACTTCTGTTCCTGCAGCTCACACACAGCTACAGGGCAGCTGGAAACCTACAGAGCACCCCAGCACACAGCCTCTCACATCAGGCTCTAAGTCTCTTTTAATTGTTTGGGGTTTTTTTAACCATCCAAGCTGCTTTAAGAAAGGTAGAGAAATCTGCCAGCCAATTCCATCTCTGTTTCCCACTGCCAGCCTAGCCCAGCCACAGAAGTGCATCCAGCAGCCAGTGAGGCTGTTCCTAACCAGCTACCAAAGCCCAAGCCAGAGACACTGTTCTGATCATTACCAACATAAGGGGATTTTTAAAGCAGGTTTGATGCTGGATCCAGATCTGGGAAGCAAGCAGGCAACACTCTGTCTCCAGTAACACCCACCTGCTGGTATGCCCAGGAATATCAAAAACAATTTACAGATTTCAATGCAGTGTGAACCCGTTAATCCAAGCTCAGGATGGAGAACACAGCTTTTCAACCAAAACCAGTATTCATATGTAAAATATAAAAGGGAGTCACCCACCAAGTGTTTTCTCCTTAAGTACTGCTGGCGAAGGACCAGGGGTTTGGCTACCAGCATCCATGGCACACACAGCAAGGCTACCACCACAAGGAAGCACTGGAGCCCTTTCTGCAACAGAAACAAGCCCCAGGTAACTCAGCTGCAGCCCCTGCTCAAACACACACAGAACCCAGCAAGAATGGCTGAATTCCCAGCATGTGGATGCTCCTCTACCTTCCTCTCTTCTGGGAACAGCAATTAAGAACTTAATGCCTGCAGATTACACCTCTGACTGAGCACAGCATTTAATGCTGAGACTGGATTAGACTGGGGAAAAATCTGAAAGGTCCTGCAGAAAATGAGAATCTGGCAGATGTTTGATACTGCTGGGAGGAAACAGCATTGGTGTCTGAGCTAAGCTGAGAGGAATCACATTGCAGACATGGGACAATATTCCTAATTGCTTTTCACAATTAATCAGGATCCACATGTTCTGAAGCCACAGCTGACTTATGGTCAGACAAATAAAATTTCCTGGTGCAGGGATTATTCCTTCCTTCTTCAACATTACACAGTATCAGCCTCCAGAAATGCTCTGTCACAGTGGAAAGATGTTTCATGATTTCACAATTATGACAAGGTCAATGAAACACTCCAGTATCATGAAGCTTCTCTGATTCTGTGCTAGCAAGAACACTCACCTGCCCACTATAAAGCATCTTATTACTGGTGTCCTCATAGGAGAACAGAAACATGTTGATGAAGTGTATTAAGAGGCTGGGTGCTTCCTTGGATGTGTGAGCATCGTAGGCTGTCCACTTGTAAAAGATGAGAATAACAAGGTATCCAAAGAGGGAGGACATGAAAATCATTTCTGGGATAAATCCAAGGTATATGTTCAGTGGCTTCTTAAAATAGCTACAGGGAAGGAAAAAAAAAAGTTTATATTAGATTTGGTTAGAATTAGGGCAAAAGCTTTTAATAAGAGTGTGAAGAGAGTGCTGGGGCTCAGCAGCTCAACAACAGCTGGGCCTGGAGCACAAGAACTCCACACACAGCCAGAGACAACTGCACTGCACCTTCCGTCAGGAGGTGAGGGCTGACAGGATCTCAAAGCACACAGCACCCAAAGCCATTCCACTGCCCCCACCATGAGAAAACCTGAGCAAAGCACTTACATGTGGTTGAGGAGACTCAAAGCAACACCAAAGAGCATCTGGAAAATGCCAAGAATCACAGACATCTTCATCTTGAAGGAATTGAGGAAAGCCAGCTTATTGCTGGCAATATTCCAGATCTGTGAAAAACAACACCTAGTCAGATACCAGGGAAAGGAAAACAGGAGAAGGAAAACACTCCCTTTAAGCTAAACAGAATGAAGCAGTCAGGAAGTGTGAGGCTCAAAAAGCAGGTTTTTAAAGAGGTGTTTGTCCTATGGATTTCTTTTGGGGAAATGAGCAGACAAGCTTTCAGCTGGGAACAGTCTGACAGTAACTGAGCCCACCACTGAGCAGGAATCAAACCTGTTTTCATGGTACCTCAAAGGTGCAGGAGAAAAGAGGCTGTATCCTTAACAGAAAGAATATTATTATCCATTTAAAGGAACAAATACACACAGCTCTGGTTTCCTGCACTTTGTGGAACCCACACAAGGTTTGTCATATATTACAAGCAGAGTTAAGAGCAGAGGTGCTGATGCAGGCAGGTACAAAGTGACAGGATTACTGGGAAACGTACATTTCCAAGGGTGACTGAAAAAAGGGATTAACAACTTTCCCCAAGCTAAAAAAGTAACTTCAGAAAGTGATTTTCAAGGCTGATCAGATTTGATTAAAGCACTGCAGTTAGAAAGAGTGAGAAAGCAGCCTTTAATGGACCTCAAAACAAGGGGTTTTATCCCAAATCTGGCATCTCAGTAGGAATTCTATTGTTCAGGAGCATTCCCACCATTGATGGACTTGCTAAGGGAATGGCTGGGCTGGGGCATCTTTCACAGAACAGTGAACAGAAAGGCACTTTTCTTTCTGCTGCCACAGAGGATTTTGCCCAAAAGCCTGCAGAGGAAGGATGAGCTCTTACTGGGTCAATGCCAAATGGGTAGGGCCCCCCAAACACCCCTGGGATGGCAGGATCCAGCTGCAGCAGGGGGGTGGTCTCCAGCAAAGCATCTCTGTTTGGGAACAAGATTACACAAGCATTAGTAACAGCAATGTCACCCTCCTTCCGTAAAAACTAACAACACTCTTCCCTTGTGAGAGCAAGGAATAGCTTAAATTGAGAGAACTTCAAGGTTGTAGAACCTGGATGGTTCTAGAGATTTTCCCAAATAAATAAAACCCTGTTTCTTGACCTTTTACTCTGTCACAAAGACAGGTGCAGGGGACAAGAATCTTGAAATGTCTATGGGGAAATAGATGAGAAACTGCATCTTTGTAAGTTTTCTGGGAAAAAAAAAGCAGTTTGAATCTTGGCATGTATCATCCCATTTACATCCTTCTTCCCAATCTAGCTGAGACAGAGGTCAGAAATTTTTGCTTTCCTGAGCTGGAAGGACAATGGGGAAGGACAAGTCACCTCTTTCTCACTGTGTCTACAAAGTTACCAAGGTTTTACTCACGACCAGTTGGCTTTATTGAACATGGGCCTGACGCTCCAGGAGGAACCAAACATGTTGAGGGATTTGGAGAAGCAGTCGTTGTAGATGAGCCCCGTGTAGGTGGAGAACAGCCCCATCAGCAGGATGATGTATCGACCACTGAACACCATGTTGAACATCTGGTGTAAAAAACCCAAACAGGAACAAAAAGACCATGAGAACAGGGAATTTTGGAAACCTGGATGCTGAGAATTTTAAACTTTCTGTGCTGAAAGGCGCTGACTCGCAAGAGAACACTGCATTTGACCTGAGGCTGTGGAGAAAGCTTCCAAAATTGACTGACAGCACTGGGATCATTGGTGTGTAGTTGGTTAGAAGTGTGTAATATCACAGGGTGGAAAACTTAAAGAGTTTGGGGATTTAGAATATAGAAATAAATATGAAGCAAGATGGAGGTTTTAGGGCGGAGACTGGTTGTTCTTCTTTACCTTCTTCTTCCTTCTTCTTCTTCATGGGTTTGGGTGGTATTTTGTAATTGGGCAGAAAAGTCCACATTGCAGGCTTTGAGGGACCAGTTTTTGGGTTAAAAGGGAAAATAATCTAGGTCTCATTTCTTAATTGGATAGTTTAGTCTTAAAAGACCTTGCAACAAGAGACAGTTGGCCATTTTGTGCCTTGCCAATTCTTCATTGGCAAGAATTCACAGTGGAGAGGCTGTAGCACTGATAAGAAACAATAAACACCTGAGTCTGAACACAAACTATTATCTCAAGTGCCTTTAATCCTGACCCTGATGGAGGTAGAAAAAACAGAGAACCAACAAAGCCTAAAGCCAAACAGGGAAATCAGTCTGTTGTGGGACAAACACTGGCCACATGAACCAAGAGGCCAAAATCTCTATTTCCCCTTGGCAGGGATTAAGGGTGCAAGAGGGAGCAGAGCAGCACAGATAATGAGGATAAAGGGGGAGCATGGATCTCCATAGGGAACCCAGGAGTAGCTGGAGAGGACAAACTGCACTGATGCAACTCTAAGCTGGCAGCATGAGTTTGGAACCAGGAGCACAGACCCTGTCAGTCTCCTCCAGCCCTGCCAGTGTATGTTAACTCTGGTTCAGCTCCTGTCAGCCCTGAGCCAGCAAAACCAACCTGGAGCAGCAAATAGGAAAAATACCAGGGATGGGATATAAATGTACAGGAACTGGGAGTTTTGCAGTAGCTAAACCCCACTATGATCCAGCTAAATTTGGGGTGATTTGTTTACACCAACTTACCTACTACACTTGATTTTACAACTGAAATTAATAATTTCCTACAAATATGCAAAGGGAAAACCAAGGGAACTCAATACTTTTATGAAATTACACTATTTTGTGTGTGTGTGTGTGTGCTCTTCAGGCTTCCCAGCCTGTCCACGTCCTTCAAAAATTCCAAAGGAGGAGTAATGGGCATTGTCAACTCAAGGGGAAAAGGATGGGAGTAAACCAAGCTGCAACTCTTTGTTTGAAATGCACAGCTCAGCAGGATCTGCCACTTTACCTCATTGTCACTCTTCTGGGACAGGATCCGGCTCTCCCTCACCACCATCCAGACAGCAATCAGAGTCATCAGGATGCCATGGCCAAAATCCCCAAACATCACAGCAAACAGGAATGGGAAGGTGATGATGGTATAGGGTGCTGTAAGGGAAAAGACAACATTCCCAGGGCACTGTGTGTTAGCCAGCCCAGACTCACCATGGTGCACTTCAGGCATTTTAGCAAATATAATTCCCCAGCTTGCCCTCTGTTACTGAAAGCTGATGAGCCACTACTAGAATTCTCTATTATAGATTTCCACACAGGACAAGCATCATGACTAAAAAATTTGAGACAAAAGTCTTGGACTTTTCTGCATCTGAATTTACCTGGATTTATTTCCCGATATGTCCCAATGCCATAAGCATCAACAATGTTTTGAAAGCCAGAAGTAAACTTGTTAGTTTTGTTGTACGTGGGTGGGGTCTGATTGGTTTGCATCCTGTTTAAAATAGATGGGACAGTGGATCCACTGTGCTCCTGTTAGAGAAAAACAAAGGCAAGATCAGCAAACCCACCCTCGGAGCATTGGAGGATGAAGTCCAACACAGCTGTCCCCTCTGGCATTTGGAAAACTGCAAGCTTGAGTGTTTGCAGTGTGCTTGCACAATGAGACACTGCACAGCTGAGGAAGGCTGCCAGGATTCCACTGCTCTCCACTTTGTGTAGGAGTAAAGGTGAACATTGTGCAGGACAGACAAAAAAACCAAAAAGCAGGTGGAAGGACTTCAAGAAACTGAATTCTCTTAACTATCTGAGCACAGGGTGAATTTGCCAACATCCTGGAGAGCTCCTCTATCCAGACACCAGGACTACAGAGCCCAGCCAGGGTAACTAAGCCTCACACAGAGTAAAATCCTCACCATTCCAGCATTCACCTGAACTTTAAGCCTCACACAACGTATTTGTTACTTCTTTTATCTCTAAGCCATCATTCCTGCATGCTGAATAAGCTGTCCCCTGTGATTCCAAGAGCCCAAGGGGATGGTGCTCAGAGGCTCACAAAGCAGAACAGGCAATGAACCCATTGGTGCTGCCACAGCTGACTGGCACAGCACCTACTCACAGTGCCTCTCCTGAGAGCAAACTGGATGGAGTCCAGGTCAGCAACAGGACACCAGACTTCAGCAATCAAGCACTTCTGTGTCACGTCGATGTTGCACAGGTTCAGGGTGTGGTAGATGGCCTTCATCTTCCTCACTTTGATGAACCACACGCGGATGTTTTTAGCAGCTGCCTGCAAAACCCTCTGGCGGTGATCCTCAGTTTGGTTCAGCACCTTTCAGACAAGCAGGAGGAAGCTGAGGCCAAATCATGGAGCAGAGATCAAGGTGCACCAACAAGAGAAGCCTTTCCCACAGAGGATGAATGCCCAGCTTGCTCCCCCACCCCAGGCACAGGCTGCCTCATGCCTGCAGTCTGTGATGTGGTAATTAGCCCCCACAGTAATTAGCTCTGCTGAGAAGTTTAAGGGCTTTTTCCAGGGACACTTTCTGATTATTTTCCTCCTCCAGCTCCAAGGTCAGTGGTTGTTTTAAACAATGAACTGTGCCAAGATCACAGGGAACAGTTTTACCTCCACCCAGGTTAAAAGAGCAGAGAAGAGTTCTGCAAGTAAAGGGTGTGCTGCCTTGAAAAAACACAAAAATTACCCTGAAAGACTTGTTTACTGAAGGGAAAAGGAGAAAGTCTTTCCTACTGAGGGTGTTTTCCAACTGGAACATATCAAACTCAGGCCAAGTCAGATTTCCAGAGTGGAAAGTCTTAGATTGCAGGGAAAGTGAGGACACAAGGCACATGCAGCTTACACAGTTACATTGCTTCTGAGTTCCTGTCTACTTTAAAATATCTTTTGAGCTACACTGCACAACTCCCCACTTCTGTATCAAATAAGTAGGTCAAATTCAACCCTTTTTCCTTTTAGTTTCTGAACTTTTTCTCAATTTTTGCCTCAAATCCCTCAAATCTTTATATATTTCTGCCTTTCTTCTTGAAGCAAGCACCAGCTATTTCAGAGGTGGCACCCACGAGATCTGGGTACTAATTACATTTTACCAACACTCAGGCTGTTGCACAAGAGATTAGCTGTAAAGCAGAAGCTCTTCAGGACAATGTGAAAATATAAAGACAGGCAGAAAAAGGAAGAGCTAAATTAATGTTAGCATTGTTGTATCTCAGCTTGAAAAAAGTTCAAATGTTTTCAAAGTACTTGCAGATGAAGCAGGGACTTACACAACATGCTCTCATTGTCAGAACCTATGGGATCTCCCTACATGAGTTCCTCTTTTCTTCCTGGTATGGAGTTCTCTGTAATTATTTGTTTATAACAAATTGCTTAGCCCTCCAGAAAGATCAAACCACCCATCCCAAATCCTGACACAGAAACAAGTGAGCAGTCCCCCAACACCTCTCTTGCACTGCTGGTCTCAGGCTACCTGAAGCTGAAAACATGGTGATCTCATAGGGGCAAAAATCCTCCTGTTTTAACAAAGTTTCTAAATATGAATTTCAACCACACTATTAAAAAAAAGCAAACTAAAGAAAGGTCATTGGCCACAGTTTTTACCATCTGAAGATCATCAATTCTGGTGTTGACACCAGAAGCCATTTCCTTCCGCTCCTGAGGAGTTTCTGGGCATGGGTAGAGGGAGGCTCGGAACCTGGAAGACAGGGAAGCACCTCAGTGACAGAGATGGAAAGAAAATCAACCAGTCAGGGGTGAGCCAGAGACACCTGGAGAGAAGTTTCTGATCAGCAGAGACTGCCAAGCAGAGCTCCAGCCCCTACACTGAAGGGAAGCAGAAGTGCTTTAGGCCAAAGCAGAAGCTGAGTGCTCAAGAAAAGAGAAGTGGGAGAGAATCCTCTGCTCCCTGTGCTGCCAGTGTCTCCAGGCACTGTCACGAGGCTGGGCAGCCATCCAGCTGAGGGGGGATGCTCCCACACCAGTGCAACTGCTGATAGAAGCAGTCAGTGTTGTCTCCACTGTGAGAAAATCCCACTCATGTCCATCAGGCTGCCCCAGAAATCACCACTGCCTTGTTTTTTTGCATTCCCTAGCACAGCAGTTGTGTACTTTGAGCATTACAGGCTGGGGAGTGGCAAGTCTGACTGTAAAATGTGATTCAGTTACTTATGGCACATTTCATTCGCTGTCTAAATATCTGTTCCTGCAGCCACTGTGAAACAGGGAGTTGAGAAATATTGATATGAAGTCATGTCAGTGTGTTTCCAATAACTGAGAACTGCCCAGCTCTCAATTACAGACTTTCATACCCTTCACAGATCTTCTTGACTCTGTTCTTCAGCTGGTCACCTTGGAAGAAGATGATAAATACAGACTTGTGCACGTAATCCCCCTAGAACAAAGGAAAGAATTGTTGAAATTAGCACTGGCTAATTACCAGAATTCTAATTTTCCTTTCACTGAGTCTGTCCATCAGAGCTCAGCTATGCACAGCAGGTCAAGAAATGTACCTGATTAACACTGAGCAGTCACAAGGAGAGCAATTTTCTCAGCTCAGTACAGAATACTTGCACTGTATTTGTGTTCACTGAAGCAAAATGCCCCAGGTTATCCATTATTGATTCTATACAATACAGTAAATGGAAAAACTGCTAAGATCTCCAAAAATAACAAAGATTTTATCAGCACTTAGTGCAGTCAGCTCACCTACAGAATCAAGCCAAAAGAGTGAATGAAGATTAAAAAAAGTGGAGTTTAACCAGTGTGGTTCCCAGGGATTCCAGAGGCACATTCCTTGCACAGCTGTGTCCGTGGGGGCAGCCAGGGCCCCTTTCCTGCATTTGTTGACAAGTTATTGTTCTACCTTACTTAGGAAATTTTAACATCATGTTTCAGGAATAATTACATTAGGTGTAACCTCAATTTAAGGAAGTTCTGCACAATAAGAACAAAGTCTCTCCTAGCAGACAGATGATTCCACAAGTCAGCTACCAGGGGTTGGTGGGACAAGGGAACACATCAGCCTCACATGAGAAAGAGAGGCTGTTACTGAGCTTCACCTCCTGGGTCTGTGCTTCAGGGCAGCCCCTGACTAGGTAAGGGTGCCCCAAGTTTGGGCAGTGCCAATGGTTTGAGCACAGAAGACACTGGATGTAAAACCAGGCCAAATCACAACATTTATTATTTATTTCTACAGTAATGTGAACGATTCTAAGGTGGATGTTTAAACTATTGATTAGTGAATAAATGAAAAAAAAAGGTTAAAGTTCAGAGAAACGAGCTTCAGATGCTCCACACTGCCCATGTCCCAAAGAGCATCTTTCACAGAGGATCACTACTCACTGCAGTTTGGGCCAGAGAAATCCCTAGGCCCTGCTGCAGTCCATGCTTTGAGTTGTTTCCCCCCTTCCAACAGCACCCCCCATCCAGCCTCCTATTTCTGTTTTAATTAAACAGAAAAACATTTGTTGATGAAGCCCAGAGGCTGGTGCTGGGATGGACCTCACTGATGAACAGTGTGGAAGAGGTTTTACAGTGACTTCTGTGAGCCAGAGAGAAGTTTGAGAAGAGGATCCATGTTTACCCCTGAAAGAATTTCCTACTAAAGTCATTGACATAGAAACCAAGAAAGAAAGAAGGATAAATAAGAGAAACCTGCAACTATTCCAATGAGCACTTTGTCTTTTGTGAGCAATGAGTAAACTTATGAGTTTTGGAAGAATGAATTATAAGCATTTGTTTGAAGCCTTCTGAAAATGGAGTGTGTGGCTCTGTGTTGTGTTATTGTCGTATTTTCTGGAAAAATCCCTTTGCCAGGGTTTCTTCTCCTGGGAAGCTGAGAAGCCTCAGGGAAAAAATGAAAACAATAATTATCTGATTGCTTCTCCTGTGTTTTGCTGCTTTGGAATGTGGTTTGGAGATTATTTACCAACAGGTGCATATTTGATTGGTTTCCGGTGAATTGTTTTTATTTAATGACCAATCACCGTTTAGCTGTGTCAGGACTCTAGAAAGAGTCAGGACTTTTCATTATCATTCTTGTTAAGCCTTCTGTAAGTATCCTTTCTCTATTCTTTAGTATAGTTTTAACATAGCATTTCTTTTATGTAATATAATATCATAAAATGATAAATTAGCCTTCTAAGAACACGAATTTGGATTCTCATCTCTCCCCTCCTTGGGGATGCCTGCAAATCCAACAGTGCTGTCCCTGTCTCAACTACGACAGCACAGAGGCTTTTATCTGAGGATCCTGGTGAGTTCAGAGGCTGCTGCTGCAGCAGCAGGAGCTCCCTTACCGTGACGGGGTCCTCCAGGGGGTTCTCGATCTCGGCCTGCCGCAAGAAGACGTTCCCGCGGCACACGCGCCACAGCATCCGCTCGAAGGTGGGGATGCGCTCGCGGTTGATCACGCCAGCCACGAACCTGCAGGGGGACAGCACGGCCTGAGGGGCTGCCCCTGAGCCCCCCCAAGAGCCAGCACGCCTGGCAGCTGGGGGCTGGCACCACAATGGAAGCTGTAAGAATCTTGTTTTAATGTTAGTTCTTGAGCGCGTCCAGAGCTGTCGTGTTCACGTTTGTATTTTCTGAAAAATCCCTTTGCCCAGGATTTTTCTCCTGGGAAGCTGAGAAGCCTCAGAGAAAAAGGAAAACAATAAGGATCTGATTTGCTTCTCCTGCGTTTTGCTCCTTTGGAATGTGTTTGGAGATTGTTTACCAACAGGTGGTTGTTTCATTGGTTTCATGTGAATTGTTTTGACTCGTTGGCCAATCAGGGCCAAGCTGTGTCAGGGCTCTGGAAAGAGTCACCAGTTTTCATTATTATCTTGTTAGCCTTCTGTAAGCATCCTTTCTGTATTCTTTAGTATAGTTTAGTAGAGCATTCTTTAATATAATATAGTATCATAAATTAATAAATTAGCCTTCTGAGAACATGGAGTCAGATTCATCGAGATTCATCATTCCTTCCCTTGGTCTGGGGGCAACACAAATACAATGGAGGGCAATGATGCTGGTGAGGGGATTGAACACAAGCCCTGTGAGGAATGGCTGAGGGAGCTGGGGGTGTTCAGCCTGGAGAAATGGAGACTCAGAGGTGACCTTATCACTCTCTACAGCTCCTGAAGGGTGGTTGTAGTCAGGTGGGGTTGGTCTCTTTCTCCAGGCAGCACTGACAGAGTGAAAGATCACAGTCGCAAGCTATGACAAGGGAAATATAGGTTGGATATTATGAAGAAGTTTTTTTACAGAAAGGTGATAAAGTTCTGGAATGTTCTGCCCGGGGAGATGGTGCGGTCACCATCCCTGGAGGTGTTTAACAAAGCCTGGATTGGCACTGGGTGCCAGGGTTTAGTTGAGGGGTTGGGGCTGGGTTGGACTCGATGATCTTGAAGGTCTCTTCCAACCCAGTGATTCTGTAATTCTGTGAATTAAGCAAAATGGAAGGTCCTCTAAATACACAAATGTAAAACTGCACTACATCACAGGCTCTCTTTTTTAACAGAATGAAGTAATATTTTAAAATTATATAAATCACTCCTTATAGGAGAAACAAATGCATTTAGATATACAGTTTCTAGCCTTCATTCCCCTACAGTCCTGGCACACTGGCTGCAAGGGTTACAGCAGCCATGGCTGGCAGTGGCTATGTCCTGGGCTCACTCTTAGACCTCACTGGACCAAACCCCATGTCCAGATAAAGTATTCCACAACACACAAGGAAGCCTGGAAGCAGCTGATAAAGAGGATGTAGAACTATACAGTTATTTCAGACCATTATGTGCCCACAGTAGTCACAACTTTCACCAAAGCTCTGAGATCTCAGAATGCCTGAGGAAACAACCAGACAGGCTTCCACAGAACAAACTGGGTTAACTGTTTGGTGCAGAGAAACTGGTGAAGCATAATCATGAACTGGGAAGTGAATATGGGAAGGAAAAGAGCAGAGAGCAACAGCCAGTTTTAGATCAGCTTGGTGTGGAAAGTTCCACAGCTGTGCTCAAACCATTGCTGCTTCCAAGGGCTGATAACCCCCAATCCAGCAATCCTGGGCTGCAATTACCCGAGTCGGAGCGGGGCACCTCTTCCCATCTCGCTCGGCTCCAGCAGTGAAGAGGATTCCTCCAGCAGGTCTGGATCCGCCATCTGCTGATGATGCAATTCAGCCTGAATTCACAAATCAATTAATATCTAATGAAACCAGTTAGTGGCATGCAGGGAATGAGGAGCCAGGAGATAGTTGTGGGAGACAAAGAAAGAAAAGAAGAAAGGAAAGTAAAGAAGAGCAAACATAAGACAGCAAAAAGAGGAAAAAGATGACAGAAAAGACAGCAAGAATCACACATGGAAGGAGAAAAACAAGAGGAAAAATGGAATGGCTCAGCAGGGTTTCCATACAAGAAAGGCTTGAGGATTGTTGCAACAAAGGAGCTGGGAGATATATAAGTCTGAAGAAAGGCAGAATTAAAAAAAAATTTCAAGTTTTAAACACAAGTGATGTTCCCAAGAACCATTTTTAATGGCACAAACCGGAGAAACACACTTGAGTCATGTATTTCCCCAGATATTAAATTAATTTTTCCTTGTTCACCATATGGCTCACCATCAGACAGAAACACTGCTTAGAGCAGGCCAGCAACATGGCTCATCTCTTGACCAGCAAGGCACTAAAACAGGACAGTTTTACACTGTCCTTCTTTGCAACCAATTTGCAGGCTAAAATCCTTAGGAATATGGCTTTTAAGTGTCAGAAATTCAGGTCAAGGATGCTCAAAGCATATCCTCTTGTGCACCATCTTCACACTTGTTCAACCCCGCCTCGCATTTAGCTCTACCTCTGCAGCTTATTAAATGAAATGCCAAAGATAACAGTTCCTGAGCACAACCAGAGGGCCAAAGTCTACCCTCTGTGGAACGCAGGTCTTTCCCACAAAGCCACCATGGGAACTTGTTAAATCACACTGGAAGGCAGAGTTTGACCCAAGGACACATCACATCCACACACACAGAGCACAGCCTTGCAAAACCTGTGGCAAGTGCAGTAACTTAGCCTCAGTCTCTTTACGTGGGCAACAGTTGTGTCAGAGTGAAAATCTCCCCAACGCTTTACCTGCTTGTCAAATCCAAGTGTTTGCTATATACAAGAGAGTTTTTGCAAGGCTGACACCAAAAGCAGCTCAACTGCTTGTACACACACTTAGGATGTTACACGAGGGAGGGAGCCCTTCACTCGGCTTGGAAAGGCAACACAGGAATTCCTGATCCTTTCAGCTTTAAGGAGACTTGTTGCAACATCAAAAACTGAATGGAAATTCAGTTCATAGAGAACACAACCAAAAATAAGAAAGTTTGGTACCTGAAAATGAAACACACAGACCAAACATCCCAGCAACTGTTTGACATCTCAAGTTCAGGATGTTGAAGAACAGTAAGTTACAATTGTTAGAGGCTTGTATTGTATTTCCAGTAACCAAGACACTATTTGGGGTAATTTTTTGTGATGTGCAGCACATTTTAGCAGATGACTCATGAAAAAGGAAGGACAATGTGATAGGATTGGATTTGCCTCACCTGAGAGAAAGAATTTGTTATATATGTTTAATATTAGCTTGGCCCATTTGGGCTCTATGTCCTGTATTCAGGACAAGTCCTGCTTAGAAGGGGTGGAATTACAAAGCAAAACAGTTTAGAATAAATGTGGATTAGACTAATTTAACTTAAGGAAAACGTTCTTTTGCAAGGATGATTTGCATAACAAACTCCATGTTTCTTAAATTAATGCTGATTTGATGAGCACAATGATTCTAGAAAGGAAATGGCACAGCAGCAGTAGCTCTGTGGCAGGAAAGATAACCAAAGCACTACTAGGGGATTTAATAGAAATAAAAAATTGAGACTCTGTGGAAATGGAAGAGCTATCCAGTTCCGGTCAGGAAAACAGGATTCTGGAAAATTTACTTTGAATATGAGGTTTTGTCAGCATTGAGTGAAATATCAGAGTTATTGTGGAGTAGTTTTTACTACGTGAGGTCGTTCAGGATTGGAATCTCCCAAGCATTTCCATGACAGTAATCAAGAAGCATAATACAAGAACTTTCATTATTAAACATTTTTAAATTGCTTATTGATCCCCTGATCAGCCTCCAGATCAGCACCTTTAATCTCCAAAAAGGTTCATTGTCTCCACTGGTGATTGCAGTCCTGCCAGTATGGATGCCCAGTACAATCCCATACAATTCAAGCCCCTTCCAGGTCACAAACAGGACAAAAATCAACGTTCACAAGAACTAAAAAGGATTCATGTCACCATCTATTAACCCAGAGCCAGACAGAAGTGACAGATGCAAAGCAAACAGAGAAAAGCAGATGGCAGAAGAGTCAGAGGGAGGAAGAAGGGACTGCATGCCATTAACCGTTACTTTTCCAGTCTTCTTTTACGCTCACACTCTAGGCAAAGCTCTCAGAGAAATCTCTCCAGCTCATATGGCTCTTCATAAGCAAGGACAAGAAGACTGAGAAAAGGAGCATAATCATCAACATGGTGTGTTGGAACAAGAAATGGCTGCTTGGGCTGGAATGGTCACAGGAAGAACAAGGGTACATTTTGCCACCCTCCCTCCCACCGTGTTCAAACTCTGGAGAGTGAATGCCCAGCATGAAGGAATTGGAGAGTCAGCCATTTCTTGTGCAACTCATTACTATGAATAACACAGTCTTAATTACAAGTTATTGTAGTCTTCAAGTGTTGCAAGTGCTGAGCAATGGCAGCATGGAGGAAGTTGGCCACTCTGGGATGGTGAGCAGAGGCAGCTCTGGGCTGCTGGGGCTCCCCCCAGCTGTCTGCTGAGCACAGAGAGCTGAGACAGGTTTAAACTGTCCCCACTTACATTTCACTGAACATCACCTGGGAGCTGTTCTGTTTGCTTTTATGTAGAGCAGCGTATGTTATTTGGTGTGTTTTGTTTTATTACCACATGAAAGAGAAGCAGAACATATCTAAGCTTTCTGTGGCTGGTTTGTGTAAGGCTGTGGGTGACCTGCCATGCACTGTTTAGAAAATTGATTTTGATCTTTAAACTTAGCTTGATCCCACTGCACTTGAAGAAGAGCAGTGGGCAGAGAGGACAGTAATGAACAAGGCCAGGCTGGATGGGGCTTGGAGCAACCTGATGTAGCAGAAGGTGTCCCTGCCCATGGCAGGGGGGTGGATGGGGGTGAGCTTTAAGGTCCTTCCCACTCCAAACCAGTCTGGGATTCATTCCCAATACAGAAGTGCTCAGCACTTGGTTTTACATGATTCTCAGAACAGGCAGTGCTACTTTAACACAGCAAAGTAATGGATTATCAAGTTAAACCTGTTTGCCCAAGGGACATTTTTAAGTGAACATCCAACACTCAAAGACAAAGGGTTTTTGTACTGAAATCAACCCCACAGCCCTCACACCAGCAGCACTATCTGTGTCAGCAGTGACTGTGACTGGCACAGGACCAATCCTGGTGCCTGAACAGGCAATACCTTGTGCCAAAACAACAAAAAACAAACTGTTAGATAAATGGCCTGAAGTGTGCAGGAGCCCAGCTCCACTTGACAATAGCCCTTGTAACTACCAGGAGCCATTTCCTTTAAGAGTTCTTTGATCAAATCCTGAGGTTAGAGGAAACAGGACATCTACTCAGCAAAAACACGTCCTGAAAAACACACAGGAGCTCTCTGAGAGAACTGCCAAGACTCCTGAGATACCTCAGCTTTACAAGGAAGGGTTATGTCTTCTCCCAAGCAGGATTTATGTCAGTGCCATGAATGACATTGGAGAAGCTGCTCTCAGGTCCAGTGAAAGTTGCCAGTTCCTGGCCCAGATGGCATTTGACAAAATGTCCAAGACTTTAAATGTCAGCTTTGCTCCACAACTGACCTCTGAAAGCTTCAGGGTTTGATCAAAGGCTTAATTACTTAGTTAATCTATCACTTCAGTAGACTTTGTATTGTGACCCTGATGAGTCTCCACATAACACTTCAAAGGCTGAAGAGAAATTCAGCTCCATTTGAAGTCCTCTGCATGTGCACCAAAGAAACTCTGACCCACTGGGGACAGTGCTCACTGTAGCAGCAAATTTTGGGGCTGTTGATGTGCTTTCAAAACTACTCACATCTTAATTATTTTACACAACTTTTAGACAAACCATTGCTTAATTAGAACAAATCCAAACCAGCACTGTGGGAGGTAAATCATGGGTAGCTATGTGTACTGCATGAAAAATGGAAAACAATTTGTGCAGCTTTCTCAAACAAAGCATAAAATGACCCTGCTGTCCAAAACAGCAACTAAAATATATTTGAGAATAAAAATGGTAATTTCTGTGAGAAGAACCAGCTCCCCAAGTGTTAAACCCCACCGGTATTCTGACCTCATCAAAAAACTGCTGAGTTTTACGCAGTATAAACTTTAATTCTGTCAGCTCCAAGAAGTTTCTCTTCAGAGCCTCCTGGTTGGTGTTGATTTCTTTAAGCTCATTTTCAATTTTCTCAAAGTTTGCCTGGAAGACGTGAAAAGGAGAAAGAAAAAGGACTTAATTCCATAATGAAGTGCTGTTCAGTCTGTCAGCACACAGAGGCAAGTGAGATGTTTCACATCCCCACCCAATTTGCATGGATTTACATCTCCAGCCTGCTGTGGCACAGATCCACATCTGCAGGCAGCTGCAGACTTCTCACACTCAGCCAGATTTTTATGGATTGGATTGACAGAGCTTCTTCAAATCAATAAAGCTGTGATCAACTTTATGACCCACCACATAAATCATGTGGTTCCTGCAGTTTTTGGCTCATTTCAGTGGTGAAATTCCTACTGAGGACTCTCAGTCCTGTATCTGGGCAATGTGAGCTGGCAGAGATGCTTCCAGGGACACTGAGCTAATGCCCCCTTGCCACTAAATCCTGCAAGTATCGACCCACAATTTCCCCTGTTTCCACCCAAAATCAAATGTGATTTAAGTCTGGACACATCATTACCTCCAGGTCAATCATGTCACGTGGAAAAGGCACCTCTGGGTTTTCACCCGTGTCCATGATGGGAATATTTGCCTTTTTAATCTCCTTCTCCACAAACCCTGCCGAGACAGCATTAAAAATGTTAATTACAGACATTTTAGTGTCAAACAGTTCCCCCAAGCTGCACCTGGCCACAGCAGCAGCTGATCCCTTCACCTCCTATTCCAAGGTGTCTCTTTTGGCCAGAGTTGTATTTCCAGGGGGAGGTGAATCCCTGGAGGCAGCGAGCCCTGCCTGTGCCCTCACCCCTGTGAAAAATGTGTATTTTATGATTGGCTTTTCACAAATATTAAAATGAATATTGTACGTGTTATGTTAGAAAGTTATGCTGTATTAATTTTCTTAAGTAGTGTGTTAAATATAGTTTTAGGTTATAACATTATGTTAAAATAGAAACTATGTATGTGGGATATTTTTTTAAAGAAAGGAATGAGGCACTTGCACTGAGATAGCAGCCACAGGACACCTAAATCTTTCAGAGAAGAAGAATTTATTGCCCCATTATCAGAAGAAACTAACTTCTCCTGTCTCCTCAGCCCAGAAGACGCTGTCAGGATTCAGAGGAAGAAGCTGACACTGACCAGACAGACTTATTTGTTTGAATGGAATTTATGCATCCTGTATGAGGTGTATGAATATGCAACGGGCTGTTGTTTATAAGGGTTAATCTCTGTTAACGTGGGTCCTTTTTCAGGCTTATTTTGCCCAGAAAGAGGTACCCAGACTGTCTGTGACTCTTTGTTTTTATTGTCTCGTGTTATCCTAAATCCTAGTTGTCCAAATTTTTATTATTCTATTTATATTGCTATTTTTATAACCATTTTATTACTATTAAACTTTTAAAATGTTAAAAACAAGTGACTGGCATTTTTAACACCCCTCCCCTGTTCCAAACACCACCCTGCAGCTTCAGCCTGCCTCCACTGTTTGTTTTTTATATTTTTAACCAAAAAAGCCGCAGAGTCAGAGCCACATCCACCGCAGCGGGAACGTACGGAGCTTTCTGTCCATCTCCTCGCACCTCCGGACCTCATTGACGAATTTACGGTGGAACACGTTCACGTCGGGGTTCAGCTGCGGGGACAGACACGGCACTGAGCACACCCACCCCACCGGCCCCGGGGCTCCCGGTGCCGCCACCGCCGCGGGGACACTCACGTCGCGGAACTGGACCTTGCCCAGCTCGCCCAGCTCGCTGACACAGCAGTAGGCGGCCTCGGACTGCAGGAACAGCTGCGCCAGGGTCATCTCCTCGCTGCGGAACAGCTCCCCCATGGCGGCGCCGCTCCGGCCGCGGCCTCTGCGGAGAGGCGCCGTGAGGGCCGGGCCGGCGGCCGGCACCGAGGCCTTCCCGCCGGGAGCCCGGCCCGGTGTCCTGACCCCATCCCGACCCCATCCCATGCCGTGCCCATCACATCCAGCCCCGTTCCGTTCCCCGCCATTACCTGCCGCCGCTGTCGCTGCCGCCGCTGCCGCCGCCTGGCCCGAGCCGGCTCCCGTCCGCGCGTCACCGCCCGCGCGCGCGCGCCGCTGTCACGCGCACGTCTCCCGGCGACGGCGCGCGGCCCCGCCCCGGACGCGATGGCGGAGGCGGCACCGCGGTGGGTGACGTCATGAGCGGCGGCGTGACGTCACGCCACGGGTGCGAGGTCGCGGCCTCTCCCCTGGCCCGGCCCGGCCCGGCCTGGTCCCGGTGAGGCCCCGTGCCCCGTCCGGTCACGGTCCGGTGAGGCCCCGTGCCCGGCCCGGGACAGCGACATGCGAGGAGCAGCCCCAGGTCCGGGCGGCGTTCCGCTGGAAGAGAGCGGCTCCGGGCTGAGGCTGCGGATTGCCAGCCTTGGCTGCTCCTGGGTGTCCGCGCAGCAGGAAAGGGCTTGAGTGAAGGTGATCCTGACACAGAAAATGGCTCGGATAACAGGATAACTGCTGTGGGCACGTCAGCCCCAGGAGCAGATATCCATCCTGAAGGTTTGTCTAGTTCTATCCACGCTGACCTGCTCAGGCAGATTTTTTTAAAATTATTATTCCCAAATGGACAGAGAGGCATTGGAGTCACGTACGGAATGGGTGTTGAACACTTCAAATATCAGCTTTGCTCCACAGCTCACCTCTGAAAGCTTCAAAGCTTCAGGCTTTGATCAAATGCTCAATTAGTTCATCAATCTGTTACTTCAGTGGAATTTGTGTTATGACCCCGATGAGTCTCCACGTAACACTTTAAAGGCTGAATTCAGAAATTCAGAATTTCTGAAGAGAAGTTCAAGGAGCTCTGGCCCACGTGTGTCCTGTCCTGCACCTGAATCCCTACACATTTACCTGTGGAGCAGGTGACCCCAGGGACAAACAGCTCTGGGGCCCTGGAATGAGCCTTTTTCCCATGGAACTCTCAGCAGCAGCAGCAAACACTGGAAATAAACTCTGGAAAAAGCTCCCTCCAGGAAAGATCAGCGCACAGAAAGCAGCCTGTGCTCACTGTGTGACACCACGGGGGGCACAGGGCACAATCCTGTGATCCCAGAGCCACCAGCTCAGTGGGGACAGGGAGCAGTCACGGGGCAGGGGCACAGCAGGAAAGTGCTGACAGCTGTGGGCTCCGTGCACCAACAATGTCCCTGTGCATCCAGGGCTGGCTGGGCTGCGTGTTCCTCCCGCTCTGCCCCGGGGCAGCGGGGCTGGGAAGAGCCCAGGGCTCTCCCAGGGGAGGCTGAGAGCAAACCCGGCCTGGCAGGAGTGCGGAGGGTGAATATCCCGTGTCACAGCTGCAAGTGAGGGCAGCTGCCACCTCCCCCGTGTGCCCCCAGCCTGCCCAAGTGGCAGCTCTGTCCTTGGAGCCAACCCCAGGACCACAGAAGGCTCTGGCCCAGGGTCACTCCCGAGATCTGGACTTTCCTTCTCCGCATTCCTGGCGTGTTCAGCTGGCTTGTTGCCGGGTCTGTGGTGGCACCTCCCACGTGTCTCCCTGTTTTGAATAATTTAGGGTTTTTACCACTAAATCCACAAGTAATTTGGGCTTTGTTTACAGCAGTGTCCCGCATTTAAAGTCTGGTGAGTGGACCTGCAGGAGGCTCGAGGATTGCAGAGCTGGGAGAGCTCCTTTAGGGGGAGTGCCCAGCTGCCTCGCTCAGGAGGGAATATCCTTCTCTGAGTTAAATCTGTGTGGAGAGTGTTGCACCCTGCATGTACCATGCGTGCCTCTTGCACATTCATGGACATGGGAGTGGGCATTCCTAAGATACAGACTTGTATCTCAGATTCCAGTCCACTTTTCATGCTGTAACTGCTGAATTCAAATTGTAGCATTTCTTTAAAATAATAAAATTCAGGCTCTCATAGTCCTGGGGAAAAAAACCCCAAACCTAAGTACTGGCAAAAGGTCTGAACTTCCAGCTGAACCTCAGCATGTGCAGTTGTTTAAGCCAGCCTTCAGTGCACACAGCTGTGCCCAGATGGGGCTGCTTGCTTCCCGCTCTCTTCCCAGCAGCTTCCCGAGCCGTTTACTAAAGGATTTTGTTTTTTCCTCCTGTTACTTCAGTGCCTTTAGTCCGAGAGTAAAGCAGGGGCGGCTGCAGCTCCAGAGCTTTGCATTCCTGGCTGAGCTGTGCTTGTGTTTGCATGCAGAGCCATCGTCTCCCCTCCAACTATTTTAATCATTTCAAAAGGGTGGGTCAGCAGGCATTTGGCAGCGGCTCCTTTTCTATAGCTGAGGTGGAGTCAGCCAATGACCTGCAAGCCTGGAAAATTTTGCAGGGCAGTTCCAGTGGCCGGCTGTGCCTGTGCCATTTGAATTTCAGCACAGACTCTCACTCACTGCGCTCCCCATTCCTGGCGGCTCTCCCAGCGCCGAGTTGAGCTGAGGCTCGGGCTCAGTTTTCCCTGCTCCCTCCCTGCAGTGACAGCTTCTCCGGGTGAGCCAGGACTCCCGAGCGACCATGGAGGACACCACCTTGCAAATCATCGAGCCACCCACTGTTTCTGAGACCTCGGAGGAGCAAGCACCCGAGGAGCCCATCAAAGCAGACCAGATCAACGGCGTGATGGTGCTGACCCTTCTGGACAAGATCATCGGAGCGGTGGATCAGATCCAGCTGACCCAAACACAGCTGGAGGAGAGACAGCAAGAGATGGACAGCGCAGTGACCAGCATCCAGGGAGAGCTGACCAAGCTGACCAAGGCACACACCACCACCAGCAACACCGTCAACAAAATGCTGGAGAAGGTGCGCAAGGTGAGCGTCAACGTGAAAACGGTGCGGCAGAACCTGGAGAAGCAAGCCGGCCAGATCAAGAAGCTGGAGGCCAACGAAGCGGAGCTCCTGAAACGCAGGAACTTCAAAGTCATGATTTATCAGGTAAGGAGCTGTTTCATGATGTTTCTCCATCCTGTTAGTGGGTGTTTTCTCTGCCGAGGGTCCTGTCGCGCTGCATGTCCGGCCCAGCTCTCTCCCAAATCTCCCCAGATTGTTTGGCAGTCCAAACTGAGGCGGGTCCCCTGTCACTCTCATTTGTGGTTTAACATTTGCTGCGTGTCCTAAGACAAAGTTTGACAGAGTTGTCCCATTTGACAGGAATTTTAATGCAGATAGAGATCAATCGTGAGTTCCCAGCGCTAAGAACTGACTGCAATGGGCCAGAAGTATCAAAATAACCTGATTTAACTGCTTAGCTCAACAAAGAGCAATAGTGCTCTGGGATCTGGAAGGGGGTGTTGCAAATCCATCTGCCAACGTGCCTTCTACTGAGAGACACCATGTGTATGGCTACGTGGGGAGCGATGATATTTCAAATTTGTGACATGCATCTGGTAACAAGTGATAGTAACCCCAGCCTCAGGGTTAATCTGACCAGGCAGGGCAGATAGAGCTGTCACAGAAAATCCAGCCCAGCCCCCTGGGCTTGGCAGTGCTCGGGGTGGCCTTTGCTAAGGGCCTGTACAATTCCCATCTTCTTTCTTCTGCATCCTACAAGCCTTGAACCTCCTTGTTGTTTGGTCTCAGTAACAGCTTTGGTTTGCTTGATGTTCACCCCCTGCACTAAGTGTTGGAGTTTGCACTTAACATTAAACAGGAGAGAGAGAGAGAGAGAGGAACACGATTCTGTCAGGTTTCCTGCCTGGAGTTGGATTTCTGCATCAGAGCAAACTCTTCTATTGAGCCAGGAGAGAAAAGTGAGTGAAACAGTTAATGCTAGAGTTGAAAGCCTCTGGGTTAATAATAGCCAGCGCTAGGAACAAATGGAGAAGCTTCGAGTGCTGATCATGGGAAGAGAGAGAAGAAAAGCAGAATAAAAGGGAGAATGGTCCTTTCTGTGAGGTGTGAGAGCGAGTGGCTCATGACAGGCTCAGGGGTCAGACAGGTACCTGTGGGATTTCTGGGTTCAGAGCTTGAGCATTTGTTGTTTTATCACAACTGAAAAGCTGAAAGCCTGTTCAGATCATACAGGAAACACAACCAGTTATAGTCAGATACATGTGTGTGGATTTATTATGAGCTCTTTGTATCAATCTGTCCATGGAAAAATAAAATAGAAGCAACAACCAAAATGCAAAACGAGAGGAGTGGAGGGAATTGTTTAAACATAACATTCCATGTCAGTTACGGAAATAGGTAGGAAGTTGGCAAGGTCCAAGGTCCTTGGGAAGCATCCCAAACATCTGCAGGTTAGGGTTTCATGAGCAGTTTGTGTTGGTTTGCTGTGGCTTGTTGATATTCAGCAGAGTTTCTTTTTGAATATGAAAAAGCAATTCTGTTTCTAAAGGCTTGGGGCCTGCCCCTGCTGCTGTGGTGAGGACAGAGCAGAAGAGTCCTTTGGCCAGGGGCTGTGCCAGGGACTTGAGGAATCATGGAGGCATTAGGGGAAGAAATGATGTGGCATTTGGGATAATTTCCCAGCATGGAATTTAGTGTGATTTGAATGTCACAGAGCACAGGTAAGGAATTCTCCAGGTTTGCAGCATGTGAAATGGATCTGTTTGTGCCTCATGGACATGCTGGCATTTCTGTGGGAGTGGAGCAGACCCTGCCCTGGAGGGAAAGCATCCAGCACTGGGGTCCACCCTGGGGTTAACTGGGCAATTCCCTGTGCTTTCCTAACTGTGTCTACACTTAAAACCAAATAATTACAACATAACTCTCATCCAATTCTCACTTCTCAGACCCCCACCTACCTAAGTGTTTGTTGGGTACATTACTGGTCGTGTAATTAATTCTGCAGCGCTGAGCACATTATTGCCCCTCTCTGACTCAGGGAAAGCTACTTTTCCCAAGCTGGGGTGACTCCTGTGTGTTTCCAGTTGCTGTGGCAAAAAGTCCAAAGATTTATTAGTCTTTTGTTTTGGAGAACAAGAGATAAACTCGTCCTTAGAGATGTAAAAAATTCCATCATTTTTTACAGCAGCGTGGCTGTTTTCGGGTGAGAGAGCTGAGCAGAGCAAGAGTCCTGCTCTAATAGGGTTCAATATTGCACAGTTCTGCAGTTGGGTGAAATAAAAGAGGTAAAGATAAATGAGCTCTTTGCTGGTTCTTGATGTTTGATTATTCTCTCAGCACTGAGTCCTGAGGTTTCAGCCATTGTGGAGGGATTATTTTGGGAGTGCAAATAAGACCTTTTGCACCTCGGAGGGAAGTCAGGCTGCCTGTGAGAATTGTGTTTTGCGTGCTGTAGATTAGGAGGAGATGAAAACCAAATTTTTATCAGGGAAAGCCTGACCTGTGGCATGATCCTGTGCACATCTGCTAGGATGGTTTCAAAATTTGGGGGAGAAAGTGCAGGGCTGGATATCACTCCCATGTCCTGGCTGAGGGGAGGCATTGAGCAGAACATTTACAGGCATCACTCTCAGTTCCATTTGTGCTTGTGTTTTCTCACTTGTTTACCCTTTTTGAGCTGATTTTGCTAGGAGCTGGTCTGATTTCTCTGACACAAGAGTTTTTGTATTGACTTAATATAGGGAATTAAATAAATTCTTTGGAATAAAACTTGAAAACAACCATACCCCCCTCCAAATTGCCGCAGCTTTCTCTTTTGAAAACTTGCTGAGCTAAAGCAGAGGTGACAGCTTTGACAGGCCAATGTGTACACAGACATTCAGTGCAGAACCTACCTTCCTAAAAAGTCTGATGTCGGGGAGTGCCTGCACTGCTCAGCAGCCCCTGGGAACAGAGCTCAGAGCTTCCTTTGTGCCTCTGTCCTGGGCTCCTGTCTTTCAGAGAAATCAGGACACCAAAAAATTCCGTGAGAGTGGTTGCTAATAAAAACAAACTAAAGTGACTTCATCCCAAATCTCCTGGTTTTAGGATCCTGACCGTGGGGCTGGTTACTGCAGTTCATGGTTGAATAATGGATGTCCTGTGCAAGCAGCTACTGCTCTAAAACCACACTTTGTGCCGTGTTCAGCTGGGGAGCGGCACGTGGCAGTTTATGTAAGCTTGGCATTTTCCTCCAAACTGTTTTTGACAATTAAACTTATTTCTGCAAATGCCAAAGGCTGATTTTGTTACAGCCGGACAAACCCCTGCGGCACTCGGCACGCACACGGAGGATTGAATTTCTAAAGTGTGCCAGTCCTTTATTTTGAGGCTGGTGTGGGCCGAGTTCTGGGAACTCTGGGGATGTGCAGAGTTTGTGTTGGGAAGAGCAGCTTTGTGTGAGGGGTGTGAGTGTGTGCTCCCCACGCTGTCCTGTCTGGAGGCTCCCCTGGGGCTCATCTGCTCTTCAGGGGGCTTTGGTGGCTGCTCTGAGCTGTGGGAGCTCTGAGTTTCCGTGGGAAGGGCTGTGCTGTTGGGAGAGCAGGGTGGGACCTGGATCCCAGCCATGCAGTGGTGGGTGGGTAGGGCTGGGCAAAGGAATATAAATAGCCCAGCCTGGCTTTGTGCTCGCGTGGGCCTTATACGGATGGGAGACTGTACACGGAGAGAAGGAGGGGTAGATTTCAAACCCACACGTTAATGTGACAGATTCAGAGGCCAGACCTGAACTGCCTCAGTTTTGGGTCTGTGCTCCTCAAAAAGAGTGTGGAAAAAGACATGAGCTCAGGGAGCTGAGGAGAAGCACAGGGCAGAGACCCCAGGGAATACAAACCCACTGCCCCCGGGCTACAGCCTTTCTCCACTGCCCAAACAGAATGGCAGCTGCCCTGAGCTATGGTTTTGTTTCAAATTAATCATTCAGAAACTCATTCATGATGAGTTTAATGGCAGTGGAGCATTGACAAGGACCAGGAAGATCCGAAGCCCTGAGGGACAGCCTGGATGGGTGACATGCCTGCAGTTCAGTGCAGCCTGCCCAGCTAAAAACTGAATTCCTATTTAGTTTTTTTTTTTTTTAAATTAAAAACTAAATAGGAATTTCCAGAGCAATTTGGGTGACAGCACTGGGACAGACACAGGCACCAGGTACCCACAGGGTGCTTTTCCTGCAAGACCAGCTGGCTCCACGTGGCTGAGAGCTCTCTGTGCTGGAACATCATCCCTCTTCCCAGTGGGTCACAGCAGGGATTTGCATTGCAGCAGCCACTGCATTCATTTTCTGATAATACATTAAAATAAAAAGCAGGTTTCACTTTCACTGAAAATTCAGCCAAAAGCAGCTCCTGTCAGTGCTGCTTCCATTGCAGGGGAACCACATGGACTTCCCAATGTACAAAAATCTTGCATATTCTCTGCATATTATGGAACTATAAGAGTTTCAAGATAACTCAAGAGGAGATTGAGCTTTAAAAAAAAGTCAGGATGTTAATAGCTCTGACTCTTAGGATTTCTTTTAGTGCAGATTACCAGTCTACAGTAGACAGCTCTAGAGCATGGATTTCTCTATTGCAGTCTAGTATCAACTGCATTAATATTTCATTGCTCAGCTATTATTTATAAGCAGTTGGTGCCAGAACTGTTTGCTTTGCTAAAATCCTTTCACCAGTATAGTTCCAGGCTGAGCTGTGCAGCCATAAATTGTCTCAGAGCAAAGGGCCAGAGGCTGCCCAGCCATTGGGATGGGCTTAGATTGGATGAGTAGTGGCTCATGAAAACAAACCCAAGGTAATATCCCTCCTATCACAAATTCCTCCCTCAGGCCTCTCATGAGCACAACCCAGCAGGCACAGCAATGACTTATAAACTATTCAGCAACAGGCTTAGCCCTCTTTTATCCCTTTTGGGATTGTCCTCTTGATTCTGCAAGATCTCCTACAAGTTACAGGACACCTGAAGAATTGTGGATCCACTGTCCAGCTGCGAGGTAGACAAAGAGCAGAAACAAAATGTGCAGTATCAGTAAAGGAAAATCAAATATTTAGAATAAAAAGTTTCAGGATGTTTAGTCTCCAGGTTTATGTGAGGATGCAGATGTCAGTGTCTGCAAACGATCTGTAATACAAACCCCATCCTTGCTGCTTTGCTGTTCAGGAGCAGCTCCGGAGTCATCAATCAGCTCAGACAGATTTATCCGGGAGGAGAAGATCTGAGAGCAAAGCCAGTGCTACAAACAGACTGATAATGGCATCAAAACTTCTTAATGCTGTCAGAGGGGGAAAAAGCTCCTTTTCACTCTCAATCTATTTACTTCTCTGTTTCCTACAGCTCTCCCTCTCTTCTGACTCACTAAAGGCAAAAGCATTTTTCCAAGCACGGCCTCCTCCTCTCCCCACCCTCCCTCCCTTCCTTTGCACCAGCTCTGGTGCCTGTTCCAGGCGGCTGTTTCTCACAGCTCATGATGCAGATCCAGCTTTTCAGACACAGCTTTCAGGACACAGGGTAACTGGATGTGCCTGATAGAAAGAAGTGCCAGGCACATTGCACAAGACCCAGAATTACAGAGACTGGGAGGACTCTGCTAGTCAGGGAGATGCTACTAGAAAATGAACTATGTGTCCCTCTAACATTTACCTAATCCCAACCTAATTTGCTTTCTCCCCTCATATTTTAGATCTTTTTACCTCAGCAGTATTCCTTGGTGACTTCTTACTGCAGGACTCAAAAGTCTGGTCTCTAAGGTTTGAGGCTTCTCTTTTCATGAACCTCTTGGCACTACTGGACACAAATTTTGGAACCCCGAGTCAAGGCCGTGCCTGACTTTGCTGTGTCACTGGGTGCAGAGATCTGGGAGCTGCTGGGAATTATCTGGCGCTGGTTTAGGGGAAGGTCAGTACGTGACAAAACCAGCGGATAGAGTTCTGGAGCTGCACCCGCCTGGTTCAATCTCTGCAGCCTCTGCACTTCAATCAGTAAACACAGGGGGTTAAAATCACCACCCTTCTTTCATGATCTTACACTTGAGAGCAAACTGAGTTCACTACACCACAGCAAAGGGATACATGTCCCCAACAGGTGACACTGAATCGCTGTGATCGTGAGCAGAGTCTGGCCCTGTGGCAGTGTCAGTGGGAATGCTCCTGAACCCACAGAAAGGATCCTGTGGCCTCTGAATCAGAGACAGACACTATTCCATCTCACAGATCTTTGCTGACTCTCTTTTCTGTCAAATTCTGCTTCCTGGCTTCTCCCTTTACTAAAACATACCCCGTGCCTTTTCTCTCTGCCTGTTCTCGTGCTAACCCGGATCCCTGTTGTTCTCAGTCTGATTCCCGGAAGGCACAGGTAAGTGTTTCCATTGTGCTTCCTTTCCCCGGCCATTGAAACGCAGTTTTCCTCATCTTAGCCCGAGAAGATGCCACGGGTGTGCCTTGAGTCTTCGCCAGGGACTGCCCTCTGAGCCCAGCCCGTGGAGACAGGCCCAGGGCAGCAGAAGACACCCGAGGAGGCAGCAGTTTAGGGCCTCGTCAGCGGCACCCCCGAAGATCACTCTGAACCTCTTCCGAAGCTCTGGGAGCTGCTGATTCTGAGCCTTTGCTTCTCGCCTGCTTGGGGCTGCCTCGGGCTCTCAGACCTCCGAGGCTGATCGTGCTGCTGACTAATGTGCTTGCTGCATGAGCGTGGGTGTGAGGAGCTGGGATTTTCCCTCAGGAGGAGCTGCTGCGTGGCTTGCATGAAGGGCAAGGGGCCAGGGGCAGTTGGCTCTGCTGGTGTCTGCTGAGACTGGGCAAATCCCACCTGTTCTTTGAGCTGCCATTTCTGCCTGTGAAACGCAGCCCTGGAACACCCACCTCCTCAGGCTTCTTGTGAGCGCTGGTTTGTGATTGTGGTATGGTTTGAAGTTGTTGTTTTAAACAGGTAAAACAGGCAGAGAGCACAAACTGTGACATAAACTTCCAATGCCTCAGGCAGCCCCTGCAACATCTCCCATTTCTGTCTGGCCGCAGCCCCTGGGGCTGCTTGCTCAGAGTCAGGTCCTGCACACACTGGAGTCATGACTTTAACTGCTGTTCACATAACATTTCAGCCACAGTGGCCTGCTGCCCTCCTGTCATGGTGCAGCTACTGCATAAAACACCCCAAGCTACTGGATAAAACACCCCATAAAACACCCAGCAGTGTGTGCAGCACTGTCAGTGGGAATGGCCACCTGGGTGGACAGGAGTATTCCAAGAGCCAGATGAGGGTGAACCAAGTCTAGGAATTGTGGTCTCTGCTCAAAGCTGCCAGGGAAAACTTCACCTTTTCAAGGAGAATGTCAGATGTAAGACAAGCCTCTTTTTTTGTGTGATCTAGCAAAACAAAATTAATCTAGCAATTTCAGTTTGCACAGGAAAGGTCTGTTCCACCAAGGCACTGGAGAGGAAAGCACAGCCCACTCTGTGCAGGGTATCTGGACACTCCTGAGCCCTGCTGTGTTCAGGGTGCTTCTCAGTCATGCTGTTGTTACTCAGGAGTAGCTAATCCTCCTTCCCATGACACTGCTGGAAGGTCAGCACAAAACAGTGTCCTCTGAGGCCTGGCACAGCAGAGCAGTTATCATGGAAACAGGCGAGCAGAACTTGTTCTCTGGCACAGTTTGACCTGACCTGAGGGCTGTTTGCTGCCCAAGCTCCTCCTCATCCTCCCCCAGCCTCCCCGAGGCCAGGGCCAGGCTGTGCTGCCCGGCTGGGCAGAGGGAGGGCTGGGCTGCAGGAGGGGCTACAGCTCACACAGTGTTGGGATCAGCCTGATTTGGTCATAGTGGAGCCCAGGAATGTGAGCTGGTTGTTTTCTGCATGTTACGGCTGCAAACATCAACCAAACCCTCTGTTTGTGCTGTTGCAGTTGTGTAAAAATAACGGAGTGAAATGAATTGCAGATGTGATTTGCATGCGCATGTGAGAACCTTCCATTAAACCTCAACTGGAGACCAGAGTGGCTGGGAGTGCTGGGACTCAGTTCCTTACACACTGACTGGGAATGCAGCTCAGCTCTGTGTCTCCTTGGCCTTTTATACGCCAGGGGAAGTGTTTACGTGTGTTGTAGCAACCAGGCGGGTGTCCATGGCCGTGGGCTGCGGTGACTCACTGCCAGGGAACTCGAAAACAATGTCAGATAAAAGCCCACTCAGGAGAGACTGCTGAGGATCCGACAGCTCGGGATTGTTTGAAGTAGGAGGACACAGAGCAGCTGGCAGCCAGCTGCCCTTGGGGCTGCCTGTGGGCACTGGGGCCCCTCTGGGTGCCCACAAAGTCCACAGATGGGCCGGCCCAGTGCCAGGGAGCTTCCCAAAGCTCAGCTCATCCCAGGAGGTCTGTGCTGCAGGGATAACGCAGGCTCCCTGTCCCTGTCCTGCTGCTGGGTGCAGCTCTGCACTGTGCACAGAGTTTGCTGCTGCTGGTAACAAAATCTTCTGAAAAATGTTGTTTACCCGCTGTCCTTGTGCCAGTTGGATGCAAGCAGAGAGGACAGAACTGGTTTGCCTCTGCTGATTGGGAGCCAGGTTTTGAACACCCCAACAGGCAGGGGTGCCAAGACCCAGGATTTTGGACTCGCCCACTTCAGGATCAGTGTTTTCTGAGTAAAAATAGAATGCCTGGTGTTAAAAATGTGGCTCAACTGGATGAGTCATGAGCGAAATGAAGTGCAGAGAGCACAGTGCCTTGCTCGGACAGAGCAGGGATTTGTGCAGCAGCCAGCCATGGGCCTGGGATGGTTCTTGATTGTTGCAGTCACGTCCCATTATCCTCCACGCCTGTGTCTGCAGCCTTGTCCTGCCCACACCAGGCAGTTCCCCTTCCCCACGGGAGAAACCTCCTGGGCAAGGAGGAGGAGACTCTTGGTGGCTTTTGGGCAGTGCCTGGGTGCAGGGGGGAGGTACATGCAAGGGATGCTCAACAGAACGTGCTCATCCCCATTAAGATGTGCCAGAGCTGTGGATGTTCTCTGTGCCTGAACCCACAGGAATGCTCCCTGAATGCAGGTGAGCTTGGACTCTGGGGACTGTCCCTTAGCACACTGCTGAAAATCCTCCAGTGGTCCCCCAGCTGGTTATCTACTGGTCAGATCAGCAATCAGTGAGGAGGAGGTGGGCTGAGGGTGGGAAATGCAGGAATTATGCCTAGGAGAGAGAGAGAGGCCAGGAGCAGGACACGAAGGGTTTCCCAAACACAGCTGGAGAAGAGCTCTTGGAAACAGTCCCAAGGGGAGAGGCTGGGATCCTCATGTATGGGAAGGGCTGTGCTCCTCCTGTGCCTCTGGGTCTGATCCATGAGGTGCCTCCTGACAGGGGCTCAGCAGAGCTGTGAGCACTGCAAGGCTGTGGGATGGAGCAGGGCCAGCAATGGGAGAAGTGAGAGTGCAGCCCGTGGGATCACAGAGCTGGGCAGCTGCTGCTCTCCAGGTGAAGTGCAGGATTAGGGAGAGCTGCAGGCACCCCAAGAGGGGTTGCTCCACTGTGCCATGTGTCCAAAGATGCTGCTGGCCATGTCTTTGTGGCTGTGAGGGAAGAGCTGCAGGGTGCTGCTGAGGCTGGATAGGAGCATTGCAGGCACAGCCCATCCCATCAGAAAATTCAGTCAAGAGCTGGATATAGTGGTGCAGCACGAGGAAAAGTTGTTATTTGTATGACAGACTTGGAGATTTGAGGTGGTGTTTCTTTCTGCAAACACATATTCTGGGCTCACAAGGGGCTGATAGGATCAGGGTTTGCAGGATATGGCCCATTTCCAGGGACAGCCCTGCCAGGCGAGAGGGGGATGCCTTTGTTCTGGCTCATTGTGTTGCCTCAGAGGGAAGGAAGTGGCTGGAGTTCCTGATGTTCTGCTGGCTGGGCAGGGTCCCTGGAATTTTCTGGGATTGCTCTGGCAGGTGTTGTTGTGGAGAACAGGATCCCTGCCTTCCCCCTGATGTGGGTTTGCCCTGGGCTGACCTGGCCCTCTGGAGAACGTGTGTATTGTTTTCTGCTGAAGTGGCTCATCAAATGAAGAAAACACATGTTGGCCACTTCACCTTAATCTCCACAAAGGGTATGAGACCTGACTTGTGATCTGGAGGGTGAAGAGCTTCACCCAGCACAGTTCTCTGCTCTGAAGAAAACCCAGAATGAAAGCTCTGCTCCAGCAGGCACTGTGCTTTCACCACAGACACTGCAGCCCGTGCCATCCTCAGTGAGCCTAGTGCTCCATGGGGCTGGTGTTTCACTGCTCACAAAGGTTTCTCTGGAGAGAAAACCTTGTGCCCTTGTGCTTCCAGGACTTCAGCTGGCCCAAGGACCAGTACCTGTGCTTGGGAAAAAATGAGAAAGCAGCTGAGAGCATCTGGATTTCACACAGGTGAAACTGTGCTGGAGTCACGTATTCCATGGGTTGTGTCACTTCTCCAGGCGTGCAAGGGAAGGCAGGGCTGGGCACAGCACCCTGTCTGCAGGGAGGGCATCTCCTCCAGCTGCTGTCCAGGAGCTCAGGCCAGAGGCACAGCGTGGCAGTGACCTTGCTGAGGCAGGGCAGTGGCGTGCAGTGGGAAGCACTCAGGGCGAGGGTGTGCACACACGCCGTCCCTTCCGGCTCGGAGCGGGACCGGGATGTTCTGTCCCACAACAGCACCAGGAACACCCCTCCTCATGCCTGAGGGAGTGACCACCCCCCTGTCCTGCCTCTTGGCACCTGTGCAGCTCCTTCGTGCACGGCTGCAGCTGCTGTGACACGCACAGCAAAGTCACCCTGCTGTCCCAGGGCACGTCCCCAAGCCGGGGGCAGGCAAATCACTGCTGGTGTTCCAGGGTTTGCCAAGCACTTGGGGTACACCAGGGGCTGCCCCTTGATTTCACTGGTTCCTGCCAGTGCAGGACAGGAATCCCATCCTTGCTCTGTTCTGCTGCTGCCTGCCCCAGGGCTCAGAGTGGCACCTGGCTGTGCTGCTGCCCAGGCTCTTCTCCAAACCTCAGCCCAGCAGCTCTGCCTGCTGAATGCCCCTTCCACACATTGCCCTTTGGCTGCTGCTGGATTTCTGACAGGCTGGTCCTGGCAGCTCCCACCTCTCCCACCCAGCTCTGTAGATTAAAACTGCTTGGGCAATGATTTCTGAGCGTGAGCTGCAGCCCTGCAGCTGTGAGGCTCTGTACAGTGATGGGCTATTTCCAGCCTGTCCCGGGAACAGAGAGGTGAATCACTGCAGCAGGGACGCATGCTATGTGCTGCTCGGATGAAAACCAATCCCACTCCAGACCTGTGCCCCTCTCCCAGGCACATGCTTGTCCTCTGACACTGGGATCAGGAACTTGGCTGGCCCAGGCTCGTGGAGAAGCTGAATGAATCCAGCCCTGTCCCAAGCAGAGCTGTGTATCCTTGCTGTGTGAGTTGGGACCGCTCTCTCCACCATCTCCAGATATGGACTCAGGCAAATTCTCTAACTTATTCCCCAGTGGAGAAATAGGAAAAACAGGGCAGCCTGCTGCATCCCAAGAGATTTCCCAGCCCCACATCTGGATCCTGAGGCCTTGGGAAAGTCTGAGTGCAGCCTGGGGCAGCCAGGACAGAGTGTGCACACTGGTGCTGTAGCCAGACTCTCAGCTCTGGCTGTGCCTCTGCAGCCCTGTGCTGTGCCTGGGGCTGCAGCTGGACCTGGCCAGGCTGGAGACCTGAAGACACTGTCCTGGTGGTCCACATGTCCTGGTGGTCCACGTGTCCCTGGAGTGAGGGGTTGTGATGGTCAGGGCTGGGATAAAGATGAAACTGGAGGCACAGGACTGTGACAGAGACAGAGGAAAGGAAAAGGCTCCAGTTCCAGTGCTGGGCTGCTTTTTCAGTACTTCTGGCATCACAGATGAGTTTGGAGCTGGCCTAGGGTGAGCAGAGCTGGTGCCTGAGTCCTGGTACGGGACAGTCCTAAGCAGATCCTCTTCACAATGACTTATCAGCTGCAGTAAGGGAGGATGAGCCCAGGCCTGAGGTAGCTGGGTGTGTTCAGCTGGGTGGAGGCCGATGTCTCTGTGGCGCCGTGGGAGGCAGGACGGGCTGGCTCCAGGGCTGCCGGTGTCTGTGTGTCTCACTGGCTCCGCTCTGTGTCTTGCAGGATGAAGTGAAGCTCCCATCTAAACTGAGCATCAGCAAGTCCCTAAAGGAAGGTGAAAAGCTGGAGAAGGAAGGTGAGGGTGAGGAGGTCCCTGTGGGTGAGGACCATGCGGAGGAGGACCACATCCAGCTCTCCTCGGATGAGGAGGTGGAGATTGAGGAGATTATCGAAGAGTCACGGGCAGAACGCATCAAAAGGAGCGGCATGAAAAGGGTGGATGACTTTAAGAAGGCATTCTCAAAGGAGAAAATGGAAAAGACTAAGCTAAAGACCAAGGAAAACCTGGAGAAGACCCGCCACAACTTGGAGAAGACCCGGCACAACCTGGAGAAGAGGATGAACAAACTGGGCACTAAAATTGTGACTAACGAAAGGAGAGAGAAGATGAAGAGCTCTCGGGACAAGCTGAGGAAGTCTTTCACCCCTGACCACACCATCTATGCCAGGTCCAAGACAGCCGTCTACAAAGTGCCACCCTTCACTTTCCACGTCAAGAAAATAAGAGAGGGTGAGGTGGAGGTGAAAGCCACAGAGCTGGTGGAGGTTGGTGGAGAGGAAGGAGAAAACTCAGATCTGATGCGTGGGGAAAGCCCCGACGTGCACACCCTGCTGGAGATCACGGAGGAGACTGACGCGGTACTGGTGGACAAGAGTGACAGCGAGTAGGACAGGCTGCAGAGCACGAGGGTTCTGGACGACAGCTGAACACAGTATCACTCACATTTCGAGCTCTCCCTGCCCTGGAGCCCCAGGGAAGTGTACACGATGCATCCTTCTTACCCTGCAGAGCCAATGCCGATCCCCTGCCTGCTTGTACAAGGTGTATTTTATATTTTAGTTTTAGCACATAAACATTAGGAACACGGAACTGTTTTTCTTACACTACTAAATCACCCTTGGAGACCATTCCTGCTGCAGCCTTCTTGCCCCACACCTGAAGATGTGCTTTGAGTGACAGGGCCCTGACCCGCCTGAAGAGTGCTGATCCCAAGAAGCTGAAAGTTCAAGAGTCCTCCATAAGAAAAACCTGGTGTCAAGAAAGCTTCCTGCAAGTAGCCCACCAGCCCACACCACCTGTGCCAGGCTGTGCAGCCACTCCACAGGCAAGAAGACTCCCAGCACCCAACCCGGCTGCTCCTTCGGGGGACCAGAGGAACTGGGATGCAGCCGGTGCACGGGAGGGAAGAGCTGAGCAAATCCTGTTGGGCAGCACATGGCAAAGCTGAGCTGGCGTGGGGCAGGGTGGGGCTGCTCCTCTGCCCTCCCGAGGACTGGGTGACCTTTACACAAAGCCACCCTGCAGCTGGGCCTGAGGGGTGTCACACAGCTGCTCCTCCCCGCTGTGCCCCGGCGCTGCGGCAGGAACAGCACAAGCTGCAGGCTTCCCACACAGGTCAGGATCTGCCAGAAATCCATGGCGAGTCCCAGGGGCAGCATGGAGGTGGGGTGCTGGATCTGCTCCCTCCACACCCACAGAGGTGGTGGCAGCAGGCAGGGGGGTCCACGCTTGCTGCCCTGGGAGAGGGGGACACGCAGGCAGCGATGCTGGAGCAGCTGCCACAGCTAGGCACTTGTTTTCGGAGGGATATGGGATGCACTGCTGCCACGTGAGGCTCTAGACCATCAGAAAAAGGCCTTGACACCTGCCCAGCACCGGACCATGAGCATTTCTGAGCATCTGCTTTCTGCAGGGGTCCTGGCACAGCTCAGGCTCATGCCCATGCCCACGTCCTGTGCTTTCCTCCCTGTGTTCTGCTTTCTGCAGCTTCACTCCATGCCCCGAGTGAGGCAGCACAAAGGCAGCACACGGTGCCTTGGGGGCTCTGCCTGGCTCAGCCCAGCTTGCCTCTTACATACACAACCCCTGCTGCAAGCCCCATCCTGCTCCCCCAGCACGAGGCTGCTGCTGTTCACATAACCCAATATATAAACTTGCTTTACCTCTAAGCATGATTTTCCTTTCAAATTGTCCAGCGCTGTCCCGGCCTCGGGGTCCTGCCACAGCTTCCCTCCCCACAGAAGGTGTGACCGGCCGGTTCCGTGTGCCGGCTGCAGGCAGCCCTGAGACACCGCTGGCCCCGAGGCTCCCGGTGTGGGGAGGCACTGGGCACGGGCTCTCGGTGGTTCCCAGCCCCGTGTGGGCCCCAGCCCGCAGGTCTGCTGCCCTCACAGGATCTCCTGCGGGCCCACAGGCAGTTTTTGCGCGGGTTTCTCTGAGCTGCGGGGCCGGGACAGCGGGGCCAGGGCGGCAGAAGCCCGGGCGATCCTCGCCTGTCCCTGGCTGTGCCCAGCAATAAAGTCTCTTTTGTAAACCACCAGTGTGCGGCCTGTCCGTGGCACCGGGCGCTGGGGAGGGGCTGCCACAGAGGGGCTGATCCCCACAGCCCTGCTGCGGGGGCTGACACGCTGAGCCCACAGGGACCCATCCCCACAGGGATCCATCCCCACAGTCCTATAGGATCGATCCCCACAGCCCCACAGGGATCCATCCCCACAGCCTCAAGGGGATCCATCCCCACAGCCTCAAGGGGATCCATCCCCACAGTCCTATAGGATCGATCCCCACAGCCCCACAGGGATCCATCCCCAGAGCCCCACAGGGATCCATCCCCAGAGCTTCAAGGGGATCAATCCCCACAGTCCCACAGGGATCCATCCCCACAGAACTATGGGATCAATCCCCACAGCCCTGCTGCGGGGGGCTGACACACTGAGCCCCACAGGGATCCATCCGCAGAGCTTGAAGGGGATCGATCCCCACAGCCCCACAGGGATCGATCCCCACAGACCTGCTGGGGGGGGCTGACACTCAGAGCCTCACAGGGATCCATCCCCACAGCCTCAAGGAGGTTGATCCCCACAGTCCCAGAGGGACCTATCCCCAGAGCCTCAAGGGGATCAATCCCCACAGCCCCACGGGGATTGACCCCTACAGCCCTATGGAGATGATCCCCACAGCCCTATGGGATCAATTCCCACAGTCTGTAAGATTGATCCCCACAGCCCCATAGAGAGGATCCCTGCAGCCCTATGGGGCTGATACCCACAGTCCTATAGGATCGATCCCCACAGCCCTGCTGTGGGGGGCTGACATGCTGAGCCCCACAGGGACCCATCCCCAGAGCCTCAAGAGGATCGATCCCCACAGCCCCACAGGGATTGACCCCTACAGCCCCATGGAAATGATCCCCACAGCCCTGTGGGGGACTGATCCCCACAGTCCTATAGGGGATCGATCCCCACAGTGCCATGGGGGAATCAATCCCCACAGTCCTATAGGATCGATCCCCACAGCCCTAGGGGCTGATCCCCACAGCCCTAGGGGCTGATCCCCACAGGGGCCGATCCCCACAGCCCCACAGGGATGATCCCCACAGTCCTATGGGGGAATCGATCCCCACAGTCCTAGGGGCCGATCCCCACGGCCCCACAGGGATGATCCCACAGGGCTCCATTCCGCTTTGCCCCACGGGCCCGCTCCCCCTTTCCCCACGCGGGGGCGCTGCTCCCGGCACGGCGCACGGGCCCGCCCGGCGCGGCGCGGCCCCTTTAAGAGGCTGCGGCGGCGGCGGCGGCGACCGCGTGACGTCACGGCGCTGCCCGGAACTCAGCTGGGTTTCCCGCACGGCTGTTCCCGGCAGCCGCCCCCCCCCCCCGGTCCCCTGCACCGCCTCTGTCTAGCGCAGCCCTGCGGCGGGAGGCGGCGCCATCCGGGAATAGCCGGGGGGGCAGCCCCCTCTCCGCGCGCCGTGACGCACCACGCAGCGACCGCGCCGATTGGCTGTCGGAGGCCCGCCGGGGCGGGGCCGCAGGAGCAACGAGTCGCTATTGGCAGTAGCGCGGTGACGTCACGGAGGGGCGGGGCCGGGGCGCAGCAGGTCCGGTTCCTCGGCGCAGCCGGACGCGATCGCCGCCGTCACCGGGAGCCGCCGCCCCGCCCGCCGGGACCGCCGGTGAGCGCGGGAGGCGCCGGGCGCTGCTCGTCGCCGGGAGCCGGCGCCCCCCGGGCCGGTTTGGGGCCGGGGCGGGAGCGGGGCCGGTAGCGCGGGGGGGCCTGTCCCGGCTCCGCGGGGTCGGTCTGTGCGGCCCGGCTCCATCTTCCGGGCTGGCACCGCACGGGGACAGGGCCCGAACCGGCTTCTCGGAGCGCGAAAAGCCTCGGGACCGGCAGGACCGGGGGAGGTGCGGCCCGGCCGGGTCACCGGGGCTGACGCGGCCTCGGGGGTCCCGTGCGGAACGAGCCCGGTGCGGCTGGGCCCGGCACCCCGGGGGCTGAGGGGCCCGGCACCCCGGGGGCTGAGGGAGCCGGCACCCCGGGGGCTGAGGGGCCCGGCACCCCGGGGGCTGAGGGGGCCCGGCACCCCGGGGGCTGAGGGAGCCGGCACCCCGGGGGCTGAGGGAGCCGGCACCCCGGGGGCTGAGGGGCCCGGCACCCCGGGGGCTGAGGGGCCCGGCCGGGCTCTGCGGGGCTGCGAGCTCGGGGCTGTCCCACGCCGGCTGCCCGGAGCGGGCCTCGCCGCGGTGGCGGTGCCCGTGGGTGCCGGGTGTCGCGGCAGTCGGTTCGGCAGCTCCTGCTGCGCTGCCCGGCCGTGGGTGGCTGCTGTCGCCCGGGCCTTGGACACCCCCGCGTTCCCGTCCAAGGGACACAGCCCTGCGAGGCTGGGCCGCCCCTCTGCACCTGCAGGGACCGGCCCTGCCTGGCTGCACCTCGGGGCAGATCCCGCTTCCCCCCTGCCACTGTCACTCCCCCAGCCTGCTCCGTCTGTTGGAGCAGCGCAGAGCACAGGGGGCTGTGGGCCGGGTGTCCCCTGCCCTGGCAGTGTCACAGCTGCTGCAGTGGGAGTTCAGCTGGGACGGCCCTTGAGAGCTGTGATGAGGAACAGCAGGCCTGCGGGGTGATCAGAACTCGTGCTGTGGCTCTGAGGTTGCCCAGAGCCATCGCTCTCCTCCTGCTGCAAATCTCTGCGTCGCTGTTTTCCACCTCCAAGGCTGGCTTTGAAATCGCTCCAGAGAAGCAGAGCCAAATTCTTCTAGCAGCCTTTCCAAGCTGGCTCTGGTGCTGCCAGAGCCACTGGCTGCCGTGTGGAGCAGTTTTCCATCGGGCTGTGGGTGGTTGTGTGGAAGAGGGGGCAGAGAGGTGCTGCTGCTGGTGCAGGGACTCTGAGGCGTTGCTGATGGCATCTGCCATGACCCTGTGATGGCACCCTGATGATGTGGCCTGTGCAATGCTGTCAGTGACTGAGCTTCATCCTGCTCCTGTCACTGCAGGGGACATGGAGCCCTGGGGTCCTTCCAAGGCCCTTTCCAGTCACTCCCCCATACACCTTGCCTTAGGGCTCTTTGCTGGCTGTGGGGTCACACGTGCAGGGTGTTCCCAGGTGTCCCAGAGATGAGGGGGCAGGCAGGGAGCAGTTGCAGGGTTGCTTGCAGGGCAGCCCTGTTTTGAGTGGGGTGGTTGGAGTGTGCAGAGCTGTCCCAGAGGCTGCAGGTCACACCATGCAGCTGGGTCTGACTCCTGTGCTCTGCCCTTGCAGGAAGATAAAGAAAGATGAACTTTAGCTCTTGATCTACTTTTAGCAGCTCTGCTCTGAGCTCTGGACAGCATGTTTACCCGTGAGCTTGCATCATGTGTGTTGGTCCTGGCCATGTTGGCTGCTCTCTGGCTCCATTCCAGAGATGGAGGAGAGGCAAACCACAGAGATGGGCAAGCCCAGCAGAATCAGACAGGTTCAATCCTCAGATTTTTAACTGTGCCTTCCCATTGCTGGGGCTGACCAGGCAGAGGCTCCTGCGTGGTGTTCCAGGGCTGGCAGGATCAGAGCTTTTTCCCTCACAGTGATGGCTGCTGCTGCAAGGAATGTCTTAAGGACCTTTTCCTCCAGGAATGTCAGAGTGCCTTGGGTGGATGCCAGGCGGAGCTGGAGCTCAGTGCTGCAAGCTGGCTTGTCCTGCAGCTCTTTGTGGCACTGGGAAGTGGCTGAGTCCCGTCCAAGTGCTGCTGCCGTGTGGCAGCCTGGGAGCTGTGGTGCTCTCAGACTGGGGCTCCAGCAGCACTCTGAAATGCCCAGATTGTGCCTTTCAGGTGGAACATCTTGGACCATGGCTCCGGATGTGGCATCTGGTTCCGTTTCTGCAGCCTGATGGGTGGGCAGGTCTGCCTGTGAGCTTGGCACCGGGCGCTGCAGGGGCTGCCCAGGTGCCTCCTGTGCCACGCTGCTGCAGCAGTGTCCTGCTCGGGGCTGGAAGCTGCAGCAGTGTCCTGCTCGGGGCTGGAGGCTGCAGCAGTGTCCTGCTCGGGCTGGAAGCAGGGCTCTGGCAGGAGCTGGGCTGGGGCAGCAGCTGCTGCTGTTTCCGGAGGGGCCGGGGCAGCCCCCCCGCCCCGGTGCATGGCGCAAGAGGAAGCGGCTGCTGAGCTCACCAGCCAGGCAGGGCAACCCCTGCGGGGCTGGTGGGGTCTCACTCTGGCCTGGCCTGTGCTTTTTGGGTTATCCCCCAGCAGCAGCACCACTCATGCAGCAGGAGTGGCCTCCAGGGCTGAGTGGAAGGGCTGGAGCCGTGCAGCTGCTCATTCCCTGAGCTGCTGCAGCTGAGAACTGGCCACAGAGGGTGAACCCCGTGTGGGATGGGGGTTCTGCTGTGCTGGGCCACAGCTCACAGCCCAGCCCTGGGGCTGCAGCATCACATCAGCCAGGTCTGACTCTAGGGCTGCAGGAATCTGTTGTCTGCAGGACCTTGCATGGCCGCTGGCTCTCTCATGTTCACTCGTTGCTCCATTGAAAGCAGGTTTGGTTTATGTGGACTTCTCTGAGGATTGCACCAGCAGGTTGTAGTTTAAGGTTAATGTCCTGCTCCTGCCTTTGGGGCTGTTCAGTGCTGTGAAGTACTAAAAACCTCTCTTAACTCCCGTGGCAGTGCCAATGTTTGTCCCCTCCTGGTGTCTCAGCCCACAGAGGATGTTTCCACTTTCCTTTTTTCACACCCAGACAAATGGGGCAAGAGTCCCTCAGGGCAGGAGGTCAAGTAGTGATGCTGCATCACTCAGCGCAGGGACCTTTGGGAAGAGCAAACCACTTTCTGCAGGGAAGTGACTGCTGGTGTCACGCAGAGCTCTGCCTTCATTTGCCAGCACAGCTGGAGTCCCTCATTAGTGTCAGCTTGATTTCTATTGATACAAGTCGTGAACTTGAAAATTGCTCCTTCCCTGTTTCTGTCGCTTCCTGGCAGTCTCCGCCTTCCACAGTTACTGTAAGCTCCACAGCCACTTCCCTGCCTCCCAGCAGGGCTGACCAGGGCTGCCTTTGAGACCAAATCAAAGCCTCATTCCTACCTGTTGCCAGTGGCCAGCCTGCCCGTGCCAGCTGTCCTGGAGCACTGTGCCCTGGGTTCATCCCTGGCTGTCTCTGGTTGTGGCCAGAGAGAAGAACCCTTTTCAGGGCGTTGCAGCAGTCACAGCTGGGTCCTGGCAGGAGGGAGGGAGCAGCCAGCTCTGAGCCGCCTGTGTTTCCACCCCCCAGGTCTCCGGAGCTGGCCAGGATGGCGCAGTGGAACCAGCTGCAGCAGCTCGACACGAGGTACCTGGAGCAGCTCCACCAGCTCTACAGCGACAGCTTCCCCATGGAGCTCCGGCAGTTCCTGGCCCCGTGGATTGAAAGCCAGGACTGGTAAGGCTTTTTGAAATGCCACTGAGGGGACTTTGCTCATAACACCCACCTGAAGGAGCTCAAGTGGGCTGGAGGAGCTCTGTCACTTTCCCTGGGCCCATGGTGATGGGACTGGCCTCTGTCTCTGGGGCTCATGTGGCAAAGAGGGAAGCAGG